>NC_042620.1:169296870-169949375 GCF_901001135.1 Rhinatrema bivittatum
CAGCAGGTCACCATGATTCCTATGCTTCCTTAGAAGGTCACAGCAGGGCAGGTCTTCCCTATTCTGAGACCCCCAGGGAGAGGGTTCCTCATGCCCTCACCCCAAGCAATACCCAGGAGTCTCGCAGGCTTCATACAAAAAAAAAAATTCAAAAATCCCAAAACAACCCAGGATACAAATCCAGCCAGCCAGTTAGTGGACCGGAAGGGCAGATCCCCGACCTTGACCAGGAATTGCTGGCAAAAGTGGTACCTGAGTCCAAGGGTAGGCCTAGAAACAATGAAGGAAAGCTCCAACACCTCCTCTAACTTCCAAAACCAAATTGCAGTGCCCCCAGAGTTGCTTTTATTTCTTCCCAGGGGGGATGGTCATTCCA
Organism: Rhinatrema bivittatum; assembly: GCF_901001135.1. Classification (NCBI taxonomy): domain Eukaryota; kingdom Metazoa; phylum Chordata; class Amphibia; order Gymnophiona; family Rhinatrematidae; genus Rhinatrema; species Rhinatrema bivittatum. Next base: position 169,297,247 of record NC_042620.1, read on the forward strand.
GCACCCTCAAAGGGAGGGGTTGCATCTGAATGGTACCTCCGCTAATTACCTTACACAGTAGAAGCAGCAGCAGCAGGAAAGCCCTAGAAAATGGGAAGTCAGTCTCCCAGGCTGACCTTCCACTGAAGTCAGTAAATACCATAAAGGAATTTGAAAAGAGCTTTGAAGATAGCTGGAGAGAATGCAGAAACACCCATGACTCAAAAATATTGAAAGAGGCTTGATTCAGCAGAAGCATTGGCATTTAAAACCATAAACCATAGGTGCAGATTAATGCAACAAGAAAAATGGCATCAATGCCTTGAGATATTTGTACTGCGTTGCCGCTCTTTTGGTGCCTTGGGGCATTGATGCCACTCTTCTTACCACATTGTTCTGTACCTATGATTGATTTGTGGTTTCTTTTCAATGCCACTCAACCTGCTACACAAAAGCCTCTCTTGGTGTCTTTGGGCCAATGGTATTTCTGCCTTTTCTCCATCTGTGAATGTATTTGGCTAAAGTTGCCCAGGCAGAAAGTTACCTGGTTAATTTTACATAGTAACATAGTATTGTTGGCTGAAAAAAATAATTGGTCCATCTAGTCTGCCCGGCAAGCTTCCCACCATGGCAGCAACTGCCGATTCATGCAGGTTACCCCCATGTTTCTCTTAAGGGTAGCAACTGCTACTCCATGCAGTTATCCCCAAGCCTTAAGATAACCCATAAAAAAATCATTGCTAGCAATATTTTTACTGGGGGATGAGCCTTCTTGAAAATTCAGAGAGTGCTGCTTGACGTGCTTTGCTTCTAAGTATTGCTATCCTTAATATAAGGAATGGGGGTAACCTGCATAGAGCAGCAATTACTGCCCTTGGCAGACACTTGGGTAAACCTCGATCTAACTCACTTTTCTTGACTCCTAAGTTGGAAAGGGATCCCCTAGAATATGTAGCTCTCAATGTTAAAAAAAAAAAAAATTACCTTGAAGAGAAGGAAAGCGATATAGCTGTTACTGCTTTACTTGGGCCACAGACTTGAATGGGAAACATATATGAATTGAAATTAAAGTTTGACCTTATATATATCTCCATCACAGCACATTCTGATAAAAATAATTATTTGTTTATATGAGTTTCTTTTTTAAAATTGGGCATTCTTCTTGTAAATGAACTTTGATTTGAGAAAACATTTTCTAGGACAAATTCCACGAAGTTTGATAATAAAAACAAATTTAACAAAATGGATCAGAAATCTTTATTCTGTCCATATGACTCATTATGCATTGACATGGAATAATAAGACTTTTAGGCTGAGCTGATGAGTTATTCATCTTACCGCAGCTTTTTATCTCTCTACTTTTATTCAACTATCTCATATACCAATCCATAAATGAATAAATATAGAATGACTGCATTCAATTGCTCCAGCCCCTTGGTATAAGCAGCAGGCAATCATTGCACAGCACATATATAGGGGATCTCAGAGCAAGAGCAGACGGAGCTCAATGTAACTTCCAGACAAGTTCAGGCTAAAAAAAGTTTTATCATTGATACACGCATGCTGAAATGACATTTAATGTGCAATTTGCTTAATGATGATATACAGAGAATGTAGTCGTATAAAAATAGCTATGCTTTTTTAACATGTATGATAAAAGTTTATGGTGTGCGCTAGCAAAAAATTATGACTGAACATTAATACAGCTGCTCAGAATGCTATTTACCACCTGTGTGCTATTTTGAGCATCTGCAGTGTAGAGATGTGAATCGTGTGATCGATCGTCTTAACGATCGATTTCGGCTGGGAGGGGGAGGGAATCGGATCGTCGCAGTTTGGGTTTTTTAAATATTGTGTAAATCGTGTAAATCGAAAACCAGCACACTAAAACAACCCTAAAACCCACCCCGACCCTTTAAAATAAATTCCCCACCCTCCCGAACCCCCCAAAATGCCTTAAATTACCTGGGGTCCAGTGGGGGGGGGAAGGGGGAAGGCGGGAAAACCGGCACACTAAAACAACCCTAAAACCCACCCCGACCCTTTAAAATAAATCCCCCACCCTCCCGAACCCCCCAAAATGCCTTAAATTACCTGGGGTCCAGAGGAAGTGTCCCGGTGTGATCTTTTACTCTCAGACCTCCGTGCATTGTAGAAATGGCGCCGGCGCTACCTTTGACCTGTCATGACAGGTCAAAGGTAGCGCCAGCACCATTTTGTTTTTTTGTCCCCCGACATCAGGAGCGTAGGAGATCGCTCTCGGACCCCCGCTGGACCCCCAGGGACTTTTGGCCAGCTTGGGGGGGGCCTCCTGACCCCCACAAGACTTGCCAAAAGTCCAGCGGAGGTCCGGGAGCGATCTACCGCGAATCGTTTTTTCGTACGGAAAAACGATTCGACTGCAGGAGGTCGATCCGGACCCCCGCTGGACCCCCAGGGACTTTTGGCCAGCTTGGGGGGGCCTCCTGACCCCCACAAGACTTGCCAAAAGTCCAGCGGGGGTCCAGAACGACCTCCTGCAGTCGAATCGTGTTGCCATACAGCCGGCGCCATTTTGCGCAAAATGGCGCCGGCCATGCGGCAACACGATTCGACTGCAGGAGGTCGTTCCGGACCCCCGCTGGACTTTTGGCAAGTCATGTGGGGGTCAGGAGGCCCCCCCAAGCTGGCCAAAAGTCCCTGGGGGTCCAGCAGGGTCCGGGAGCGATCTCCTACGCTCCTGACGTCAGGGGGACAAAAAAACAAAATGGCGCCGGCGCTACCTTTGACTTGTCATATGACAGGTCAAAGGTAGCGCCGGCGCCATTTCTACAACGCACGGAGGTCCGAGAGTAAAAGATCACACCGGGACCCTTCCTCTGGACCCCAGGTAATTTAAGGCATTTTGGGGGGGTTCGGGAGGGTGGGGGATTTATTTTAAAGGGTTGGGGTGGGTTTTAGGGTTGTTTTAGTGTGCCGGTTTTCCCGCCCTCCCCCTTCCCCCGATTTACGATTTTTTGACAATAAATCGGGGGAATTGTTATTGTATCTTGGCTCTAACGATTTTTGACGATTTAAAATATATCGGACGATATTTTAAATCGTCAAAAAACGATTCACATCCCTAGTGCAGTGCAGCTTTTGCCCAGCTGGTCCTCTGTCCAAAAAATATATAAAAGGAGGAAAGCATCTACAGTTGCTTTCAGAACTGCATGCAAAGAGAGGGGAACACTGGACCAGGATGTGAAGGATTTGACTGAGATGAACAAGGTGACTCTTGAAGAATTTTGTGTGCTATGTCTTGCACCTCTTGCTTCCTCTAGCATTTCCCTTTGTGTTTGTTCTTCATCTTCTGGTGTACTTGTGAGAGAGTGTTTATTGGTTTCACTATGTTTAGAGTTTTCTTATCCTGTATATTAGAGTTTGCAACAGAGGAGTGAGTGGGGAGGAGATACTATGGAAGGGGATGGCAGGCAAACTGAGTGCATGGGTATTTCAGGAGTATGACCGCAGAGAGTATAGTTAAGAGATCAAGTGCTGAAGTGGAAATGAGCAGTAGGGGAGAGGTTATGATTGCCAGTTACAGCAGTGATGTGCAGGTCTTGCCAGAAAGGGAGGAAGTAGTGGAGGGGGCACTACAACAGCAGAGTAGCCAACTCATGGAGATAGATGGCAGAGTAGACAAATAGAGGAGGGATTAGTAGGCAAAGAGAAGAGGGTAGCAGGAAATTATTGGTGAGGGAGGAAAGGAAGGGAGTAGCATGGGAATAGCCAGCAGAGAAGCCCCATAGCTTTGCCCCTCAACACAAAAGCACATGAAGAGGATGAGGAGGAAAGACAAAGTGCTAGTGGTGCAGAGCTAAGGACATGTTTGCGGATTCTCCAGAGTAGCCAAAAGGAGAATAATAAGATCCTGGAACACAATCTAGGCAATGACAGCATCCTGCGAGGAGTCAGTGCATAATGTGTTTCAGCAATGATAAAGTTTTGCCCATAAGTGAGAGGTCACTTATATAATTTTAAATTATAATCTACCTTTATGGATAAATAAGGCATGAAATCAAATTAATAAATTAAATTAAATTAGTGTGTGGTTTACTTAATGAATGAACTTATTTTGCTTTTATTTGAATCTCATCATGGTCATTGTCATTTGCCTAGACATTACGGTATACCATTTGCTTGCTAAACAGTAATAAGAGCCTTAGGGCCTCATTTTCCAATATTGCAGTGGTAACGCATGAGGGGGCGTGTCCCATGCAAATAAGGCATTTTTTGTGCAGTGGGGAAACATCGCGTGATGCGATGGTTTCACCATTTGCGGAAATGGATTCGCAAAGAGAGAGAGAGAGAGAGAGAGAGAGAGAGAGAGAGAGAGAGAGAGACTTGCTATAGTGCCTATGCCCTAGACAGGTATTTGTATCCCTATGGGAGGGCCACCTAGTAACTCGAGGAGGGGATTAGGTATGAGCATAGGTGGTTGGGGGCCACTTTCACATTCAACATGAGACGTACGGAAAGAACAGTGGTCTCTAGTGAAGATTTGCTGGCCGTCGGAGTGAGGAAACTCACTCCAAGAAGAGATTTGGGCAACGTTCTCTCCACCCTAGCTTGATGGACACTCTACCTGGGCAACAACAAGCTAGGTGGAGAGAACGTTGCCCAAATCTCTTCTTGGAGTGAGTTTCCTCACTCCGACGGCCAGCAAATCTTCACTAGAGACCACAGTTCTTTCCGTACGTCTCATGTTGAATGTGAAAGTGGCCCCCAACCCCCTACGCTCATACCTAATCCCCACCTCGAGTTACTAGGTGGCCCTCCCATAGGCCTACAAATACCTAAGGCATAGGCACTATAGCAACTCTCTCTCTCTCTCTCTCTCTCTCTCTCTCTCTCTCCACCCACAATTCCTGTTTTACATATACTCCGCCCCCTGAATATAAAATTACGAATTTGCAAATCGCGGTAACAGCTGTTAGCGCGATTTGCGAATTTATCTCCCGCGATAACACCTTGGAAAATGAGCCCCTTAGTGTGTATATAAAGACATTAGTAAATAGGAAGCTATTTAGTGACATAAAGTGCAAGATATGCTGGCCGTCGGAGTGAGGACATAAAGTGCAAGTGAGGACATAAAGTGCAAGTGAGGACATAAAGTGAGACATAAAGTGCAAGTGAGGACATAAAGTGAGGACATAAAGTGCAAGTGAGGACATAAAGTGCAAGTGAGGACATAAAGTGCAAGATTTGCTGGCCGTCGGAGTGAGGACGCTCACTCCAAGCGGAGATTTGGCCAACATTCTCTCCACCTAGCATGTTGTTGCCCAGGTAGAGTGTCCATCAAGCTAGGTAGAGAGAACGTTGCCCAAACCACTTCTTGGAGTGAGCGTCCTCACTCCGACAGCCAGCAAATCTGCACTAGAGACCACTGTTCTGTCCGTAGGTCTCATGTGGAATGCGAAAGTGGCCCCCAACCCCCGACGCTCATACCTAATCCCCACCCCGAGTTAGTAGGTGGCCCTCCCATAGGGGTTAAAATACCTATGTAGGGCATAGGCACTGTAGTAAGTCTCTCTCTCTCTCTCTCTCTCTCTCTCTCTCTCTCTCTCTCTCTCTCTCTCTCTCTCTCTCTCTCTCTCTCTCAACATCACGTGCGGCGCTACTGTTTTCGTGAATGGCGAAAACATCGCCGCACGCAATTTTTCCCCACTGCACGAAAGAAGCCTCATTTGCATTGGTAACGCCCCCTAATGCGTTACCAATGCGATATTGGAAAATAAGGCCCTAAGAGCCAGATGTTCCAAATGTTGTTCTTTAGACATAAAATTGGAAAAACACTTCAGTACATCTGATTCTGAGAGTTTTATTGTGATTGTAAAATGGATGGCCAGACAATTAAAACAAATAAGATCAAATGCAGAACTATTTAAACACAGCAGGATGCTTTATGTTCAATTAATTTGATTATAATTAATCTCTCTTAGTAAACAAAAGTATAATACTTTATGATTTCATCAAACATTTAAATTTGACTTAAAGTATGTCTATCACAGATGGTCACCCTCATTCTTTAAAAGAAACAGTAAAGAAGACCTCAATATTGATTAAGCCATAAGTTCGTATTTATTTATTTTTATATTTATAATTATTAATTGCTGCTATGAGCAGCTTATAGTGATAAATACTTGCATGTTTCATATATAAACATACAGTACAATTTAAAATACAATCCATTTATAAAATCTATAAACACAAAAATACTATAAAACTCATCCATGTTGCTTCACCTTATCTAAATCATTGTATTTGTTATCAGCAGACTATAAAACACATTATCCAAAGAGAAACCATCTTAGGACTCAAGAAAATAAAAAAAAACCTGCCAGAAAAATCAAGTCTTTAATACTTCACATTAATTGAAGTGTGATGACCTAGTGGGCTAGGATAGGAAAAGTAGTGGAGGGAGGGGTGCTCTTGTTTTGAACAGCTCCCCCCACTAAGGTTGTTGGAATGACCAGTTCCCTGCTGCTTATAAAAACAGACTGCAGCAATTCTAGGTATGACATTTTGGTTAAGAGTTAGAGAGAATAGGAGTGTTTTCCTGGAGTTGTTCCCCATCTTGGATACTGGGCTTTACAGCCTGTGACAACAGCCTGTGACAATGCCCTAGTGGGAAGGGAATCAGTGCCTGCCTGGGTGCTGGTTCTAACTTTGATTATGATTTTTGGATGGTTTTTGTCTTTTGAGGTTTTTTCCTATGAGAGCCCTGGTACCCCTGGCTGGAGGAATTCAGGGTAGCCACCAGCTAGGTTAGATCAGGAGGTAGGGAAGATTCCTAATAGTGACTCACTGCAGGAGAATTCCAGTTTTTCTACTTTTGTGTGAAGAATTTCCTAAGTCCCCAGCAGGAAGTTCTGGCCACCCCTCCTGCCTGAAGAGGGAACATCTGTTGAGATGCTGTGTTCTCTGCTACTGGACTTTTCCTAAGAAAAATTCTACTGAGACAATTGAAGAAGAGAACTGTGAATAAAAACTAACAGGTAAATTTTAACAATGTCGCTCGCGCAAAAATGCCCACATAAGTGCAATCAACATGGATTGTAAAAGGTCAAGAAGTTCGTGCATATATACTGGCACATGCATCAAAAATAATAGGGTGGAAAAGGGGTGGGGCATGGGCAGAGCATGGGCATTCTAGGGCAGAGCCAACAGTTACGCACATAACTCCGTGTGTATCAGCTTGTTATCCATGTAACTTTACTGTTGCTCCAGATGAGGAGCAAGTTCATAGATCTTGAGTTATAGGGCTTACAGGACATGATGAGGGGTCTAGGTCAACTGGGAGCATGCAGGATGAAGAACCAGAAGGGTCTGGAAGACCTCAATATTACAGGGGCAAACTGGTGGACTAATTGGAAAAACTGGGTTGTCTTTCGCGTAAGCAATGTTATAAAATCTGCCTACATACATGCCTACATAAAAGCCAACAAAGTTCTATGGAAGACAAGCGCACTAACTGTGCTTGAGTAATACCTTAAAATTTAAGTATGCTTACATGTAGTTGGTGAATTTTAAAACATACACATGTTAGTGTGTGCATGATAAAAATATTTCTAGCGTATCCTCACTCACATGCCTATACATGCATGCATGGGCGTGTGCATGCTTGTTTTAAAATTGATGTGTAAATTTCTAGTTTGAGGACACTCAACAGAGTCTTCACCCTGGTAAAGAAACACTTAGGGGAGACTGTGCAAAGACTACAATTCTTTTTTGCCAATCAGTACTTTTGGAAGGAGTTGACCATTCCTTCTAAGGATACCCTGCCCAACTGGAACTTGCTTGCCTAAACCATAGAGGGTGAGAGTTTACCTGCCTAATCCTGACAGATGCTAGCACAGATAAATTGGAGAACTGCAAATTTCATCTTATTAAGACAAGAATTGTTGTGAAAGTGCCATTTCTAACATTTAAGAACTCTGACAGTAAAGATATAATTTTGGATTTCAGTAAGAACATAAGAAATTGCCATGCTGGGTCAGACCAAGGGTCCTTCAAGCCTAGCATCCTGTTTCCAACAGAGGCCAAACCAGGCCACAAGAACTTGGCAAGTACCCAAACACCTAGAAGATCCCATGCTACTGATGCCAGTAATAGCCAATCTGAACCTCCTGAATTTTTTGGTACCCTCATCTCATGAAATTAATAGAGACCTGTTACCTCCCATCCCCAGCCCAAGTGCAACAAACTGAGAGTCACCCCAGCCATCTTGGTCCGTGGAGGATTTAGTCCTCCCCCCCCCCCCCCCCCTATTGCAAAAAGAATCCTGTCCCAGGGCCCTTGGACTGTTTCAGAATGGAAGAGAGTTAAAGGTTTGGCCCTGGGACTCTCATGTGCCCCTGACCCCTAAACTGGAGTGGGGATTACATAAATAACCAATTTATAGTTTCATCATGAGAGGCTATTCCACAGATTCAGGCGTTTCATAGAGAAGTCTTGCAGTCTAGTCATTTGCAAATGGGCTCTTCGAGTGTTTGGAACAAGATTGTCAAAAGAACATGACGTGCTGAGTCAGACCAAAGTTCCATTGAAACTGCATCCTGTCTCCAACAATGGCCAATCCAGGTCAAAAGTACTCAACAGATCCCAAAGAGTAGATCAATTCCTTGTTACTGACTCCCAGGGATGAACGGTGGCTTTTCCAGGTCTATCTGGCTAATATTAGCTTATGGACACTTCCTACAGAAACGTGTCCAAACCTCTTTTAAAACCAGCTATGCAAGTTGCCTTGACCACATCCTCTGGCAACAAATTTCACAGCTTGATCATGCTTTGAGTGAAAAAATACTTTCTCCAATCACTTTTAAATTTGCTGTTAGGTTTATGGATTGACCCCAACTCTTAGTACAAATTGAACAGGTAAATAGCCATTTCCTATTAGAGATGTGCATTCATTTATCACAAATTAGGCAATTGGTCGGCCCCTATCACATGGTGGGAGCAATGGACGGCTGGCGCCATCTTGTGCTCTTACCATGTGACAGGGGCCAACCAATGGCACCAGTAGCCCCTGTGACATCATAAGGTCAAAGGGCCATCGGCGCCATTTTGATTCGTAGCAGGTCTGACAGCCTGATGGCTCAGAGGGAGAGATTGCTCACAGGACCCCGCTGGACCACCAGGGCTTTTAGTAAGTCTTGGGGAGGGATCGGGATGATGATGTGTGTGTGTGTGTGTGTGTGTGTGGGGGGGGGGGGGTTGTAATGCAGTAAATGTGAAGGGTTGGGGTGTTTTTTGTTCCGATTCAGATTTTTTTTTGTTTTTCTGGTTTCGGGTTCGGATTCCAGCTTCGTTTTTGTCGAAAAATGATTCGTGGGAAAATGAGTTTTCCCACAAAGTGCCCAAACTGAAACCTGACCCGTGCCATAAAAATGAAGCTCATCTCTATTTCCTATATACTTGTTCCTCCCACTCATGATTTTATAAATCTCTATCATATCCTCTCCCAGTCACCTTTTCTCCAAGCGGAAGATCCATAACCTGTTTAATCTTTCTTTGTAAGGGAGCTCTTCCATCCCCTTTATTATTTTGATCCCCTTCTATATACCATTGCAAGTTCTGCTATATCTTTTTTGAAATTGGGTGACCAGAACTACACACAATATTCAAGGTGTAGTTGCACCATAGATAAGTAACGAGGCATTATGATGTTTTCTTTTGAATTCTCTATTCCTTTCCAAATAATTCCTAATTGCTGTTTGGTCTGCCTCCACACACTGCGCTGAGGATTTCAATGCTTTGTCCACAGTGACTCCAGGATCCTTTTAATGGTTGGTGACACCTAACATAGAACCCAGCATAGATACCTGCGCGTGTATGTTATAAAATCAGCGCATCCATGAGTGTGTGTGCCAGGAACTGCGCACACATTGACGCACGTGCGCTTCTTTTAAAATTGACCCCTTAGTTGATTGATAAGGGAACACTTCCCTTTGCTAGATGCATGTAATTAGGTCATGTCTATCCATATAGCAAGTCATTTTTGTCTATAAGTATGGATTGGCTTCTACTATGTTGCCAGGTCCAACGTTAAACTCACTGGTCTATAGTTTCCCAGATCACCCTGGAGCCTTTTACAATAGGTTATAGATAGGTTATAGAATACTAGTAATCGGTCTGTAATTTCATGTTTACCTTATTTTAGAACTCTCAGGCGAATGCCATTTAGTCCAAGTAATTTGTTACTCTATAATTTGTCAGTTTGCTCTATTCCTTCCATCTTCACAGTGATTCAGTTCAGTTCCTGTGAATCATCATAATCAAAGAATTCTTTCGGTGAGGGTATCTTTGCAATATCTTCTTCGCTAAGGAACGAAGTAAAGAATTCATTTAGTTTTTCTGTTACTTGTCATTCCTGAGTGCCCCTTATTCCCCTTGGTCATCTAGTCACCCACCTGACTCACTCTCAGGCTTCTTGCTTTGAATGTATTTGAAAAAGATTTTATTATTACATTTTGCCTCTGTTGTTAACTTCTTTTCAAATTCTTGACATGGCTTATTAATATTTTACATCTAACTTGTCAGTGCTTCTACTGTTTTCTATTATCCTCATTTGGATCTTTCCATTTACTTAAAGAAGTTCTTTTGGCTTTAACTGCTTCTATTACTGTTAGGTTTTGTAGGTTTCATGGACCCTTGGCCCGGGGTGGGAGTTGACACTCCCTGAGGGGTTGAGCCCCACAGGGCCCCACTGTCGGGAGGCGAGGTGGAATGGAAACACAGGCAACTGGACCATGGCTGTGGCCCAGGAGAGAGGAGGTGTAGATGAACTGTCTGTGTCACAGCCACATGATCGCAGGCACCTGCACTGAAGCAATACTGCGAGGTGCCTCGAGGAGCGGGGTCTTAGAGAGACAGTTCCAAGGTGTTGTAGTGCTGGGCAGATCAGGAGATAGGATATACCAGAGGAAGGATCTCCAATGCGGAAATGCACAGATCAGGCCCGAGGAGCGGGGAAACGAGGAGACCGGATCTCTGGTGTAGTAACATTGAGGCTGCCCCGAGGAGCGGAGAAGCATGGAGACAGGATCTCTGGCAAAGTAGCTCTGAGGCTACCCCGAGCAGTGGGGCAGTGCTGAGACAGAGTCCCAGGAAGGAAAGTGCAGAGCAAGTGCCCGAGGAGTGGATACCCAGAGCCAGAGTCCACAGTCGGAGAGCAGAGATCCAAGGCAAGAACCGCAGGTCCGGAGAACCGGTACAAGCACCAGAGAAGCTCAGGGAACTCGTTGCCAAGTCCATTAGCGAGGGCAAAGGAGGTGCTTAAATATCTCAGGCTTGTGATGTCATCAGCCGGGGACGACCCTGGAGTTTCCGCCATTGGGCCTTTAAAGAGAGAACAGATGGTGCGTGTGTGCGCCTAGGAAGGCCCGGAGTCGGAACGTAGATTGGCGGCGCCCCAGCTGCCACATGAAGCATAGAGAGCCAAGAGGAAACGCGGCAGCAGCGGCTGGCGACAGCCGCGAGTTCACCAGGACTAGAGAGCTGGGCAAGACATTACGTAAGTTGGGTCGGCTGCGGACGGCCACGGCCGATGGTCATAACAATTACCTTACCGTTTAACCTTGCTGGCATTTGTTTTGACTTTCTCCTACTTTTTTATGTGTGCAATACATTTTATCTTGGCTTCCAGTATGGTATTTTGAAACAGTGTTCATGCCTCTTGCACACTGTTACCCCTTGCAATTGTTCTTTGTATCTTTTTTCTAACTAATTTCCTCATTTTAAAGTTAAATACCTCTGCAGTATTTTTACTTAGAGCCTCCTTCTTGTGAACTCAAGCTCCTAGTCAGAACATAGTCAAACAGTCCGTCGGCTAAATATTCTGGCACCAGCCAGGTCTTTGTCTTATAAAACAAAACATTTGAAATGTACACCAAAACTCTATTGGGAACCAGTGCAAGGGCATCAAAGTAAACCTACAATTTTAGCATTGAATGTGGCTGTTTCTACTTGCAACTCTTCTGCTTAAACTTAATGGGAAGAAGGTAATATAGACAACAACGGTCCTTTCCCATGGTAGGGTGGATATTTTTTCTATGCGTCTCTTCCCTCTGGCACAGTGTAAACCAAGGTAGCCAGCAGGCACAGGGACTAAAGAAATTAGTGAAATTTCCTTTAACTTCTCAGAGAAAATAGGGTTCATTTGGTAAAAAGGCAACTTCTCAGATTAGCTTGGAATGTACCTTGCTGAAAATTGGTTTAAGAAGACTTTTGGTTATTCCTGATTTTTTTTTCTTAACTTTCATCCCAATGTTTTCAGGTGTTTTTAGACTTTTCATATGACGTAAACACTATACATAACAAAATAGATAGGAGTGGTATCAAACAATTAGCATTGGTATAGTGTTCCCCACCAAAAATAGACTTGACATCCTTGCTGTGGGTATTATATGTTCCTGAAGGGGATCTATAAATATTTTTTCAAGCAATAACGGCAACAGGGTTTGTTGAGTCCATTGCATAATGTGAATTAGAAACTGTCTGGAAGGTCAGTCTTCTGGAGCTTTATGGTTATCCTACATGGGAAGAATTCAAATGTCTGGCATAGACTCAAACATTTTAGATTTCCTTGCTCATTCTAATTTATTAAAAAGTTAAAAGAATTACAAATATTAATGAATCATTACGCAGCCAGCAGATTAAGTAAATGTCTTCAGTGAAGTAGCAGATTTCAGTCCTGTGCATGCAGTTGCTTTCTTCTTGGTTCATGCAGCTCATGTAACTTCTTATCATTCTTATATCCATCATTACATTTTTCTTTCTTATTAGAGTGAAATTGGACCCAGCCCTCTTCCTGCCTACACTCTTATGTCAGGAGTAAGTATTTCACAATCAACCTTCATCTTTTACACGTCTTTAATTTTCTTTTAATCATTGTGTCTCTTTGAATCTCCATCCATAGCCCAGTTTAACCCATTGATAGTAGGAGCTAGGAGTTTTTTGTCCTTTAGCATAAGACTTAACTGGCTAATGGGGTCATTTATTAAAGTGCTATATGGTGTTTTTGCATGCGTTAAGGTGTTTTTGCATGTGAAAAGCACCTTTAATGCATGCAAAAGCACCATAACGAATGGTGCGATGCAAATTAGGAAAAGGGGAGAGACTTCTGGCCAAGTGGGCTGTCTTTGCAATGCCACAGTTTTAATGTGGATTGTAACTACACCTTTTTCATTTGTGCTAAGCTGTGAGATATGGCTTTATTATACTTTGTGATGTTTTCAGCTGCTAGGACAGACAGAGCCTAGTACCACTGGATGGAGGGAGGGAGGGAGAGAGAGAGACTATAAGGCTCTCATACTAGGTAGGTATTTATACCTCTATAGGAGGCCCACCTAATTACTCGAAGTGAGGTTTAGGTATTAGTGTAGGGGTTAGGGACCACTTTGACATTCAGAGTGCGACGTACAAACAGAACAATGCACTCTTGTGAAGATTTGATGACCTTCGGAATGAGGAAACTCAGTCAAAGATGAGATTTGTGTAGTGTTCTCTCAACCTGGCTTGATGGACTCTCTACCTCGGTAACATCAAGCTAGGTTGAGAGAACATTGCACAAATCTCATCTTTGGGTGGGTTTCCTCACTTCGAAGGTTATCAAATCTTCACAAGAGTGCACTGTTCTGTTCATACGTCGCACTCTGAATTTCAAAGTGGCCCTTAACCCCTACACTAATACCTAAACCTTACCTCGAGTAACTAGGTGGGCCTCCTATAGAGGTATAAATACCTACCTAGTATGAGGGCCTTATAGCTAGGCTTGCTCTCTCTCTCTCTCTCTGTGTCTCTCTGTGTCTCTCTTCCCCCCACCAGTGGTTGTAGGTAGGAATTACAACAATTCTGGTATTTACCACAAAGTACAAAAAAGTTATTGCAGTTTGTAGTAATACCTATGTAAAGCACTAAGATAGCACACTTTGCAATAAACAGCCTATTACCATAAAACACACCCCTTTTCCTATCGCATGCAATATTTATTGCATTTTGATAAATCCAAGCCTAAGTAAGATAGCCGGATAAGTGAAAAAAAGCACTACTTAGATGGGTAAGTTAAGATAGCTGGATAAGTAGTGTTTGAAGACTTATCTGGCTATCTTACCTAGCTGGATAAGTAGCGCTTTTTAAGACTTATTCAGATAAGTGGCATACTTCTGCTATACATGTGTATTTGTACTTCTAATTTTAAACATTTACAGCTGGAGATTTCACATGCACATTTTTCTTATTACTTGTCAGCTTTTGCATGCACAAGTTCACATATTTTAAAACATGCACACATGAAGGAAATTAACAGCTCTGCCAATTCAGCCACCAGTTTGCCTCATCCATCTCTAGATGATCGATACCCTCCTGGTTTTTCAGCCTGAACTCTCCCCAGTTTATTCACACCCATCATCATCAGTATTTGGCAATAAAGACTTTTATTTTTATGCCAGATTATTAGGAGTTGTAAATATACACAGGTAATAGACTTAAGCGCATCACTTTGGCAGATTCTAAAATAGTAGCCTATATACGTAAATGTTGGCCTCGCCCAGGAATACCCCTGGATGGCCTCTTTTTTTTCACATGCAGTTTTGTTCACATATATGTACTAACACGTGCATGTTTTGGTTTATAAAATAAGATATACATATTAACGTGTTATTTTACTTACGTAAGTGCTACTTTTACATGTGCATCATTTTGAAATTTCACCTTTCCATGCAAACGTTTACCCAAGCATAGGAGGGCAATTTTCAGATCAGCCATTTTTCCAGGGTAAATAGATTTGAAAATTGTCCTTTCAAATTGCGTGCAATACCTTCCTTGCATATGGTCTGATTTGCTAAACCTTTTTCTGAAGTCTGCGTTTATGGGGAAAAACCTTAGTAAATCGATCCCATAGTGTGTAAACTCTTTGTGTGAAGGACATTGTAATTATCTGATTCATCCTATTACTATATATTAAAGTGCATCTTTTTCTAAATGACTATTGTGCTAGGCTTTAGATGTAAGTCCTATGCCCTCATTTTTACAAATTGTGTGATTTTTAGTATTGTACCCACATTTTCAAGACCTTTTCTTGACTCTATCAAAGGGTTTGTTGATATGATCTAAAGGCACAGGGATATTTGTAGTCCTTCTGATTTTCATAAGAATTACAGTATTAGAATTATTAGAATGGTTTGGTTTATGAATGTAATAACACATGAATTGATTAGTCTGAGCCTGGAATATTGGAATGGGAGATAGTATAGCTCAAGATACTAGGTTGTATGTTTATGTAAGAAAGTAACTGGTACAAAGTACAGTATTCAATTGGCTGTGTGCGGGGAAAAAATAACCAAACTAACCAGCAACAGGCTGTGCATCTAATTTTACCAACTTAACCAACTGAATATTGGTCTCTGTGCCAGTTACTTGCTTTCCTGAAAATACATACAATACTGAGCTATATTAGGTCTACAATGTGGACATCCAGAGTAACTCTGGAGGCCAGTGCTGAGAATATCAACCCTGACTAGCAAAAGTTGAACAGTGCCTTGCAACATCCCTAGTGCTGTTCTTTCTGGCTAACTAAATTTATCTGGTCAGCAGAGATTGGGGAGAGGCAATTTGAAAAGTCATGATTTGACCAGTTAACTTCCTTAGTTATCCAGAAAAGCCATTTGAATATTGACCTCACAGTGATTACACAACAGAAAAATGCCAGAAGAAGAACATTAGCTATCAACAGACTTTAAGGGCTGATGTACTAAAGGTTGACAATTTTTACAAATGTGTTAACAGCAGCATATGTTAAATAATAAGTACATTCATTATTGGCTTATTTAACACATACTATTTTGTATAGAATGGAATAAAGGCCTTTTTGCTTAAGATCTATAGGGGCCAAGTCACTAAAGCATCCACTAAACATTATTTTAGTCAGCTTAAATTTGCTTAAGTGCAGGATAAATTTCTCCTTAGTGGTTTAGTCACTAAGTTAATGATATGTACAGTTTGCACATGCTAGAAAACCCACACTTTTAATATGTGGATGCTGTGATTACTGAAATCTCCCAGGCTAATTGTGCTAATATGCAAAGGCCATTTAATATAGTAGATTTATTCATGTTATTTATTGTATATATTTAGCTCATGCTTTTCCACTGGTAGCTCTAAGCAAGTTACATTCAGGTACAGTAAGTACATCCATCTTAGTTCCCCTTTTTCCATCTCCAAGGCCTTGCCAGCACACTAAAATGTGCCACCATCTTCTAGCAGAGGCTAAATTTATGGGGCCATATGATGATAGTTTGTTTATTTATCTAAAATATTTTTGTTCTAACACTTTCAATAAATTTATACGAGGTAGATTGACAACAGTTGCATGAAACATCAAAGTAAAAACAAACATTACAAATAAATTCAAGTGTTGCATTCCTAGAAATAAAAATCTTCTATAAACTACTAGGCAACAAGAAATCTGATCAGTAAAATGTAATTTTGGGCAGTCACCTGCAGATTGTGGAGAATGTGGAATTTAAGCAGTGACTGCATCTCTTAGCTCACAGTTACAAAATGCCTTTCTGGACAACATCCAGTGGTTGGTTATTCTCTATGTTCTGTGCTGCCTTGGCATGAAGGCACAGCTGGACAAAGTAGAGAGGGGTAGCATCCATTTCACCAGCAGTATCTGGTCCAGCCAGAACACTATGCATGCCTACCTCTCCCTGATAGCACACTGGTGTAGCTGAGCAAGGCAGGGGCAGGCATTAGCTCTAGAGAGGATAGATCAGCAGGATACAGATGGACTGTGCTGCATACCCAGGTGATGGATATCAACCATACCTTGGTCAAAATCTTTGGAAGATGGAGCGTTAGCAGTTAGACCGAAGATACAGGACCGTTTCTAATGTTTTTTGTTATAGAAATTGGTGCTAACATGAAAAAGGCAGTGTAAGATGGAGGCTATGAGGGTATCTGTTGCTTTGCATGCTTGCTGCACTTGGCAGTAAAAGATACCATGGGAGCCAAGGAGAAATACAGCAGCTTAGTCCTGAAGGAATTGATAGAGCGGTGAAGAAAAACAGCAGGGCATTTTCACTAGACTGTGAACTGTGAGCACCAATTCCATGAGAAGCAGGAAGCAGTGGGGTGGAGGTGGGGGGAGGGTCCTCTTTACTGCCTTATTCAGGGTGTAGGTACCAGAAGGAATTTCACCAATCTGATGTTTCAGAGGTTAGTGAAACCATTTATGACTTGTCTGTAAAACAAGATAGGCGTGGCTTTCCCCCTGGGATAACATGGTTAGATGACAGATGAAGCAGACAATGCCCTTAAAGGATACCATGGAGGATCTCTAGTCCACTAGAGCTACCCTGGGCAAGGTCAACTCCATTGTCAATATTCTGGTGGAGAAGTTAGAAGGTTTCTGGCAGGAACAGGGACTGGCACCAGATGTGTTGCAGTTTATAGATTCCTTGCAGCAGCTGGTGCAAGATAGGCTGAAATCCATATACCAAAAGGATACTTATTTGCTAACCATGCTGTGTGGCACACAGGTGAAAGGGAATACCTCGTTCTGGGCCCACAGTCTTTTATATTGGAAGGAGATGTTGGTGGCTTGGGTATGTGAATGGGAGCACCAGAGGCAAAGAGTGAATGGAGATAGAAATCAGTAAAGAGTAGGCACTCAACACAGCACTGTCAGCATGAGCAACAGCCTGCCAGTTACATTTTTCTCCCTCACTTTTCTCCACCCCCACTGCAGAATGGGATCTCCTTATACAGGCCATAGTTAAAGCAGTTGGAAGCAGAGGGGATTATCCTGCACACCCCCAACAAAAATTTCATTTGCACACTGTCTGGCAGAGCCCATCAAAGGCATGGCCTCAAATCCATTGTCATTTTGGGTTATTTAGGACACAAGATCGTGGTCTGGCCAAGGAGGCTTGGCATTTCTTTTCATACAAACCAACTAGTGTGCCTATTGAATAGGTGTTCTCAATAGCAGGGGGACATTGTGATTCCACCTTGTTCACAGCTGGTGGTAGAGTTTGTGGAAAAGTTCTTCAATAAACCTCCCTGAGTTGGGATCCCTGAATTTCCATATGAGAGGCAGGAAGAGTGAGTGCTCAGTTACAGTGGACCAATTCCCATGATTTTTATCCTCAGAACCTTGCTGTGTTGTTGCTAGTTGTTACCTTTGCTGCTGCTGCCATGCCTGTCTACTAGTTCAGCTCTTTGCTGTATTTTTGTGTTACTCTTATTGCATGATCTCTTCCTCCTATCATGCCTCTATCTACTGGGGTGCTTTGGCCCAAAAGAAAACAGAAAATCCTTCCTGTCTCCTGCTCATCTCAGGATATCTTGGAATCCTGGATCCTTGCTTCTGCTATTGCCAGGTTCCCTCCTACTGCCCTGGCCAGTCATTGAGCCCTGCCTCTTTCATGATTCAGTGCCATGCTGTGCTGTTCTTCCACTGTTACTGTTTAGCCTTCTACTGGCCTTCTCCTGGCACCTTGAAGAGCTTCTGCCACTGATGATACTATTCCTCTCACAGTGCTTGGGATATTCATGCCTCGATGGTTGGTGTTTAATACCCCATGATGGGTATTCAAACCTCATGATGCCTTGAGGTTTTAATACCCCTGTGTTGGCTGCCTTACTACTCATTCTTTTTTTTTTTTTTAATTTATTCTTTATTAATTTTTTCAATGATTACATCATGAAAACATTTACAAATATGTATCCCAATATCTAAGGCAATTATACATAAACCAAACCATAATATTACTATTGTTGTACATATGCCATAATTGGGGAAGATTATCATAATAATTTTAAAGGAAACAATATCTATTATTATCCCAAAATCTTCTTGGGACTAATTTTAGGTACTGAACATAATAGAGACAGGAGTTGTTTCTATTTTTATTTAAGGACCCTTTACCTCTAAAGTTCCAATTTCAGATAAAGATTGAGTTTTATCCAACAGGAATGTCTCTAGGTGTACTGGATCCACAAACCCAAATTTCTTCCCTTTATAGGTTACATAACATAAACATGGAAATTTTAAAAAGAAAATAGCCCCAATAGCCACCACTCGTTTCAATGCAAGGAAGGTTTTCCTCCTTGCTTGTGTGGATCTGGCTACATCAGGGAAGATTTGGATTTTGGATCCACAAAAAGAGACATCCCTGTTAAGAAAAAATTTTCTGAACAGCTTGTCTTTGTCCTGCTCTGAAACAAAAGCTATAAAAAGGGTTGCCCTATTCTGGATTATGCCCAGGGATTCCTCCAAGAAGGTTGATATACCTAAACTTGGATGTTCCCCTGTTCCATCCTCCAGAATATTCTTCTCCCCTTTTTTCCTGAAATAATATATTTTGGATAAGATAGGAAATTCTTCCTCTTTATACATTAAAACCTCTCTCATAAATTTCTTAAACATTTCTAATGGGGATAAGAGTCGAGTTATTGGAAAATTCACAATTCTCAGATTGTTTAACCTTGACAAATTTTCCATGCATTCTAGTTTTCTGTGAATATTTAAACTATCTCTTATAAACGTACTCTCTGTTACTTGTACCACTTGAATTTTTTCTTTCATATCACTTATATCTTTTTCACATTTTAATACTTTCAACCCTTGTTCCTTAATTTCTTCAGTGTTCGCATTGATCACAGCAGACAATGACCTATTCATAGCAACAACATTGTTATCTAATTTGGAAACTATTTTCCATATATCCAGTAGGGTAACATTGTCTGGAGGAGTATCCAAGACAGTGCTACCTATAGGAACTGGTAAAGGTTCAACATTTAATACTTTAAGTAAAGGCTTCTCTACCCCTTGGTTTCCTGCTTGGGTTACCAAGCTTACTTCCAAGGGATTTAATCCTACCAGTTCACTCGCCAATTCAAGTTGTGGACTTTTTCTTAGCTGAAGTGGTAAAGCGGGTCCTTCTCCAGGACTGAGGGAAACCAAGGATGAGTTTCCCGAAAGGTCCTCGATTTGATCAGCCCTCTGTCGAATGACATGCTGATCCATTGGGCCGGTGCGCTGTTGTAGCACTGGAGATGATGTTAAAATCTTGGCCTTTCTTTTCTTCCCCATCCACAAGGAGAAAAACGACTAAGGTCAAGTTCCTGGCCAAACTCCCAAACTCTCCCGGACGAAGCCGGACTAAGCCGCGCGCCCCTTCGGAGCGCGCGGCTTAGGCGACGCGCCGGCGGCGGTGATGCGCCGCGGCATGTAGAGTTTTAAAATCCGTAGCCACGCCCCCTCCTGACGTCAGCGAGCGCGTCTGTCTAGGCCCAGCTGTTGATGATACCGGGACTCTCCCTGGACGGCGAATCCCTCAAGTTCCGCCGCAGCTGAAATCAGGTACAAAGTCTCTGGCAGCGGGTTGCTCGGGGAGAGATGGCTCGCAGCCCACTCCTTCTCCTCTCACTCCCCCCTTACTACTCATTCTATGCCTTGGGGTGTTTACAGTATTGTGTTTGCTGCCTTTCCCCTCACTTTATGTTTGGGGGTGTTTATACCACAATTGGTGCCACCCTGTTCCTCTTTTGATGCCTTGGCTGTTTCTGTTAATATTGTTGGTGCCATATGCCCCTCTTTAGGTGTCTAGAGGTGTTCATGTCACTGTTAGTGCCTTTGGGAATTCTTGTCACTGGTAATTCTGCTTTGCCCTGTGATGGTGCCTTGAGCTATTGATGCCAGTCTTGTTTCACTTTGCTCCACTTCTGGTGTCTTGGAGTGCTGATCCTCTGCTTCTGATACTTACCTTACGTTTCATTAAAATTGGATTGAAAACTCCAATGTTAGAGCTCAAAATGGGATGCATTGCTTCCCCCATTGATTCTAATGGAAAACAAATGAAGGAATGACACGAATAAAAAAAAACATGTGTTTGAACTGAACAAAGCAAATCATGGAGGCAAAAAATCCAGACAAAAAATGTTTCTACTCACATCTCTAATTTTTAGTATTCAAGCACATGCCCAAGTTAGTATGGACTGTCACTCATGCTAAATTATTAGTGACTTGCTTGCCAGTTAGTATGCACCCTAAATACTTTTAGCATGCACACAATGTAATACTGAGCTTTAGGAAATCAGCCCCTTACTTGTATAATTTTTATTCCATGTTTACCTTCCTCATTTTGTTCGCATCAGAATAAAGTACTAGCATATATTAATAAAGTTGTCTTGCCATTAGTTAATCCCTGAACATATTTGTACATGGAAGCTAGACAGAAGTCTGTAGTGGTATGACAGTAAAGAACATAAGAAATTGCCATGCTGGGTCAGACCAAGGGTCCATCAAGCCCAGCATCCTGTTTCCAACAGAGGCCAAACCAGGCCACAAGAACCTGGCAATTACCCAAACACTAAGAAGATCCCATGCTACTGATGCAATTAATAGCAGTGGCTATTCCCTAAGTAAACTTGATTAATAGCTGTTAATGGACTTCTCCTCAAAGAACTTATCCAAACCTTTTTTGAACCCAGCTACACTAACTGCACTAATCACATCCTCTGGCAACAAATTCCAGAGTTTTATTGTGCGTTGAGTGAAAAAGAATTTTCTCTAATTAGTCTTAAATGTGCTACTTGCTAACCTCATGGAATGCCCCCTAGTCCTTCTATTATTTGAAAGTGTAAATAACCGATTCACATCTACCCGTTCAAGACATCTCATGATCTTACTACATCTTGACCAATCTGAATACGGAATGTTCTATAGTAATATAGCATAATACAGTCCAGCAGATAAAGATCAACTGACTCATTCAGACTGTCCAGTTATTACAGTTCATACTGCTAAGGATATATTCAATTTGCCTGGCATAGAAGGTTCAGTGCTTATAAGGTGTTGCTTTTTCTTCAAGTCAATTTTTATTGTCTTCCTCAATGGTTTTCTACCAGCCTGGATAGACAAACAAAAACCTCCATAATTAATCCAAAACCTAGGTGCTCCCTACCCCCCCCCCCAAAAAAAAAAAAGTAATGTTTTACCACTAAGCTTTCTAATAATGTAAACTACCACCAAAATCAGCAAGGTCTTAGCATCGGACTTCCTACGTTCCCATGGCTTTGCTGGCTTCCACCACCACCAAAAATCTGCCAATATCAAGCCAGTTGGTTTCTGTGAAGTTGTAATCTATTGGCTCTAACTGAATTAACCTGAAATGTGCAGTGTTGCTAGGTTATGCTTCCTTTATTAATTCCTTGTTTTCTTATCACTTGCTTCTGCTCTCGAAGGAGTGAAAGGTGTATTATGTGCAATACTGCAGCTTCCTACCCATGCACTTACCTCTATCCTCTCTATCTGGCCCAAGTATGCTTGAATTCTGTCACAGTACTGCTTTCTGCTCCCTTTGCTGGTAGGGTATTTCAAGCAATTACCTCCCCCTTTGCAAAAGAAAAAGTATTTTCTTATGTTTGCTTTGAATTTCCTCTCTCCAATTTCACATCATGGCCTCTTGTCCCTGGAATTTCTTTTCTATGGAAAATTTCACCTTTCTGTAATTGATTGAAGTGTTCAACTATTAATATGTTTCTATCAAATCTCTACTTTCCCTTCTTTATTCCAGCAAGTAGCATAATTTTATAAGGCTTACTGTAAAATTGCTAATAATCATGAAATATATTGCAAATGACTACCGTATGTGTCAATTTCATATCTCCATCAGAGGCTATGGAGTGTCTTATTGACTTGAGAAAATGGATGAAGAGGTAGCATACAAATTGATTTTGCCAATTAAGAGGATAATTTTAAAAGGCATTTATGCCTCCTTGTAAAGTTGCTGATCTGATATGCAGTGAAAACCACATGCGTACAAGCTGTATACATGTATTTTGCTTCACATATTAGAGAGGTGTTCTGGTGGATAACGTCTGGAAGGGGATTAGACTTGCATGCATACTTTTCAGTTTTAAAACATATGCATCTAAATTCAGCCAGGGGAAGCTCTGCATACTTCAGCAGGTGGAAATGTGAGGGGCTAGATTTCTTGGGATAATTTTCAAAGACAAAATATGCACGCACTTCTGATTTGAAAATTAGAGTAAAGTCTTCAGGTAAAAAGTACTTGCAGACTTTATGCAGCTGAAAATTTCTTCCTAAATATATCATATGTTCCATGATCAACTATCAAGGTTGAATATTATCTCGGTGTGAGTTGTGGATGCTTTCTGATGCAATGAAGTGTGTTAAAATTGCGCTTTGTTGGCTAGTGACACCAGTCAAATGTAAATGTTCTAAGTGGACCCATGGGCCCAATTTTGTAACATCATGTATAAAAAAGTCAGGTGTAAATTTCTGTGGGTACTTTTCCTGCATATTTATATACATGCTTTATAATATCCAAAAGTAATTGCATAGGTTCAAACCCCTTTCCAATTCCACGCTCAGGAACGCCTCCATTCAGTTTGGGTACAGTTACATGTAAACATAAAAAAATTTGTAAAAATTGATTTCTGAACCTAAATCACTCTTTCACCCTTTGAAAATGATCCTCCTGTTGTACATATTGAAATGCACCAATGGTTTCTAGTGGGCGAAGACATATTTTACAGGACAATTCTTTTATAATATTTGTTCAGTAAATTGCAACAAAAATTGTTTTTTTAATAAAATGAAAACGTCCGTTCTAGTCAAGACATAGCTAATATGATCCTTGAAGAGGCGCTTTGAACTGTAAACTGCCATGAAGTATCCAAAATTGACTTGTGAGAAAGAGCAGCGTTCTGAAACTGTAATAAGTAGCCCCAAAGTAAATAATTAAACTCGTAACTCCTCTGTTTGTTCCATACAGCCTGAGCTGCCTGCCTGTGTGTTATAGTATAAATAGAAAACTTCCTTTCTTCATGGTTGTGCTGGGGTGTTAGCAGCAGCAAAATATAGCAGTTTCAAGAGGCACTGTGTGATGGATTTAAAGACCTTCAAAGCCCTCTAAATGAAATGTCTAATTTTCTAGGACTGATTTCATCTGTTCTTCTCACTTCCACTTTTCAAAAAGGCTCTTATTCATTAAGGGCTCAATTTTCAAAAGTATTATGTGAACCATACTGAATTTTATGCACGTGAATAGACTTTTGAAAATTACCCTGGGGTTGCACATTCTATTACGTACACGGCAAACAGGTGTTCGGGGGAAGGGGTGGGGAAACAAGCTGGGATGGAGATAATTTTCAAAGCAGACTTATAGGCATGCTTTGAAAATTCAGCTGAAATCTCTGTCTACTTTGAACATGCAAACTTTTCCCCTCTGCAGACCTCTAAAAATTACCCTCCCCTTGTTTATATTATAAGAAGAGTCTGCTATGAAACAGATAAGGTGGGCTTTTTACCCTACTAATGCATTTATTGTTTTTCCTTTTAAATAGAACCAGTTTATGTATCAAGATGGAGGGTATGCTCTTCAGGAAGAGGTTTGTCTGCCATATAGAGCTGCCACCTGCACAGCTCCAGAGGCCCCTGTGGTCCAGGGCACTGCAGCAGAGAATTTTGACGATGCCTGCTGCAATGGCACAATCCGGAAGCAGGCCGCATCACGCACATCAGAAGACAGCGGAGCTCAGAGGTATAGCGCTGACCCAACTGTGTTTGTGCCTGAACGCAGTCCAAGGGGAGATGTGGATGAAGATGGGTACATGACCCCAGTGAAAGAAACATCCAAATCAGGTAAATATCAGTCCTTGGTCAAAAATACTTACATGCCATGGGCTAATGTGATA
The DNA here is from genome assembly GCF_901001135.1 of Rhinatrema bivittatum. NCBI lineage: Eukaryota > Metazoa > Chordata > Amphibia > Gymnophiona > Rhinatrematidae > Rhinatrema > Rhinatrema bivittatum. The sequence goes on from NC_042620.1 coordinate 169,321,979, forward strand.
TCTTTGGGGTTCATTATTCAAAAAATGTTTTATGAATTTAAGGCAGGAGGAGAAAAGGTCAGAATTTAGGCAGAACAGTTAAGGATCCAAGTGGGGGATGTCTCAAGGACTTTTAATTTTCTCTATTTTCTCCTATACAAGTGCATTATTTAAAGAGCAGTACTGGCTAATAAAAAAAAAAAAAATCCAAGCTGAAACCAGTATAGAGGCAAGATGAAAAACAAAAGACTTTTCTTTCAGTTTTGAGCGATTTATTTTAAAATGCCATTTGGCATTGCCACTTGAAAAATGTTATTTTGAGAGTTCTTTGAAAGGTGCTCACTATTTCTCAGCCTCTGCAACCTTTTTGATTTTTGTTCACCTCCCTGAGGAAAGCTCAGTGCCTTCCTGTTTGCATGGCTCCCTTCATGCTGGTTGAGCTACACAGGAGGCTGATTGTATGAAGAAAGCTCATCTGCTCTCACTGTGGTTACAGAAGCTACTTAGCGTGTCATGTGGGAAAGAAAGCAATCATGACAGCCACTGTAACTAGACCTGGCTACCTGCCGCATCACTTCCTCCTAGAACTGGTGCAGGACAGAGCTAAGAAATCACTTAGACATTAGATCATGGCAGTCCAGAACTGGAAACACACAAAACTGAAGTACATTATTTCAATCTCTTTTTTAAAATCTGTGTTTTCATATTTTTGGGTCCAAGAAAATGTTGTTGCTGATATCGCTACTTAACTTTTTCTTTTCCCCATTACCCTGTGGCTCAGTTTTGGCAACACAATCAAAGGACAAGAAGCCAAGAATTTGGGCCCCATATGTCAGTCTTCTCACTGCCTTACTTAAATATGATCTGAAATACTTGCCTACCTCCATTGAAAACAAAGGGGGAAAAGCAGCATGATGATACAAATGCAGAAATGCTATTATTAGAGAAAAAAATAAATTTATTACAGTGATAGAAAGCATTTACAGTCATGAAAAGCAAAGATATATTCAAATCCTCCCTCCAAAAAAGGAAACATTTTCACAACTCTATGTTCTTACATTCTCCTTAACTGATGAAGAACCCTTCTGCCCTAAATAGTAAAACACTCAGAACTCAAATGCACTCAAGTGCACTCTTTACTTACATAGAACATGGCCTGACACATTTTTTATGTTGTTGTTATTGTGTTATGTGACTGCTGTATAATAAACTTTGGCAATGGATAGATAATAGGCAAAGCTTACAATCAAAACAATACATTGCAAATTGTCAGTCCAACTCTAAATCCTGAAGCATATACAGCAGTGTCATCCAATAAAAGCTTATATATGCAGCTCCAGTGTTCTACCTTTGAATCAAAAAAGAACTACTTTAAGAACATAAGAAATTGCCAAACTGGTTCAGACCCAAGGGTCCATCAAGCCCAGCATCCTGTTTCCAACAGTGGCCAATCCAGGCTAAAAGAACCTGGCAAGTACCCAAACACTAAGAAGATCCCATGCTACTGATGCCACTAGTAGCAGAGGCCATTCCCTAAGTCAACTTGATTAATAGCAGTTAATGGACTTCAGTGTTATACTATATCTCTAGAGATGTGAATCGGTACCAGACTCATTTCCGGTATCGGGTTCGTAGTAAAACTGCAGGAAATCTTCGTTCGCAGTTTTGAATGCTTTTTTTTTCGGCTGTCTGGAGCTGAAAAAAAACAAAACACCCCAACCCTTTAAATCTCATTATTTAGAATCCCCCACCCTCTCGACCCCCCAAAACTTTTCTAAAGTACCTGGTGGTCCAGCGGTGATCTCCTGCTCTCAGGCCAACGGCTGCCAGTAAGCAAAATGGCGCCGATGGCACTTTGCCCTTACCATGTGACAGGGGCTATCGGTGCCATTGGCCAGCCCGTCACATGGTAGGAGCAATGGACGGCTGGTGCCATCTTTAAAAATGGTGTGAGCCATCCATTTCTCCTACCATGTGACAGGGGCTGGTCAATGGCACCGATAGCCCCTGTCACATGGTAAGGGCAAAGGGCCATCGGCGCCATTTTGATTAGTGGCTGCCGACAGCCCAAGAGTGGGAGATTGCTCCTGGGACCCCTGCTGGACCACCAGCTACTTTAGAAATGTTTTTGGGGGGGGTCGGGAGGGTAGAGGATTATAAATAAAGAGATTTAAAGGGTTGGGGTGGGTTTAGGGGTTGTTTTTGTGTGCCCTTTCTTCCTGCCCCCCCCCCCCAAAATGATGAGAGAACCCCACAAAAATTTCATGGGGTTTTCCTATCTCTTTCTGGGACCCCCTGATTCCTGACGGATGAGAAAATATCATACGATATTTTCATCCGTCAGAAAAACGATTCACATCCCATCTTCCATGGAAGAGCAGCAAATTTGTCTGAAGGTTGAGTGTTTTCAAAAAGAGTACTCAACATTAGGGATGTGCAGAGCCAAATATTTCATTTTGGATTATTTATTCATTTTGTAGGTAACAATCATTCATTTGCTTTGTTTCAAATGAATAAAAAAAAAAAATGTATTTTATTTGTTCATTGATTTCTCATTAAATTGAAAAGGGAAAGAAAAGCAGTTTATTTTGTGCTTCCAAACGGGAGCTTTCTAATCCTTGCTAATGAAACCTGTTGCCTATGGAAAAAATCGTCAGAAGGGTGAAGGTACACCAAGCATCAAGACTATGTCAATGTGGTACCAAAAGTGGTATAAATAGTAAAAGTGCCTGCAGTGGGGAAAAACACTACCAGCAATGACGAGATTTCTCCAAGACGCAGCATTGAAAGTGGCCAGAAATCCCAAGACTCCAAAAGCAGGGCAAAGGACACCAATAACAGTGGCATGAACACCCCAAGGCTGGCCAAAATGGGAAAGTGCCACCAAATGTGGCACCATGAAGGAGGAACAAAGTACCAAAAGATGTAGGAAAACCCTGAAAGCAGTAGTAGAGGGTCAAAGAAAAAAAAAGTAGGATGAAGACTCCAAAGCATCATGAAAGGCACAAAGCAACCAGCCATAGTAGCATGAGTACTCCAAGGCTTCAAATTAGGGGAAAATAGCAACAACAAAATTGATATAAAGTGCAAGGCCAGGAAGAAGCCAGAGGAAATACCTGGAGGAGGCCTGATATCATTACTGTGCAGCATCTGTAGAGGAAGGTGTATCTGTTTGTTCTTGGAGTTGGTCTTCCGCTTTGCTGTGTCTAATCTCAGCCTGGTCAGTATCATCTGTCTCCTCTACCTACTCACTGGATACTAAGATGCTACTGACTAGAGGTTCCAATATATTGCGATTCTAGGGTATTGAACAGCTTCTGAATCAGTTTTTGCAAATGCTAGCAAATACTTGTCCTGAGAAGCAGTAATAATGGAGGAGTGTGCTCCTGGTTTTGGGTACTGCAGTTCTGATGCCCCTGTTTGTTGCTGTTGTATAATCCATCAAATGCTAAATACCAGATGAGACCAATAGTTGTAAAACCATAAGGGAAGTGAGTTTGAAGAAAAAGTTCAAGAGGGTATGGAATCATTAAAGATAGCTACTTAAGGCCTGTGTCAAGCATTGGACTATCAGACTAAGTCCAAGAGTTGGCAAGTACTGTAAAGGAAGAGGATTTTGAAAGATCCGCAGACAGCTGGAGCAAGGAGGAGCCACCCAAAGGTAGCAAGAGTGGCTTGGATACCAGCAGCAGCAGTGCCACTGGCAATTAAATCAGAAATGATAGATGCAGAACAATGCAGCAAGAAGGGTGATGCTGCTTGGCAAGCAGAGATAGAATGCTTGGCAGTGACACACACTATCTACTGGCTGGCTATGCCTATGCAGTATATTATAGTCATACAGTACAATACTACTCCAAGCAATTTTCACCTCGTGAGCAAAAATGTCTTTCACACACCATGTATGAGTGCTTTTCTCCTTGTGCACACACACAAGCTCTGAGACAGAGAAGATAAAGACATGGCTCAGTCTGGTATTCATTGCAATCTGTCTCTGTAGTTAATAGTAGGTGCAGATTAGAAAACAAGACAGCAGAGTACAGAGTGAGACTGAAAGAATGTTATTTGAGATTCTCCCAAGGCATACAGTGTGGGTAATCTCAAACAGAGGCATCAACACCCCCCCCCCCCCCCAAAGTGTAAAGATGGGCAAGGTATTACAAATAGCAGAGGCATCAAAACCCTGAAGGCATAGAGCAGAGATGTTCAAATCAGTCCTTGGGGCCCCTCCAGCCAGTCAGGATTTCAGGATATCTCTAATGAATATGCATGAGATGTATTGGCATGCACTACCTCCTATGTAAGAAAATATGTTTCATACATATTCATTAAGGGGTAGATTTTATAAATTTGCGCGAGCGCGTACTTTTGTTCGCGCACCAGGCGCGAAAAAAAGTACGCTGGATTTTATAAGATACACGTGTAGCCGCGCGTATCTTATAAAATTCGGGGTCGGCGCGCGCAAGGGGGTGCACATTTGTGCAACTTGCGCGCGCCGAGCCCAGCGCATGCTGCCTTTTCCCTCCGAGGCCACTCCGAAATCAGAGCGGCCTCAGAGGGAACTTTATTTTCACCCCCTGCACCTTCCCCTCCCTTCCCCTACCTAACCCACCCTCCCGGCCCTATCTAACCCCCCCCCCTACCTTTGTTGCCAGATTTATGCCTGCCGAAAGCAGGTGTAAATCTGCGCACGCCAGCGGGCTGCTGGCTCGCCATCACCTGTCCCGGGGGCTGGTCCGGAGGCCTCGACCACGCCCCCGGGCCGGAGCCATGACTACCGGTCCCGCCCCGAACTGCCCCCTGACACACCCCGGACACTCCCCCTCCCCGCCCCTTTTACGAAGCCCCAGGACTTACGCGCGTCCCGGGGCTCTGCGCGCACTGGCAGCCTATGCAAAATAAGCGCGCCGGTGCGCGAGTGCCCTGTGCACGTAAATCCGGCCGGATTTACATGTGCAGGGCTTTTAAAATCCGGCCCTAAGGATATTCTGAAAACCTGACTGGCTAAGGTAGGTTCCGAAGACTAGTTTGAACAACTATGGCATAAAGTAAGGGTCTGGTATTATAACTAGCACAGAAGCATCAAAACCCCCAAAGAATAGAGTTTGGATGAAGTATTACAAACAGAACAGTGATTGAGAGCACTATGACTGCAGCAGTAAAATTAGAAAAAGTTCTTTGCCAAATCCAAAATTCTTTTCTCTCCTGCTTTTTTAAATACTTTCTTTGACTATAAGAGAATTTTTGAAAAGACAAGCTTTCTCTGCAAAATTTAACAGAGAAAATAGAGTTTCTTTGTGTATGCTCAGACTTGATCCAGATGGCAGCTTTAGGCTATTTAAAACAAAAGCTTAATCTTCATTGGTCCTCCATTCTGTGTACTTGCTTACTTCTCTCACATTATTGGCTCTAGCACATCTCCTACTTCACTCAGACAATGATCAGTTGCTGTAATTGCCAGGTAATAGTTGCTATAGTCCACGAATGAAACAAATATGGTCTTGTTACCCATTTGTTTCAAATGAACTTAACACATCAAAACAGAGCTGGAAGCATAGGGGCAGTGGAAAGCAGATTTTTATTTACCCCATATAAGTGCTCCATTTCTGTATGATCTACCCTTCAGAATGCAGCACAGGTAATGCTCAACACACTTATTGTAGTGAAGCACAACCCTGCATCAGGCAGAAAAACTGGTATAATGATAAGAAAAGCAGAACCAACACCTGAGTTAGACAGCAGAGGGTACTAGAGAGGGGGAAAAGAACTACAACTCCCAAGTTCTTAGAGGCACAGTTTGACCCATGGGTCGGGGAGGAAACAGAGCAGCCAGCTATGCACAGCGATAGTGAATCAGACACACCTGAACCCATGGCAATAGAAGAGAAGGGTGTGCCTGAATAGTGGAGGTGGCCTAAAAAGACATGCTCCTCAGAGCAGGAGGAGGAAATTGAGATAGACTCTCTGACAGAGGAGTCCTCGGAGTCAGCCATAGAAATGGAGTGAGTGGCATGGCTGGGGGAAGGGTGGATTTAAAACACTAAGAGGAATGCTTTTTTCTTGTTTTAAAAAGTATGTTCTTGATTGTTGTTTGGCTTGGGAAGGCCGCTACTTGCAGCACAACGGAGGGGAGTTGGGGAGAGTTGTGCTACCCCCAGCAAGGCGGTTATCTGGCTGGGAAAGCCTGAGTTTGTAGCCTTATCTTAAAAGGGAGTTATGTAGTGCTGTTACAAACTGTTGGTAAAAGAACTTGATAAGAGAAACTGTTACCTACTGATTCTACACTATTGCTTTATGTTTTATTCGGGAGGGGGGGGGGGGGGGGAGGGAACTTGACGGGACTGGGAGCCAAGCAGTCCCAGAGTATAAAAACTGTTTGTACAGAGGTCATGAAGCCTGAGACCAGGCTTGGCTGAACTAAAAAGACTGCTAAGAGTAGCAGCGAAGGCTACCAGAAAGGAGAAACGTTCCAGTGGTGAACTGTTTCAGGCATGTGGTTCATTTTGGAAGTGACTTAGGGGCAGCCCATGACATTATATAGTCCTTCCTCTTAGCTGTTCTTGACATCTCAGCGGCTTTCAACACCGTAAATCATATTACCCTTATAAACCGGTTATCAGACATAGGAGTCGCAGGACCCACCCTCAGATGGTTCGACTCTTTCCTTACCAACAGAGGCTACAAGGTTAAAATCAATAACAAAGAATTCACTCGCACTAACTCCCCATTCGGAGTTCCTCAAGGCTCCTCATTATCGCCCACTCTGTTCAATATCTACCTACTCCCTCTCTGCCATTTACTCTCAAAATTAAATCTGAAGTTCTACATATATGCAGACGATGTTCAAATTTTAATCCCCATATCTAATTCACTGGATTCAGCTCTCAAAACATGGGATTCTCACTTGCAAATGATCAACCTCTACCTTTCAAGCCTCAACCTGGTGCTTAACACTAACAAGACAGAACTCCTGCTCATCACCCCAGAAGGTAGCCCCTTCCATCAAAAGCTACACACCAACACACAAATTTCCCACACAAGAGACCTTGGAGTCATAATAGATAGTCACCTGAGCCTAAAGAAATTTATAAACCACACTACAAAGGAGTGCTTCTACAAGCTACAGGTACTCAAAAAACTCAAGCCGCTTCTCTTCCATCATGATTTCAGATTGGTCCTCCAAGCCATCCTGTTCTCTAAGGTCAATTACTGCAACTCCATCTTGCAAGGTCTTCCTGCTACTACAATAAAACCCCTCCAGCTGCTTCAAAACGTGGTGGCGAGAATCCTGAAGAATACTAATCGGAGAGAGCACATCTCTCCCATATTGAAAGATCTTCATTGGCTCCCAGTAAACTTTAGGATTCTACATAAATCACTTACAATCATTCACAAAAACATTCACCATCAGACGCCTCTTGACCTGCTACACTCTCTCAAACTTCACTCTACAGCCAGACCCTTAAGGGAAGCCTACAAAGGATCCTTACACGTTCCTCCAATCAAAGCGGTGCACCACTCAAATATTAGAGACAGGGCATTCTGAACAATAGGTCCCTCCATCTGGAACGCCATGCCCCCGGACCTCAGGCAGGAAACCTTTCTCCTAACTTTTAAAAAGAAACTCAAGACATTGCTTTTCAGTCGAGCCTTTCCCTGCTCTTAGCCCAATAGCTTGACTCAGAACTGTTCCCATCTCCACTGTAATTAAACAAGCACTAAGACACACTAATACATCTTAATGACATTGGCTCCTTTGCCTCCCTCACCTGTATATAGTCTACTATCTCTGTTCTCCCCCCTTTATTTTCCTATCCCCAGTTTTTGCTCCCTTGTTATAATGTAACATTATGCGTCATCAAATTTTGTCTTTTGTTAATTGGTTATGGTTAACTGCTTAGTTCGATGTAAACCAAGTTGATTTGATTTGTATCAAGAAAGTCGGTATATAAAAGCCTTAAATAAATAAATAAATAAATAAATAAATAAATTATACAAAGTCTTTGCTTTTGCATATCTACTCATTGCAGGGACCTGAAAATCTGCAAACAACATGCATCATTCACATTTTGAAAGTGAACTATGGGGGAGATTTTCAAAGGGATTTAATCATCTAACAATGAAATTAAGTGGCTAAATTGTCTCCTTTCAATATTTGAAAACAAAGAATAGTACACAAAAAACAAATAGATAATAAAATAAAATAATAAATATTTAAAAATGTGAGATAAAATCTTACAAATTCAATATCAATTAAAGCATTTTTACAATAAAATGAAAACTGAAATTAGCACAATTATGGATCCAATACTCCCGACATGGCCATGTTTCGACAAGATGTCTGCTTCGGGGTGATTATATATTTGTTCTTCCTTATTTCCTCCTAGCTAAGAGGAGAAGAGGCTGACCACTGGACAATAAACAAGCTTAAAATTCACAAACCTAAAAACAGCTGTAAACGTTCAAAGGTACCCTAAGAGGCACCAGAAATGGTAAAACTGAATATTCTTCCTTACTTTTTTGCAAACAGAAATCAAAACTCACTGCATCATAGAATGAGTCAATGATTAATTCACTCTTGTTGTTTTCATATTTATTGGTGTGGTTCACCTATCTCTGTTTTAAGTCCTTTCAACATTTATCAAGACTGAGCAACTAAATGTACACATCTGGATTCATAAGACTCATAAAGCGGCCAGCTCCAGCGAGGTGCCTGAACTAGATTCCTAAGTTTCCCAATACCAGGTGCCTTTTCCTGAACATCTGTACCAGGTGATCAGCTTCCCTCTTTCCTCTGATCTCCCAACCAACAATAGCATCCTCCCTTCCCCAGTCCCTGACATCATCATGATTTCACTAAAAACTGCCCACCTCACTCCCCCTTCCTAATGCCCCATCCAAAGTACACAATTTCATGTAAATATGACTGCCTGTTCCCCACTTCTAGTCTCCCCCTCCCATCTGCCTGATTTCACACACACAAACAAAAAGACAGGCTGCTTGATTCTCCCCTCTTCTGATTTCACAAAATAATTTGCTACCTATCCCTTCTCTCACCCCGGAATTGTTCCCCCGAAAGCTCCCAGCGCTAAGATGACCTACCTCCTACCAGCACATCCAGCATGACTGTCATTACCAAGTATCATGGGTAACACTGAATGCTGAGCTGGTAGGAAGTAAGCTCGTGTCTTCCTGACAGCTCAGTACTGGGACTGTTTGGGAGGTTCAAGGAGGTGAGAGAGGGTTCAGGGAGGTATTATTCTGAGAAAGTAGGTGGGAGGACCGGGCTACCATGTTTTGTGAAATCCAGCAAGTAGGAGGGGGGAATCACAGGCTACAGGAGATTAGTTCTTTAATGGAGAGAATTTAGTTGGCTAGAGTGAATTTTCAGTGCTAGCCATCTATGTTTAGGCACCCAAATATAAACAGTTTAAATCTGGGCTGATTTTTTTCTGTTGCCTAGATTTAAGCTTGTTTTCAGTAAAAAAAAAAAAAAAATAGCTAGGTGGGGAGATAAATTTAGAGCTCAGCTGCAGTGTAAGTTTATACAGGTAACTTTAGATGCACATATTAAGTGCTAGACTTACCTGGGTAACTTCCCATTTCATGTTCCATGCTGTTTGTATGTCTCACTCTGCAGGTCAAACTGGCCTCTAAACCCTAAACCACCACCAAAACCTCACCTTGAGTTATTAGCTGGCCCTCCTATAGTGATATAAATAGCTGAATACTGTGAATGCCTCCCCAAAGGCACTCTCTCGCTCTCTCTCCTCCACTCCCCTCTCCCCAAGCCCAGAAATGGCTGAAATGCAAATTGTGTTTCAGGCATATTGCACAGCTTAAAACCAGGAAAAGAAATTAGTTATTTACGGCATTAAAAACATGCAATAATGCCCCTGATCATTAAACCCACCCAAGCTACTCCCCAATTCCGCCCCTTTCAAAAATTTGAAATTTGCGCCACGCTGTACTAGGACTAATGCGTGCATTATGGCTTTAAAGCATGCTTTATGCCATTATTGCAGGCGTTAACACCCTAATGCCTTTTGATGAATGACTCTGTAATTGTTTTACCCACAACAATGGACTTTTGTAAAATTGCACATTCAAAACACTGGTAAATGGATGCACATAACAATATAATTAATCTCCTAGTGCTCTGACCATAACTTATATATAATTATTTAAGAGAGACTCTATAGCAAGTCCAATGATACTGATGAAATTGCACAGGCTCTGTAAATTCCTTTATAGGAGGTTAACACCTTAAATCTTCTGTAGTATATTAAGAGAGAAATGTTGTAACATTGCACATAAAGTAGCCAGCAAATAAGTTACACCAGCTTTCAAAGCTGACATACTCACGTAAGTGCATTCTTGAGTGCAGGTACTCCGTGGGGGTGGAGTTGAGGAGGGGTTTGGACTTACATGCATACTTTTGGATTAAGTGGATATTTTAGCGTGTGTAACTTGGGCAAGCATATTTGGTGGGATAATTTTCACAGCAGACTTATGCAAGTAAATCAGGTGTAACTTATGGCCTTATTTGATGGCCACTTTATGTGTGATCTTACATTGCCCCCTTAATATACTGCAGTAGCTTGAAGGTACTAACTGTGCTAAGCTAATCAGAATCTAGCAAAGGCAAAGTTAGTATGAACTTAGCTTTTTTTTAAGACATCCTTTCCTCCTTCCAGTATTTGGTATTCTTGATCTCTCAATCTACTGCTTTTTGTCCTCTGCCAGCTACTCAGTTGTTTGCCAGGTCCCTCTGCATCTCCTGGGCCTAATATATAATGTACTATACAAAATAAAATTTTTATGAGGAGAATTTTAGAAACTCAGCAGCTTTGTTAATACATTTTCACACAGAACCTCTTTTAAAGGAATTTACAGAGCTTTTGCAATTGCATCAGGAACACTGGACCTGCTTCAGATTCCCTCTTATATAATGGTATATAAATTATGGTCAGGGGCACTAGTAAATTAAAGCTATTGAGACCAATATTCAGTAAGTAGGTTAGAAGACAAGTTATATAGCTAAAGTTATGCAGATAACTTGTCCTGGATATTTAGTGGGATAAACATCCCACTAAATATTCCTTATTAAAGTTATCTGGCTACTTGTAGCCAGATAACTTTAAACCCAACTGGCCAAATTTTAAAAATGTCTAGTTAGGTATAAAATTATCTGGCCTCATATGGCCAAATAACTTTCCACTTAAACAGATATCTCTAAAATAGTAATGTTTGGTGCCAAGACTCTAGCCCTATCTACCTGGAAATTCATTACTTAGATCACCTCCATTTGTTTGGATCATTTCAAACAAAAAAAAAAAAAAGTTTATTCATTTTATTTTCATTTACCATTAAAGTCAATGGGGGAAGCACTGCAGTGCAGCCATAGTTAGGGCTCCAAAATTAGGATTTTCTCATCAAGTCTAATGAACCTTCTGGGAAGACATCATCAGAAGGAAAGAACTCCAAAGTACTTAAACTGAGGCAAAGTGCCATGAATATCCTAAAGCACTGTAAAGGAACAAAGGGGTACCAACAGTGGCAGGAGTTCTTCAAGGCACTGAGAGCACCAGAAGCAGTAAGAATACCCCAAGGCTTCAAAAGAGGACATCAATAACAATGGCATGAACCCTCAAAGGCAGCAGGAGAGGCAAAGTGGCACCAAGAGTGGCATCAACATCCTAAGGCATCATGAAGAGATAACAAGGAAGAAAAGGTGGCAGGAAAAATCCAAAGGCATTGATAAAGGGACAAAGCAGCACAAACAGTGGCATCAACATACCAATGGGAGGTGCAAAGCAACCCCCTACAGTGGCAAGAACACACCAAGGTGTAGAATATGGTTTATGACAGTAAGCAAGACCTTCAAGGTTGAAAGACTGGGTATGGAGCAATGCTGAGTGGAAGAAAGACTCATAAGAAATAAGCTAAGGGGTATAGCAGCAAGGCAACCTGGTATTGGAGATATTTGTCTTCCTGTTGAAGCACTTTTCACTTGTCAGATTTAGTACAATGATCTGTTATTAGTATCATTTTTGTGACATAAGCTTTGATTACAATCCCTACCTGACCTTGATCTTCCTGCAGGGTGGAATTATAGCTTTCTTGTGAAATTTGATTTCTGATTGAAACTTTTATCAAAATCAGTATATGAAAATGGTCTCTCATCACTGTGGTTTTTCTGGTAATTTATTAGGTGTTCTTTATAAAGAATGCTTTTCTTTATATTCTGTAGCTGAACACAGTCTATTTCCTTTGTTGATTTTCTGATGTTGCATTAGTTCTCTTTTCCTACTAAAACTTTTCCCACATTCAGAACATGTAAACGTCTCTCTTGTGCATGTTTTCTGATTCCCAGCTGAGTATCTTTGCTTTTCTTCTGAGACACATTTTTTCTTGCACTTTTTTTCCCCAGTAAGAACAGAAAGAAGCATCCTCTCTTTGTTTTTCTGGTAAAATCTTGTTTCCTTTCCAGAGTCTCACTGAGCTTCCAGTGATGTGCCCCTATATTATTGTAAGCTGGGGCTTACAATAATATTGGGGCACTCGTTTATTACACACGTGCACCACATTCATTACTTACCCTGGAAAGTTGGTCAGATAACCCTAAACATCTCAAATAACAAAAAAAAGGAGGATGGAAAAACAAAGCTGGGATCCAAGAAATGAACAAGAAGGCATCAAAACTCACAAGGTATAACATCTGGGACATGGCAGCTAGGCAACTATGCATAGTAGCAGCAAGAATTCCAAGATGGTACATTGTTATAGTGGCAGCAAGACCCCTAAAGATGTACATGTAGGGCATGGCAGGTAGGTATAGTAGCAACATGACTTCCATAGTGATTTCAGTTTCCTTGCTACTCACATGTAAATTTGTAAAGCCCTGCAAAAGGCAGATAGCTTTTTAAAAACATAATCTGGTGCCAGCCTGGAATGATGAGGACTTATGATGTCCCCTGCCATTGAGAAAGACACATTCACTGGGCATGCTGGTTGGTGAGCAGAAAAGATATTGTCAAACCACTTTGTCTAGGTCTGGCCAGACTGCATACTTATGTGCAAGTGCATTTGTGTCAACATCTTTAATGTGCTCTGAGATATAGTATGTCACAGAAATTTCTGCTGTGGTCTCCTTTGCTAGGTTGAGCCAAGGGTTTCTCATGCCATCTGCTTTAGCAATGGCCTATGTCAAAACAGATGATTTTTTTGTGGGAAACATAGCTTTGGTGTAATGAGTTAAGGGAAGATGTGGTAGCTGATAGGGTACTGCTTGTGCTTACACTACTCTTTGGGGTGGCCACTTTTTCCTATACTACATCCCCACTGTACCTCTGCCTCATGGGAGCTCCTGTTCACACATCCTAGCTATGAGCATCTCATTCATATATGTATTATTTTCCATCAGAGGTTTCAGTCTCACTACTATAAAAAGGTGTCCACCAATTACAACACCTCTGCTTCCATTCCCTCTTTATCACAGAAACCCTGTAACTTAGGGATAACTCCACCTAGGGTGGCACTTCTGAAACTCACATCATCTGTGACATCCTTGAAGGATTTCATGATTTATCTCAGCTGCATTATCACTGCCCAATCATGATGACCCAGGAGGCAATCCACACCTATCTATGTTTCCAGAGACAGATCATGAAGGACTCTCTACCTGGGTAACATCAAGCTAGGTTGAGAGAACATTGCACAAATCTCATCTTTGGGTGAGTTTCCTCACTCCGAAGGTCATCACATCTTCACAAGAGTGCACTGTTCTGTTTGTACATCGAACTCTGCATGTCAAAGTAGCCCCTAAGCCCTACACTAATACCTAAACCTCACCTCGAGTAGCTAGGTGGGCCTCCTATAGAGGTATAAATACCTACCTAGTATGAGGGCCTTATAGCTAGGCTATCTTTCTCTCTCTCTCTCAGCTTCAAATACTGAAAATGCTATTTGCGAAAACATTGCAAAGTGCAATAAAGTCATATCGCACAGCTTAACGCAAATCAAAAAGGTGTAGTTAAAATCCACATTAAAACTGTGCAATATGGCTTCCCCTTGGCCAGAAATCCTGGCCCAAACTCCTCCCCTTTTCCTAATTTGCATCACCCCATGCGTTATGGTGTTTTTGCATGTGTTAAAGGTGCTTTTCACTTGCAAAAACGCCATATAGCACTTTGATAAATGACCCCCTTAGTGAGCTCTCTGGCTTAGTCAGAAACAAAATGTCAACCAGAAATGCAGCATATTTAAATTCTTGATGGATGATTTGGATCCCCTGAATCTCTCACACCTGTTGTAGCAACCTTAAAAATGGTTGCAAAAACAATAAAGAGTGCTGGAGGGAGCAGGCAATGGCTACACTTTTCATTTTAAATGGAGGGAGGGTAGGAAGGACTGGGACAACCCTCTGCTTTTATTTTTAAATGATGAGTAGGAGTGATCGATCGAGGGTGTCAGGGAACACCCAGGCTGAGCATGGGCAGCCCACAATAACTGGGGATTCCTGAGGTTTACTGCTGGGAAAACCTGCTAAACATGGACTAAAAACAACAAGAGGCTGAACAAAGTAGTTTAATTTCATTATACCTTAACAGCAGGAATCCAAGGCAATTAAAAAAAAAAAACAAGGCAAGGTCAAAAAATACACAGTCCAAGAAATCTAGGAACTCATGATAGACAGGGACTAGAGCCAAGAAACAGGAACTCAAAGGGCTGGAAGCAGGGACCTCAGGCAATCAAACCAACAATGAAACAGCAGGGAACGTAGCCTGAGGTAGGTCAAAGCCAGTCAGCTGATAGAGGTGTCAGTACCCAGCAATTATTCTGTGGATTACATGGAGAAAGCAAAGATCCTTAAGTACCAAGAGATGCAATCACAGACCAAGAAAATGTGGCAGAAAGATTCAGAAATAGTCCCAATTATATTCTATTGGGTGCCACTGGCCTGATTAAGAGTAATTTCTAAGTAGACCTTGATATGTTGCCTGTGAAAATTACACCCTGTGAACTCCAGAAAGAGGCTTTCCTTGGCACAATGCAAGTACTAAAAAGGGCATTAGTAGTAAATTTGGGAGAATGAGATCATCCTCAACATGCCATGGCTTAGGAATGAAGTTCATTCTTGTCAAGGTATGCACAAAATAAATCCATTTGGAGAAACTGCCCCAGTAAAGAATGGTTCAAAACCAGCTCTTATCCCACTGAGGGAGGGGGATTGGGGCAGCTTTGCATGTTTTTAAATTTAATGTCATGAGGGGAGATAAGTTGTGTAAGCTGTGGGGTAAGCAGACAGATTTTGGTTGGCTATTGCAGTGTAGATTGTCTGACCACATTTAGGTCCTAATTTATTAAGGCTTTTCTCCCATTCTGTATCTATAGGAAAAATGCTTAGTAAATGAGGAATTTAACACTGAATATTGTGCCAACCAGTTAAATTTGAAAAACCTACCCAAGGAATGCCTTCAGCCTGCCTCTTTATTACCTAGCTACTATATATGTGGTCAGTGAATTTGCCCAAAGTTGGCCACATAGAGAGGCCAAATCTTAAATGTAGCAGATTTACTTGTCTAAAGCCCAATTTGTGCCAGGTAAATCATTTGAAAATCAGCCCCGTGTGCCAGAGAATATGAATGCATAATGATGAGAAACAAAACGTTTGGTTTGCTAATTCTTTTCTGTATATTTTAGATTACCTGAATCCTGTGGAAGAGAACCCATTCGTCTCTCGACGAAAGAATGGTGACCTTAAAGTTCTGGACAACCCCGAATATCATGGCGCCCTCAATGGGAAACCCAAGGCAGAGGATGAATATGTGAATGAGCCCCTATACCTCAACACCTTTGCTAACACCTTGGGAAACACAGAATACCTGAAGAGTAATGGGCTATCTGTACCAGAAAAAGCCAAGAAAGCATTTGACAACCCTGAATACTGGAATCACAGCCTACCACCTAGAAGCACCCTTCAGCATCCTGACTATCTGCAAGAGTACAGCACAAAATACTTTTACAAACAAAATGGACGGATCAGGCCCATTGTGGCAGAGAACCCAGAATATCTCTCTGAGTTCTCTCTGAAACCAGGTACCATGCTACCCCCTCCACCATACAGACACCGGAACACAGTGGTGTAGGGATCAGCAGTCATTACAAAAAGTGGAGAAACCTTCTCTCCCCTGTTTTCCTCCTATCTCCCAGGACATCTCTTTCTCTCTCTCTGCCTGGTGGGCTTCCAGCTGGTCCACTCCCTGGCCTTTGATATTGCTAAATGCTAGAACAAAAATCACTTTGGCCACCAGTTATTCAGAAAGAAAGAGAGTATAAGAAACAAGTTGCCATAACTTACTTTACAAGAACTGGGGAGGTTGGAGGAGGCTTGGATCAACAAACATCAGTGTTGCCAATTATTGAAGTCAATTTTCATTTTCTAAACACCAATTTCCAGGAAGTGTTAGATGGTGTTCATTGGTCTAAGCAGAAATTGATAAAAAAAAAAAGTTAAAAAGTAATATAACCAGCATTACTGGAGATTACATTGATTTCTGTTGTGAAACTGGCCTTTGTTTTGGTCATGTTTAATAGAGATGGATAAGATCCAGTCTATTTCTGTCAAACCTTTTTGTCTTGTGCAGTGGATAGGCTGAGGTAGCTTCCCAAACTGTTCAACCTCTATCAAAGCTATAAGAAACGAATGCACTGATTCTTGTTTTTTGACCATCAGTCACCTCTTCCTGTGTAGCCCCTTCTAACAATTTTGATTATATTTCCTAGTGGCAGAATCTTTGGGTAAAAGCTTGACTGGTGGGAGCTTCTCAATGTGATATCTCAGTACAATGGCAAAAACACAAAGTACTGGGACAGGCTACGTAGGAAAAAAAATGTGAAAACCTCCAGCCTCCCAATTCTGAAGTAGAAGCCAAGATACAAGATTTGCTTTTATGTAGCGTAACTTCATGTTTTATAAACGCTGAGTATAAATAGCCCTCTTTCCCACTAAAATGTCTGATTTTGTAGATTTCAGCATTTGACAAGCAGAGGGCAACACAAATGGGATCAGGAATTATCTACGACATACTTTTAAGTCTGAATTAATAGAAGAGATGATATTTCCTGATCATCCTTTTGGAGTTTAATAAATAAACTAGAATAAAGTTGCTAATTGCAGCAGGAACATGTGACTGTTCACTGGAAAGTCAGCCTGCACTTAAGTTGTGATTTTAGTGGTTCTTGCTCTGAACTGTGTTCTGAATTTTGAATGAAGCAATATGAAAGTGACCAGCAAAATAATAAACAAAAGAAATATAATAATAGATGACTGTGGCAATGCCAAAATGAAGTAATTATAGTCATTGGAACAGTATTAAGAATCTTTATAAAGGCTAATATGCTTTATGCAGGAGTATAGGCATTGAAAAGACAAATCCATTAGGCTGATCACAAAAGATGAAAGCAGTCGAGTGGACATCTGGGAATATCTATTTCCAGAGTATGATTTAATGTAGAGTGCAGCAAATAAGGCACTTTACCTTTTGAAATGGAAGGCATGAGACAAAATATACAAACTTAAACTAAGAATTATGCATGGGTTTTCAGAATGTTCTTACATGAAAATGTAAATATTTGAGAGAGAAGAAACTCAATGATTAGTAGTCCTTTCTCAACATTAAAGCAGTAGTTGTAGGGGGGAAAAGAGGTTAGATAATTTAGTTGGCAGTAAAAAAAAAAAAAAATCATTCATACCCCCTTTCTCATTCTGTTTATATTTCATTGCTGAGGAAATATTAGTGTTGAAGATGTATGAAAGCCTCTCTTATTTTGCTACTCACACTACTTTAAATAAAAGTAAATTAGGGCACTGCGGAACTGATCCTTATCAGAGCTTCACTCAAACTGCATCTTTTATTCCATAAAATTACAAAAAAATATATGAAGACAGAAAAGAGAAATTTTATAGTTTAGACCCAAATAGAAAACAGCAACAAAAGAACACATCTGCCAACTTGATATTCTGAGGAGTCTAACTAGTCTTGTCGCTTTAAATTCACATCTTAAATGTTTTTTTCTGTAAAATCTTTATTTCTTCTGTGACCACCAAGAGTTGTTAGTCAAGCATTTGCATACTATCAGCATGAATGTGGGAATTTCATTATTGCAATGCTTTAATGGATCTCTCTTCTAACTGGATTTTTCAAAGTCTTTGAAATTCCAACAAAATTATATCAGGTTCAGAGATGGAAAGCACACTCGCCAATCTTAGCAATTTATTTCTACAAAACTCAAAACTGAGAGCTTTTCAATGTTGAAACAGGTAGAATTCATCCAGATACATGAAGGAGTTACCACCAGGCTGGCAAGAAACATCTGCAGCTCCATTAAGTATAATTTATGTGATTACTTTCAAGATTGTTACCAAGTGGTTCAATCCTAGAAACCACTGACTACTTCACAAGGTGGTTTCACATGACTGGCTTTCTCCGTTTACCAACAGGTCTTATTTATGCACTCTTTTATCATATGATACGTTCACACAGATGAAGAATGAGGAGCAGTAAAAGCAACCGTTTCTATTGGTGTCAAAACTGGTGGGTTTTTCGGCCACGTAATTTGATTAAAAAAGATGCCGATCGTTCTGTCAACTGTTTGCTTCAAGTTTGCTAGTTTTCCCTGTGAAGTGTGTCAGACTTTAATCCTTCAGCGTTTAGCATTTGCTAGCTGCATCACTGACTGCTCTATACATGTTCAATACAAAATCCTAATGTCTACATATTTTACCTTGTGTAGCCAGGCCCATATTTTGGCATAGGCAAAGTAGATGACTGCTTATGCTGCCAAATTACGAAGGTGCCATGCATCAATTCCAGTTTCTGGGCCCGCCACTAGCACAGAGCAGAAAGAAAACAGCTGACTAAGCTCTTGAACTGGTACCTGCAGCAGCAACAACATTAAAAAAAAAAAAAACCCCAAAAAACCAGAGGGCCTGTGAGCCTGCATGTGCTAACAAGTCCTGCAGAAATCTTACCATTTGCAGTAGTTTCCAATCTGTTTGGAAGGATGGAGTGGGCTGCCGCAGGGGTCTTTGCACACGTGCAAGCTCACAGGTCTTGCACATTAATTTGTTTGTGTTGCAGCTCCTGCTGGGCTGCTGATCAAGATCTCCTTCAGGTGAGGGAGGACATGTGAAGGAAGGAGCTGGGCAGGGACACTCTGGTGGACCCACACACGCACTCACACACACATGCTGCAGACCCACACGCACTCACACACACATGCTGCAGACCCACACGCACTCACACACACATGCTGCGGACCCACACGCACTCACACACACATGCTGCGGACCCACACGCACTCACACACACATGCTGCTTGATCTCTGAGAGAGGGTTTGCTCCTCACTAATCTGTGCCTATGGGTGTATAAACCTTTAATCCTGCCCTGCATGTAGGTCATATTATGAAACCAAGAAGAGATGTCAGGCATTTTAGTAGCCAGAAAAGTAATATAAAGTACTAACATAGTAACTCTTTTAGCCGAGCTTTAACCCCGATCAGACTACAAGTGGCATCTTTGCCTCATATATTTTGTGTAAGAAAATGGATATAAATTAATGTAACCATTACATTAAGAATTAACAGGATTTCTTTTCTTAGAAAGAGACTCATAATGTAAAAGGGAGAACATCACCCAAAGTTCTCCACTAGAAAATTTACCATTCTTTACAGAGATGGATGAAAAGTTAAACAACTTTGCTTATCTTCTGGATATTTACTATATGCAGGAGTTTTTAATTCTATTCCAAGATCAGGTTAAATTAATTTTGAAAGCTGGAAGAACAAATAGCAAATTAATAGATACAATACAATAAACCCTTGCCTGATGGTAAATTATCAGATGATAGGGTTTTGGATTGTGATCCAGGATCAGTTTATTTCTAATTCTCTATCAGGGGTGGATTGCTGGAAAATATCTGCCCAGGGGATTTTTTCAAAACCGGCCCATGGGGTATCTAACTCCCTTGTGCACTTTGCAACACATGTATCAACATGCCAAGTGAACTCTGAAAATTGGCAGAATTAAGCCCAAATATCTCCAAAATACATTTCTCATTTTTCCTAAATAACTAAGAAGTAGAGCATAAGCATACACTAAACCAGAAATGAGGAAACAAAGCTGTAGACCCCCATTCCATCCATGCAAATCGGTTGGGACCACTCCAAAAGTTTGCTTAGCAGAATACCTCACCTTAGTCACACATGTAGAACACAGACCGACCCTCACCAAAAAAAAAATGAAGAGATAAAGTATAAATGGAAACATGCAGACAAAAACTGAACTTGAAACTGCAATAAGCCAGACTGTATGGAATGGAAAAACAAATATTCCTCACTAAACATTAAACAATAACATCAAGAAATATAAAGCATCAATAATAATAGTAAAACCAAACTCATAAAAAGTATAAATATTTCAAAACAACTGAGGAAAAGAATATCCAGTGATTACAAACATATAACAATGGTTTTTTTTTAATTTCCCAAACATCAATAAAATATTTCAAAATAGCAGACACAGCAAACAACATCCAATAATTAAAATTAAAACTAAAATAAATCCCCTGCTCTCATTATCTGGGAACTTTATATTCCAGTCACCCTGAGATTGTCATGGATTAGTAAGGGGTGGGAACTTTCTTCTCTCTCTAACACACATTTCATTCTTACACAAACTCCCTTATATTCTCTCTCTCACACATGCCACCTGGATCACACACTGTCTCTCGTACATGCTCACTGGCTCACAAGCTCTCTTTCACAGACATGCTCACTGTGTCACGCACTCAAGCTTTTGTTCACACACATGCTCACTGGCTCAATCTCATTCTCATATACATGCTCACACACATGTTCACTGACTTTCTTGCTCACACACATGCTCACTGACCACACCCCCGGGCCGGCATCATGCCCCCGAAATGCCTCCCGCACCGCCCACCCGACACGCCCCCAACACGCCCCCTTTGCAAAGCCCCGGGACTTACACGCGTCCTGGGGCTTGCGAGCGCCGCCGAGCCTATGCAAAATAGTCTTGGCACGCGCAGGGGCCTTTTAAGAGGGTTATGCGCATAATTTATGCGTGTAACCTTTTTAAAATCTGGCCGAAAGTGTGTTAAGCGCTACTTAGCCAGATAAGTAGGACTTAGGTGGTTAAGTAACTGCCATTGATATGCGCTTACACTTAGTGACTTGCGTTTAGCCATATAAATCCCTTATATGGCTAAAAAGTTGGCTGCATAAGTTGTGGGCAGGCAGTGGGTGAAAAGACATAGCCACATAAATTATGCAATTAAGTAGCAATATTCGGTCTTAGCCGGAAAAGTTTACCAGCAACATTAAACGGTTATAAGTGATATGGCAAAGTACAAATATATATGTATATATTCAGCGACCTAGTTGTATTACTGAATATACTGTGTAATTTAGCCATCTAAGTTATATCCGGCCAAGTTACTTAAATGGCCAACTTTCAGTATTGAGCCCCTAATGATTTAAAAAGTCACATAAATATGTTCTAATATTTCCCAAACACCAATAAAATATTTCAAAACAGCAGACAAATGAAATAACACCCCAAAATTTAAAATAATAAAAAAGTAAATAATTGAAAAATCTCCAGCTCTCCATACCATTAAATCAATAAATACCTGGCATCTTTTGATTTCCCAGAGATTGTTGTGGATTTGGATGAAGAAGGCCATGCACCCGCAGGCTCTCACACACATATGTAGACTCTCTTTCTCATACACACACATACAGGCTCTCTCTCTCTCTCTCATGCACACATGCAGGTACTCTCATACAGACATGTAAGTATGTTCTCTCTCATACACATGCAGGCACTCTCTTTCATGCACATATTCAGGCTCTCTCTAATAAACACTTGCAGGCTCTCTCTCTTTCATACACACATGTGGGCTCATTCTATTTCATACATACATGAGGGGCTTCTCTCTTTCATACACACATGCAGGCTCACTCTCATGCACATATTCAGGTTCTCTCTCTTTCCTTTACACATGAAGGCTCACTCATGCACATATTCAGGCTCTCTCTCTCTTTCATACACACATGCAGGCTCACTCTCATGCACATATTCTGGTTCTCTCTCTTTCCTTTACACATGAAGGCTCACTCATGCACATATTCAGGTTCTCTCTCTCTTTCATACACACATGCAGGCTCACTCTCATGCACATATTCAGGTTCTCTCTCTTTCCTTTACACATGAAGGCTCACTCATGCACATATTCAGACTCTCTCTCTCTTTCATACACATATGCATGTGTTCTCTCTTTCATACACACATGCAGGTTCCCTCTCATGCACATATTCAGGCTCTCTCTCTTTCATACACACATGCAGGCACTTTCTCTCCATCAGAAAGTGCCTGCATGTGTGTATGAAAGAGTATTACATAAATGATGCATAATTTGTGAATCAAGGCAGGCCAACACCATCCTATATAGTATTATCAATATTAGTATTTTGTAAAGAATATGGGAAATTGATCGAATTTATAGTTATAATAGTTAGCAGTATGCTATAGAGTATATAATTCTACTCATCTTCATCATACATCATGGTGTCTGCTGTCTCTGCAGGTAATTACTATAGGGCTATTTTTAATTTCCTTAGGGAGCTTACAGTTTGTGAGTACTTTGTAATTCTTCTTGGCCAATGACCTTGCATCTGCATTCCCACAGGTGTAAAGTACATGCAGGAAAGTGCACTTCAACCTGATATCCCCAGGTGCATTTTCCCTTCCTTGCGTTAATGCCACTCTTTAATGCTTCCCATTTTCAAAACAGCTAAGGTGCATAGTTTTGAGGGAAAATTTTCAAACAGGGCACTCTAGCCACATTGATCATTAACACAGCTAGATGTTTTGAAAATTACTCTTTCCAGTACTTAATCACAGCACTCAGCCTCATCATAACTAAACATTTGTATGTTCTTTTTACTATCCCCATACAATACCTTGCAGTGCGGAGAGAACATCTCCTTCAAAGCCAATAATAAGAGTAGGCTTAATCTGGTGTTTTTGAAATACCCATCCCATATACTGTGGAAATTGTAGCTATTAATTTGCTATTTAGAAAAGCAAAACACAAACTCCAGACCAGCATACTTTGAGCTGGAAGTTTAAAATGAAGGTGTGCACATTTTGTCCTTTATTAAATGTATTGTGTTAGATGTGGTGAGACTCTCTGGAAATTCCAGTGCTGAGTACCAGAATTTTATAATAGCCGGAACAGTTTTGCATTTTTCACCTTTCAACATTAACTCTAAAAAATTATTCTTGCTACCAAACACAGAACAAATGCAATGCTATTTTGTCCCTTCCAGAAGGCCCTTTCACAGTCATACTCTCTTCACTGCTTAGTAAGTCTACACATGCTGCTAAAATTAGATGCATTTTAAACACGCAATGTATATATTTTTTTATTTAAAAGAAATTGAGAGTTTATATTCCACTGAGAAACACCATTTGTCTGTTTCTGTATGTGGATAAATACATTCAGTTTCCCATAGTGCTTTTTTGAAATAGTATTAGTAATATTATGTTACTTGTATAAGAACTATGTGTTACGTATTTAGATGATGTGCAACTAAAATAATTACAATTTGTAGATATAAGTTTATCAGGTTCCTTGACATCTTGTTAATAGATGCATATAATAGTATTCCTGAAATTTCTCCTAAGCAGAATGAAGGCAGCAAGCATTTTAAGGACTCCTTGAACAAAAAGTTATGTTATGGTTAGAATATACAACCATAGCATTACTGTCTGTCTCACTAAGCAAATGCATTGTCCTGAATATGTTTCAGGCATTATTCATATGTCTACATTGTTGCCACCTTCTGGTAAGCCTCACAGTTCATTTTAGTGTACTGTCCCTTAGGCTTTCAGCTAATTGTTCCTCTCTAAAATTTTGCCTTTTATATCTAGTACTTATTTTATTATTTAGTACACTTTGCTATATTCTAACCAAGCATCTCCTCTGTATCTACAGTCTCTCTAAAAACACACTTCTCTCTAGATTTCTATGCACAGATTGTTTGCAAATAAGGCCTAATGGGGGTAATTGTCAAAAGGATTTAAGCCCTTTAAAATCGGGTTTTACGTACATAAATGCATTTTATACGCATAATTAGGCTTTTGAAAATTGCTACAATATGTGCTATTGAACTGTCAATAGGTTTTAGATCTGTAAGTGCATTTTAAGCACGTAAATCCACTTTTGAAAATTGCTATGATATACTACTTTCAGGCACATAAATACTTTTGAAAATTACCCTCTAATGTTTTAAGCTGTCTATTAAAGGAATCTTCCAGGTTACTTGTTTTAATTGCTTTTTCATATGACATATTGCAGAAGGGGATAACATAACTTGAAAGCTTATTTTTAAGGACAAAAGTGGTCAGAAATTAATTTCATTGTTTCCACATAATCATATTTTAAGTGATTCTGATGTGGATGGTTTCTACCACAGGGTGTTTCACTGCCTTATTTTTCCCCTTCATGCACCACATCTATGCCAATACAATGTGTGATAGATTATTTTTAGGTCAAGTAACCAGTGATCTTTGAAATTTTATTTTTCAAAAGTGATATTAACTAACCTTCATTTTAGATACTCTCTATCCTGCTTTAGAACTCCAAGGTGGAATACTGTTGATTCATGTAGTGCTCTGAAGACTAAACTCATTTGGGATAGCCACAGGAAAAAAAAAAATAATATTGCGAACGGTATTTTGTATGTGGATATTAGTTGTTTTTCTGAGGTCTGCTACTGTGAAATTATGTAGCATAAACTGGTACTTCTGTCAAATGGGTCGATTACTACACTGAGCAGCTGTGTAAAAGGGCAGCTAACTTTGAATGCACTGAAATAAAGTAAGAGTCCGAGGCAAGGGGATTGTTTGGAAATGGATTGTTCTTGCTCACTTTTGTCATTTTGATATAATGGAGAGGGAAATTATAAGCTAGCTCTGGATGTCCAAGCCTGGATTGGCACTGCCTTTGATTATGGCATATAACCATAATTATATAATTAACAGCACAAGAATGATGTCAGAAGCCTTTGAAATAAAGCAGAATCTTAAAAAGTCTTCTAAGTCTGTAATAATATTTTACCCGCGTTTGAGTTTTACCTGGTTATTTGGCATTTCTCATATGGCTGAGTTTGTTGACAGTAAGCCATATAACATACCCACTATACATTTAAATAACCAGACAGAGCCCCTTGTTTTAAAATGCCTTTTAATTCTTAATAGTACAACACATTTGATAGTGTAGCATTACAAACTGTCAGCCGCGGTCAATTTCATACCTTTAAGGATGTCCAAGTAAGACTCAGATTATCTTCAGATGAAGGTAATAATTACAAACAATACACAGCCTCCACAGAATGACACTGATCAATCAAAATCAAGATTTTACTGTTTTGAGGCATGATTGAGAAATCTTGAATTAATCACAAAGATTACATTTTTATTTCCAGAATTTACTCAATGAATGAGGTCAGCATTTAGATCTCAAGTTCAGACACTCTTTACTTACCATTTGGTGATGGGATGGGAGGTGAACCATTAACGATTGCTGTACCTGTTCCTTCAGTGGTATTTTCAGCCAGCATAAGCCCTCTCTCCCCAAAAAAGAAAAAAAGACCAAGGGAAAATTACAGAAAACAAATAGGATTTTTTTTTCTTTTTAATTTCATGTAAAATTATAAATAAATGTAGAGATTCCTATTATCACAATAAAGTAGAACACTCATTATCTTGCATTTGGAGGGACAATTTCTCTAATAAATGTGGTTCATTTTGGCTTTAATGCAACTCACTGGGGTTTTATGCCATGTTTATGGTAAGCCTGCCATAAAATCCTATGTGCTTGGACAAGTCCCACCTATATTATAAACCTGTTATATTACATTAATGATACCTTAATTGCAAAACTCACAATTCACCAATAACTTACAATTGACACATGTAAACACAGCATATTACAGCATTTAATACAACTTGTGATTTACCATTTTGAACATTTCATCACTGTATATATCTAAATTCAAGTGCCATTTTAAATTATGTCAGCCTATTCTTGCCAACAAAAGATTCAGAAGAATATATTATGGCATACGCTATATACAAATTATGGAGCCTGGAATTTATTTGCCATCAAATAATTGTGTTGCATTAAGCGCACTAGCTAAAAAATAAGTATATAGTAAGTAGGGTGGATATGCCTCAAACAGCCCAAAAATGTAAGTGCTAGCCTTCCATAAAATGGAGACTTCATATATGAAATTACTTTAAAAGTCTCAAGTCAAGTTAGTCCAGTTGCACAATTATATAGTTAGGTTGGAAAAAAACAGCAGTGCATTAAATGTAACCATATTTTGAAGGTATTCTGTCATTCTCTACATCTGAAAAAAAAAAAAGCATTGTGCATCTGGAGCAAATTCAACTGCCCTGTGAAAAAGAATTGTTTTTTCATCTAAAAAAATGGCAATAGCTGCAAGCCCCTAGACCTACATCTCTCTAAAGAGATTATTCATATTATCATCATCACAGATCTTTTCCCCTCCTACATTTCACTTATTCAGTAGAGTGGGCATGGTGATTTCCATCAACACAACATTTTATAAGGTTAGTAAACTTTCAGTTAACAGCCCCTTCCTAAGATTCTTAAAGAACACCAGCTTGGCTTAGTTGTTTAATGTAGCATAGTTTAGCTGAATTAAATTTAATCAGTTTTGAAATACCATCTTTCTAAAAAATCAAAGTAATAAATATATAAATAAAAAAGTGTACATATCATACCATAAGCAATACAATACTACAATAAATGTAAACAATAAAAATATTAATAACAGAATAAATTAGAAATTCAAATACACTTAAAACAATAATAAATAGATTTTCTGCACAAACCCTTTATATAGTCATACATTTATGTGTTATGATTAGGTTTTATCCCAGATGTCTCTATTTTAAGAATAATGAGAAGAAGAATAGCAAAGTGTTCATTCATTGAGTATACAGATGTTCATTGAATAGCAAAGTGTTCATTCATTGAGTATACAGACGTTTTAAAAGTGAATTTTAAAAGCCCACTGTGCACCAAAGCCAGGAGATAAGTGCATAAGTGCCAAGCAGATTTTAAAAGCCACCTGAGTATGCACTAGTCTCCCCCCATGTGAACAAAGAAAACATTTCCAAAAAGGGACAGGGAGTGGGCATGGTCTGGGGGGGGGCATGGACATTCCTGGATTTTAACTTCAAATTAGTTTGTAAATACACGCACAGGTGTGTGCTGAGCTGCCCTGCCGTACAACTTTACTTCTGCTATAGATGACGTGTAAGTTGTTAAAAAAAAAAAAAAAAAAAAAAATTCTAGGCAGATCAGCAGAGTTTTAAAGGTCGGGGCTAACAGGGGAGAAGGGAGGCTATTAAATTAGGGGGTTTGGAAGTCCTATACCTTACCTAGGTAAACTGGGAATGAACTGGGAACGCTGGTAATGGGGTCGGCCCGCATGTCTTTTAAAATACATCCACTTACCTGGTAGAAGCAGCATTTGCACACAGGTGCAGCTACACTTAAAACTGCGTGCATATGTGCGCATGGTCGGGCTATTTTATAACAGGCACACACATTCGTGCATATGTTATAAGATTGCCGCATCCCTGGGGGCACAGTTAATAGCTGGGCCCTCCAAACCCCCCTGGTTTGATAGCCTACACTCCTCCCAGGTACACCAGACTCTTGAAACCCCTCAGAAATGGCTCTGTCCTTTTATTTTATGACTTGCATGTCATACCGGGCAGAAGTATAGTTATGTGGCAGGGTACCTCGGCGCACACCAGGGCATGTAAGTATTGACATGTGCGTCCTTGGCCAGGCCCTAAAGTGCGACATCTCCCGCCCAGACCATGCCCACACCCTTACCCCTTTTTCAACATTTTTTAGATGAGTGTGCCATAGCAATTACATGTGCGTAATGCGTATGGGCACTTTTTAAAATATGGTTCGCACGCAAAGCCCCAACTTCATCATATATCCCGTAATTGATGTACACAACAGGCTTTTAAAATTCACTTTTAAGCCTTTTACCATACATTTATCTCTAATCAGCCTAATCTGCCATCTTCCCTATAAATTTAGAGTTAAGCATTTCATATTTGGGTTTATGAAAAGTTTCAGCAAACTCCAGGGAAGTACTTTCAGTTATATAATGTTTTCTAAACTGTCTGTACTGCTAATATTCCCAAATAATCCAATAAAGTAACTCTTGAGCCTGTATTTATTGAGACAAATAGTCCTCTCTCCTCCTATGCAATCAGCAATAATTTTCCCTGTCTCCAGCAATTTCTGCAGAATTTATGTTAAACAAACAGGTCTATAATAATGCAGTTCCGTTTGTTGGATATGCAAATGGTATGTCTGTCTCTTAGGGTTCCAGCTTCCCCCCTGGCTCAGTCTGTGTGTGGCATTGGGAAATCCACTTTTTCCCTCTATGCCCATGGGACCCAGTTATAAACAGGCATTTTTCTTAATCTGGTTTTCCTGATCATCAAAGTAAAATAAAATATCTAGGAGCTATGGTTATTTTTGCACTAGTAATATTTAGCACACAGAAAGCTACTAGCATATACAGTGAAAAGTGCAAAATACCCAGTTTAGTGGACATGCCCCTGTAGTACAAAGTGGTGAGAATCCATGCCAGATCATATGTAAATCCACTAAAATCAATGTGGCCTCAGTGGATTTCCCAATAGAAGGGATATGCTTGGAGATTCACAAAAGACCATCCTGATCAGCTATGTCAGTATTCACTATCGGGCTAATTTTCAGAAGCCCGTGCACATAAAAATGGGGGGTTGTGCGCATGGCCGGGCCTTGCACGCGCCATGTGCATTTTCAGAAGGGCCGGCCAGGCACGTCCATGTGTGCCAGGAACCGCGTGCAAGCGGGTCTTAAAGTTGACCCCTATATAAGTAATAGCATGAGTCCTTGCACTGGAAAGTGTGGATGTCCTAGCAATTGTTAGAGGTTTGCTCCTTTTCCAACTGTTAAAAATCAGTTTGGGTGATCCAAAGGAAGCATTCCTTGGGCAGGAATTTTCAGTGTCATATTTGTAGCCAATTCTTTGTATTGGAAAAAAAAATCTGCTTTGAAGTACCTTTAAAGAGAGGGGGCCTCCACAGCAGTATACCAGGAGACTAGCACCTTTTGAATATAAGCACTGCATTCATGGTTAGCTGCCTTTAAAACAAAAAAACAAAAACAAATAACACTGTATGTTACTCTGAAAATGTGAATAGTATTTTTATAGCTTGTTAAAGACATGGCTAGTAGCATTTGTAAATAAGGATGATTCTCTTTTTCTGTTTTCAACTTTTTTGTTGTGTGGACATCTTGTTTTGGAACATAATTAACTTTAGGGTTAATTTGTATATAAGTAATCAGCTTGTGATTTTATTATTTTTTTGCTTTATTTGACAGTACCCTCTTTTGACATTTCGTGTGGTTCTGTATTTCGCACTATTGTGATGTGTTTAAGCCCTTGCTTAGACTGTAGGATATGCCCGCCATGCGTAGTGTATTGTTTTCTTTTTTTAAAATTTTCCCACATTAATTTTTTGCATATTTCAAATATGAAGGATTATGTACTGTGAGAACACAGTATACTAACATTTTTAATATTCGTCATGTAGTATAGGATTATTTCCTGACATTTCTTTCTCTTGTTTGTGGGAGATGGGGAAGAAACCATGTGTATCTATCTATCTTTCCAATTATTTCTGTGGATTTGGCTCATTTTTCCTTGTATCTCCCAAGTTCCCAGTTTATGGTCCTTGGATTACAGCTTTTATCTGTTTGTTTAAAAACCACTGTAGAATGCAACCTTGCTTCACCTAATCTCTCACAGATCATCCCTGCTGAACAATTTGAAAACTGTTCTGCGTTTTTGTTAAATGAATATGTCAGAAATATATTTTTAATTTAATATAAATGAAATTCAATAAAATATGGAACAAAACTGTTTTTCAATGTGTGGATAAAAAATGGTCATGGTCTGCAAGCCCAGGTTTCTTACAAGATGTGTAATCTGACTTCCTTGGTGCCGGCTTTCACACCGAATAGTGCCACCGCTGAAGATAACGTTAGTAATATTATCGCCGGCAGTGAAGACACCGCCGACTCCGCCCCTCCCCCCATCCCCTAATTTGCATTCTAACCAAGTTTTATGCACATAGGGCCTCATTTTCCAAGCACTTTAGCGCGGCTGCTAACTACAACTCCAACCTTGCGTTATGGGCCTGAAAAGGATTACTGCCATCCACGATAGTCCCAGAGAGAGAGAGAGAGAGAGAGAGAGAGAGAGAGAGAGAGAGAGAGAGAGAGAGAGAGAGAGAGAGAGAGAGAGAGAGAGAGAGAGAGAGAGAGAGACTTACTATAGTGCCTATGCCCTACATAGGTATTTTAACCCCTATGGGAGGGCCACCTACTAACTCGGGGTGGGGATTAGGTATGAGCGTCGGGGGTTGGGGGCCACTTTCGCATTCCACATGAGACCTACGGACTGAACAGTGGTCTCTAGTGCAGATTTGCTGGCCGTCGGAGTGAGGACGCTCACTCCAAGCGGAGATTTGGCCAACATTCTCTCCACCTAGCATGTTGTTGCCCAGGTAGAGTGTCCATCAAGCTAGGTAGAGAGAACGTTGCCCAAACCACTTCTTGGAGTGAGCGTCCTCACTCCGACAGCCAGCAATCTGCACTAGAGACCACTGTTCTGGTCCGTAGGTCTCATGTGGAATGCGAAAGTGGCCCCCAACCCCCGACGCTCATACCTAATCCCCACCCCGAGTTAGTAGGTGGCCCTCCCATAGGGGTTAAAATACCTATGTAGGGCATAGGCACATTATAGTAAGGCTCTCTCTCTCTCTCTCTCTCTCTCTCTCTCTCTCTCTCTCTCTCTCTCATCTCTCGTCTCTCTCTCTCTCTCTCTCTCTCTCTCTCTCTCCCTCCTCTGTTTTCGTGAATGGCGAAAACATCGCCGCACGCGATTTTTCCCCACTGCACGAAAGAAGCCTCATTTGCATTGGTAACGCCCCCTAATGCGTTACCAATGCGATATTGGAAAATAAGGCCCATAGTTTACACATGAAATTGTGTTCTGCTTTTATATGCATACCCACCACGGCTATTATATAAGAGCTTATATAATAGCCGTGGTGGGTATGCATATAAAAGCAGAACACAATTTCATGTGTATTTTTATGTGCAAACTAAATAGGTGTTCTGGGGGGGGGGCAACGTTGGGGCAGGATCAGGACTTATACACATACTTTCGATTTTTAAAAGTATGTGTGTAAATCCAAAGGCACAAAGTTATACCTGCTCTTGAGAAAGTATACTAGAACACAGAATCTAACACATCAGCAATACAAAATACAGAAGGAAAATGTTAAGATCATGATCAATAAAGTAATAATAAAGTAATCATTTCAAAGCAGGATGTTGTGTTTAATATTGCAGTTATATGATGAGTGAACATGTTGCACTTTTATGACCAGCAACTAATTCCTGTCTTGATATGTTTGAGCAAGCAACGCCAAACAGTAAATAGTTCTTTCCATACATAGGCAATTCCATCTTGTCAAGTAAATGCAAACATCAGTTTTGCTCATTTAACATTAAACAGAATAAGGATTTTTTTTTTTAATTGGTTGGGCTAAGCCAGTGATCACATGGTCTTACCTTCAATGATTACTACATACAGTTTAGTAATTAGTTAGCACTGAGAATTTACACACTGACATCATGCAAGTTTGAGACTGGCCCTTTTCTTAGTGTAACACATTTGCAGGGTCATTCATCAAAATGCATTATGGTGTTAACGCCCGCGATAATGGCATAACATCCACAATAATTGTGTTACTGCATGGCATGAATGCAAATTTTTGAAAGGGGCAGGATCGGGGAGGGATTTGGATGGGATTAATAAAAATGAGTGGCATTATTGCACTGTGTGATAGCATAACACATGCTGGAAATAACTGCACCACGTTTCCAGGCGTTGAGCTGTGTGATATGCATGAAATGGTTGTAATGTGATTTGTGCTAAAGATTGCAAATTGCATTTTGGCCATTTCTGGGCTTGGAGAGGGAGTGGAGTGGAGTGAAGAGGAATGTAGAGAGCCTCTGGGGTAGCTTTCACAGTATTCAAGTATTTATATCACTATAGGAGGGCCAGCTAATGACTTGAGGTGAGGATTGGGTGGTGGTTTAGGGTTTTGGGGCCAGTTTGACTTGCAGAGTGAGATGTACGAACAGCACAGTACACCTCGGTGAAGTTTGAAGTCATTTGGAGCGAGGAAAGACTCACAAAGATGAGATTTCTACAATATTCTCTCGTCCTAGCTTGATGCACTCTATAACAGGGTACCATCAAGCTAGGGCGAGAGAAATTGTAGAAATTGTTGCGCTCGCTGGCCACAGGAGGTCACGACTGGCAGCCCTACCTCTGGCCCCAGGAAAGCCGCCCCAGTGCGTAATCCCCAAGGCCCCATCGAGCCGTCTCAGTCTGCCGCACCACTGCCGACGCCGGCGTCACTCCAGCCCCCCCCCCCCCCCAGGCGCACGTGCGCGATCCCTCACAGCTCTTAAAGAGCCAGCGGTGGGAAAACTTCCCGTGACCCCTGCCAATGATATCGGGGCAAGGGACTATTTAACCCTTGCCTGACCAACAGGAGCTCACCTCGGCAACGGGTCCTACCCTTCAGAGTGTGTGTTGTCTGCTCCTGGTTTCTGTGTTCCTGATTCCTGCTCCTGGTTCCTGCTCCCGGTCCTTATCCTCACTCCTCACCCCCTCAGACTGCTCTTCTGGCTCTGACCCTGCTACGTCCCCGGGTTCAGCTTGTCTGTCGCCTGCCACAACCATCTGCCTGTCTTCCAACTCTCCTTATTTGCTGCCTGTCCTGACCCTAGGACTGTGCCTGGTTCCTCTTGTCTGCTGCCTGCCCTGACCTCTGTTAAATCTGACTTCACTCCGACCTCCTTCCTTCTGGGATTGGTTTCTCCAAGAGACCTGCGCTTAAGTTCTGCCGGCCCCGGTACCAATCTGTGGGGAACGAGGGCTGGTATAGATGAAGGTCCTGTTGGGTCTTCTATCTTGAAGCTGCCTCCCAATGATGAGGACCTACAGGGGCCTTCCCCTGGAGGAAGCATCAACCTTGTCTTGGTCAGGGGTCCACCGAACAACAGAAACCTCATCTTTGTGAGACTTTCCTCACTGCAAATGACTTCAAATCTTCACCGATGAGTATTGTGCTGTTTGTACATCTCATGCTGCTTGTCAAACTGTCCCTAAAATCCTTAACCACCACCAAATCCTCACCTTGAGTTATTAACTGGCCCTCCTATAGTGATATAAATAGTTGACTACTAAGCACACCTTATAAAGAATCTCTCTCAGTCTC
The DNA here is from genome assembly GCF_901001135.1 of Rhinatrema bivittatum. NCBI lineage: Eukaryota > Metazoa > Chordata > Amphibia > Gymnophiona > Rhinatrematidae > Rhinatrema > Rhinatrema bivittatum. The sequence continues at coordinate 169,355,525 of NC_042620.1, forward strand.
TCTCTCTCAAAAATGCCTTTCTGTCATGGTAAATGTAAAATTATCATAGCATGCCCCTTATGAAAAGGATGTTATAGCAAAAACAGACTCCTGTTTACAGCCTGTTCTTCTGTAGCTCAGCTGAATTACTTTTTCTTTTCAGAAAAAGAAAATATATGCACAGCAATCATGCTACATATTTTCCCTTGTAGTTTTGTGCGAATATTGTCAATTACAGAACAATTAAGCAGCTGTGTATAGTCTATATTTCTTGACACAAAGTATACATTTTTAAGGCAGATTAGTTACTATAGAATGCATGCAGAAATATGTCAAGTTTCTCTCTATCAGAAATCAGTTTAAAGGTTTTATGAGGTACTGACTGAATGGCAGTGGAGAGAACTCCCAAAGGGACTATGGTTTAGGAATGTGCATTTGTTTGAAAAGAATGGGTAAATTGCAACAAATAAGACCATTTTTGTTTCATTCATGGACCTCCAAAACAAATGGATGGTGCACATGAATTTTTTTTTTTAATATCTATTTCATTTGTTTATGCTTTGCATTCAAGTCTATGGCTGTGCTGAACAAGCAATAGGTACAGGCAGGTAATTATAACTATAGTACCCAACTCTTTCCTGTGTGACTTAGCAGTCTTATCAGATATGAGACGGGAAAAGTTGGCAAAGAGATTGGATGGAGGACAAATCATGATGAAGCAGATTTTTAATTAGCCTATAGCTGCTATCTGGTTCAAGTGACCCTGATAACCTCACACTGAAATGTCTGAGAATGTACAAAGAAACTCCATTTGCTCTCTTGGATTTAGCAGAGAAGGATCTCTTTTCAGAAGCTCTCTGAGAGTTCAGAAAAGCTTTACAAATTAGGCATTGGTATTGGTAAAGGGCTTTTTCTGATCTCCACTGCTGCAATCAGTAGTTTCACTGACTGCAACAGAAACATGTGTCAGAATGGGGGTGAGGAGCCAACCCAAAATTCTGGTCACTCGCGGCAAGGACTCCTCCACACCCCAGTTCTCCTAACTGAGCAAAATTAGCCACTTTCTCAAATTTCTAAAATTTCCCTACTTATAGATCATATCTGGAAGCTGAAAAGTGCAAGAGAATGAGACCTCCTCTGGCTAGAATGGGGCAGGAAAGTGCAAGAGAGTGAGATCTCCTCTGGCTTGAGTGTCATGCTTGCTGGTTCAGGACCTCTCCTTCCTCAGAACAGGCTCTGCTAATTCAGTCTCTCCTCTCCCTCTTCCTCCGGTGAATCTGATGCTGTCACTGCTATACTTTCTCTGCTGGAAGAAGAATAAATCACAGCCAGCAAAAGAAAAGCAGGAACTTCAACTTTATTATCATCTTTTGAGAGACCGACAGCAGCAGAACAAAAGACAAAGCAAGGGCTCTATATTATCGTTCATGATCTTACTTTTTTTGTTGCTGATCTTTTTTTTTTTTGTTGCTGTGGTACTGGGAGTCAGGGGAAGTTCTCTCTGAGATCAGCCCAGGCCTCTGTTTGAGCTACCTAAGCTGATCTACTACTTCTTATCATTTTTATAACACTACACGACATGTGCAGTGATGTACCAACACACAGAAAAAGAAAGTCCCTGCTAGAAAGAGCTTACAGTTTAATAAGACAAACATACATACCGGACAAGAACCTCGGAATTTCATAAAGCAAGACAATGGTTAAAAAAGACAGAAAGAAAAGAAAGTTAGTTAATGAGGCTAAACACAATCAGGCCTAAGATTTAAAAGCAGCTTCAAAAAAAGTGGGTCTTTAGGATAGGATTTAAACACAGTGGGGCAGATTTTTTTAAAAATACACGCGCGTGAACAAAAGTATGCCGGATTTTAAAAGATACGCCCGTAGCCGGGGTCGGCACGTGCAAGGCTGCGCAAAATCAGAGCGGCCTTGGAGGGAACTTTTTTTTTGTCCCCCCCACCTTTCCCTCCCTTCCCCTATCTAACCACCCCCCCCCCCCCCCCACCGGCCCTACCTAAATCCCCACCTTCCTTGTTCAATGGAGTTACGCCTGCCACTGGCGTAACTTGCGCATGCCGGCTGGCCAGGCTCCGACACAGGCCGCTGTGTCGGGGCACTCGGCCATGCCCCTGGACTGCCCCGGACCGCAGACATGCCCCCCGGACCACCCATTTTAGCAAGCCCCGGGACTTACGCGCGTCCTGGGGCTTTGCACATGCCGGCGGCCTATGCAAAATAGGAGCGCCGGCGCGCAGGGCTTTAAAATCTAAGAGGGAAGCATGATGCACCAGTTCAGGAAGACTATTCCAAGCCCATAGTGCAGCCAGGTGAAAAGCACAGTTGGGAATTGGCAGTAGAGGAGAAGGGCACACTGCAAACTGAACAATCCAATCAGAGGGTGAGCTATTGGTTGGCATTTGCCAGGGCAGGACCAAAATCTGAAAATAATCAGGCTTAAAACAGTGCCCAGTAGTAGGGATGTGAATCGTTTTCCATATCGTCTTAACGATAGAAATCGTGTGGCAGGGCAAGAAAATCGTCTTAGGCACGATTTTTTAGTTAAAAAATCGTTAAAAATCGTTTTTTCCGATTAGTGCGCATTAACTCGAGTTAGTGCGCACTAACGGGAGTTAGTGCGCACTAACGGGAGTTAGTGCGCACTAACTGGGAGTTAGTGCGCACTAACTGAAAATGATACAATTTGACACTTTTCAGGTCAGTTAAGGTCAGTTTAGGAATGAATATGTATTCCTATTGGCTGCCCTCTTATTTATTCATGTTACCAAGTTTCCTACTGACAGTATATGGGGGATGGGAAATGGAAACAGTTGGTAGCTTGACAAAACAAGTAATGTGATCAGTCAATGTGACTAGAACTTGTGCCCTAACCCTGATACCAGGGGTATTGTGATCTTCCTGCACACAGTGCCCTATCCCTATTAATACCAGGAGTGTTGTGATCTTCCTGCACACAGTGCCCTATCCCTAATACCAGGGGTGTTGTGATCTTCCTGCACACAGTGCCCTATTCCTGATACTGGGGGTGTTGTGATCTTCCTGCACACAGTGCCCTATTCCTGATACCGGGGGTGTTGTGATCTTCTTGCACACATCCCGGTATCAGGGATAGGGCACTGCATGCAGGAAGATCACAACACTCCTGGTATTAATAGGGATAGGGCACTGCATGCATGAAGATCACAACACTCCTGGTATTAATAGGGATAGGGCACTGCATGCAGGAAGATCACAACACCCCTGGTATCAGGGATAGGGCACTGTGTGCAGGAAGATCACAATACCCCGGAGGAGTGAGGGTCAGGCAGCTCCCCCCTGTCTGTGAAGGCAGCCTCTCACTAGTAATGCAGGGAGGGAGCTGTCTCAGACTTCACCATCCTCCCCCCCCCCCCCTCACCCACACACCATTCACTAGCTGGGACATGGGGGAAGTCAGGAGTGAGGGTCAGGCAGCTCCCCCTGTCTGTGAAGGCAGCCTCTCACTAGTAATGCAGGGAGGGAGCTGTCTCAGACTTCACCATCCTCCCCCCCCCCCCCTCACCCACACACCATTCACTAGCTGGGACATGGGGGAAGTCAGGAGTGAGGGTCAGGCAGCTCCCCCCTGTCTGTGAAGCCAGCCTCTCACTAGTAATGCAGGGAGGGAGCTGTCTCAGACTTCACCATCCTCCCCCCCCCCCTCACCCACACACCATTCACTAGCTGGGACATGGGGGAAGTCAGGAGTGAGGGTCAGGCAGCTCCCCCTGTCTGTGAAGCCAGCCTCTCACTAGTAATGCAGGGAGGGAGCTGTCTCAGACTTCACCATCCTCCCCCCCCCCCCTCACCCACACACCATTCACTAGCTGGGACATGGGGGAAGTCAGGAGTGAGGGTCAGGCAGCTCCCCCCTGTCTGTGAAGCCAGCCTCTCACTAGTAATGCAGGGAGGGAGCTGTCTCAGACTTCACCATCCTCCCCCCCCCCCTCACCCACACACCATTCACTAGCTGGGACATGGGGGAAGTCAGGAGTGAGGGTCAGGCAGCTCCCCCCTGTCTGTGAAGCCAGCCTCTCACTAGTAATGCAGGGAGGGAGCTGTCTCAGACTGGTATCAGGGTTAGGGCACTGTGTGCAGGAAGATCACAACACTCCTGGTATTAATAGGGATAGGGCACTGTAAGAGATGACTGTAGTAGATTGAATAAAGATCTGATGTTTCTGCTCTCCTCACACCAAACAAAAACAACACACAAGCAGAGAAGCCCTTCTTACAAAGCTGAGCTAGTGAGTTAAGTAGGAGGAAAAGTAAACATACTTGTGCCAGTGTGGCTACTTAAAAAATACACTTACCAACAATCAATTACATATATTTGAACTGTGTACAGTTCCAGCCAGGACCACCTTTCTAAAATGCACAGTGATTGGCAAATTCAACATGCACTAGCATTTCAGGTGCCTGCTAACAAAAATAATAAACAAACAAGTTCTAGTCACGTGAGTGCTGATCATTACATTACTTTTTTTGTCAAGCTTCCAACTGTTTCCATTTCACATCCCCCCAACCATTACCTCAGTATTAGCCTTGGTAACATCAATAGATAAGAGCACAGCCAGCCAATAGGAATACATACATACATATTCATTCCTAAGTGACCTTTACTGACCTGGGAAGTGTAAACACTTTGTTTCATTTTCTGTTGGTGTTCGTTAGTTTCCAGTTCCATTTCCCATCCCCCCAACCATCACCTCAGTGGTAACCTTGGTAACATCAATAGATAAGAGGGCAGCCAGCCAATAGGAACACATATTCATTCCTAACTGACCTTCAGTGACCTGGAAAGTGTTTATTAGTATCATTTTCAGTTAGTGCGCACTAAATCGAGTTAGTGCGCACTAACGGGGAGTTAGTGCGCACTAACTCGAGTTAGTGCGCACTAACACGATTTAACGATTTTTAACGATAAATCGTTAGAATTTCTATTGTATCGTGTTCTATAACGATTTAAGACGATATAAACATTATTGGACGATAATTTTAATCGTTGAAAAACGATTCACATCCCTACCCAGTAGTTTGGCTGAAAGGCAGTTGAACTATGGGAGTGGGAGAGCAGCTGTATATTCTGTCTATAGTGGTTCCCCCTGTTTTGATGCTTTTTCTTAGACTGGGGTGCTTCGGGTCTGTATTCAGGTTTGCACAAGGAGGAAGATTTCTCTTTTGGGGCTCCTGGCATGGATATATCAACTGGGAATATGGTGGATATTAACTGAGACATTGAAACTTCCCCTGATGAAGCCATTCTTATGGCGAAACATAGAGGATCCTGATATAATGTTGGGTATTTAGTGAGTGATCAATTTGCATTACATTTCATCTGTACTATTTTCAATTATGAGTATATGATTTTATATTATGAATGTGGTGAGTGAATGTGACAAGTATGATGTGTGACTGATGCATATATATTTTTAAGTATTTGAAATGTAAACAAAGAGTTGTTTACATTTGGTGTATTAGGAAACACTGAGTATTGTTTTAAAGTAAGTTTTGTATGTTTACTGCACATGTAGTAGTATTTAAATGCATTTTCTACAGAGATTTGATTAAATTAGTTATATAGGATTAACAGATGTCTTCATGTTGTACTGTATTGTAAATCTACCCTACAACATCTGCATGTATGTGAAAAATGTGGTGGAATGTATTTTCAGCTTAGCCAGATAAGTTCCTATTTATCCGGCTAATTGGCAGCAAAGCTACCTATTAGCCAGTTAAGTCTAAAACAAAATGCTACTTAGTTGGCTGAGAAGCAATTTTAAAGACTCATCTGGCTAAGTAAAATAGCTGGAGAACTAAGATAGCTTAATAAATATAGCATTTAAAGACTTACCCAGCTATCTTACTTAACCGGTTATACAGCAATTTTCAAGATTTATCCAGAAAAGTGCAGGCAAAGCTGCAATTTATGTGGATAAATCTACATTTATCTGGATGAGTGGCTTAAATCTGCTATACATATGCATTTGTGATCATAATTTTAAACATTTATGCTTGGAGATTTCACATGCATATTTTCCTTAGCACTTGTAGCTTTTACGCAAGTAAGTACTCAAAGTTTGTAACATGCACACATGAAGGGAATTACCAGTTCTACCAATTAGTCCACAGGTTTGCTAGATCTATCTCTAGGTCATCAAGACCCACTCAGCTCTTCAGCCTGAACTCCCCCATTTTTACCCAGACCCCTCACCCAGTCGGTATCTGGCAATAAAGAATTTTACTCTGATACCAGATAATTAGCAAGTATAAATATACACAGGGAGCAAGCATATGTGTATCACTTTGGCAGATTAAAAAATAGCAACCTAAGGGGTGGATCTTAAAATGAGTGCACGTGCACCCATTCACACATGCATCAGCGTGCAAGCAAGGATACACTAGAATTTTAAATTGTGCACACATGTTTTTAAATGCACCAACTGCTTGTAAGTATGTTTCTAATTGTAAGAGGTTCCTCGAGCACAGTTAGCACATGTGTCTTTCATAGGACCATGTCAGCTTTTACACGCGTATGTCAACGTATTTTAAAACATGCTTGTGCGAGGCACATTCCCAGTTTTGCATTTAGCCCACCAGTTTGTACAGTTAATAGAGAGGACTTTTAGACCTCTCTGGTTCTTCATCATACATGCCACCCAGTTGACCTGGATCCCTCACCCTGTTCTATAAGTCCTAAAACTTGAGATCTATAGACTTGCTCATCAGAAGCGGCAGTAAATTTACAAGGATACCTAGCATACATGTGCTGCAGTTTTCAGGTTTAAAAATGTGGAATTACACACATAGGTCTTGGCCCCGCCCTGGAATGCCCATGCCCATCACATGCTCTGCCCCTTTCCTACCCCTTATTCCTTATGTGTGCATATTTTGCAGCTTTTTAAAATCTGTGTTCATCACTCATGGCCCACATTTATGCGTAAGAGGGCATTTTTGCATGAGCAACCCTTTTAAAATCAACCTGTATGCATAAATATTGGCCCCACCTGGAACACCTCCGGCCCACCCCTTTTTAACACACACATTTTTACTCCCATACCATTACTTACATGTATATGTTTGAGATTTATAAAATAGCATATTTGTGAGTATATGCTATTTACACACAAATATGTGCTGATTTTTACATATGCAACTCTGAAAATTCACCTTTCAGTGGGTGCATAAGCAGCAGTAGAAGCATGTGTGTGTGTTTACGTGTCAGTGTCTGAGCTTGTCTAATCTAAAAAAAAGTATGTATAACAGAGAGAATTTTAATGTGTGTTGTGTGCCAGTTTTTGAGAGTACAATAAAGTGTGTATGAGTGTGAGCCACCCCTTCAGTATTTACCAATGTTAGGCTCACCAGTTATGCTTCATCACTGTTCAACAATATAATTTTATCTATTTTTTACCCAATCTGGAGTCGTTCACAGTGGATCCTAGTGACTTTCTTTAAGCAGGAGTTGGTGACATTGGGTAGGTATCGAAACAGGATAGGCCATCCAGGCCCTGGCCATCCTTGCTCGCTGGTAGAAAGAAGACCCTAGTTGCTGTGACAGAGAGAGAATGAAAATGTATTTGTTTGTGGAGAGGAATAGGAATTGGAAGGTGTCATTGAGTGAGTGAGAGTAGAGTGGAGGGGAGGAGGAGGGGAGAGGGGTGAGTGGGTAGGATGGGAATAGGGGAGGGTTGAATGAGTGACTGAGGGGAGTGAAGAGAATGAACTGAATAATGAGAGGGAAGGGAAGGGGTTGAGTGAGAAGGGATGGTAGACAAGGAGAGGGAAGTTGGTGTGTTTGTGGAAAAGGGAATGTGAAAAAGGGAAGGGAAGGTTTGAGTGAGAGGGAAAGGGAGATGTGAGTAAGTAAAAGGTGAAGGAAAGGGATTATGAGTGAAGTGGGTGGAAGAAAGTAAGAGGGAAAGGGTGGGAAGAAGAGAGGAAATGACATTGTTTGGGGAGGTGGGGGTGAATGAAAGAGAATACAGGGCCAGTGGAAGCAGTAGGCAGCTGCCTAGAGCATCACAGTTTTGGGGGTGGCATAGCAGTGACAAGATTGCAACAATTTTGTCTCCTTGTTCTTTCCTTCTCTATGATCTCAGAAGAGGACTTTATGCTTTCACAGGTAGGAAGAAAGACATGCAATTCATGTGGCCGGAAGGCACAGAAGAGGCGCCGACCCTATCCCAGGAAGAAGGAGGAGGATTTCAGTCAGCTCTGTTGGCTGAAGATGCTCGTAGAGGCTGCTACCGCTTGTGCATTCTGGAAGGGGAGAAGAAAGAGCACATGTGTGTGTGAGAAAGAACACTGGGTGTGTAAGAGTATGTGTGAGAGAGACAGAGAAAGTGACAAAGTTTGTGTGCAGCCCTCTCCCCTCACTAATCCAGAACATTCTCAGTGTAACTGGAAATCAAATGCTCCCAAGTATGAAAAGTGGGAAATCTCTTTTTTATTCTTATTAGCTTTAATTATTGGGTGTTTTGAAGTTTTTTTTCTGATTTTTGGGAACTCTTTAAACATTTTATGACTTTAATTATAGAATGTTATTCTATTTATCAGTTGTTTTAAAATATTTATTCTTTTTATTGGTATGGTTTTATTATTATGATTGTTTTATATTTTTTATTGTATTGTTTGAGGTTTAGTGAGGAATGGTGTTGTTTCTGTTATTCCATTGTTGCACTGCAAAGAGCACCTGGCTTGTTGTAGTTTATAGTTCAGTTTTTGTCTGCATACTTCTGTTTCTATTTATGGACCCTTTATTCTGTATTTGAGGGTCTGTCTGTGCTCTGTTTGTGTGATGAGGTGAGGTATTTTCCTACTGTATATTTTCTGTGTAGCAATCTATAGCAGCCTGACTTGTTCTGTTTTCTTAATAGGAGTTATATTGGTATTTTAGGGTGTGAATGGTATTTGAATGGTGGAAATTAGTACTGTTTCAGTATGGAAGGTTTACTATATTATAATTGTAGTTCAGTTTACTTATGACTTTCTGAGGGCCAAGCCTACACTCAACACACTTTATAATAGGCCTGATACCATATGGGTTCAAGGACATTAATTTTCAAAATGGCATGCAGGCACACATGTACGTGCATCGGCCTGTGCCCAGGAATGCAACTATTTTATAACTTGTGCACGAATATGCGCACATTATAAAATAGACTGGCCATGCACGTGTGTGCCGAATTTGAATTGGGCACACACAAATGGCACTTCTACCACGTAAATTGGGGGATTTTAAATGGGGCGCTCCAATGCTATCCCCAGTTTTACTACTTTACCCCCAGGTCACCCAGTTGAGAGAGGTCCTCCAAACCCCCTAGTTTAATAGCCTTCCCTCCCCCCAGTTACCCCCGACCCTTAAAACCCCACATACCTGCCTATCTTTATTTTTTAACTTACACGTCATCCATAGCAGAAGTAAAGTTACACGGTAGGGGGCATCGACATTCACCGAATCATTTAAGAATTTATGCTCACATCTCAGGTTCTTGCGCATTGGGCTTTTAAAATTCACCTTTAAGAGTGTTTTTCTCAGGGTTTCCTCATTGGCAACACAGCAGTTTATGTGAATATAATATACATGTTTTGTAAGCGATAAGTTTACCTTAGAAGACTGTACTTTGAATGTCATTTTTCATGCAAATTAATAATAAACCGTGTATATCGAGGGGAGGGGGAGGGGAGTGCATAAGGCTTTAAGATTCACTTAGAGCACCTAATACCCTTGCACCAAACCATGAGAGATCTCATCACATTCAAGCCCTCACATTCATCCATCTTCCACTTCCCTAGGGGGCACATACTGGGGCGACATATCGAGGTAAGCTTGGGTGTTCTTTACAAACGGGAAAGTGGTACCCAAACACTTAGGACTGTTTCTATATCTTTAGGCCACATATTCTTGGTCTCTGATTACATCTCTGTTCCTCGTTGATCCGCTTTCTCTCCATACATAGTGAAGAATAGTTGCTTAGTGCTGACACCTCTATTAGTAATGCTGTTTATCTCAGGGACAGGCCATTCCTGTCCATAGGCAGAAAGAAGACCCTAATGGTTTTTTGGCATCAAGCATTTTATTGGTTGGTCAGGGAATTAATAATTATACTCTATACAAAGATTGTATGTATGAAAGAATGAAATTAACTTTAAGAGTAAGGTATGAAATTGGCAGTGGGAGTGAGGGCAGAGTTGGGGTGGAGTTTGGTTGGTCCCTCCCAACCAAAAAGGCATTCTGCTGCCCCTGGAAAGAAAGGTAGAGGCAGTGGCACTGCTTTCTGTCTTCATTGGAGGCAGGGTAGTAGCAGTGGAGTGAAAATTGTAGCAGTGCCAGTGATTTTTGTGTCTCTGTCTGACCCAGCACAGTGTAAACTAGTGCAGTGCAGTATGAAGTTATCTGCAGATGTATTTAACTAAAGAGATGCATAACCTTGCCAGCCTTTTTGGTTCTCTTTCTGTTTATTTTGTGTATATAATAGGAGTCAGCCTACAGCGCACACACACACACGCACACACACATATATATGTGTATCTGTATATATGTGTGTGTGTGAGACAGAGACATTTTTGTACACACTATGAGGGATAGCCCTAGACAGACAAAGAGTGAGTTTGTGCCACCACTAGCAAGCTGCTTCTAAATCTGCTTAGCAAGTTCGCCTATGCTTACTGAGCACTAATGTATACTCAGTCTGAGAACTAGATAGAGTGTGTGCGTGACAGAAATAGTCAGTCAGTACAAGAGTGGACCTGTGAGTACTGGTACAATCTCAATAAATTCTATTCTGATATTAAGATCCCCAACAGGCACTACAAAGTCCATCATGCCACTGTGAGAAAAGGGCAGAGAAGGGAAAAGCGAGGCAGAGGATTCCTGCCGAACTAGCCCAACCTGTGAGACATAAATTCAGTGCGAGAAGCAGAGAGAGAAAAGGAAATCCTGTTCCTAAACATAAAAAATATTTTTTTTAGCCATAGAAAGCCAGGAGTGGGAGTCAGCTCAAGCTATAAGAAACTGAAATTGGGAGAGAAAGTTCTACCGCCACCTGTTCCTATCCATCTTGGTCTGAAAGAGGGACAAAAGGTGGGAGAGCCATCCAAGGCTGAAATTATCAGTGAAGGATAGGGGCAGCAGAAGTGCAATATCCAAAGATAGCAGTGCACTCTTTCATGAATACCAGGGGTTTGCATTGTTATTTTTTGGTGGTGTTTTCAGATTGTGTCATTTTTGCTTGTAATTTCATTTTTAAATGATTCATTGTTTTTGGGTTTTTTTTCCCCATAAATTCAAGTTAGTGCGCACTATGGGGTAAATTTTCAAAGGTATGCATGGGCGTCCATGTGTGCATGCTACCCGGCGCATGTGCATGGGTGCCTGATTTAAAACATGCGTGCGCAGGTGCGCATGTTATAAAATCGGGGGTCAGTACGCACCAGGGGGTGCACACTTGTGCACTTTGCGCACGCTGATGCCCACGGCCTTCCCCCATTCCCTCCCCCCAATCTAACCTTTCCAACCCTTATCCTAACCCTCCCGCCCCCTAGCCCTATCCTAACCCCCCCTTTCCTTTAACTTACTTTTTGTGTCTGCCCCCCATAAGCCACCCTGAGTTGAATGTGCCCCTCTCTTATACTGAGATAAATAGTCATATTCTCCTTCTTATAGTTCTCTCTCTCTCTCCTTACAGTAACCAGTATCACCACTGCTTGAATTTTAAATATGGCACCCTTCCATCCACAGATGCTGCCCTGCCCACCTATGGCACCCTAGGTGGCCGCCTAATACCACCCACCAGCCTTGGCTCTAGTTAGAAGTGTCTTGGCCTCCAGTGAAGTGGCAGGTGATAGTGCAGGGTTAAACGAAACCCCCAGGAAAAACAGGCAATGTAAACGTGGAGTGTTAGCGATTTCCCTGGCCTTTTTCATCATGATGTACCTTCAAGCTCAACTCCAATACCAGCATGAATCCCCAAGGGTGCAAAGAAGAGATTATGCAAGACATTCCTGATCTGAATCACTTTAAAGTGAGGGAGGACCCACATTTTCTCAGTGTATTGAATACAGTATGGCCAACAGTCCAAGGGAAGGTGCTGGGACATCTGACAAATGCTGATATGCAGCATCACCTGCAGAAAGAAATATCACTTTCTAGCATTGGCTTCAGCAGAGGGTGGCCATTCTAACCTGAGGAGCCCTTCTGCCACTCAAAATAAAAAGCATAAGAAAGGGGTTGAAAGTGGAAAACTTTTCCCCAAACTGATCCAATGGTCCTTTCCACCAGCTGTGGCAGGCTAGCAACCCTGTGCTATGCGTCCCGTAGTGGCTACCCACTATAGAAGAAATGGGGTAGCGATCAACTGTGTAACTGCAGATGAAATTGTAGGTTATGTGGGGAATTTTCACTGAGGTTGTATAGAAGAGAAGAGATATGTGATTTGATTTTAGGAGGTATGGGTGGTATGAGTGAAGGGTAATGTATGAGTGAGGTTGGTTTTAGATATTAATAGGTGTTGTGGTCACATAGTGGGAACTATGCAATATGTTTGTTAAAAAAATAAGTAAAAATTATGTGAATAATAAAATGTGGGCATAATGTGGTGCCGAGTCCCTCTGAGTTGATTGTATAATCTATATGTAGATCAGAGGTTGCGCACATTTGTTCTACAGACCAGAGGCAGGCAGCATTAAAAGTAGTAACGAGGTTCATCAGGAAAATAATTGCTCTGCATGGCCAGCCCCTGCAGATAGTGGAGAATCTGGGTTTAAGCATCTGCTGCACCTGCTATCCCTCAATTACAAAGTCCCCTTCAGGAATACATTTAGTAGGCAGGTAATCCCACCCTGTACAGCCAGTGCCATAGTTGAATGCAGATGCATCAGCCAAAGGCAGAGGGGAGTAATGTGCATTTCACTAGTGACATCTGGACCAGCACAAATGCTAGGCACATTACCTCTCACTGATGGCAATCTGGTGGGAGCTGGCCAAAGCAGAGCAGATAGCAGTTTTAACATAGACTGAGCATCAGGGTGCATTTGGGCTGTGCTGCTGTTAGTGTTCATGGTAGTTGTGGGTGGATCCTTGGGCCGGTGGCAGATGACCATGCCCCCGGGGGAAGATCCTGAGAGGGACCACAGGTCAGTCTCAGAGTATGGAGACAGACATACACTAGTTCTTTTATTAAACAGTATATGGAACCACCAGAGGTGGCAGTAGTGAGCTGGAAATGCCTGGCTGGGCTGTAGTCCCTCAGATACTGGAACAGCGATCCTGGATAACTGAGCTATAGAGAAACTGAATATAGTGAGTAGACAGAGTATGCAGAGTTCAGGAACAGAACCTTGATGGTAACACTCACACAATAGTCTCTTAGAAGCAGCCCAAGAGCTGGAATGAAGTAGGCCCTCGAGGAGTGAGTACCTGGTTCCAGGGAACGCTCTGAAGGAGCGATGGTAACTCACTGGTGTTGTAGGCAGTGATGACTTCCAGGCAGAAGTGGTATTCAGTAGCAAGTCCGGGAACGTGGGCCCTCAAGGAGCGAGTACCGATTCCAGACTGCGATCTGAAAAGCAAAGAGAAAGCGAGGCTCCCGAGGGGCGGGTACCCCTGGTAAGTCCGAGGAGGCAGAGTAGCAAGGTATGCGGAGAGTGAATCCCATCTGCCGATACCTGGAGGAAAGTCCTTGCTAACTCAATCAGCTAGCAAAAGAAGAGACCTTAAATATCTGGTGATGATGACGTCATGTCCATCAACCAAAGAGGGAGTCGCCAAAGAGGTAAGGTGGGCTTAGTGGAGACGTCGGGCAGTGACGGTCGCAACAGCTGCACACCCAGGTGATGGATAGCCCTCAAGGCTTGTCCAGTATCCTATCAGTCATATGAAAATATTCAAGGAACTTCGGTATAAAAAATTAATATAGAAATAAATAAATAAATAAATTAGACCAGAGAGGCAGGAGTTTTCATGCAGATTTGTTTGTGACAAACAATGTTGCAAATATGTTAAGGGAAATGGTAGATGAGGACTTTGCATACTTGCTGCCTTTGGTAGTAAGGGATGCCCTGTGGCTGGGATTCCAGTCCTGAAGGACCTGATAGGTACAGGAAAAGAGTGGGGCATTTTCATCAAAGCAATAAAGATGGGCAGCTTCTCTGTGTAAAGTGAGAAGAATTCAGATGCCTCATAAATGTTTGATTCAAGATACTGGCATTCACTGGAATTCCACCTCTCTGATGCTGCAAAAATTAGTGGAGCAGCAGACACCCCTTCATGATCTATCCATGGAAATAGAGATAGGCATGGATAACCCCAAGGGCATCAAGATTGGGTAGTTTTGAGGCAAATTATACAAATCCTGAAGGCCTTCAAGGATGCCACAGAGGATCTGAGTTCCAGAAGTGCCACCTGGGTGGGATCATCCCCATAGTAAATATTCAGGAGGAAAAGTTATAGGGTTTCCATGAGCAAGAGGGCATGGAAGCAAAGGTGTTGTAGTTTGTGGTCTCCTTACAGCAGCAGGTGCAAGTGAGACCAAAACCTCTGACTGAAAATAATACTGATTATGCTAGCCATACTGTGATCCCTGCATCTCACATACATGAAGGAGACACTGGAAGCTAGGGTTCATGAACGGGAGTGCCAGAAACAAATCACAATGGGGATGTAGTACAGGAAAGATCGGCCACCAAGAGAGTAGTCGAGCAGCACCCTATCCCTACCACTTTGTCGCCCACCTCAATACACCCAAACTATGTCGCCCCAATAGAAGCATCTCTCCTTATATAGGCCATAGCTAAAGCAGCTAGCAAGAGATACCCTTACACCACCCCAGCAAATGGTATCCCAACAGAAATTTCTGTGACACGCTGTCTAACAGAACATGGACACAGATCCAATGGCATATTGGACACACAAGTCAGCAGTCTGGCAAGATCTGACCAAGGGGGCTAAGAATTTTCTTTCTTACCAGTGTACCCAGAGAACATGTGCCAAACAGTGTGCCAGAGAATGCATATTCTCCATGGGAGGGGACATTCTGAGCCCATGTCATTCGAGGCTTGTGCCAGAGTTGATGAAAAAGTTGGTCTTTTTGAAAATCAATCTGCCTTTGCTGAGTTTTCCAGAATTTCCATGTGAGTGGAAAATGACTGAAAGCATCTAAGAGGTGCACCTGCTTTTGTGCCTTGCAGCCATGCCCCTGATGTAACAACTTGATGGTCTGTCTTATACTTTCCTAGCTGCCATGCCCCGAATGCTACACCTTGGGAGCTTGCCACCATTGCCTAGCTGACTTTCCCTTTATTGTACCACCTTGGGGGTCTTGCTGACACTCTGCATAGTTACTATGCCCCTCGTATGCCACTCTGGGAGTCTTGTTGCCACTGTCTATTTGCCATACCCCAGACTCTACATTTTAGGGATCTTTCTGCCACTCAGCCATACTGCCACACCTCAGACTTTATACCTTGGGGGTCTTTCTGCCATACTCCAGATTCTACAACTTGGGAGTCTTTCTGCCAGTCTGCTTTGCTGAAATACCTCTCATGCTACAGCTTGGTGCTCTTTCTGCCACTGAGCCTTGCTGCCAAACGCAGACTTTACACCTTCAGGTCTTGTGGCTACTCTTCCTTGCTGCCATACTCCAGACTTGAGACCTTGGCATGTTCTTGCCACTGTGGATGACTGCTTTGCACCTCTCATGGTATCTTGGAATCTTTCTGCCAGTGTTTCTACTGCTTTGATTTTCTATCAGTGCCTGTTTTATTTTCTCACACTTTGCTATTTTAATCCCTATTCATGCTACTCTTCATACCTATGTGCCACCTCTTGTGCCATCTTTAGGGGTTCATGCCACATTTAACAGTGCCCTGTTTTGAAGATTGAGGAGTTCTTGCCACTCTTCCTGCTGCATTGTTCTGACAGTGCCTTGGAGATCTCCTGCCATTGATGGTACCCTTTTCCTCTTTACAGTGCTTTAGGCTATTCAAGCAGTTTTGGTGCATCTTTGGCACAGTCTTGGAGACATGGAGTTCTCTAACCCCCTTCTGATGTTGTCTACCCATTAGTTTCATTAGAATTGATTAGAAAGCCCCAAAGTTCAAACTCAAACTAGGTTGCATTGCTTCTCCTTTAGACTTTAATTGGAAACGAAAAAAACAAAAATGTGTATTTATTTGAAACTATTGAGATAAATGGGAGGCAACCTTAGAAATAAATAAAGAAACTGAAACAGTTTTACCTCGGCACATCCCTACTATTGTTAATAATTATCATGTGGCCTATATGGGAAACTATAAGGAAATTACAGAAGGTGGATTTAAAACATTGACTAATATTATATATAAAATATGGACATAGTAAATGGAAGCATTCAATAGTAGAAAAAATGAATGAATCTGTTTTATCTTGAATTAATCAAACTGAATTGGAGTGACTATTTAGTGAGTCTAGAAAACTGGCAAAATTGCTATTCCACAGCTATAGCACGCACTTCCATTTATCTATTTCCCAAAAAAATCTTGATATCTTGTTTTTCTTCTCTAACCAAGTCTGTGACTGAATTCTAGTTCCAACCTGGCTTAGTAGGAGAACATATTCAGGATTGCTTGTGGAAGGGACCATCATTGTCTTAAAGTCTTTAATCCTTCAACATTTGTTAAGTCTATAAAGTTGTTAAATTTAACCAGCTATTTTGTTGGCTTTTGTTTTCTTAATTTTATTTTTGATGGGCTACAGCAGTACTACTTTTCTTCTTACTGAATTTTAATGAATGGAAGCTACTATGCTTGCTGTGTTACTGATGACATCTATTACAGTAATTATTTGGCATATGTGCTTGGCTGAGGAGCCAATTGGATAAAGCTACCATCAGTGGGACTATGACTAAATACCTCTAAGCCAGAATCACCCCTTAACAGAATGAGACCACGACATTCATTTGACCTAGGCAGTGAGTAGAGCACAGACTGAAGGGACCACCTCGCTCCCATGAGAAAATTGCTGCTAAATCATTCGTAGATGAACTAATTCAGGGTAAGGGTTTCATCATACCTCACTGTAAGCTATGGAAAGTCAACCTTTGAACCCAACTTTTGTTATTCTTTACTGGGATGCCTGCATGAGCCAGATGATTATTTTTTTTTGCTCTCACCTACTATGTTACTGTGTTACTATGTAAACCTAAAATAAAACTGTATTTAGTTCCTTTATTGGAGTACCATGCAGTAACTCAAAAAAGGGAGTGACTTTCACCCTATCTGACCATTTTCTATATACAGAAGGTATTATACTAGTTCTTTGGGCACCAAATATTGGTACCATATTGCCTAAAGCTTTCCACTTTAGTCATAGCAGAAGTACATAGTATATGATGGTAAATAAGGGCCATTTTCCCACCCAGTAAAGAAATTGCATGAAAGCATTTTGAAAAATATTGTAAAACTAGACCCAAATTATCAAAATTGAAACATGCAATTGAGAACCAGACTGATATCTTTAAAAATATTCTTTTATAGATATTCCCTGCAGATTAGATCATCATGGGCAGTGCATTTATGGTTCTTAAGAATAAGCAGTATTACACTGCACATTTCACATTGCAGTTTTCTGACTATTTAGGAAATTACTTTTTCATGTTGCATATTCTGTCTAAAACTAGCCTAGGAGCCACAATTAAATATTTCTTACATAGGCAGTAATTATAAAGAAAATCTGTGCATGTGTGAGTGGGGGAGACAAAGATTTCAATACGGTAATCTTCCTGTAATGTCTCAATAGCTAATTCAACTGCTCACATTTATTTTATTCTCATAATAAAATACTGTACCATTTGAATCCAAGCACAGAAGATGCATTTCTATCCATTCTGATCTTCTTTAAATCGTAATGAAAGGCATAATTAACATCAGCAGGCAATATCATCAATAACAGGGGCACCCTGGATTTTTTGGCCTCTCCCTGCCTCTTTACAAAGAGTACTTAACCCCCCAATCCAAATAATACATCAGATATTCAATGTGATTTAAAGGCCACAATTGTTAGATTTTGCAGACCCAAGGATGGTAGTCACCACTACCACAGGTGGCTTTCCCACAGTTAAGCCCAAGGTGCTAGTGGCTGGTACAACTTAGGTGGTTACCTGGAGTAGATGCAGATCCGGTGAACAGGCAAATGGTCAGGGCTGGTGGCAGGCAGAGAGGCAGGTCCAGGCGGCAATCTAGGAAAGTCCAAGTTCAGGCAGATGCTAAAGCAGAACAATCCGAAACAGGCAATGGAGGAAGGGCTAACAGACAGGACCAGACCAGGGAACCAAGGGGACCAAGCAGAGGACAGAGGCAGGGAAACACTGCACACAGGAAGCACAGAGAACTTCAGGAAGCAACTTGCACTGAGACTGAGCATTCAGGAGACCTATTGCTGAGGCAAGGAGTAGTGGGAGGAACAGCTCTTTAAGGAGCCACTGCAGCTGACGTCAGTTCCTGTGGCTTTTCATAGTGTGCATAAGCGCCAGTCGGCGACATATTCTGCCTGGTGCGTGGGCAAGCAGAAGCGGCTGACGCTAACAGCAGCAGTGTTTCGGGGCTTCGGGAGGAGCATCGTAACCTGGTAAGTGTGCGGTGGGAGTATGCTCTAACAACAATTTTATTAACCAATAAGGTGCAACACAGATACCCAAGCTTAATACAGTTTAAGAATCCCACAAATTTGCCCCAATATGCTATCCACCATGCCCCAGATAGATGTCCTATCCCCAGGCCATCTGGCCTGTAGGCACTTTCTAGCCCAAAGCTAACTCTGTGAAGACCCCTGCCTCAGCCCAGCAAGGAGACTGCACTGGGTGCAACTGCGCCCAGTCACTCCAGGTTTTCACAGTGTTGACTGTATTGCCAGCCCAGTTGGTCTGCTACAACTACGCTGCAAGCCAACTCCACTCAGATGTTGTGCCCTTTTACTACAAAAGCTGCAACTGCAGACAAAACAGTCAGAACAAAAACCACAAGAGTGCGGATGGGTAGGTTGCAGCTGCTAGTTGTCAAAAGGGCCGGAAGCCACAGATATTCTACCCTTTATAGCCAAACTGACAGACATCCCATTCCCTTGCTCCCTGCCACTCAACCTCCAACCCACAGTGGGGGAAACTTCACTTGTGATTTAAACCATGGTGGAACAAGGGCTCTCCCCTTGGGCTTCTATTCCCTTCCCATTGACTGTCAGGCAGTGGTGCATAAAGCTGGGCCACATGCTCATGTAGCCTGAGCACAGTGAGCAGCCATGGATCCATCCCCATCTGCCCTATCCAATAAATCCATCTAAAATTTACAGAAATGGAAAGATTAACTGAGGCCCAATCAGAAGATTATTAACTGTAATTTATCAGACAGCAATCTGAACATTGTGTAAGCATTAAAAAGTAATTGCAAATGGCTTACGTTTACTTACCTGCAGTAAATCTATTTGTGCACACCTACGGATTTTACTATGAAAGCACACTGACAATTTTGTCTTGGCAGTAAAATAATAGTTAATTAGAGCAAGCAAAAACATCAGTAGACTCTTAAATATCTATTCTGTCATGAAAGAGGAAAAAATGTTTTAAAGCTTTTCTTGTGGAACAAATGGGTATTGAAAAGCTATTCATCTTGAAAAAGCTATTCTGGCAGAATCTCAATAAAGTCTACGTCTAATACAACACAAGCAATATAAAATACGCAATTGAAGAATAACCCAAGAACAGTTATTTTAATGTACTGTCCAGTGCTTTTAAATCTTTGTATTTAGATATGTCACTACTTTTCTTTTTTTTTTACCATACATTTTTAGAGGTCCATATTCAGCCACTGGCCAGCAAGGAAATTTAGCTAGATAAGCTTATCCGACAAACGTAGCCAGGATATTTAGTGGTGCGAGGTGTCTCTGAATGTACTCTGCTATGAGAAGTTTATCTAGCTGACTTTGAGACTGTTCCTTAGATTTCCTAAAGTTATAAGGTTATGTTATCTGTATTTTACTGAAAATTAGCATTTATCCAACTGACATAGCTGGATAACCAGTCCCACCCTGGAATGGCCCTGCTTCGCCCCGACTTACAGTATCTGGCTAACTTTTTAGCCAGATAAAAAGTTTGCCAGCTAGGTCAGGGTGGTCAGACAGAGGGATTTTAAATTCTGTGGCTTGTCCAACTCAGTCCGGGGCTTAACCAGACAAACCACTTTCAATATTGACCGCTTGGTATTACTAAACTTTTGCGTATGTAGGCTAAACTTTCCATAGTTCTGTGAATTGGGAAGGCCTAGGGAGGATAATTTTCAAAGGAACTGTTGTTGGTAAAACAATGGTAAAAAAAATGGCCTTTCACAATATTGCCCACCCGGCAAATGTATTAATGTATGCCATGTTCCTGCACATTTACTCAGACTGAGCAAGACACATTTCTAGGGCTGAAGTTGGGGAGGGGTTTGCAAAGTATGCATGCAAAATTTCAGGAAAAATTACGGCCTCACAATTTAGCAGGTATAATCATGTACAGGTAGCGGAATAATTTTAAAAAGGGAAAACATATGCATGTATTTGCCATCAAATGTATGCAGGCTGTTACAAAATTACCCATAAGAGACTGTATTATTTTAGTAGAAAAACTGATTTTTTTTTTAGCATCAAACTCTTGTGAATCAGATTAGTTTTCTTAGAACCAGGCTATGTTTCAAAATATTTTTAGCATAGACACAAAATGTTAAAAAAAAAAAAATCTTTAGTGCTTCTGTCCTTTCTTACAATAAGGCAAACCGGTTCAGAAATGCAAATACATTTATAGTGACTTGAATGACTGGCCTTCTAACTCTCTGCTTTGAATTGATATGTCAGTATAGGCTTAAAGGAACAGAAATAGAAGAAAGTCTCTAAAAAAAATTTGTGATAATGAAAAATGTTTCTAGAATATATGTGTTTCTTTAAGAAAAAAACAACAAAAGATGTGCACCTATGAGCATATTTATAGCTTAATAAGGCTGCCTAAGTATCTCTGGATGTGAGATACTTTGAAATTATAAGCAGGATTTTAATGTTTTTCTGCTGGGACAGTGGGTTTTGCATTTAAAAGTATCTCACATACGTTCACACACACATCCTGTTTCATACATAAAAGTTGGTAGAGAAATAACATATGGAACTGCACCTATCTGCATCTGCACAGTGGGGAAATTGGCACCAAAAAATCAAAGGGTGCTGATGAACATAGCATGTAAACTGAGCCATTTCAATTAGAAATGAAATTGCTTTCACATATGACAGCATAGGAAATAAAAGGCTGTCAAGGAAGTTGAACGGGAACAAATTACCTTGGCTCTCAATGCCGTGTGTAAACAAGAAAAAATGCACCATTGCATGTACCACTGGTCAGCTTGAAGACAGCAAGGCAAAGCTTCCAAAACCTGCAGGTGCTGAATCTGGTTTATTTCATTCCAGATTCACAAGACTGAAAGCCCAGACTTTTGCATAATGGTGCATGGAGCCCAGGAAAACGATGGACAGAGTCACCTTAAAACAACATGAGTTTCTTAGAAAGAATTGCACAAATATATAAGCTTTCAGTCCAATCCAGAGTCTCCCTCCCTCTTTATCAGCAGCAGATGAGGGCAAGAAGCATTGAAGAGAGGAAGAAGATGAGGAGGCAGCAGCAGCGGATCTACAGAGCACGCACCTTTCTCCTTCATGCTCCTGCTTTCACATCCAGGCTCATGGGGTGAAGAGAGCATTAGCAGCCTCACTGCCAGGCCAAGCAGAGGAAGATAAATTTGGAGTCCTGCTGGGCCCATATGAACAGGAGTTGGTGATATCATACTCTAATCTGGGTGAAGGAAGAAGGAGCAACCTCCCACTGGCCAGGAAGAGAAGGAAGCAAGAGCAACTTCCTGTCATACCCAATAAAAGAGAAGTCAGCCAAGTCCTGCCCAGACTGATGAGGAAAGATCGGACTTCTGCTAATTCTCGACACAGCTCCTGGGACTTAGCAACACACTCGTGTGTCCTGACACACCTGTTGAGAACCACTGGGCTAAAAGATAACTACCTTGGGGTGGATTCATCAGAGCTTTAACAAGCTAACTTTGGGAGTTATCTGTTTAAACCTCTGATTTAAAAAAGTTTATGCCTTGGCTGATTCAATTTAACCTTCTAAATTCACAAGGCAATCCTAGCCAATTATTGTTTATTTTCAGTGTTATCTGGCTAAATTTAGATGGGCAATCCCAGCCGCACAAAGAGCAATGCTAAGTCTAGTCAGTCAAATGTTGACTGATTAGATTTAAGAAATTTTTAGCTGAAAACCTAGCTTGTTCCTTCAACTGAATATTCAACTAAAGATAACTAGCTAAAATTAACTGGTTATCTCATCCTCTCTGAGGATCTTTGAAGATTGAGCCTTTGTGTGGTTGCCTGGGGCCAATTTATGTGGGCCTACTTCACATCAGATGAAAATATTCATCCATTCATTTTATACCCTGTCCTTCTGCGAACATCCATTCACAACATAAATACATTCATTGATAAAACATATTCCCTCAATTTACTATAAGTAAAAGAGAAACAGTATATAACAACAATCACATGAAATATACAAACCCAAAAGACAGAACTCAGTTAAGACAACAAACACCTAAACCAAACACTGACAGAGACAATGCGAACAGTCAACATAAAGCAAAAAAAAAAAAAAAAGATAAACTAAATGTACCATTCACAAACTATACTTTACTCAGTTCTACACTACTGCAACAGTCTAAAGATAATTTATTTGCCTGTTCACAAGTGGAAATTTATTACATGCATGAAGAGATGGGCAGGAGGAGCTCGTTCACAAGCCACGGATGATCTAATCAGCAAAAAAAAGGAAACCTCCAACAATTCAATAAGGATCTAGGTATATACTGCTTCAGAATGTCCTAGGATATACTGGGCCCATTTCATACAAAATCTTAAAATACTAGGCCACATATTTAAATTGTGCTCATGCACATATAGGCAGCCAGTGAAATTAGATCAAATGATGGGGGGAGGGGGATATATAATCTCTATCTCTAGCCCAATCAAAAGGCAGACTGCTGCATTTTGGACAAGTTGTACTCAAAGGGGTAGATTTTAAAAGCCCCAAGTGCGCCGGGCCTATTTTATGAAGGCTCGGCGATGCATGTAAAGCCCTGGGACGCGTCTAAGTCCCGGGGCTTCGGAAAGGGGCGGTGTGGGGCGGTCCAGGGGGCGGGGCCAGAGGCCTCCGGTACAGTGGCCATTTGCCACTGTGTCGAAGGATCACGTGCCGGCCGGGTGCTGGCATGCGCAACCTGCGTCTGCCCCTAGGCAGGCGCAGCAGGTAAAATCATTTTTTGGGGGGGGATTAGGACAGGGATGGGGGCAGGTTGGTTAGGGTAGGGGGTTGGAAAGCTCCCTCCCAAGCCGCTCCGAAATTGGGGAAGGCTGCAGGCATCGAAGCATGCAGAGTTCACAATTGTGCACTCCCTTGCATGCACGACCCCCGATTTTATAACGTGTGCACCTGCACGCGCATGTTATAAAATCGGGCATCCATGTGCGCACGCCGGGTAGCTGGCGCACATGGATGCTTGCACGCAACTTTATAAAATCTACCCCAAATGGGAAAGTGGACCCTTGTCTCGAGGTAGATGACTACCGTCGAAGGGCGAGGCCTCTTGGACTGTAGAGACTTGCTAGAAGTCTTCACCCTGGAAGCACGCGACCCCCCCAGGAGGAGCCTGTAGGGGTCCGGCCGCTGGGACTTAGGCGACTCCTCTGAAGACTGTAGAAGGTCTGGATGCAGGCGCCTCCTGCAGGTCGTGGGTTCCAGACGGCTGGCGCCTCCAGCAGGTCGAGACAGTCTGAGGACGGAGTCGAAGAAAAGTCCAAAACTGGTCCAAGAATCAATATACCAGCGGGGTCCGAGTCCAGGCCAGGATCAAGGCAGGAGAAAGGTCCAGAGCCGAACTGGGTTAAAGCCAGGAGAAGGGTCCAACGCCGTACCGAGGTCAAGCCAGGAGAAGAGTCCAAATCCGTACCGGGGTCAAACCAGGAGAAGACACGTCCACCAGTCCAGAGGTCAGAAGCCAAGAATCAATCCACGGAGCAGGGGAGAAGATCGGGACGAAGAACCAAGAACCAGGAGCCAGGAATGCACTCAGGCAGGAACCTCAATACCAAGGCAAGGACTGAATGCTCAGCCCTTGCCTTAAGTGCAGGAAGCCAGGGGAGGAGCTTCAGGGGGGAGCCATGACACTTCCTGTCATGGCTCCTTTAAGAATCTCTCTCAGCCGCGCGCGCAGCTCTAAGGAGCAGAGAGGGAGGAGCCAGACCGCCACAGAGCCATGCTGCCAATCTCAGCCATGGCAGCGGCCGGGAGAGAGAGAGGAAAGGGCTGCCTGCCCCGCGGGCGCCCTCGAGCATACCCGGCGACCCGGGTAAGCTATTTTGATTGCGTCCGTCAGCCTGGCCTCAGTCGCGGTTGGCTGCAGCCGGCGGCCATGACACCCGGTCCCGGTCGCGGCCTGCCGCGACCGACGCTGCTAACACCAAAGAGTACTCTTTTAGGTAATCCTCTATATAAAGAATTAGAGTAATCTAGCTGAGACATAATTACTGCATAGATCCAGGGAGCAAAATCCTACTGGGAAAAACAAACAAACAGGTGAAAAACCATTAATTGGCGAAGGTAATTAAAACAGTTCCTAACCACCAAGGAAATATGTGCCTCATCAGTCTCAACTCCTGAATTTCTTACCCGATCTTTACTGTGATTCCAATATTATCCCATTCCTGATTATCACAGGGTAAGACAGCTCAGAATTTTCCTTTCATACCCATAACACCTCGATTTATGAGAACTGATTTTCAGCCCATTAACATCTATTTCTTAATAACTAAACAATCATTGAGTCTTACTAGTGCTGCTGCTTGATTAGCCCCCAAGTAAACATAAATTTGAATATCATTGGCAAAAGCTTAATATTTAACTCCACACATTTTCATGATTTTGTAAGAAGTTCCAAGAAAATATTAAACAGCAGAGTCAACAGTAATGTACCCCGAGGGACCCCACTATTGATTTGATAAACATCTGAAATACAAGAATCCAGAATAACAAATTGGGTAGGTCCAGACAGAAAAGAATTAAGCCAATTAAGAATTTCATGATCTATGATGTCAAAGACCATATCTACGTCAAGCTGCACAAATAAAACCATTACCTACCTTGATTCAGTTCCTACAGCAAGATCATCAAAAGCCATCGGCAGATCTGTCTCGGTACTATGGAAATAGAGGAAATTTGACTGGAAGGTGTCTAAAATACTATAATCATCAACACATTATTTTTGCTGAAATAAAACTGCCTTCTTAATGAAATTTGACAAATTGGGTATATATTAGAGGTTAAGCAATAGCTCTATGGCTTGCTTTTATGGTGGGAGCTCTTTTTTAACAAAGGCCTTATTGAAAAGCAAGCACTATGATTTTGTTTTTACAGAATGCTAGCAATAAGGATAGATTTCAAAGAACTCAGCACGACCCCCTATTTGTGTATATATGGGTATGTAGAGATCTACCATAGTATTTTATAATCTATATGTATCTTGTTTGCGCAGATAATATAATATGCGTATGTCCACCCCTCAACATACAAGCATATGTTTCAGTAAACACAAATTTAAGCAACAATGCTTAAATGCATTCTCAGGTTAATGATGGCTTAAATTCATTCTCAGGTTAATGATGGCTAACATCATTTATGTCCTTTTAAGCAGGTCAATGGCCTTGTCCTCTTAAGGCACAGGCTTGAGTCCATCATCCACATAAAAGTCTGTTTCACAAACTTTCTGGCATCTGTGCTCTACTTCATAGCTGTTCTTTTGATTCCATAGCTAGCCACGGAGGATGATGACTGTTGCCACAGACATGCACTCTAATATAATACTTGATGATGTAACTGCTGATTTTATTGTCACAGTGCCAAAGGAATCTTAAGTAATTCCTAATAATTTCTCAGACCAAAAAATAGTAGAAAATCTGCTGAATGTCAGCAGTTACAACTACAAGCTCTTTCCTGAAGCAGATTGAAACTCCCAAAAGGCTGTTTTATCAGTCTGGTCCAGTAAGAAGCACATCATTCAGAGAAATTCCTTGATACTGAGCACTGAATCAAATACAATCCTGATTTTACTAGATTTCTGAAGATGTTATACGCCAAATGTAGGACGATACTAGCATTCTTCACCATCCTTCAGTAGTGGAGCTGGCTCTATATGACCATTGTCAAATATAATTTTCATGAAGGCCCTGAAATTATACTTTGTCTCTGGTTTTCTCTTCAGTTTCCGATGCAAGCCAGGACAGGATATGCTCACTGTTATTGGGAAATCTCAACATGGGTGTAGGGAATGGAAGTGGTGCCACCCAGCTGTGTGACTCATATTTGAAGAATTCATTATCTTCAGAAATACTTTGTCTTCCATTGAAAGAGTAGGTTTACTACCATCTCTTGTAGTTTGAAACACTATGGGGCAGATTTTAAAAGCCCTACGCGCACCGGGCCTATTTTCAAAAGGCTTGGCGGCGCTTAAAGCCCCGGGACGCGCATATGTCCTGGGGCTTTTCTGAATGGGCAGGCAGGGGGCAGGATGGGGCTGGTCAGATGGTCCAGGGGTGGTCCAGGGGGGGGCTGGGTGGTCCGGGAGGCATGGCTGAGGACTCCGGCACAAGGGGATTGCGGTATAACTGCCAAAACAAAGGTTTGGGGGGGTTCTTTAGGGCTGGGGGGTGGGACAGGGAGGGGAAGGGAGGGGAAAGTGGGGGGAGGAACAGAGAAAGCCAGCTGGTCTCTCCGAGGGCTCGGCGCTCGCACTAGTGTGCATCCGCTTGCGCGCCGACCCCTGATTTTATAACATGCGCGGGGCTGCGCATGCATGTTTTAAAATCGGGCGTACATTTGTGTGCACCAGGTAGAGTGCACAAATGTACGCCGCGTGCATACCTTTTAAAATCTGCCCCATGTTTCCAAGATTCTCATCAAGGTTCTTTATTGTAAAAGTGTTCAAGTAGGTCTGTGCAGCATGACCTGGTTGTTCTTTGTAGCCAGGCATTACGTTAATGAAGAAATGTTTGGATATAGTTTGCAAAAAGATGCAATGGCAGTGAAAGCATCAATGCTATCTGGCTTACGCACTTTGTCACTGCAAACATCACCTACTATTACCCAGCCAAGGTTACCCTAGTCTCTTTACGTGTTTTGAAGATTCATTTCCCAATTATTTCAGCAGCAGATTAATCTCCTCGCTTGGGGTAATGTTCAGTTCTAAGATGATACCTTTGAATATAGATTTCCATGTTCTGTGTGGTCATCAAAATTGGTGAACCCTGCATTGAAGGAATATCATTTCTGGTATCAATTGCATGCTACAAGAGTAGGGAGAAGTAGCTCAGTGCTGCCATCTACAGCTTGCCTCATGTAATCAGCTTTGGGGATGTTGATTTTTGCAGCATCTGGGTGTAGGGCAGTAACATGTTTGTCACTGTCACATTCTGTGCACTTAATGGGTGCTTTACAGTCATTAGTTTTTATGTTCACCCAGTAGCTTTTTCCTGAAGCCACAGCACATTTTTTTTAGAGAGTGAGATTTCTTGTGCAAAGGACATTGTCTGGATCTGCTATCTTCTAGTTTGTGTTAGTAGGAGTAGATGCCATGGATGAAACTTCTGTTTTGTGCACAGCTGCAGGGTTTTATGTTACCATACCTTTTAATTCACTGTTCATCACAGGGTAGCTTGGGCTGGTCACATGTGACACATCAGGTATAAAACTTGGATCATTTGCCATTACCACTAAGTCCCAGATGAACCTGGCGAAAACTGTGACAGGTGGAAAAGCAACGTTATTGACCATTGTATATTTTGAACCTTAAGAAATCCATTTTTTCCTGCAAGTTATATGGCAGTTTCTTCAAGACTGGCTTTACTCTATAGTCTAGATAACTGAGGCCTGGAAATTTTGGGTCAACTTTGGCTCTTGCTGTTTGTGATTATTTTTGTTTCAGATTTTTGGAAAGTTCTCAATCTTCTTTTACAAAGCACACTCAATTGCTTTTGGGATATCATAGCATTAAGTTTTTGCCACATTATAGTCAGGCCCACTGAGGGATTATGTATGTGCATTTACCCTAGTCTCTTTACATGTTTTGAAGATTCATTTCCCAACTATTTCAGCAGCAGATTAATCTCCTTGCTTGGGGTAATGTTCAGTTCTGAGATGATACCTTTGAATATAGATTTCCATGTTCTGTAGTTTTCTTGGTGGTGATCAAACTTGGTGAACCCTGCATTGACAACATCATGATGAATCGTGTTTTTAGCAAAATCTGATATGCTTAGGACCTCAGTCTTGTGTATGATGAAAGACTTATGGGATACACTTGGAAGTTATATATCCTTCTTCATCAACTATCATGTCGGTTTTTAATACTAAGATAAGATGAGTTTGGTTAGGTACACTCTGACTGTGTGAAGGGCATATGTCACATACAGTTGGTAGAGTCTGGGTTGCAGCTACATCATGACTCCAGTTCAAGTGAGATAGTTGAGTGTGTGCATGAGGTTGTATGTATCTCGGAGCAGATGTACCAGGATCTGGAGCCAATGGTAGTGGATCTATAGTATGGCATGCATTGAGGTGGTCTCTATGAAGAGTGATATTTTCTTTATGAGAAGACTATATTGCCTCTACATCTGACACTCCCTCATCAGCTTGGGAGAATGAGCTGGAATCCCTAGTGGAATGGCTTAGCACATAGTCTCTGGTACACTAGGATGGATCTTCGGAAGCAATTCAACTAATCCATTTCTCACCATCATCCTGCCCTGCAGCCATTTCAAGGATCTTATCCTGAACCTTAGCTGAAGATGCTTCCTTTTATTATTGTAATATTTAACAAAAGAACATAAGATTTGCCATACTGGGTCAGACCAAATGTTTATCAAGCGCAGTATTCTGTTTCCAACAGTGGCCAATCCAGGATCCCTGATAGATTCCATGCTGTTTATCCCAGGGATAAAAATTGGATTTTCCCAAGTCCACCTTAATAATGGTTTATAGACTTTTTTTTCCCCAGAAACTTGTCCAAACTTTTATTAAACCTAGCTACACTAACAGCTTTTATCACATCTTCTAGCAATGAATTCTGGAGTTTAATTATGCACTGAGTAAAAAATGATTTTCTCCTATTTCTTTAATGTATTACCTAGTAACTTCAATGCATGTCCCCTATTTTTTGTACTTTTTGAGAGTAAACAGCCAATTCCAGTTTACCTGTTCCATTCCACTCATTATTTTATCGACTTCTATTACTGTGTATCTCCCCGCAGCCTTAATATCATAGCGATATTAAGTTGGAGGTCCCGAAAGTTTCCAAAAGTAAAAAAAAAAAAAAAAAAAATTGAAGTCGGCCCGCGGCTGTCGGGTCAAAAACTGGACGCTCAATTTTGCCTGCATCCGGTTTCCAAGTCCGTGGCTGTCAGCGGGCTCGAGAACCGACACCGGCAAAATTGAGCATCGGCTGTCAAACCCGCTGACAGCCTCCGCTCCGGTCCAAAAGGAGGCGCTAGGGACACGCTAGTGTCCCTAGCGCCTCATTTTGGCACTAGCGCCTCATTTTGACACTAGCGCCTCCTTTTGCCTGTTTTTACTGCCGGGCCTAATTTGAATAGTGAATTGCGCACATAGGAGAGTGACCTGTTCGCGCGCTGGGAGAGCAGGCGTTCACCCACTCTCCTGTGGACTTTACTGTATCGGCCCGTTAGCTAGGTATTTCAACACATTATCTACAATGAAGCCTAGGTTCTTTTCCTAGGTGGTGACTCCCAATGTGGAACCTTGCATTGTGTAGCTATAATTCAGGTTGCTCTTTTCAACATGCATCACTTTGCACTTGTCCACATTAAATGTGGACAAGTGCAAAGGCACAGGTTCCAGCATGGAGCTCCTGGATTTGACTGCAAGTCTGAAGACTGGCTGTGAGGAGAGGTTGGTTGTAGAGATTCAGCCAAAGGAGTGAATCTGCTGTGGGAGCCACTGTGATATTGCTTTTTTTTTTTTTTTGCTAATCTCACGGTTTAATCTCTCATTTGGTTATTCTGTCTCTGTCATGCGTTCCTTCTGTACAATTTGAATAAATAGCTCGCTCTTTACTCGCAGACAAAGGAAGCTGCTTATTCAACTCCAAACAAGTAAAACAATTAACAGAGTCATACTGTGCATAAACTGAAGATAAATGCAACCAGAACAGTCTGGGCCACTGAAATAAAGACAGGTAAAATGAGGATAATTCTGCCCAGTTTGGTCAGATTAACTGCTGATACACACAGGCTGGATTGGACAGAGCTGACCAGAGCTGACTGAAAAACAAAAGGAAAAACATTCAGGATCCACTGCTTCCCAATTAGCAGCACTAAAAACAGCAGAAACTGTGAAGGTGTAGGCTGATCAGTTGGAAGTATAACAGAAACAAGAAACTATGCAAAATAAAAGCAGCATTAGTAAGAGAAAGAGAAAGGGAGCTGTGGAAGCAGGATATTGTGAAAGCAGTACAACAGCGAATAAGCAAAAAAGCACCATTGGAGACAGGACAAAATTCTTATTAGTCAATATCATCCCTTAATATGCAACACAAGTACAATTAGGAACAACTTTAGAAAAGCGATGGCCCTGATTGTTTGACATTAGTGTCATTCCCCCAGCCAGTCCTTTGCACACCATGCCCCCTGGAGGTAGATACCAAAACAGACTCCACCCATGGCATCAATCAAGAACTTAATTTTGCTATTGCATACCACAAGGCCAGGCCATTAAATTACTGCAAGAAGGCCATCCATTTGTCCAAATCATCTTTTATTGTCCTCATTACTCTAATAAAGTGATTTTGGTGCCCTCTGTGATCAACTGTGCATACCTTATGAATGCATTGCTCTGGGGATTACTCTGCAAGTGAAACTGAGAAGACCTATGAATGACTGGATTTGTTGCAAAGCCACTTTTTTGGCTTGTTGCCTGCTTTTTAATGATTCTCATAACCTTAACATTTTCTTCTGGGAGACCATGGAAACCCTTATACACATCCAACTCTATTTTCAAACATACTAGATAGCCAGTGGTATGTCAAAGTGGGCTGTGACACCCTGAAAGACTGATAGCAGTGATCTGCACTCAGTTTGCACTGAAAAAAAGAAAATCATTGAGGTGATATATTATGTTCAAGTACCCAACAGATTGCTCTACCACCCAGTGCAGAAAGGAAATTTTGTTTATGTATTGTTCATTAAGAACACAACATAAAATGAATCAACTATGGTTTCTGCGTCATTTTCAAATGTGTAATAAATATGTCAATACAGGGATGTAATCAATGATGAATAATACTCATGCAGGAATGACAGATAGATGTCATTTATTTCACAACAGCAAAAAAAGCCATGTCTCCTTTTCCCAGAAGAAAAATACGAAAGTTAAAGTGAGAACTTTCGTTCATTAAAAAATGTTTAAGGAGTTAATGTAGCTGAAATAACTGTTTCAACCATATAGGCAATTGCCCTTAAAACTCTTGATTTATTAGGAATAAAAATCTGAACTTCAGTTTTGTTGTAATAAGTCAGAATATAAAATTAGGGTTTCTTTATATCCTGGTATATACATATGGATAGGCAAGTATACCAGAGCTAACAATGTCCATGCATTGAGATCGAACTAAACAGGCCGTTTAAAAGTTAAAAATTGTACTTTGGCCATGCATTGCAGTACACCAAGTCTGACCCATACAATTATTGCATACTATTCACTTTAAAGTGAATTTTAAAAGTCAAATGCATGCATCAGTTAGGTAATGTGTGAATATGCTGGACCAGCATGCCGAGCAGATTTAAAAAACTGCCGGGATAGGCGCATACATGCCGCGGCATGCAGAAATGAAACGTTTCCAAAAGGGGGCGACGTATGGACATTCCAGGATTTTAACATGAAATTTACAGGCACTGGTGTGCACTGGGGTCACCTACCACACAACTTTACTTCTGCTACAGATAGCATCTAACTTATAAAACAAAAAATCTATCAGCAGGCTCTTAAAGGTTGGGGCTATTAAGTCCTATCCATTAACTGGGCAAACTTGGAAAACTGGCAATGGCGTTGGCATGCTTGCCTATTAAAATCCCTCCAGTTATGTGGTAGAAGCAGCATTTGCGCACACAGGTATGCGCCCACTTAAAATTGGGTGTACATGTGCGCGGTTAGACTATTTTATAACATGCGTGCATATGTGCACATGTGTTATAAAATAGCCGTGTCCCTGGGTACCCACGCGCCGCTTTCAAGGTTACCGGAAATGACAAATTCACCAGACAGCTTCTAAAGTCTAAGGACACCCTCACTTCCTTATATTGCCACCAAATGACAAGAGTGTAATCAATCAACTTAATAATAGACAAACCCTGGTGAGCCTCTTAAAGATACATAATTAATAAACACATCTTTTCAGCCCGATAAAACCCAACGCGGTCCCAAAGCACTGGATATTATCCAATAAAAGCAGAAGTGGCATTGTAGTAGCATTGTAATGTCTGTTCAGGTATGTGTGCTGCTTCTCTCTTACCTAAAAATTTCTTTTAATCGCATACATTTATTTCTTTTGATTGCAGTTTGTGCTAATGGTTTGAATATGTTGAATACTTGAAACTAAGCATTTGGAGAAGACTTATACATGTTTTGTATTTTGGAAATTCGTATGTGAAAGCAAGTATCCATGGTGTTTAAGTATCTGTTGCAGTTGAAAGGGTAAGGGATTTATTACGGCTTTTTGGATATGGCTTATAAAGGACGTTGTGGTTAGTTAAAGTGATTAAGAGGTTTCATTGTTTTTAATTTAGTTTAGTGACTGAAAATCTGCAGAAGTTCTCTCTGAGGAAGCCCGTTTTGCGGGTGAAACAAAGATCTTTGTCGGGGAATAGCCGAGTGAACGGCGGGGAATAGCCGAGTGAACAGCGTTAAGGCAGTGCACAACAACAACCATCTTTAATGGACCGGTGAAGTGGATTGGGTCCACTTGTGGAAAGAATTGTGGAGGATATTTTCAACGAGATATATTTATAATATATTTATATAATTCTGATCACTGTTGTAGTTTGTTAAAAATATGAGATCTTCAAACTCCACGATCAATATAATTTGATTAAGCTGACAAATACATTTGCATTTCTGAAAGAGTCTAATGTTATATTGCAAATGTTGGGTCCAGGGACACAGCACTGTATTTTGTTTTTAATGAATGAATGGTGTGATTGTATGAATGGCTAGATAGCATTTAATTGTCTAGGCAGGTGTTGTGTTATTCTTAAATAAATATTTTTGCATGTTTGTAATTAAGTGTTTGGTGTGATGATATGTAGGGTTCTCTGGTAGGGTAGTCAAATCAGCTCATTGTGGGGCAGATTTTTAATCTTGCGCGCGTGGGGTACATTTGTGCGCACTACCTGGCGCGCACAAATGTACACCCAATTTTATAACATGCGCACGCTGCCGCATGCCGGCACACCACCCCCGGCACAGCCGCTGTGCCGGAGGACTCGTGACCACCCCTGGATCCCCCCGGCCTTGACCCCGGCCTGCCCTCGGCCTGCCCCTTTTTCAAAGCCCCAAGACATACGCCCATCCCGGATCTTGCGCGCGCCGCCGAGCCTATGCAAAATAGGCTTGGCGTGTGCAGGAATAGGTTTTAAAGGGTTACACACGTAACCCTTTGAAAATCTACCCCTGGGCGAATACCTATGTGTATATAGGCCCTATGCATGCAACTTTTCTCGCATATAGGGCAGGAAATAAAAAATAATAATATATAAATAAATAAAAAGCCCATTTCCATGGGTAAAGCACTGTTTTGCTCCCAGAAATAGCCTTTAAAATTACCCTTCCCATGCACAAATAAAAAAGTATTGATGGTACCGAATGTGATATACACTTTATTTGAAAATGAGAGTAATAAGTTGATAGCTATTATTTTATAACACAAGCACTCAGGTTTCATTTGTTTGGGGATGGAAAAGGATACACATTTCCGGAGTCACTGAGAGCTGTGCGGTTGCATTGGACATACATTGTCAGTCAAATCAGTTATTTTTCTCAGCTAACTACCCTCAGGAATAAACTTCACTTTAAATACAAACCATGCCATGTTTAATAAATGTAATCCTATGTTCTGTGAAGTACATGAATATTTTGCTTTACAGAATTCAGACATAAAGGAAATTATGTTTGACGATCACCCATACTGTAATAATTGAATTTATGGAGCAAACACTTTTAAACTATATAGTCATTTTGATATGTTTTACAATTTATATTTGTTCACAGCTTTTTTCAGGAGGTGGGAAAGGTTGGAGGAGATCCACCACAGCAACACTGACTGAGTCATTTATCATTTCGCATTTGGGCGCAATAAGACCATAACATGCGTGATAACGCCGTAATGTACATGATAAGTAGTGCAATGCAAAATGCGCATGCAAATTTAAAATTGAGTATTCAAGTGGGAGGAGTTTGGGTGGAGTAAATGGAAATGAGGGTCTACTAGCTTGAAGTGTGACAGAGTAAACCACACTATCATGGGATTTAATGCTCAAAATTACATCTTTTTTTTTTTTTGCGGTACGGTGAAAAAACTATCGTGCTCCTGCAGCTGATATTGCGGATTGCAGGTATTATCACAGCTATTATCGTTCGCGATAAAAAGAGGAATTATAATGGACATACCTACCAGGCCTTCCTGCCCCAATAAAAACATCTGTTCTTGTCTGGTCTAACTTCTGAAAACCATAATGTTTGTGGCAAGTTTAATTGTTGGGGGATACTGGATGCTTCAAGAGGCTTGACACAGTCAACAGCAAGGGGAACAACAACAATCTCAAGAACAGGCAAGGGCAGTTCTAAGCCTTCCTAGGAAAGTCCCTGCACTGGAGGCCGGGCCACAGGCCCCGCAGGGTGGGGCACCAAGCCAGCACCTGCCATGCAGGCGGCCACAGCAGAGGAGATACAGGGAGCACATCTTTCCTTCACAAACATTCTTGTGGAGCATGCCAGAGGATTATGAGGTTTGCAGGTATCGCTTCTGCTCTCGGGCTATCCTGAAATTATATGAAGACATTGAGGGGGATTTGGATGTGATTTCTGGAAGGTCCCATGCTGTGCCTGGCTCACCAGACTGTTGGCCACCCTGCATTTCTTGGCAACTGACTCCTTCCAAACGACAGTAGAGGTCATGAGGGGAATGTCCCAAACCACTTTTTCCCGCTGTCTGGACCAGGTCATCACAGCAGTCTCTGATCGCATTAATCACTACATAGCATTTCCTTGGGACATGCAGGACTTGATGGATTTGAAGAGAGGCTTTTATGCCTTCACACACTCAAGTGGCCATCATTCCACCCCGTGAAAGGGAGGAGATGTACCGCAACAGAAAGCTCTTCCACTCCATCAAAATGCAAGTGGTCTGTGATGCTCGAATGCACATCCTTGACATGATGGCCAGGTATCCGGGAGCCATACACAGTTCCTTTATACTTAGGCAATCAGGCCTGTGTGAAAATTCTGAATACAGCCTGCAGGGCCGTTGCTAGCATTTTTGCTGCCCTGTGCTGCCCCCCACCCCCACTCCCTCACCACACTTCATTCATTCTGTCTCGGGCCTTCCAAAAAAAAAAAAGCCCAGCTCCTTCAAGCAACGTAAAGTTTAAAAACTGTCACCCTCTACTGTCCGGACCTTCACCCTTCCCCTGGAACCCATTTCTGGTGCAAGAGTATTGTTGTCAACCTGTTAACAAAGCTCTTTAGTAAAAGCTGGGAGTTAGCAATCTGTCATTAAAGCTCAGTTGATAAAGCTGAAAGATAGCAATCTGTTATTAACGGAGTAATTGTGGGTGGATCCTTGGACCAGTGGCAGGTGACCACGCCCTTGAGGGAAATCCCGAGAGGGACCATTGGTCATGCTTAGTGTAGAAGACAGACACACACTAGTTCTTTTATTAGATAATATAGTAAACCACCAGAGGTGGCAGTAGTGAGCTGGAAGCGCCCGGCTGGGCTATAATCCCTCAGGTACTGGAACAGTGATCCCCAGGTGTCTGAGCTGTAGAGAAACTAAGAAAGTGAGTAGGCAAAGCATGCGGTGTTCAGGAACAAGTCCTTGATGGTAACACTCACACAATAGTCTCTTAAGGCAGCCCAGGAGTTGGTATGCATTAGGCCCTTGAGGAGCGAGTACCTGATTCCAGGGAGCACTCTGAGAGATAGATACAGACTCACTGATGTTAAGCAGCAAAGACTTCTTAGAAGCAATATATTAAACCACCAAAGGTGGCAGAAGTGAGCTGGAAGCGCCCAGCTGGGCTGTAGTCCCTCAGGTATTGGAACAGCGATTCCAGGGTGGCTGAGCTATAGAGAAACTAAGAAAGTGAGTAGGCAGTATATGCAGAGTTCTGGAACAAGTCCTTGATGGTAACACTCACACAATAGTCTGTTGAGGCAGCCCAGGAGATGGTATGCATTAGGTCCTCGAAGAGTGAGTACCTGGACCCAGGGAAAGCTCTGAGAGATAGATGGAAACTCACTAATGTTGTAAGCAGCGATTACTTTTTAGCAGAAGTGGTATTCAGGAGTAGAGATGTTAATCGGAACCAGAATCGATTATGATTCTGGTTCCGATTCACATGTGTTTTTTTTTTCATCGGGCCCAATCGCGGTTTAGTTTATCAGCTGCGCCCGAACCGATAAACAAAAAATCCACCCTGACCCTTTAAAACTAATACCTTAGCTTCCCGCACCCTCCCAACCCCCCAAAAAATGTTTTACAAGTACCTGGTGGTCCAGTGGGGGTCCCTGGAACGATCTCCCGCTCCCGGGCCGTCGGCTGCCACTAATCAAAATGGCGCCAATGGCCCTTTGCCCTTACCATATGACAGGGTATCCGTGCCATTGGCCGGACCCTGTCACATGGTAGGAGCACTGGATGGCCGGCGCCATCTTGTGCTCCTACCATGTGACAGGAGCTGACCAATGGCACCGGTAGCCCCTGTGACATAGTAAGGGCAAAGGCTATCGGCGCCATTTTGATTATTGGCAGCCGATGGCCCGAGTGCAGGAGATCGCTCCCGGACCCTTGCTGGACTACCAGGGGCTTTTGGCAAGTCTTGCGGGACCCTCCTGATCCCCTCAAGACTTGCCAAAAGTCCAGCGGGGGTCTGGGAGCGACCTCCTGCACTCGGACCGTCGGCTTCCAGTATTCAAAATGTCGCCGATAGCCTTTGCCCTTACTATGTCACAGGGGCTACTGGTGCCATTGGTCAGCCCCTGTCACATGGTAGGAGCACAAGATGGTGGGGGCCATCCAGTGCTCCTAACATGTGACAGGGTCCAGCCAATGGCACGGATACCCTGTCACATGGTAAGGGAAAAGGGCCATCGGCGCCATTTTGATTAGTGGCAGCCGAAGGCCCGGGAGCGGGAGATCACTCCAGGGACCCCCAGTGGACCACCAGGTACCTTTAAAAGGTTTTTTGGGGGGTCGGGAGGGTGGGGGAAGCTAAGGGATTAGTTTTAAAGGGTCGGGGTGGGTTTAGGGGTTATTTTTGTGTGCCGTTTTTCCCGCCCTCCCCCAAAACGATAAGAGAACCCCCACGATCAATAGTTTTGGGGGAGCCCCAGATTTCTGACGATTTTGAAAATATCGCCCGATATTTTCAATCGTCCGAAGCCCGATTCACATCCCTATTCAGGAGCAAGTCTGGGACCTGGGCCCTCGAGGAGCGATTACCAGTTCCAGACTGTGACCTGAAAAGAAAAAGAGAGAGTGAAGCCCCCAAGGATCGGGTACCTCTAGTGAAGTCCGAGGAGGCAGAGTAGCTGGGTTTGTGGAGAGCGAATCCTATCCACAACGACCAGGAGGAAGCGAACCCTTGCTAACTTGTCTTGTTAGCGAAAACTGAGACCTTAAATATCTGGAGCTGGTGACGTCATCTCAAGGGGACGCCCCTGAGCTTCGCACCAACGCTGGTACATCCGTCGGGCCACTCGCACGCCCTTAGGCATCTGGTCAAAATGGCGGCTTACAGCGTCGAGTTGGTCCGGGAACGCCGGAGGAGGATGGCCTGGAGACGCCACAGCAGTTAGCCTTCCATCAACCCCGAAGGGAGTCGCCAGTGAGGTAAGGTGGGCAGAGCAGAGATGTCGGACAATGACGGACACAACAAGTATTAAGTGCCCTAAGCAAATCTTATACCCTTGTAGCCTGCCTCCTGCTCGCTCCACTTACACGGTTAAAAATTATGCATTTATAAAAGAAATTGGGTAGCTCATCTATCTTATTCCTATATAATAATAAATGTTTTTTTCTTCACTCTATATTCTATTGCCCCCTAAATACCTATATTTAGGTACATAGCTGGATTGTTTTTCATTTTGAAGAGGTTATATGTATAACTATATGCCAGGAACATATATGCTATTAGAAGTATTTCATATAAAATTTGTGAAACTTTGAAACTAAAAAAGTAAAAAAAATTCTGCATTTATAATAGATTATACATAAAAAAGAGTATTCAAAGTACAGTCTTCTGAGGTTAAAAAAAAATATATCATAAGTATTTTGCATGCGCTTCCTTGGTGCCAACCAGAAAATCCTACAAAAAAAAAAGACACTTGGAACCCATATGGCATTAGGGCTACTGTAATGCATATTAGGTGTGGGCTTGACCTTTAGAAAGCCATGAATAAATTACAATTAAAATATAATAAACCTCCCATACCAAAACAGCACTAACTGTCAGTTCTTTAAAAAGTAACAACCCTACACCAGGGCCTAAAACACCAATACACCTCCTATTAGGAAAATAGAAGAAACCAAGCTGCTATAGATTCCTACAGACTAGAATATTCCTCCTTGATCACACAAGCAGAGCATAGGCAGCCCCTCACCAAATACAGGAAAAAGAAACCATAAAGTATAAATAGAAACACGCAGGCAAAAATTGAATAGGAAAACTGCAAGTCAGACTCTATGCAGTGCAGCAATGGAAAAACAGAAATCACCAATCCTCAGACATTAAACAATAAAATCAAGAAATATAATAAATACATTAATCATAATAGTATAAACATACTAATAAAGAGAATATTTCAAAACAGCTGGTGAATGGAAGATCCAATAATTAAAAACTCATAAAGAACTTGTTTTAAATTTCTCAAACATTAATAAAATATTTCAAAACAGCATATACATCAAACAGCATCCAAAAATTAAAACTAATAAGGATAAAATAATTCACAGTTTCCATATCTGGAAACTTTTGATTTCTAGTCACTCTGAGAGAGGGATGCATAAACGTTCTCCTTTCTTTCTCTCATAGATATATATCTATGCATACATATACATGCATATGTTCTCTCCCTCATTCTCACACCTTTTACGTATACATGTTCACAATCACATGCTCTCTTTCATACACATTCTCACTCACAAACATGCTCCCTCCTACATATACATGTTCACGCATGCACACACGTGCCCTCCTACATACACATACACACTCACACAAGATCCCTCTCTTTTTCACATATACATGCTCAGACACACACACACATGCTCATAAACACACACATGACCAGACACGTACACGAAGAGAGCACTCTATTCTTCAATACCTCAAACTTTCCTGATATAAACTGAAGAATTTACTGCTCAGAAAGGACTTACTACTATTTAGACCTCTTACTCCATCATCCCTAGAGCTTGCATCTGTCTCAGTGCTCCCTCTCTCTCTCTCTCTCTCACACACACACAAATGCTCCCTCTTTCACAACATGCCTCCTCTTGCATACACATGCTCAGACACACACACACACATACATGCTCAGGCACACACAAGCTAAGACACCCACAGGTTTTCTCCTTCTCATACATACACTAAGGGCTTTCCCAGAAGCCCTGGTCCTCCACTTCTTCCACGGGGCAGGTTGGGAGCTGCCTGGTGGCTTGTTTTTTTCTTCTGGGCATCCTGCTGCTCCTCTTCTTGACCTCGCATCTCTGCATCTCATCTTCGCCGTGTGGCAGGTTGGGAACCACCGCGCGGCCCTATGACTCCTCCTTTTCTTCACTGTGCAGCTCTGTAAATCGATCAACCCTACCCATCAAAATGGTCACACACTTGACTTGATTTTCATTAATGACCCCATCACCGCAAGTAACTCCACTAATACAGCCATCCCATGGTCAGATCACCACCTCCTGCACACTACCCTCACCCTGCATCAAACTGCCTCACCTAAATTCCCAGAACCTAACACCATACAGATCCATAAATCGTGTTCCATTGATGAACTTACCGACGCACTCAATAAAGAAATGCATAACTTCAACCTATCAGACACTAACACATCAATCACATCATGGTACTCTCTCACAGGGAATATTGCCAATGACATTTGCCCTTAATGTACAAAAAGAATCAGCCAATGCAAAATATCACACTCGAACTAAAAACTTTGAAGCGCACCCTCAGAAAATTGGAGAAAGACTGGCGTAACAACCCCTCACTCACAAAACGAAATTCTTACAGAGCAACCCTATGTATCTACCGTGAGCAAACCTTAAACACAAAAAAACTACCATGCAAAAAAAATACATGACCTACAATTTAATGCAAATGCTCTCTTCACATATGTAGCACAAATGATTAAAACCAACACCACTCCCTCCTCTAGTAAAGATGCCCATATCAAAAGTGAGAATTTAGCCACATTTTTTCACGAGAAAATAGTTAAAATCATGGCACGTTTCCCTAACAATAATTCTCCAACCAGAACCATCCCCCACGTCCCATTTGCTATCTTCATCTCTTTCGAACCCACCACCTCTTTAGAGAATCAAAACACTATCAAAAAAATGAAACCTGCCACACATCCCAGTGACACGATACCCACTAAACTTCTTCTTTCTATCCCTGAAATTATAGCACCCCCAATGGCTGAAATAATCAATTGCTCACTAGCTTCTGGAGAAATCCCTAATACCCTTAAACAAGCTATCATCAAACCTATACTAAAAAAGCCCAAAGCTAATACCTCCGACCTCACGAACTACCGACCCATTTCCAACCTTCCCTTCCTAGCAAAACTTCTCGAAAAAATTGTAAACACGCAGCTCACAGATCACCTAGAAAAACATGAACTTCTTTCACCCTCACAATTTGGATTTCGTAAATTTATGAGCACCGAAACCCTGCTCATCTCTCTCTCCAACGCCATACTCACTGGCGGGCCGATTCAGTGCTCTCCACAGGAGAGCAGACGAACGCCCGCTCTCCCGGCACGTGCACAGGCTTTTCCGTACAGCAGATTGTGAATCACCACACGGCCCTAGGGCTCCTCTCTTCACCGCGCAACACTATGGGGCGGATTTTAAAAGGAGCGTGAATAGCCTACTTTTGCTGGCGCATCAGGCGCAAACAAAAGTACGCTGGATTTTAGTAGATACGCGCGGAGCCGCGCGTATCTGCTAAAAACCTGGATCGGCGCGCGCAAGGCTATGGATTTTGTATAGCCGGCGCGCGCCGAGCCGCGCAGCCTACCCCCGTTCCTCCAAGGCCGCTCCGAAATCGGAGCGGCCTCGGAGGGAACTTTCCTTTGCCCTCCCCTCACCTTCCCCTCCCTTCCCCTACCTAACCCCCCCCCCCTTACCTTTGTCGGGGGATTTACGCCTCCCGGAGGGAGGCGTAAATCCCCGCGCGTCAGCGGGCCTCCTGCGCGCCGGGACGCGACCTGGGGGCGGGTCCGGAGGGCGCGGCCACGCCCCCGGGCCGCCCTGGGCCGTAGCCACGCCCCCAGGCCCGCCCCCAGAACGCTCCCGACACGCCCCGAAAACGCCGCACGGTTCGGGCCCGCCCCCCGACACGCCCCCCCGACACGCCCCCTCCGAAAACCCTGGGACTTACGCGAGTCCCGGGGCTCTGCGCACGCCGGTAGGCCTATGTAAAATAGGCTTACTGGCGCGCAGGGCCCTGCTCGCGTAAATCCGCCCGGTTTTGGGCGGATTTACGCGAGCAGGGCTCTGAAAATCCCACCCTATGGTTTCTGCTCCTCTTCGCCATGCGGCCCTCCACCGCCACATTTTTGTTGTGTGGTGGGTTGGGAACTGCCATGCGGCCTTGCAACTCTCTCCTATTCGCTGCTGCAGCCCTGTGGCTTGTCCTCTTCTTTGCAGTACAGCGGCACCAGCAACTCACAACTCTGTTGTGGCCCTGAGGCTTCTGCCCCCTCCAGGCCACCACCCTTTGCAAGAGTATGGCTTGCACAGTGGGTTGCACCAGCCCTGACGGCCTACACAGTGATGGTTGGCTCATAGATAAGAGAGATGCTTCTTTTTATATTCCATCTTTGGCTATGTTTTTGTGGCAAATGACAAGGACATGGAGGGTGGCCGGGTAGCTGGGGAGGGAGTAACAGCATCACTGCCATGACAAGTGGCTTGAGCAATTATGTCTTCAGGCCATTGCTCCAGGGCCTGGCTTTTTCTCCCCATGCTGCAGAGGCCTGCTAATCTTGTGAGGGCAAACAATGCACCTGTCCTAAAGCTCGATGTGTGAGCAGACACTATACACTTTCAACGTGTTCATTTTCAAAATGGCCCTGTTTCTATCCTCCCATTGGGTGTTATTTATATCTCACTGGTTAATGACAAGCTTGATCATGTGTGGCTGGTTAGTGATGCATCATTTAATTTGTTGGCCACAGTTTGACTTGACCCTCATGGAACTGAACGAGAAGCAGTATCCTGTGCATGTTGCTGGTGTGGCATATTCCCTGTGTTGAGGCTCAAAAATGGATTTCTATGGAAGATATACTGCACAGCAGGCAAGGACATTTGCAATCACACCATGAGGTACTGTTTTTTTCAGCTAACACAGGTATAGCAGCTCTTATGTATTGCCTCAAGGTTGGCAGACTGCTACACACCAGTAGCCTTAGCTTGGTTGCGAGGGCCTGGCATGTATTTGTTGGAATACCCAGATGCAATTTAGTAGTCCAGAAGAGCTAAGCTTCCTTTGGCCACTGCTATCCTGTACATATACTGGCCCAGAACAATGTGGCATGCACTTAGCTTAGGAAAATCGGCCTTTAGGGCTCTGGAAAAAATACAGGTTACCTTATACATTTTTATAGGATGCTGTGGTTTGCAAGCCAGATCTGCAAGTGACAATGCTATGACTGATGGCTTAAATCTGTCTTTGCTGCAGGAGATTCTGGGTATGGTTGCAGGACCTGCCTTCTCACCCCCATTGCTATTCCCAACACACCGACAGAAACGAGGTACAATGAGGCCTTATGAGCTACCCACTGTGTCATTGAACACACCTTCGGAGTTCTCAAAAGTTGATTTTGCTGATTGGAGAAGACGGGTGGAGCTTTAATGTATGCCCCACTCAAAGCTGGAGATATTGTGCTGCTCTGCCTTGTCTTCCATAATCTCGCTCTATGCCATAGACTATGAATGGATATATTTCTGGATCGCCCATGTGTC
Organism: Rhinatrema bivittatum; assembly: GCF_901001135.1. NCBI lineage: Eukaryota > Metazoa > Chordata > Amphibia > Gymnophiona > Rhinatrematidae > Rhinatrema > Rhinatrema bivittatum. The sequence goes on from NC_042620.1 coordinate 169,399,190, forward strand.
CCCGCATGAGCCAAGGACACCAGGCTGAGTCGCAGCCAACTTCAGCAAAACCATATACAAAGCTATTTTGTCTGCTAGGCCTCACCTACCACATCCCCTTCCAGGGAAGGGAGGCCAGTAGACTGTTAGCTTCTGTTCCCCTCACTATCATCTTTCTTTCTCTCACAGCTACTCTGTCTGGGTCACAGTGTAACAGAAAACACGTATGCCTACTCAGGATTTGTCTTGACAATGGAGCCATACAATGTACTGGAAAAACAGTCCTGAAAGTAAAGATGCCATAAAACATATGTGACTGCCATAATGTGTTCTACCTCATAGTGACACTGAAAGAGGCATGTGTGACACATGAGTTTGTGAATGACTGCCAACACAGTATTCACAGTTTGGACTAGCTAGTGCGGTGTGGCTTGTGGGCACTCCCCAGCGGACCCCATCCTAGCACTCACATGTGGATGAGATAGAGCAACAAGTGTGATACCACTCCATCTGGTCCTCAAGCATGGAGAGCTACAGCTCTAGAAATGCTGTAAATATCAAATAGCTCTAAAGCTTAAAGGCACAGTCTGAAGGTACAGATAGACAGTTGAAGGTTTCAATGACAGAGTTCCCATTTTGCTGCCTCATTCCATAGCTGAGAAATGTGTGCATGTGAAGATATGCACCTGTACTGGGATGGCTTACTGTCAAACGGGCATGCCATGACACAGCTGACACCACTGTGTTACCAGTTTCAGAGCCACTGCTGACTAAGTTTTCCAACTGGATCCAGATTTCCAGGATATGTTGATCCATTCCTGGTCTTACTCTCATGCATGTAGCTATTGAAACTCTTGGTTTTACTCAGAAAAGCTATAGGGAAATCTGATGAAATTCCTGCATGTAATGTGTTCCAAACCAGGACAGGATTTACCTGTTCTGAAAACGGAGGCAGTTGGCAACCCTATTGCTGACATCAAAGTGCTCTAGTAGCACACCTTCTCTTACAGTCTTGGATAAAGCACCTGTGCTACCTGGTACCATTCCCACAATGCATACCTCTTGTTGGTTGCCTGCACCCTGACACACATGCACATTACTACACCTACCTATGCTTCTTGTAAATGATAATGTGCAGAAGGTGATGGCCTTGGCCATTATGATGTCATGTAGGTTCAGTTAGCTTCTCGACGAGCCTACACCAGGATACATGTCCGGTTCTATGAAGGAATCAGATGGTGTCCTGCCTTCACTTGTATTTTCTTATGAGCCAGAGATGTCACTGTTACTGTATAGTTTCTAATGACTCTAAGAGCACACACATCTCTCCTGAGCAAAGGTTGACATCATGGAAGGCAACAGTTAGATGTGTTTGAGCCTCCTGTCTTCAAATGAGCAATCACAGCTAGCCTTACAGAGATATTGACGTCAGGGTGCTGCAAGGTCCTTGGCCATTATGGCTGACTGATAGTCATGTGGTACAGCTGTATGTACGTATGTATGTCCCCAGAAAATATGCAGAGTATTTTGCTTTGAGCAATAGCTAGAATCTCTTACAGTCCTAGTAAGATCTGTAGCTACCTTAAACACATAGGCTGAGCATTCCAGTACCAAAAGGCTTGCATATAGTTCTGTTTCCAATGTCACTCCACATGTTTCTGTGGTTTAATGGTTGCAGGCCCTTGCTGATCCACATGCCTGTCACGACTTGTAGGGAATCAGGAAGAGCTCCTGTCCTCTATGTGTTGTGGTCCAGAAGTGGATCCTTGGTCCGACCGGCGATGAGAGACGGTCAGAAGGCAGACTCCCGTAGCCGAAACAAGATCTTCACCCTGGAAGTCTGCGACCTCTCCAGAGGAGCTGTGGAGGCCCGGACCGCTGGGACTTAGGTGGCTTCGCCCTGGAAGCCCGTAGTCCCCCCAGGAGGAGCCTGTAGGGACCCGGGCCGCTGGGACTTAGGAGAGCGGCTATGGAGCAAGCGTTGACCGGAGGCACGGACCAGGATCAGGACAGGTGGCAGAAGTGGGAGACGATGAGACGGACCAGGATCAGGGCAGGCAGCAGAAGTCGAAGACGATGAGATGGACCAGGATCAGGGCAGGCAGCAGAAGTCGAAGACGATGAGACGGACCAGGATCAGGATTACCGGAACAGGCTGGCAGGATCAGGAACACAGGAACAGGCAGGCAGGATCAGGAACACTGGAACAGGCAGGCAGGATCAGCAACTCTTTACTCACAGGAGCGACCACGTTGCAAGGCCCTGAGGGGAGTCAGACGCCAAGTTAAATCCCCCTCGGCGTCTGACGTCACTCCAGGGGTGGAGCTGGCTCTTCGCGCTAGAGGCCCTTTAAAAGGGTTCCCTCTGCGCGTGCCCTAGGGGCGGAGCCGACAGCTACCAATGGCGTCTCCCTCGTGGGAGCACCGCGAGCTAGGCCGGAGCAGGAGCGAGGCGATCGTGTGCCGTGTCGGCCCCCGGGACCGGAGCTAGGTAAGGGGCCGGTCGCGAGGAGCGCGACCAGTACCGCAACACTATGCTATGCTTCATGTGGTATAAGTCACTTTTACAGTTAGTGGTGAGCAGGGCAGGTGTGCTTCTACATTCTCAATGATCTGCTCTGTGTAAAGCATTAAGGCTAGAGAAACTGTTATCAGCTGATGACTTCATAAGCCCAGAAGCTGCGTTGGCGTTCAGAATAGTGAGGGTGATTGGAATACGTTTGTGAAATCTAAACGAAAACTTATACGCATGGAATTGCATGCAGCAACGTTGGGAGAATATGTACATTGTAGTCGTATACCGAGGGGCCTCCGAATGAATAAGGAACCCCACTTATTTCCAAATGATGAAATTTTTGTAGAACGATGGAATTCTATATTAAACAAATGTAGCCATGATCTAATGATTTTAATTGTAGCCAATGTTAAATCCCAATTAGAGGTTATTCACAAAGAAATAGAATCAGAAGCCTCTAAGCTACAAACCACCTTTTCTATAGAAATGTTTAGCTCTCAGTTAGAAGAACATCAGAAACAGTTAGAAGAATATCGTAATGAGATCAAACAGATGAAGCTTTCGAAGTTTGAAAGAGATGAGAAAGATTATACTACTGGCTATGTCTATCCGTGGATGCAAATTCGTAAAGCATACAGATACAAACACAAGGGTAATTTCTCATCATCTTCGGAGGATTCTTCCGAAGGAGATGAGAATGCACAGGAAAAAGATGGTGCGAGGCAGGTTAAGTTTAAAACTCCAGTAGTGCATCATGAAGAGAATCGTGGTAATATAGATCATATAGCAGCAAGGGGTAGAGGTGCTCGAGGGGATCATAATTATAAGTCCAGAAAAACTTATGGTCACAGGGAGCCATATAATTTTCGTCGCTAAAAATCAGGTTAGACAACCAAATGATATAGATCAGAAGAACAATGTAGTTAATTTGTCTTCAAAAAATTTTGGGGAGTCCACATTGAATCTATTGGGCAAGGGGTTGTCCTTTATCCCAGTGAATAGATATAACAGCTTTTCCACTCAGATTGAAATACATAAATTTTTCAGGCGTTTGAGACTTAGGGATTTCTTTGGACCATCTCCGATGGATGCCAGGGATAAATTATATAAACCTTCTAAATGGGTCCCGACAGAGCCACCACACCCCCTCCTTGTGGCATTTGAGACTATGGTAATTCGTGACATAAGCTGTATTGAGGAACAGAAAGAATGGTTAAAATTTAACACATCTCGGCAGGACATGGATATCATCCACCAATTACGGGTGGATACTGATATTATTATACAAGGGGCTGATAAGGGGGGTGCGTTGGTCATAATGGACACCCAGGATTATGAAGCTGAAGCATGGTTACAGTTGAATAACACGGAGTTTTACAATCAGATAATAGAAGATCCGGGACACGATATCATGATTAACATTAATCAGATTGTCACTAGAGCGAAGGAACAGAGTGTGATTTCACATAAAGAAGCTAAATATTTATATATTGAGTCATTTACTACTCCATATATATATTTTGTTCCAAAGATACACAAATCTTTAGTGAAACCCCCTGGACGGCCTATTGTTTCAGGCAGAGGTTCCGTGTTTGAAAATGCAGCAAAATTTATTGACCAAATATTACAACCTTTGGTTAAAGATATTAAGTCTTACGTCAGAGATACCACAGATTTTATAAGCAGTTCAGGTTATATAAGTAAGATCAAATGTGGGTCTAAGATGGTGACAGCTGATATCACGGCACTCTATACAAACATACCTCAACAGGAAGCTCTTTCTATAATTAACATCTCTTTAAGTAAAACAGGTATAAGAGCATCTAGAAAAGCAGTGATCAGTCAGTTAGCAGAGATCATTATTACTCAATTCTATTTTCATTTCAAGGAGCATTTGTTCACACAAATTAAAGGGATTCCAATGGGCTCTCCCTTAGCCCCCTCAGTAGCATGTCTTTATGTAGGGATCTTTGAAGATAAATTCATTTACACATCTCAATATTTTACACATATCCCATTTTTTAAAAGATACATCGATGACGTGTTTTTTATTTGGGAAGGCCTTGAAGAAGCCCTCGGTCAATTTACTCAATATGTAAACCAGTGTGATCCACATTTGCAGTTTACTTTTCAATCAAGTGTAATGCAGTTGCCTTTTTTGGACATGATGATTACAGTAAAGGATGGTATACTGGTTTTTTCAGTGTATACTAAACCCACGGATCGCAATACTACATTGCATTTCCAGAGCTTTCATCCAAAGAAATTAAAGGAAAGCATACCGATTAGTCAGTTTCTTAGGTATAGGCGGATTTGTTCGTCTGTACTGGAGTACAAAGTGATGGCTAAAAGGTTAATGAAGAAATTCGAAGAAAGAGGCTATCCACATAAATGCATTAGAGGGGCTTACAAACGAGCATTATATGCCAATCGAGATAATTTATTACAGCATAGCCCCCGTAGTACAGTGATGAGACCAATTTGCACGTTACCTTTTTCTACCAAGGTATATCAAATTAAAAAGTGCATATTGAAGCATTGGCAGTTGGTGAGAGCATTACCAGGGTTCGAAGAGTCACCGATTTTCGCCATGAAACGCGGTATTAATATCAGATCGTTGTTATCTAGAACGGATTCGACTGAGCCCATGTCACAATGGGGACAACATAAATGTACAGGATGCTCGGTGTGCGAAAATGTTTTGGAAATCCAAACATTTAAGCCAGCTCAATGGAAACATTCTTTTGTATTGAGAGGGAATTTTTCTTGTGATTCAGCCATGGTAATCTATGGGATAGTGTGCCCTTGTGGTCTTGTATATATTGGCTATACCACACGTAAAATCAGGTTGCGAATCACAGAACATAAAAGCAGGATAAGAACTGTTAAAGAAGGTGCCCCTTTGGTGGCACACTGGATCGAGGCAGGGCATACCGTAGACCAGGTACGTTATTTTGTGATACAACAATGTGAAATCAAGACTCAGGGAGAAGTGACACAGATCATGCATAAAATTGAACAAAAATACATTTTTCAGTGGAATACTGTACGCCCAGGGGGGCTAAATGATTCATTGGAATGGGAGGCATTTTATTAACAGATTATGTGGAGATGGCTTTTCACTTTTAGTATATTTCAGGTAAGTGTCGGATAAATATATGTGGTATTTGATGATCGGTTACATTTAAAGAATAGACATCTGAGGACATTCTCTGTTATGTGACACCCGAAGCATCGGGTAGTCTTCGAATATCGTACTGTACTGGTTTATAAGGTTTAGTTTGATGGAAGTAGAATTGGTATAGATATGTCTTATTCTTGGTATACCAGAGTGACGGTTTTTGGATGTGGGGAGTGGATGTTAGTCCATAGGTTTAAATAAAGTTGTAGACATGCATAACGGATTCACGACGTACACCAGATCACGACGCATACCAGAGACAGATGGTCCCTGGATGCGGGGAGTGGATGTCAGTCCACAGGTTTAATAAAGTTGTAAACATTTAAAATGACGGCGCCCGGCTGTGATTGGTTGAGCGATATTTAAAAGAACGAGGCTACTTCCTGGTAGCAGTCCGTTTAAGCAGAGCGTGCTGATGCGGAACAAGGCAAGCCGTTGCGTTTAAGTGATATGCAGAGGAAGGTCCGCTTGCTGGTTTAAGTACAAGGTATGTTAATGCTAAGGTTGTAGGCACAGGTTTGAAGCATTGTACTTTGATAATGTAGCATAGGTATGCCTTAATAAGGTCGGTGTGGTAGAGGGATATGTATAATATATATTATGGCATTATATGTTTACAGAAGATGAAGGAATGCAAAGAAGATTGGTAGTGCCGTGAATACCATCAGTGTTGACGGAATGCAAGAAGATATAAGTGAACGGAGTGCATTTGTTCTTTTGGATTAGTGGATGTAGTTAGTCAATGGTTTAGTACGGCGGGGGAGTCTACTGACTCTGTAAAGTTTATACTATAAAATATGCACACACTTGAATTGATAAAAGTATTTTATTTATTCATTGACTTAGGAGCTCCGACTAGACGTGGGAAGGCACATTAAGGAGCAGGGTTATAAGAAGAACTTGGGCGATCATTATAAGCACGGTGATCGGGAGGTGCAATAACCTACTTCAACGTGATTAATTAATACGTTTATGAACATATCCCTGAGGAAGTCTGCTACGGCGGACGAAACGAGATCGTCGTCGGGTGATTGATCATATAAATAGATTCCAATTTTGTACGTGTTATACACTGAGAGGGAGTGCGTTGTATACTATATGAAATGGTTACAAGAAATGTATTGATATATTAATCATGTTGAGGTATTTTTTATGTTAGTGAACTGTATGTGTATGATTAGTATGAATGGGGTAACGAATGAGTGAGTGGTTTTTACTATAGATTGTCTAGCTAGGAGTTCCTATGTATTAGAGGAGGAGGATTTATGTGAAAAGTGTTTAATAAAAAAGATTTATTTATAGAATATAACATTTTGTATAGGACCTCTGATTGTATATTTCACTTCCATAGTACATGAGACACAGTGCTGAATGTAAGGGTTACTGCTCCCAGAGGTCTCCTGTGGTTGGCATGATGGTTGATGGCCTTTCTGTGTTGGTCACTTGCCATACCCACATTTAGTGCTTCCTAAGGCCTTGAGGGGCCCATGTCAGTACCTCAGACAAAGTAGGTCTCATATATGCCTCTGACAGATGTGTTTTATGTGGCCAGATATAGATAATCAGTGCTGAGGAAGGACTCAGACTACCTCATTAGCAGTTATGAATAAGCAGCCACAGACATCAATGTAGTTTAATAACAAACATTCCAGGAATATATACATTGCCCATGTATAGGTGTAAGAAGTGCTGCAGATAGTCCACACTCAAAAGATAAGTGTGTCAATGTGCAACTGGTGAGTGACGTGCTGTGTTACCCTCTGTCAGTCTCTGTCTCTGGGGGTGCTCTTGCACTTGGTAGTCCCTCCCTTACCACAGCAATTTGTACCCCAGAGCAGGCAGTTTGTGTGCATTCATTTTGCTCACACTCCTTTTTGACAGCAATGACTGAGTGCTTCTACTCTTGAGAAGGGGTGACTCTGAAAGCTGACCATATAGGTTGCAGTATGCATGGACTCAGGCCTTGTATTCTAAACTTTTCTCTAGTCTGCTCACTGTTTATACCTAGCGTTGAGAGAGGGGTGGAGGTGTGAAACTTGACAGCATTTTGCATCAAATATGCAGTCTTACAAGTGTGCATATTAGATGACATTTGCCTGTAATGTATACCCTCCACCTCCCGCCACAGAGGCTTTTCCACCTAATACTTGGAGAGGGCCTAATAGTCCACTTATTTTGGGGTTTACAGGCTACCCAGAGCTTAAGCTGTAACTGAGGCTTGCCACTTTAGGGAGGGAGGGTTAAGAAGCTCTCCACTCAATGTGGGTATGCTGGGATGGCAGGAACGTGGAGTGGCAAGGACCACCTAATGGCTTTGATGTTGAGCTGCTTCAGATGAATGGTTTAGATGAGAGTTTAGTGGCAGCATGTAATGAGATACCTGGTGCAGGGGGTTGTGTGTGTGTGTGTGTGTGGGGGGGGGGGGGGGTTGGTTTGCTTGGCAGGAGCCTATTTGAAAGTCTCATTTTTGAATCACTGGTCTCCTTAGCCTCCTCTCTATTGATCATATCATGCACAGTTAACATAGAGGCTGTCACCCCAGGCCGCATCATTTGATACTCACTCTGTCCTCTGTAACACTGGCAGGGTAGGGCTACCTCCTTTCTGCCATATGTGGGTCAATAGCGTTCCTGTGCATACATAGAGGTGGTGCACCCATATCTGCTGTAGAATCTAGGGGACAGGTTTTGCTTAGCACTTTTGCCACTTCACTTGTACACTAGCCAACCTTTCTCTTCGACACTACTGTGTACTTGGTGACTGTTGGAACAGAGTGTCAGCTGCTGTGTGACAACTAGAGAGGAGTAGTGAAGGAGTAATGTTTTGTCAAGAATGTCCATAAGTGAAGAACTGAGGGCCTAGAGGGCTGCTGCTGCTCTTTGGGAGCAGGCAGACTTCCACAAACTGACTACCATCCCTGTTGTGGGCTGTCTTCAGGATCTAGATACTATCTGTAAGGTCATCCTTACCTTACACATATTAGACAGATACCCAAGTCATGTCAGTACAGTTTGTGGAAGTCTGCCAGGTCCCAAGCAGCAGCAGCTCTCTAGACTTCTGTTGTTCGCCTGTGGACATTCTCGATACAGCAATACTCCCTCATTCCTCCTCCCTGGTTGTCACAGAGCAGCTGACACTCTGTTCCAACTATTAGCAAGTAGACACCATATTTGATTTGGTGTGAAAGGTACAAATGGTTGGGTATAGATAGCCTTTGAGGCATGACGCAAGTGAGAGGGCAGAAGATCAAGTCTTGTGTGATGATGACTCTAACTTCCCCTTAATACTGTACAAGCTCTACTTGTTCACAATATACTATGTAGGGCAGCTAGCTACTGTCCATCTCACATACAGGCTCTTGTAAGCAGTAGGTAGCTGAGTATGCAGTGTGAAGAAGGCAACAAGAGACAATACTGAAGGTCCTCAGTAATAAACTTCTTCTGTAGCTCTTGCTGTCTTCCTTAGGAGCAAACACTGAGCGTTCAGTTGTATGGCCCAGCCCATATGGTTTTGCCTGCTAGATAAGTGGCTAGTTGGAATTTGCAACTGCATTATAGCATGCAAGGTCATGTGGAGGGTCAACCTGGTACCTAGTGAACCGTTAACACAAAAACCACACAATGAAAGGAGCCAATCCAGGAAGTGTATTTTTCAAACCAATGACCACTTTATTAGCGAAGACATGTAGTCCACTATTTGAAATAAAGTCAAAGTCTTTGGTAATCACATTCTGCAAGGACAAGATAGCAAATAGCACAAAACTTTGTACATTACATGCACAGCACATTCTGTGTAGACCTGAACATACATAATTTGAAATGGCATCATTAGATATACAGGCTTAGTATCTTATCATTTTGGCACAATCAGGATTACAACAAAGAACATGGAAAGCGGAAGTGGCACCCCCAGTAACTACAGTACAGCTCTAATGTTGGAGCTGATAGCTGCCCTGCTATGTGATGGCTAGGAAAAGACCCCAGACAGTCCATTTTGAAAGTGTGCACTCAAAGGGCAGACTAAGGGCCAAGGCAGCAGAGTTCAGCAAGAAGCTACCAGGACCAGGACCAAAAAACTCAGTATGAAGGCAGGAGGTCCAAGAGGAGACAGTGAAGCATGAAGGCAGGAGGCCCAGGAGAAGATACAGCAGCATGGAGACAGGAGGCCCAGGACAAGACAGCAGCATGGAGGTTGCAGCAACACAAGCTGAGATGAGAAGAGACACTAGTATCCGGAGCAGGAGATGAGACATGAGGAGAAGAGGCAGTAGCTGGACCAAGACAGGAGGCCGCATCAAGGAGGATGGAATACCGTCAGAGCATCGAGGAGGTCTTTAGAGTTAGGCTGCTGGACCACAGCGGCTGACAGTAGACCATCCATTCTGCCTGCTGGCACAGTAACTCTGTTGTGAGAACGGGCCCAGCAGGCTTCTTCCATCTAGCCGGCACAGGAACTCTATAGTGAGGATGGGCCCAGCTTACTTCTTCCATCTAGCTGACACAAGTACTCTGTAGAGGTGTCCGCCCAAGACTGTTGGTGCAGCTCTTCTTATTTGGCATTCAATACCACCACCTTTGGTCCTTTATGGCCCCTTGCCACCTCCTGGCTTCACTTGGTGGGGGGGATGTCGTTTGGGGGCCTATCCCTCAGGTGTCTGTCAGCCCGGGGACTGCTGCAGAGTATGGACTACAGTGATGTTGGTGACAACTCGGATGGCTACTCAGGCATCCTTTGCAGGCTCTGCATCAGCACATTTGTCATACCATTGACTGCTGTGGCCAACGTCATAACCTTCTACATGTTTGTGGCAGTGTGATCTTGCAGGATATGGTTCTGTCTGTTTACAGTCCTCCTGAGGCACCCTAGCTCAGCCCTTATGTGTCAGAGGTGTACCCATGCCTCCTTTCCAGCTGGTCTAGCTGCTCATGCATGGACTCCTCTGTTGGTGGTGAGGATGTTGTTGGTGCTGATGCTGGCCGGGTGCCAGTGCTCGTGGCAGTGTTGTGATGGTGTTATGCAGTGCTGGACTTTGGGCCTCCAAATGTGGCATGATGGTGCTTCGGGGCTGCTCCTGCCGGGGGCATGGTGTTTCAGGCTGGCACTGTGGTGAGCTGGCTCGAGGTTGAGAGGAATCTATTGGCTCCCACTGAAGGCTAAGTTCATACATGAAGCCAGAGAGAATGAGGGACACATTGAGTGCTCTGAGTGAACCTAGAGCTTGCAGCATCTGCAATGCCTCCGTAGCATGAGGCTGCTGTTCCTCTTCCTCCTCCTCCTCCTCACTCACCTGGGTCTGGGCATCCATCAGGAAGGCCCTGGGCAAAAGAGCTGCTAGGCTGCTGGTCCCTGGGGCTTGCTGGCTGGACCCTGGGGCTTCCTGGCTGGTTCATGGTGCTTGCTTGCTGGGACCGGCAGCTTCATGGGCGAGAACTGTGAAAACAAAACATAAGACATGAGTACCGATGGTAGCAAGTATCCTTTGTTCATTTTGCATTAGAGGTGCACTTTGCTTCTTAAGCATTGTGCCATTACCAAAAACCCGCACCAAAAAATGCAAACTTTTCCTTATTTATTTTTTTATTGTATTTTTTATATAATATTTTTCTTTAAATTAATTTATAGTTTTTTCTTTTTTGTCACCTTTTTCTGTGTTTCCCACGTTGTAGTGTAATAATTTAATACAATTCACTTCACTAATATTTTAAAAATATTTAATAGGTGTATGGTGATGCTTCATAAAACGCAAGGATCACTAATCCTTAGTGCCCTGCTCAAATGTTTTCGTTTAATCATGAGCACCACCGTCCACCCTTTAGTACTTTATTAAGCTCCTAAGACGTTATTTTTATAAATTTTAGTTTTCTGTAAAATTTCTCTTAATTTCTTCTTAATTTCTAAAAGTAATTGTTGTTTTTCTGCAAATCATTAAACACTGGATTCGTGTAAAAAACACTGGAATTCCAACAGAAAATTCAAACAGAGAATGTCAGGTCGCCAATGATTTAAACCGGGAGCTGAAAAAGCTAAACCACTTATCTTAGCGTGTAACAATAGTCCTTAGGCGGCACTTGCCCCAACAAGGCCTGGTTTCGATTGCTCTTCCTCAGGGGAAGCCACTCTCCTGACACGATAACTTTTATCCTTGAATATAAAACTTCTTATGAGCTCGTCTCCACGCTGCTCACACCGTACTCCTCTTCAAAAGATGGCGGACCCATCTTTTGAAGAGGAGTACGGTGTGAGCAGCGTGGAGACGAGCTCATAAGAAGTTTTATATTCAAGGATAAAAGTTATCGTGTCAGGAGAGTGGCTTCCCCTGAGGAAGAGCAATCGAAACCAGGCCTTGTTGGGGCAAGTGCCGCCTAAGGACTATTGTTACACGCTAAGATAAGTGGTTTAGCTTTTTCAGCTCCCGGTTTAAATCATTGGCGACCTGACATTCTTTGTTTGAATTTTCTGTTGGAATTCCAGTGTTTTTTACACGAATCCAGTGTTTAATGATTTGCAGAAAAACAACAATTACTTTTAGAAATTAAGAAGAAATTAAGAGAAATTTTACAGAAAACTAAAATTTATAAAAATAACGTCTTAGGAGCTTAATAAAGTACTAAAGGGTGGACGGTGGTGCTCATGATTAAACGAAAACATTTGAGCAGGGCACTAAGGATTAGTGATCCTTGCGTTTTATGAAGCATCACCATACACCTATTAAATATTTTTAAAATATTAGTGAAGTGAATTGTATTAAATTATTACACTACAACGTGGGAAACACACAGAAAAAGGTGACAAAAAAGAAAAAACTATAAATTAATTTAAAGAAAAATATTATATAAAAAATACAATAAAAAAATAAATAAGGAAAAGTTTGCATTTTTTGGTGCGGGTTTTTGGTAATGGGACATTTAGTTTACCCCCACGTTAGTGGATGAAATTGAGATTGTTTGTCAAGTTGTCTTCTTAAGCATTGTGAGCATCTTATACCAAATGATGTATACACCTATTGCAGCCTGCCCATTTACAGGTGAGGTGAACTTATCAGCTGTGGCTTGTGTGGTTTCCATCTGCTCAGCCATGCTCTCGAAGACATCTGGTCCCAGCCTTTGCATGAAACGCTCCTCCATGGGGGTGAGGATGATGGGACAAGGGGCTCCTCCTCCGGTCCACCATATATATTTATTTCTGGTTGCCACCTTGGCTTTCAACTGCGCCTTGATGTCCCAGTACCTGTAGGCTACCTGCTCCCCCATTTCATTGGACTCCACTGTGCCTGAAGATGCCATCGGCTATGTTGGGACAGATCTGGCCCTTGGATGCCTTTGAGGTCTAGGCTGCCCAGTTTTCAAACAGTATGGCATAATGCTCCAGGACTCCTGCAATAACTATCTCATTATCCTGCACACTGAACTTGATAGCTCTGAGATGAGGGTGTCCTGCAGCCTACCTGCAAGAAGGGGGTGCCACTTCCACTTCCGGCATTTCCACCATGTTTGAGCAGTACATTTAAACTTTTGGAGGTTGGAAGAGAACCACTGGATTGTTGCTACTCCCCTTAGGCAGGCACAACCAAGTGCCAAAACATTTTCAATGTCGGGATACTCAAGTTGTTTTTGAGCATTATGACTGTCTGGTCTTGTGAAGTAGGATTATGTTAAATTGGAGTGAAAATAAATAGGAAGAATCAATACAGTGAAATTTAATAGATATATTTTTTTCTTTTTTTGATTTTGAGTTAATATTGAGAGGTATAAAGATTTTTTCTAAATAAAGATTTTTATTAATAAGTGAAAAGTATATGAGGTAAAATCTTGGGCTCAAATATATATATAATACTGGTTGAGCCCATTGCGGGCAAGAGCCTGTGGATTATAATTATTGAGTACTGTGTTCTGATACTTTTTACCTTTTTTGAAGTTTTTTGGTATAAGAACATAAGAACATGCCATACTGGGTCAGACCAAGGGTCCATCAAGCCCAGCATCCTGTTTCCTACAGTGGCCAATCCAGGCTATAAGAACCTGGCAAGTACCCAAAAACTAAGTCTACTCCATGCTACTGTTGCTAGTAATAGCAGTGGCTATTTTCTAAGTCAACTTAATTAATAGCAGATAATGGACTTCTCATCCAAGAACTTATCCAGTATTATGTATTATTATGTATTTTGAATTACATTCCTTTGATTGTATTATTTTTTTTCTCTGTGACTATTGGGATAGCGTGGCTCGTTTGTTGTTTTGATTTATAACTTGTAGTCAGCAAGGATACAGCAGTATCCAAATGGGCTAGAAGCCAAATAGTAAATGGATACTGCCTCGAAGTAACATATACAAAAAAAAGAAAGAAGGAAAGAAAAACAATGTTATATCATTACCCAATTACAGTTATTTATTTATTGACTGATTGATTTCCATATTTTATAAACCGCAAAAGCTGATTGGAACGGTGAACAACAAATCAAGTACATACTATAAAATACAATGAAAACATCATAAAAAAACATAAAAATAAAATGTACCATTTATCTTAGATAGGAGTGATAAACAGTCATATCCAATGATTTTAACCCCAACTTTCAGGTAACAACCAGGCTTTTACCCTTTTCCTAAATGTCAAATAATTCAACTCAGTCCTAATCTCCTGAGGAAGCAAATTCCACAGCTCAGGTCCCCTTACAGAGAACATTCTGTTTCTATAACCAGCTCTACATACCTCAGTTAAATAAAATGAATTAAACATAAAGCAGCCTATGCAATAAAATTTAACCTGCAGGTTAAAACTATTTATCATTTGCTAAAAATAGTCTGCTTTGCAAGACAGCCTTTGTGTGTATGCTAACCTGGTCTGAAAAGATGATAGGTAGGATATGAATGCTAAAATTAGTGTGTATACACATATAGATAGGACATCATATGCAAATGAGGCCTTAAGCATGCAGGTTGAATTGTGTAGTAGGGATGTGCAGAGCAAAATTTTATGTTCATATTTTTTATGTCCGAAAGGGGGTCCCACTTGCGGCCAATATGGACATAAAAAAAATCCAATGAGTTGGGTATATGTACATATGTGCAAAAAAAAAAATTAAACCCCCTCACCCTCCTTAATCCCCCCCCAGACTTACCACAACTCCCTGGTGATCGAGCGAGGAGTGAGGACGTCATTTCTGCAATCCTTGGCGAGAAGCATGTGACGTCGGTGGCACGTCGAGTGACGCGGCGTCACGTGATTCCCGGCTCGTTCGTCACTCAGACGCGACGTGATTCCCGGCAAGTTCGCGCCGGACGGCTCGTTCGGCCCAAAAAGAACTTTTGGCCAGCTTGGGGGGGCCTCCTGACCCCCTCAAGCTGGCCAAAAGTTCTTTTTGGGCCGAACGAGCCGTCCGGCGCGAACTTGCCGGGAATCACGTGACGTCGGCGTCACGTGATTCCCGGCTTGTTCGCGCCGAACGAGCCGTCCGGCGCGAACTTGCCGGGAATCACGTGACGTCGCGTCTGAGTGACGCGGCGCCACGTGATTCCCGGCTCGTTCGCGCCGGACGGCTCGTTCGGCCCAAAAAGAACTTTTGGCCAGCTTGGGGGGGTCAGGAGGCCCCCCCAAGCTGGCCAAAAGTTCTTTTTGGGCCGAACGAGCCGTCCGGCGCGAACGAGCCGGGAATCACGTGACGCCGGCGTCACTCGACGTGCCGCCGACGTCACATGCTTCTCGCCTAGGACTGCAGAAATGGCGTCCTCACTCCTCGCTCCATCACCAGGGAGTTGTGGTAAGTCGGGGGGGGGGGGGGATTAAGGAGGGTGAGGGGGTTTATATTTTTATTTTGGCTCAACAATCGCGATTTCCCACATATCGAACATATCTATGTTCGATATGTGGGAAATCCGATCGTTTATGTCGAATCAATTTTTTAAGTAAAAAAAAAATATGAGTTGCGTTTTACTAATGCGGTCAATCCGAATGCACACCCCTATTGTGTAGTAATACTGTCCTCCACCTGCTCTTTAGCATCAGCTCACTAAAGTAAAAAATGTAACATCTGCCTCAGTCCAGTGTTAACATTTTCTCTTGCATACGATTGAAAGAGCTCAGCTACCAGTAGCACTGTGCATAACATAGTGCAGGAAGCACAAATTACTATCATAAAATATTACTGAAATAATATATTATTTTATCCTTGATGTCTTTTGGCCTTGGGATGGTATGCTGTCCTTTCATATAACTTGGTAAGCTCATAAATACAGGGTTTGTGCTTAGTATGGGTCCTTCTTGACTTTTGGATAAGATTAAAAAAAAACTATTGTGGGGGTTAACATGTTAATTTTATTTATTTAATTAATTCCACTTTTTCAGGCTCTTCAAAGCAACCTCAGCCCCATTGAAGGTACCATAATATAATGGCCATTTGCAAAGAAGAAGGGTTAAACCTCTTTCTAAACAACCAAAAACTGTCCCTTGATGGGTTTATACTATTTAAATTTTGTATTTTAGGTTAACATGCATGATAATATTGTGGACACACTACTGAGGAAATATTTTACCATGCATATGCTAAAATGTACTATATAGCCTGTTGAGTAGTGTTTTAATGTGCATGTTACATTTTTTACAACTCTCACACTAAACATTTGTGAGCTTTATTACATAGGCCACAAAAAGTCAGATGAATTGATTTTTGATTTGACGTTCAATGCTTTTATACTTGATTGCATCTCTCTGCTCACACCAGAATATGCCTACAGGACTTGTTTCACCCAAATCTGTATAAGAAACATTTCCATCGGAAAGATATTTATTGAGTTTAGTAAATAAAAAAATAAGCACATTTAAAAATAAAGCTGAGACCCTGTGTAGAAATATGCATTAACCTTTTTTCACTGATTGTTTTTTTCCTTTCGTATTATTATCTATTTGTGGATGACATCCAACTCTGCATTAAAATGGGATTTAATCAAACTTCATTACATTCTCAATAACTGCCATGCACAGGTAGCTTAGACTAAACCCATCTAAATCGGAATTCCTCTGGCTCAGTTGTCAAGGTCACCCTCTAAAATTGTAGGTACCACCTTATATCATAAGGAATCACTATGAAGTCTTGGGGTTCAACTCAACCAAAATCTCACAATTGAACACCACATTTCAAAAGTACAGGGTCATTCATCAAATCACATTTGGACCCTAACGCCTGTGATAATGCTATAATGCATGTGTTATTATCACAGCGTGTGCTGTGTATGCAAATTTGCGGGATGAGTAAATGAGAGAGAGGGAGTGAGAGCAAGAGAGAGGGAGTACCTCTGGGGTGACACATATATTAGTCAACTATTTAAAGTGCTGTAGGAAGATCAGCTAGCAACTCGAGGTGAGGTTTTGGTGGTCGTCTAAGGTTTGGGGGACAGTATACATCAGTGAAGATTTGATGTGATTTGGAGTGAGGAAAGGTACACACAGAAGTGATTTGTTCATTGTACTCTCAACCTAGTTTGGTGCAGTCTCTACCTAGCTGCTATCAAGCTAGGGCGAGAGTACATTGCACAAATCTCATCTTTGTCTACCTTTCCTCACTCCAAATCACATCAAATCTTCACTGATGTGTACTGTGCTGTTCGTACCTATAATTGTGCATGTAAAACTGCCCCCCAAACCCTAGACCACCACGAAAACCTCACCTTGAGTTACTAGCTGACTCTCCTACAGTAATATAGTTTACTTATGAGAGCCTTATAAAGAGTCTCTCTCTCTCCCTTCCTTCCTTCCTTCCTTCCTTCCTTCCTCCCTCCCTCCCTCCCTCCCTCCCTCCTCAAATGCTATAAGGCCTTTGAAATTTATAGCTGCTTGCATGGGAAAATCTAGGAGAACATTGGCCAAATCCCCTTTTATTACAATTTCACTGGCTTTCAAAAGTGGATCAGTATAGATTTGAGAACTTGGTTCTGGCTTTCAAGGTTCTAAATAGTTTTGGCTTTCCTTCATTGAAGGGTTCTCTGGAATGGCATGAAGCTAAAAGAAATCTGCAATCTGTGGGGAAGCAGTATCTTCAACTGCCTCCAGGAAAACAATTTTGTCATTCCCATTTGTGTTAACAGGTCTTTTACAGCTGTAATTCCAAGTTTATGAAATACATTTAGTAAATTCTGTAAAACGTTGAAAACATGGTTTACGGAATTGGGTGTCTGGAGTTCATGCCAAATGAAGAGTATCCTATCAATGATTGATAATTATTCTTGGGCTTGTTATGGGAAAGATGGGTTAGCTATGGGTGGGTGGGGACTTATAGTTTTAAATTTATTCTAATTTTAATTTTGTAAAACGATGCAATTTTTGTATTCTTGTTTGCTTAATCTGTTCATCGCTTTGGGTGCTTGTTTCCATCTGTAAAGTGGCTCATAAATGATGTAAAATAAAGAAAGAAAGAAGGAAACTCCTTTGAATATTCACCTGTTAATTTATTTATTTATTTATTTAAGGTCTCTTTTATACCGACATCCGTTGACACATCGCATCGGTTTACAAAAAACAAAAACATTTGGGTGGAGCCCTTACATATAACAGCGGAACAAGATTAACTTTTGGGCGGGGCCCTTACATATAACCAATAGAGTACATTAAACATTACAGTACATTAATAAATTACATCAGCAAAACTGGCATGAAATAGGAGGGTCATTAACTCATCCATATACATTTATATCTAACAAAATTTGATCTTTGCAGGGGCTCAAATCAAAACATGTATCCTTCTTTTCTTTCCAATTCTTTAGTCCTACCATCTCTATCACATTTGCAAACTGGGCACAACCCCTTTAAATGCCAGTCAGGAAAAATGTCATTGACCCTTTAAGTGCAGTAATTTTGTTATGGGAACTTTTATGGAATCCTTACAAAAGGGGGGTTTGAAAGTCCCTGTCCCACACTATTGGCACGAGTGTCATCACAGACATACAGCATTGGTGATAGAGAAGAGGTGTAGTGTGTTTTCTGATGTCCTCTTTTGGGAGATACCTAAGCCTGAGAAGCTTCAATATTGTGAAGAAGACTGGATATTTCTGTGCTCTGTCTCAAGGTCAGAGTCCCTGGAGCTGATGGAAAGGGAGACAAGTGCTTGGAGCAGTTGTGAGGGACTCTGAGCAGGAATCTGGTATTGATTCCTAGTGACAGGGAATATTTCCATACTTCTTGTTCCAATGGATATTGCACACTAATTTCTGAAGAGAAGTGGAATTTCACTCAGGTCAGGAGTAGTCCAAGCTCCAGGGAATGGTGATATGTTGTGAAGAAGTTCTGCACCCAGGAAAGAGATGGCAGGAATTTATTCTAAGGTCTATAACGAGAGGTTTCTTCTAAGGTCTCTAGCGAGAGGGTTCTCAGAGGAGAAATCATAAGAGTGAGAAGGATTTTCTGCTTCTGCAGGGAAAATGCTGCTATATTTAAGAGAAGAATAGATCATCATAATCTGGGGTCTCTAAAGAGTATCCTGAGGCTAGAGGAGAAGGTGCCTGCTGCTGTGTTGGTAATCTACTGATTGATGAAATGTGAATGTTGTGACTGTTTGGATTTTAGTTTCTATTATGGATGATACTAGAAGAAGGTGTACTTTTAATCAAATCATTACCATTCCACTAGTTTCTCAGTAAACTTGTGTTTTTGGAACAACACCAAAATCTATGTGTGGTTAGTTTTTAATCGGTGCATCCAATAAATCTCTAGCCTTCTCATTTGGAGAAGCAAGTGGAGTTTCACCCCCCCCCCCCACACACACACACACAAAACCTTCTTGAAAGAACCCAGGAGCCCCATTATGCCCCCAGAACTCCCAGCTGTGCCCTTATATCGTAATGGAAGTTGAAGGAGGGGTTACATTTAAAAATTTGAAAAAGCTGAACTTTTTTTGGGGGGTGGGGTAGCTTGAGGGATTATCTGACAGAATAAAAGAAGATGGTTTATTCATGCTAGCTTTCTAATTTTTCCTTAAACAAAAAAAGTTTTAGACGTGTCAACATCACTTTCAAAGGTATGTATAGGAACTGCACAGTGGCTCAGAATTACTCTTGTCTCTGATCAGGTTTAATTAAGGCAGAGGATAGTTGGAAGCAATTAAAAGACATATAATTATGTGGATGAGTCAGTGTTTGGACGAGCCAGTGTTTGTAAGCATGTCTGTTACAGGAGAGGAGGGCGATAATGGAGTGACTATGGTGGCTTCTCCACCTGCACTCTCCAAGTATCTTTTTGGGCCAGGATAAGTATTTCATTTCTTAATCAAAACTTTCCCAAATGTCTGCTCTTACAGCAGTTGCTATTTGGAATATGTGACGTTAACTTCCAAAGGTCACAACAAATTCAGGTGACTCAAGCATTTTCACTAATATCAATTGTATCATTTTTTGAGACAGGTGCTATAAAAATAAGTGAGCAAATGAAAGCTAAATGAAAAGTTTAAGCCTGATAATAAAAGCAATTAAGTCTAGTGACATTATAAATTATGGTCCCTTAGTCTTCTGGTGGAATGTGATTTCAGCACTTCACTGAGCTGCATGGAATGTTATTTCACATGACTATTTTAGAGCATTATGTTTTCACAATAGAAATGCAATTTCATGGGCTCCTGAAGTAAACCAGTTGACCTCAGTGCTGTTTTGCCAGAGATACAAAATTATCAGATAATGAGGGGCGTGCATCTGTGGCAGAGGAGGAGGAGGAGGTTGTGTGAGATTGGGAAACAGAACAAGACAGAGAAGCTAAGTGCAATACATTATCAGTTAAAACTGTAAAGATGAACAAAAAAAAAAAATCTCAGAGACCAGATAGTGGGATAGGAAATTAAAATGTAAGAGAAAGCAGAGGCAATGAGCCCCATTAAAAAAAAAATGCACGTTCTTGAATGGACAGAATTTGCACATGAAAGTTGCCCCAGAAATAATCATTATTGTTTTGTAGTTTAATGAACACATTCACATAGACGGTAACTTTTAAATAGGTGCATGCACACAGGTGTGTGTCTTTGTCAACCCACATCCAGAGGCACGTCCATTATATAACACATGCGTGTATATGTTTATGTTATAAAATTGACTGGACAGACATTATTTATTTATTTATTTAACAGTTTTATATACCGACCTTCATAGTAAATAACCATATCGGATCGGTTTACAATTAACAAGAATAAAAAACTGGGGTAACTATTCAAGTAAACGAAAGATACTACATGTGCGTGCAATTTTTAATGGACGTGTGCATCTGCATGCTAATGCCACTTCTGCCATATAGGTCAAAAATAAACAAGCATTCCCTCTGAAATGAAAATTTGTTGCTGATCCATGAATATTGTGAAGAAACACATTGCATGATGACAGTTTGATGAAAGCTTGATGATACATATAAGCATTGTAGTTTCCTGAAGAAGCCCTGTTCTGAGGATGAAACGAGGCTCTCGTTGGAAGTGGATATACATAGGAGGGACATAAATATGTTCAATGACAACAGGATTATGAACATTTAAGTATATAACACTAACGGCCGGATTTTAAAAGGGTTACACGCATAACTTATGTGCGTAACCCTTTTAAAACCCTCCTGTGCGCGCCGAGCCTATTTTGGATAGGCTCGGCGGTGCGCGCAAGCCCCGGGACGCGCGTAAGTCCCGGGGCTTCACAAGGGGGGCATATTGGGGGCGTGCAGGGTGGGCGGCATGATTTTCGGGGCTTCTGGGGGCGTGCCGCTGGCCCGGGGGTGTGGTCGAGGCCTCCGGCGTACTTTTTTTCACGCCTGGTGCGCAACCAAACGTACGCACATGCGTAGATTTAGAAAATCTAGCCCTAAATGTAAATGAATGGAATATGAATATGGTTTAAATGGAAGTATTAATTATATAAAGCAGATGTACATTCATTTGAATTACATTTTATTGTGTAATGTGAGGGTTATCATGTGATTTATATATTACAATGTTCACTGTATACATTATATGTATGTGGTGAGGTATCACCTGGGTCATTATTATGGAAAACTAGCAATGTTAGGTTCATGTGATCATGTTTTAAGTGATATTTGGTATGGATGGTATGAGTGGTGTGAATGAAGGATAATGCATGAATGTAGTGTGTTTTAAAAAAAAATGTAGGAAGGTATTGTGGTCACATAGTAGTGTCATGGTGTAAATTAGGGATGTGCAGAGGGATGCCATACATTGTATTCGAGATTCAGATTCATCGGGGGGCAGATATGTTGCATTCGACCGTATGGCGCCCCGATATGTTAATATGTCGATTTCTATTCGTTTCCCTGCTAAAATTAAATTAACTACAACCCCCCACCCTCCTGACCCCCCCTCCCCCAAGACTTACCAAAACTCCATGGTGGTCCAGCTGGGGATCCGGGAGCCATCCCCTGCACTCACACCCTCGGCTGCCGGTTTCAAAATGGCGCCGATAGCCTTTGACCTACTATGTCACAGGGGCTACTGGTGCTATTGGTCAGCCCCTGTCACATGGCCAAAAAAATTGCATACTTTCTCTACCTATTTTATAAAATATGCATGTATATTTTAGACACATAAATACAATGTACATGTGATAACTTTGATTTATATGTGAAGACAGGTAAGAACATAAGAACATGCCATACTGGGTCAGACCAAGTGTCCATCAAGCCCAGCATCCTGTTTCCAACAGTGGCCAATCCAGGCCATAAGAACCTGGCAAGTACCCAAAAACTAAGTCCACTTCATGTTACTGTTGCTAGTATTAGCAGTGGCTATTTTCTAAGTCGACTTAATTAATAGCAGGTAATAGACTTCTCCTCCAAGAACTTATCCAATCCTTTTTTAAACATAGCTATACTAACTGCACTAACCACATCCTCTGGCAACAAATTCCAGAGTTTAATTGTGCGTTGAGTAAAAAAGAACTTTCTCCGATTAGTTTTAAATCTGCCCCATGCTAACTTCATGGAGTGTCCCCTAGTCTTTCTACTATCCGAAAGAGTAAATAACCGATTCACATCTACCCATTCTAGACCTCTCATGATTTTAAACATCTCTATCATATCCCCCCTCAGTCGTCTCTTCTCCAAGCTGAAAAGTCCTAACCTCTTTAGTCTTTCCTCATAGGGGAGCTGTTCCATTCCCCTTATCATTTTGGTCGCCCTTCTCTATACCATTTTGAAAATCCTTGTACATGTATTTGAAATCACCAGTTCACTGATACCTCTGACAGTTTATCAAGTCTTTCTCTAGTTCTCCTAGACCCTCTAGCACTTCACTTTGAATCCCTATCATAAGAGAATAAGACTTGCCATACTGTGTTAGACCAAAGGTCCATCAAGCCCCGCATCCTGTTTCCGACAGTGGCCAATCCAGGCCATAAAAGTTACTGTTTCATCAGGGTCCCCCCTCCAATCCCCCTCCCTCGAACCCGAAGGTAAAATTTCAGTTGGGTTGTCCACTGACAAAAGCATCACACACACACACACATCATCCTCCCTCTCATTTGTTCAAAAGAAAAAATATGAGAGAGGGGTACACAGCCCTCTTGCAATTCTCCCTCTCAAACCCCTTCTTATCGCTAAGAAACCCCCCCCCCAACCCTCCCCATGCTGAATCAACCAACACTCTCTATACCTGCAGCCATGGCAGTAAGGCAAAGACGACATGTAGATATGCTGCAGGTAGATATGTGGTTATAAATCCTAGTGTACACTGGCTGTTTAACTGCTGATGCACTGTTGTGACGTAGGTCTGGGAATGACCATGTGACTGTACGCACACTCAGTACAGAGCTATTACTTCACCTGCACACCTTTAAGCACTTACAAATGAGGGTATAAACATTTTTTTCTGTCACTCAAACATTAAACTTTCCCATGCGCGGTTCACCTTCAGTTCTCTTTGAGATTAACAGCATTAGCATAGGGGTAGCTCTCCAGGGTCGCGGTCCATATGGGCCACCATCACACTTATTTATTTATTTAGGATTTTTATATACCGACATTCTCGATACAAATATCAAATCAAGTCAGTTTAATCACTTATGGCACTATGTCATCCACATGTGAGCGGTAGAATGCAGTCTGTTGGTGATGGCTCTCAGGCCATACTATGCTAGGTAGGCAAAAAACTTTAATGCCACACAAGCCTCTTTTATAGTCACTGTCTTGTAACTATTTTTGTAACTATTCTTTTTAAATGATTTACTATTATGATGTTATTTTAACAGCTAATTTATTTTTCTGTGTTTCAACTTTTAGTATTTTTAGCTGTTATCCTTTTAAGAATTTATTGTATTTCTCATGTTAAATATAATTGTACACCATTGTGAAGGCTACGGCTGATGTGACGGTCTAGAAAAGCAATAAACTATAAACTATCAGGCAGAACAAATGGTGGCTGCGACATATCTTTCATGTAATGTTAATGTTCAGTACTGGGGCATTATGAAGATGAATGCTGAGTAGCCATACATGGTTTAGGCAACAGGATGATCTATATAGCCAACCACTGAGAGGAAGAAAAGGGATAGAGAAGAGAGCAGCAGCTAACCGGCCTCAGGCGCACTCCCCTGGAAGGGGAAGAGGTAGGTGAGGCCTATCAGGCAAAGTGTCTTTCTAAAAGGTTTTGCCGAATCTGGCTGCCACTCAGCATGCTCTCTTGGGCTCCTGCAAGGGGGATCATGGGAGAGATTGGGACGTACATAAAAATGACATTATAACTAACAAAAGCTGTAAGGAACCTTTCTTTAACTTTTCCATCTTTAATTAGTAAAAAGTAAAGTTGGAATCCATATCAGCTTCCATCATGATTATTAGTGTCATTTGCCAGATTTCTTTAATGCTTCATTAAGACTCAAAGAATGCTCAGGTCTATGAGATAATCCCTACTTGCCCCCCACCCCCCCAGGGAATCTTGGACTTTCAAAGAGAATTAATATCAGGTGCGCACTTTACCCAATTAAGCCCTATTTGAGGTGTGATCTTTGGAGTCCTGTAATGGGACGCTAGCCCAAGAGTTACACTCCTGTCAAAGTGCAAGCAAAATTATCGTATGTCCTGGCTTACGAGTGAGGTTCACTTCTGTTAAAGTTTGTGCAAAATTAACCCATTTAGAGGCATTGACCACAGGATTAAATAGTATGTTGTGTTTGGAGAGATCACTTTTCTTATGTTATATGT
Source organism: Rhinatrema bivittatum (assembly GCF_901001135.1). Classification (NCBI taxonomy): domain Eukaryota; kingdom Metazoa; phylum Chordata; class Amphibia; order Gymnophiona; family Rhinatrematidae; genus Rhinatrema; species Rhinatrema bivittatum. The sequence goes on from NC_042620.1 coordinate 169,424,022, forward strand.
GTAGGTTTTATTGTATTTTTTATTTATTGTATATTGTATTTTAGCTTTAATTTTTAATTGCTAACTGCTGTGATATATTCTTGAACTGTGATATATCAAATCAAATTAACTAAATTAAATGGTATCAACAATAGAGAAAGAAACATCTCAAGGCACTTACAGAGGAATGAAGGGCACTAGCTATAGTAGTATAAACATTCAAGGTCATTTAAAGAGGAGCAAAGGCATCAATGATCATGGCATATGCGCCACAAGGCACCTAAAGAGCAACAAAGGATACAAACAATAGTGGCATGAACATCATAAGGCACCTAAGAAACAACAAAGCAGCAGCAACAGCGGCATGAACATATACCAATGCACAGTGAGAGGGCTGAAAAAGCAGCAGCAGTCAGCAGTGGCATTGCCTATGGTAAGGGGTTTGTATTTTTAAAAGCAATGTTAGTGTGTGTACTCCTCTTAGTCTTTTTCCTCTCTCTCTCTCACCCACACACACAAACATACACACACAGGCAGAGAGTACTGTGTACAACTGCAAAGGCAGACACACTCTCTCTTGTTTACTGTAGTCCTACTGTCTACCTGTCTAGTGAGTGCCTATGTCTGGTAGTGATACTGTTTTTTCCAAAGATGATGACACTATCTTTGGAAAAACAGCACTCCACATGCATATTTTACACATAGTGGTTTTATCCCATTTCCTTGCCGAGATGAGACTTAGAGAAACAAAAATTCAAGCTTGGTTCCCTTGTTATGTTTGCTATTCAGTCCTGCACTTCTGCAGTTCAAAATCTCTTTGATAGTACACTGACTATTACACTCACTACAGAGATCTCTGACTGACTTTCCTTTCTGGTTTGGGGTGGATTTGTTTTCAATGTTACAGTTACAGTGTGTGATCTATATGTGTGCTATATCACTGAAAATAGCAAAAAAAGAAATTTGACCCAAAATAAGAATTTGTGACAACAGCAAAGCTACACAATCACCCTCTCCCACAAACCACAGACTAGTGAACTAAAATGAGCAGTTTCACTTTCAGCCTGAAAAAAAATATAGGCATTTGCTATCAATCTATGCAGATGTGAGCTAGCATTGTCTAGTTAAATTAATGCTTCCCCTCAACTGGTTCTGCTTCCTGCCTTCTTGCATGACCCTTCTCAACCCAGTCAATCTAGGATCAAGTGAAATCACTGGTTGCTAGTTATTTTCATGAGAAAAAAACACTCTGCAGTTTTGCTTGTCGCAGAGACTTTAATGGGAAACAAAAATGAATGCAAACAAAACTTTCCATTGATTTTTGGGGAACTGGCCATTTGTTATTTTCAATCAGCCAAATCAAATCTGCTTGATTTGGATTTAATTCTTTATTCATTTTAAATGAATGCACATCTCTAGCATGTGGGCTAAATGAAATTGTGCCTCTCCTCTATAATTCTTTCAGTATGAACTTTAATGAATCACCCCATATGATACCTAATTGCATGATATTCAGTTCATGAATATCTTGTTAACTGACTTAAACAAGCCAAAAAGCATATAAACTAGAATTGGACTGCCACTGCATAGATATCATTCAGTTTCCAAGGGCAAATGAGTTTGACTTTTTACTTTCAACTGAATAACTTTCTATTAAACTGAGCTACACGTCCCTGGACAGGGCTGGTACACAAGGCTATTAGGATGAACCCCAAGATAACTTTCAGGATTGAGCACCTCTCACCTCCAATTAACTTTTAAACCCATAGGGGTCGATTTTAAAAGGCGCGCGAGCGCGGTTGCCGGCACGCAAACATGAACACGCCGATTTTATAACAAGCGCATGTTATAAAATCTCATGACCGCACACACATGCATGCCAGATTTCTAAATGCACACGCACGTGTGTGGGAAGTGCATGCGGGAGGGGGGTGAATTTTAGTAAACTGCGTGTGGCAATGTTATCGGACCTCCCCCAGTTCCCTCCTAGTCTACTCCAATTAAGGAGTGGACTGGGAGGGAATTTTCCTATATCTAACCCTACTCTTCCTACCTCTTCCCCTCTCCTCCCCGACCACTATCCTATGTCTATCACCATTTTTTTTTTTGTTTTTTACTTACTGCTCCGTCGGAGCAGAAGCAACTTCCACGCGGTGGCGGCCTACTGCTGGCACGCACTTCCCCGGCACAGCAGCTAATGCTGCGGTCATGGCCCAACCCCCACCCTGCTCCTCCCCATCCCCCCGGCTGCCCCTTCTGACAGGCCTGGCACTTGTGCACGTATCGGAGTTTACACGCATGGCCAGGCCTGTTGTATAATGCTCTGGGCGCGCAAAGCCCGACCACGCACATCAACCCTGAAATTTACGCACGTGTGCGTTTGAAAATGTAACTGATAGGCCATCCTCCCCTTGCCTGAGATTTTGATAATTAAACTCAACAATCATAATCACCCCATCACCATCCATTCCACAGAAATACTATAAACACACATAACTGGACATTGGAAGGACAGTTTTCAAAACCCATATATGTTGATAACTACTGAATTATCTGTTAAAGGACTTTTTTTTTAATTTCTCACCCTAAGAATGCTTACAGGTATATAAAGAACAACCAAAGGGAGAGTATGCTTTTATGTTTAATTATGTTTTTTTTTTTACAAGATTTTGCTAATAGAAGAGCCATCCCTATCTACTATACCAAAACAATACTAACCACCAGAACTCAGAGAGCAGCAACCTTACCTATGAAAAGACAGAAATGCAAGTATTACAACAGACTCTAGAACAATATTACTGTTCTTCCTAGAAGTGAAAAAAGTGGCCTAGTGTTTAAAGCATGCACTGAGAATCAGGGAAATCAGGGTTCAAATCTCAATGACACTCCTTGTGATCTTGGAAAAAAATCACTTCATCAATTATTGCCTAAGGAATCAACTTGGATTGTAAATTCCTAGAAGCAGAGAGTTAATGTACCTAAATTCTAAAACTGCTATTATTGGCCTTGAACATTATTTGGAAAGGTGGGCTAAACATCTAAAATGTACTATTGGTAATACATACCCTATTGGGAAAACAGAACAAGCTGGACTGCACAGAAACTACATATTAGCAGAATACTTCACGTAGGTCTCACACACAAAGAATACATAAAAACCCTCATGAATTACAGAATAATAAATAGAAAGATGCAGACAAAAACTGAACTCTTGCTCACCCCATATTCATACTTTTCTCCTCTGTTCCCTGAAGGATAGGAAAGAATGGGGAAAAATAGGAGGGGAGAGACAGGATTAAGGAACAGAGCAGCTCTTCTTTGCTTTACTTTGCTCTATCCCCTCTAACCCTCTTCTCCTCTTCTCCTGTTCCCCATGGGCCTAATTTTTAAAAGCATTTACAAGCTTGAAACTGGGTTTTAAATGCGTAAATGCACTTTCTCCATGTAAGTGGGCTTTTGAAAATTGCTACAATATATGCCATTGAATTGTCCATAGGATTTACCCATGTAAGAGCACTTTAAGCACTTAAATGACCTTTGAAAATTGCTATGATAGCACGTAACATTTACATACCTAACACCTTAGAAAATTAATCTGTATGTATATATATTTTTCACAACAGAAAGGAAGGGGCTGGATTAGGAAGCAGAGTGGCTCTTTTTTGCTTTGCTCTGACAACTCTAGCCTCACCCCCTCTTCTCCTGTTCCTTTCATACTGTCATTGAGTGGAGAGACTTGAACAGAATGCAGAGAGCTTGAGTAGGATGCTGAGGTTTAGGGCACTGTCCAATAGAGTCATCAGGCAGACCACTGTGTGTTCACGCACAATAAAGCCTCTGATGCCATTCCCAAAATTGCTGCCTAACGGCAGAGCCAGCTCTGTTCCTGAACATTTTCTATATCACAAAACAGATCAGTTTGCTTTTAAATTTGAGCTATCAGTTGCCATCAGAATCCTCTTTGTTTTTCATTTTTTATCTCCAAGAAATGCTACCCTCTTCTGGATTGTCAACATATTCCGCTGGTTCTACTAAGTATCCAGAATAATTAAGAACATGTGGTTGCACAGATTTTGTACTCCAAGAAGACTGAAAGCAAACTAGATTATCTAATGGATCTATTGCTTCTGCTTTCCTCCTAAAAAGAGTTAATATAAAAAGAAACAGTAAAATAAAATGCAATTATGCTTTACAGCTTCTAAGGAGTGATTCATTGCTAGGGTTCAGAGCTTTATGCCACTGATGACACTCAGGACTAATTAGTACACATTAGTTCCAAATGAACTTCAATGCTGAGCAAGACCTTTGTTGAAGGATGTGTCAGTTCAGAGCAAAAGTCAGGTTTTCTAGTTCTCATTCTGCAGAATCTACAACAACCATTGTAAATCATACAATTTATGTCATTAATCATAGGTTCAACTTCCTTGCATTTACAAATTGTTCCCTGCTGCTTGAATTATACAGGAACTTGAAACAGGTTTGGGATTTTATGGACCTGTGCCCCAATCACTAGGCTACACTAGGCCATGTTTTTAAAACTATTGTAACTAACCAATCATAATATTGTAGAAAAAGGCTGCTTCTCAACTTGAGCTGAGCTGTAAGTAATTTAAATGGATAAAGACATTACATTTGTGAAATATGTCCCTAGAAATACACTGCATCATTATGATCTGATATATTTTTTAATTGACAATATCTCAATTATGTATAGTTAGCAATGATTGATTTCTATAGTAATAGCCACCCTATATGAATATAGAGGTTAATTTTCTAAGGGTTTCTACTTATAAAGTTAGGGGCGGATTTTCAGACTCCGCGAATAGGCCTACTTTTGTTTGCGCTCCAGGCGCAAACAAAAGTACGCTGGATTTTAGTAGATACACGCGGAGCCGCGCGTATCTGCTAAAATTCTGGATCGGCGCGCGCAAGGCTATCGATTTTGTATAGCCGGCGCGCGCCGAGCCGCGCAGCCTACCCCCGTTCCCTCCAAGGCCGCTCCGAAATCGGAGCGGCCTTGGAGGGAATCCTCTAACGCCCTCCCCTCACCTTCCCCTCCCTTCCTCTACCTAACCCACCCGCCCGGCCCTGTCTACACCCCCCCCTTACCTTTCTCCAGGGATTTACGCCTCCCGGAGGGAGAAGTAAATCCCCGCGCGCGAGCGAGCCTCCTGCGCGCCGGGCCGCGACCTGGGGGCGGGTACGGAGGGTGTGGCCACGCCCCCGGACCGCCCCGGGCCGTAGCCACGCCCCCATACCCGCCCCCCAAACGCTGCCGACACGCCCCCGAAACGCCGCGACGACCGGGCCCGCCCCCCGACACGCCCCCGACACGCCCCCCTCGGAGAACCCCGGGACTTATGCGAGTCCCAGGGCTCTGCGCGCGCCGGTAGGCCTATGTAAAATAGGCCTACCGGCGAGCAGGGCTCTGAAAATCCGCCCCTTAACATATATGCTTGTAAGTAGCATGAATATGCGTAATACTATTTGAAAAACATTGCAAGTATGTTGCACATGAAACATAACAGGAAACAAAAGAGGCGGTTTAAGGTTGTATGTGCATATACACTATTTTATAAACCTTGAGAGAGTATGCACATTCTTGCAGTATCATGCATACATATGAATAGGGCAAAAATGAAGTGATGTATTGGTGTTCCACAGAATTATGAGCACAAGTTTTTATTTTGTAAATGGTATATGTGCATACATTTTTAAATTAGTTCAAATGCTTTTACACTTGCTAATTAAGACACAGAAGTTAAATTGCACTTTTCTTTATGTTTTTCAGATGATTCAACAGAGGATTTTCAGGATAGTTAAGTATTGTCAGGATAGGTTATGTCACAGAACAGCAGTCTGGAGTCAGGGAGTACCCCTACAGAAGCAGTACAGGACTGTATGGCAAGACTGGTGCTTGTCTTCTGCCTAACCAGCACTCTCTCCCACAGATTGAGTCCTTGGGTTCCGGGGGCCAGTAGGACTTGTCTTCTGCAGAACATCATGGCTGGAGCAGGCACTGCCTGGGAACTATGTACAGGCTAGGGGCTGGAGTCAGTCATAGGCTGGAAGCTTGGGTCAGGCACAGACTGGGAACTGGATGCAGGTCCTGGCTGGGAGCTGGATGCAGGTGCTGGCTGGTAGCTGGATACAAGTACTGGCTGGGAGCTGGCTATGGGTAATGGCTTTGAGAAAGGACTAAATTCAGACTGGGCAAGAGATAAGGCTGGAATAGAGATGTGAATCGTGTCCTCGATCGTCTTAACGATCGATTTCGGCTGGGAGGGGGAGGGAATCGTATTGTTGCCGTTTGGGTGTGTAAAGTATCGTGAAAATCGTTAAAATCGTGAGCCGGCACACTAAAACCCCCTAAAACCCTCCCCCGACCCTTTAAATTAAATCCCCCACCCTCCCGAACCCCCCCCCCCCCCAAATGCTTTAAATTACCTGGGGATCCAGCGGCGGTCCGGAACGGCGGCGGTCTTATTTCTTGCTCTACTTAATTTTTTCCCTAATATATTTCATTAGCTTAGCTCCAGCTGAGTTTGCCCAAAGGTGGCTAACTGCATTGTTTGTGTAAGACAGGTTTATCCAACTTCCGTGTCCCGCTTCTCTTAAGGAAATCAAAGCTGCATCTGTGCTTTAAATTACCTGGGGATCCAGCGGTGGTCCGGAACGGCGGCGGTCCGGAACGGCCCCCTCAATTGAATCGTGTTGTCTTCAGCCGGCGCCATTTTCCAAAATGGCGGCGCAAAATGGCGGCGGCCATAGACCAACACGATTCGACTGCAGGAGGTCGTTCCGGACCCCCGCTGGACTTTTGGCAAGTCTTGTGGGGGTCAGGAGGCCCCCCCAAGCTGGTCAAAAGTTCCTGGGGGTCCAGCGGGGATCCGGGAGCGATTTCCTGCCGCGAATCGTTTTCCGTACGGAAAATGGCGCCGGCAGGAGATCGACTGCAGGAGGTCATTCAGCGGCGGTCCGGAACCCCCGCTGAACGACCTCCTGCAGTCGATCTCCTGCCGGCGCCATTTTCCGTACGGAAAACGATTTGCGGCAGGAAATCGCTCCCGGACCCCCGCTGGACCCCCAGGAACTTTTGGCCAGCTTGGGGGGGGGCCTCCTGACCCCCACAAGACTTGCCAAAAGTCCAGCGGGGGTCCGGAACGACCTCCTGCAGTCGAATCGTGTTGGTCTATGGCCGCCGCCATTTTGCGCCGCCATTTTGGAAAATGGCGCCGGCTGAAGACAACACGATTCAATTGCAGGAGGCTGTTCTGGACCGCCGCCGTTCCGGACCGTCGCTGGATCCCCAGGTAATTTAAAGCATTTGGGGGGGTTCGGGAGGGTAGGGGATTTAATTTAAAGGGTCGGGGGTGGGTTTTAGGGGGTTTTAGTGTGCCGGTTTTCCTGCCCTCCCCCTTCCCCTGATTTACGATTTTTTGACGATAAATCGGGGGAATTGGTATTGTATCGTGGCCCTAACGATTTTTGACGATTTAAAATATATCGGACGATATTTTAAATCGTCAAAAAACGATTCACATCCCTAGGCTGGAATAGAGGGTAAGGCTAGGACCAGAAGCAGGGGAAAGGCTTAAGAAAACATACGAGGGATAGGATAGGGAAAGACAAGAACAGGACTGAGCAAGGATTGGATCAAACAAGGACAGAACTGAACAAGAACTGGTCTACACAAGGACAGGTCTCGACAAGCAAAAACTTGGCTTTTCAGGCAAGCCTTCCCGAACTCCACCTAACACGCACCATCAATAATCTCTCTGCTTAGAAGCTGTATATAGTGGACTCCATATTTATAATGTACACTTGTATATAATTAATCTCCTCTATCTCACTTTATTTTCTTACAATCCCAGTTCATTTACCCTTGTTATTTGTAACTGCATTTCTTCATCACGTTTATTTATGTTTTTTGGTTCTATTTTTTGCACCCCTGTTTTTCTGTAAACCGACATGATGAGAACGAGTTCTTGAATGCCGGTATAAAAAAACCTTAAATAAATAAATAAATAAAGCAACAGGGAACATGAAAGCTCAATGAGACACAAGACTGGGCAAGGCAACTCTAGTAGGCTCTGAGAATGCAAGGTGGAACCAGAGAACCAGGAGGCCACAGAGCCAGGCATGGAAGACTGGAAGGCTACAGAGTAAAACAAGGAGTGAAGGAAGGCCACAGAGCAAGACAAGAGACCAAGAGAGGCTACAGAGAAGACAAGAGGCCAAGAGAGGCCACAGAGAAGACAAGAGGCCAAGAGAGGCCACAAGGCAAAGGAAAAGGCTTGAGTAGGCCTGAACGCAAGATAGAAGGCCTAGATAGGTCACAAGGCAAGGCAAGAGGCCACAAGACATGATAGAATAATGAGAAGGAGATAGCCAGTACAAGGAGCTGAGGTGAATCAGTGAAGAGGTACCGAGGGACTAGATGGGCTGGGTTAAATAGCCCTGCGGCTGCAGCATCAGGTGATAAGCGAGGAAGTAGTGCTCACTGAAGACCTCTGAAGGTGAGGAGGCTACATAGCAGATGGAACCATGGCATAGGGAGGCTGCATAGCAAGTGAAACCATAATAGGTTAACATCTTAGAAACATAGAAAAATACCATATGGCCATCTAGTCTGCCCATCCACCCAATTAATTTAGCTTTATAATTTCCATCACTCTCTTAGAGATTACCTGTATTTACCCCATACTTTCTTAAATTCAGATAGTATTTTGTCTCCACCACCTCCACTGGGAGGCCATTCCATGCATCAACTACCCTCTCTGTAAAGAAATATTTCCTAAGATTACTCCTGAGTCTAGTCTATGGTACCTTCATCCCATGTCCCTTGTTCTAGAGCCTCCTTTCTGTTGAAAGATGCTCTCCTCACAACAATTTTGATGATCCTGTGTGAGACAGCGCCCCAATGTTCCCCTAGTTTCTTGTGCAGGAACAGGTTAGACGCTTGGTCCATTTTAAATGCCTTAAGGAAAATATGCTCTATGGGTGGAATCCTACAGGACAGATGGGGCTCAGAGGGCATGACCAGAGACTGGGGAATAAGAGCTGGGATCCAGGTGGGAATAACCAGACCAGGCCAAAGTCTTCGGAGGAAAGCAGCTCCTGTGTGTAACACCGTCCAAACACTGAGCTGAGATGAAACATAGAAACATAGAAACATAGAAATGACGGCAGAAGAAGACCAATTGGTCCATCCAGTCTGCCCAGCAAGCTTCACACTTATACTTATCTGTTTCTCTTGGCTCTTAGTAACCTTATGTTCTAATTCCCTTTTCACCCCCACTATTAATGTAGAGAGCAGTGATGGAGCTGCTTCCAAGTGAAATATTAAGTTTGATTAGTTGGGTAAGCGGCAGCATAGCTCTCTGCCATGAAGCAGAGGGCAATGCTGGAAATGTGTGAAGTATCAGTTTTTCTTTTCCCCTGTCATTGAAGCAGGGAGTCATGCCGGACATGCACCGAAAGTGAAGCATGCCTTGAAAGTCACATTAACTATCATCAAATATTGAAAAGCCTAATAATTGGTAATACCTATAGCCCATGAACCCAACCCTGTTTTTTTCTTTTTTTGGTTTTTTTTTTAATTGGGAGATGGATGCCCTTCATCCTTCTGCTCTGTGAAGGTGGACACCTACCACTGGCCACTGGCATCCCGCTCCGTGAATGCCTCTGTGGCTACTGCCGCTCCGTGCAGTGTTTTACTACCTGCTCTTTATATGCGTCCTCTAGAACTGATGGATCCCATCCCTGTTTTTGTTTATTTATTTATTTGTTTAATTGGGAGATGACAGCTCTCCATCCTTCTGCTCCGTGAAGGTGGACACCTACCACTGGCCACTGGCATCCCACTCCGTGAATGCCTCTGTGGCTACTGCCGCTCCGTGCAGTATTTTACTACCTGCTCTTTATATGCGTCCTCTAGACCTGATGGATCCCATCCCTGTTTTGTTTTTTTTTATTTAATTGGGAGATGACAGCCCGCCATCCTTCCGCTCCGTGAAGGTGGAACACCTACCACTGGCCACTGGCATCCCGCTCCGTGAATGCCTCTGTGGCTACTGCCGCTCCGTGCAGTGTTTTGCTACCTGCTCTTTTATATGTGTCCTCTGGACCTGATGGATCCACAATGTTTATCCCACGCGCCTTTGAAGTGCTTCACAGTTTTGGACTTCACCACTTCCTCCAGAAGGGCATTCCAGGCATCCACCACTCTCTCCGTGAAGAAATTCTTCCTGACATTGGTTCTTAGTCTTCCTCCTTGGAGCCTCAGCTCGTGACCTCTGGTTCTGCTGATTTTTTTCTGTTGGAAAAGGTTTGTCGTTGTCTTTGGATCGTTAAAGTTTTTCAAGTATCTGAAAGTTTGAATCATATCACCCCTGCTCCTTCTTTCCTCTAGGGTGTACATATTTAGATTCTTCAATCTCTCCTCATATGTCAACCGATGAAGACCCTCCACCTTCCTGGTCGCCCTTCTCTGTACCGCTTCCAACTTGTCCTTGTCTCTTTGTAGATACGGTCTCCAGAATTGAACACAGTACTCCAGGTGAGACCTCACCAAGGACCTGTACAAGGGGATTATCACTTCCCTTTTCTTACTCGATATTCCTCTCTCTATGCATCCCAGCATTCTTCTGGCTTTTGCTATCGCCTTGTCGCATTGTTTTGCCGGCTTCATATCATTAGACACTATCACCCCAAGGTCTCTCTCCTGCTCCATGCACATCAGCCTTCCCCCCCCCCCCCCCCCCCATCGAATACAGTTCATTCGGATTTCCACTCCCCAAATGCATGATTTTGCACTTCTTGGCATTGAATTTCAGCTGCCACATCTTCGACCACTCTTCCAGCTTCCTTAAATCCCGTCTCATTCTCTCCACTCCTTCCGGCGTGTCCACTCTGTTGCAGATCTTAGTGTTGTCCGCAAAAAGACAAACCTTACCTTCTATCCCGTCCGCAATGTCGCTCACAAAGATATTGAACAGGACCGGTCCCAACACCGCTCCTTGCGGTACACTGCTTAAAACAGCTCTCTCTTCAGAGAAAGTTCCATTTACCATCACGCATTGTCTTCTGTCCGTCAACCAGTTTGGAATCCAGGTCACCACTTTGGCACTCACTCCCAAGCTTCTCGTTTTATTCACCAGTCTCCTGTGCGGAACCGTATCAAAAGCTTTGCTGAAATCCAAGTAGATGACATCTAGCGCTCTTCCTTGATCCAATTCCTTGGTTACCCAGTCGAAAAAGTCAATCAGATTTGTCTGACAGGATCTTCCCCTGGTGAATCCATGCTGCCTCTGGTCCATCAATTCTCCGGACTGTAGATAGTTCACTATTCTCTCTTTCAACAGTGACTCCATTACTTTTCCCACCACCGAAGTGAGGCTAACCGGTCTGTAGTTACCAGCCTCTTCTCTGTTCCCACTCTTGTGAAGCGGGACCACCACCGCTCTTCTCCAATCACTCGGCACCACTCCCGTTTCTAGGGATCTATTGAACAGGTCACACAGCGGACCCACCAGCACATCTCTGAGCTCCCTCAGAATCCTTGGATGAATCCCATCAGGCCCCATGGCTTTGTCCACTTTCGGATTCTTTAGCTCTTCCCATACATTTTCTACTGTAAAATGATTTTCATCTATTCCACTACCCTCCAGCTTCTTGTGTAGAAATGGTCCTTCTCCAGGGTCTTCTTTAGTGAACACAGAGCTGAAGTATTCATTTAATATTTCTGCCATTTCTTCGTCTCTCTCCACACATTGGTCATTTCCACCTTTCAATTTCACTATACCACTATGGACTTTTCTCTTTTCGCTGATGTATCTGAAAAATGTTTTGTCACCATTTTTTATCTCCTTGGCAATCCTCTCTTCCGCTTGACTTTTTGCCAACTTGATTAATTTCTTCGTCTCCCTCAGTTGAATCAAATATTCTTCTTTGTGCTCCTCCCTTTGGGATCTTTTACATGTTTTAAGAAAGCCTGAAGTCAGACTGAATTTCTGCCTCCAGAGCTCTGGGAATCACTGCTTGTTCCCACATATGGTGGGATTTGAACCTACGCCTCTAAGAATGTGTGTATGTGGAGTACAGAGAGTCATTCCTTGTTTTGCAAGTAATTTTTCTTTACAGAAAAAGCCAGGAAGGTGGGAAAACATTAAGTTCACATCCAGAACTCTTACCATTTCATTTCTAAACCTTCCCTTAGAAACTGGATTGGTCCTGAGTGTTCATAAAATGGGATACAGGGAACAGCAGTGTGTTCCAGATCATCAGATGACCAGGGGAATCAAGACGAAAAGCTGAATGGAGCTAGAGGGAACACATGAGTTCTTCATATATGTTTGACAGCATCTAAAGTATTGATTTCCTGTGCCCAGACCCTGGACTGGATTATGAACTTGAGAACCTGAATGTGAATGCTAGGTATAACATTCCTGATCTTTGAATGCATAATATCCTGTAGTGTGTAAGACAGGTCTTTTTTACACACCTTTTATATGCTTATATAAATAACTTTTACTGACACTGAATCCAAGTGTAGCTAATACCTGCAGGGGCTCCAAAACCTGATGTAGCTATTGACTGAACATCTGACCTCCTAGTTCTTCTGCATAACATGTTAGACAGACTTGGCTACAAATATACTTACATTTCTGCTAAGGCTTCTTATTAATACTTTATTTGCAGCTTGAGACAGACCCAGCTGTTAATTGACTCTATCATTGCATCACAGATTGGCAAACAGACTCAGCTGTGTAATTGTCTCTGTTTCCATTAAGACGTCTATCATTCATTATTACACACTTAGCCATTTATTCTGTTAATCTGAACAGCCATTGTTGAAAAATTCAAGTAGGTTATTTTAATACTTTAAAACTTGCTACTAGGTTGTTAATCAATCACTTTACTTTTTGGCAAACCATGATCCTCTGTGTTTATCCCCTGCCAATTTAAAGTTTATTATTACCATGTTAGCCTCTACCATCTGCTCCAGGAGAGTGTTCTGTGAAAGAATATTTACTGATAGTCCTCCTCATATAAAACCCTATGTTCTAGAACTTTCTTTCCTTTGAAAAAGGTTTACTCCTTCTATAGTATTATCATCTTTAAGGTAGTTAAATGCCTCTATCATATATAAGAACATAAGAAGTGCCATGCTGGATCAGCTAATGATCCATCAAGCCCAGCATTCTGACTGACAAAACTGGGTCTCCCAGAAACACCCAGCATATTCCAGTGGGAAGATTACCTCCTTGCCACCTACTTCCAAATGCAAAAAATAGCAACCCTCATGTTTTCTTTGCTAATTAATTGTTAATAGATCTATCCTCCAGAAATACAATCAAAGCTTTTTTTTTTTTTTTTAATTAAGCTATACTATTAGCCTTGACAACAAATTTTGTGGCTTGACTGTATGTTGAATTAAAATAATATTTTTTAATTTGTTTTAAGTTTACTAATAGCTAGTTTCATGGAGTGTCCCCTAATACTAGCAATATTGAAAGGATAAATAACTGTTTCATATTAACCTATGTCATAACAGTCATGGTTTTATAAACCTCTATAATATCTCCTTCAAGATGAAGAGCCATGACCTGTTTAGTTTTCTTCATAAGGGAGCCATTTCATCTCCTTAATAAATGTTGTTGCTCTTCTCTGTACCATTTCTAGTTCTGCTCTATCTTTTCTTTTCAAAATGTGGCAGCCAGAACTGCACACATTACTCAAGGTGTGGTCACCATATAGATCTATACAAAGTCATTAAGATATTACTTTTTTTCTGAATTCCTTTCCAAATAATTCATAACATTCTGTTTTCTTTTTTGACTCTGTTGCACACTTGGATGAGGATTTCACAGTATGGTCCATAAAGACTCCCTTTCCTGGGTAGTAGGGATGTGCAGAGACAACATTTTTCTTTCAATTCATGTATTCATTTTGTAGGTTGCCTCCATTTTTTTGGTTTGTTCCATTCATGTTTTTCTTTTTCCATTAAAGTCATTGGGGAAGCAGTGCAGCCTATTTTGAACTTCAAAACTGGTGTTTTCTGATCAATTCTAAAGAAATATGTGGGCAGACATCATCACATATGGGAGAGAACTCCAAGGCACCAAGACTATGGAAAAGTGACACCAAAAGTGGTATGAATAAAATCAAATGAATAATGCACCATAAAAGGCAAAAAAGGTACCAGCAGTGGCAGGAATTCTCCAAAGCCCTTTAAAAGGAGAAAAACAACATCAAGAGTGGTGAGAATAGCCCAAGGCTTCAAAAGAGGGCACTGACAACAATGACTTGAACCCCTGAATACAGGCAAAGTGGCACCAACACTGGCATGAACATACTAAGGCAACATGAAGAGGGAACAAATCAGTTTTGGTGGCAGAAAAAATCCCAAGGCACTGATAGAGGAATAAAGCAACACAAAGAGTGGAATGAAGACCCCGACACCATGAGAAGTTTAAAACAGCCACCCACAGTGTCAAGAACATCCCAAGGTATAGATTCTATGGTATGGTAGCAAGGCAGATTGTTAGCAAGTCCCACAAGGTGTAAAGTCTAGAGTATGGCATTAAAACTGAGTGGAAGAAACACCACCAATGTGTATTATAAGGGATATAGCAGCAAAGCAAGTTGAGCAGGATCCCCAAAGTATAGAGTCTGCATTATGACAGCAAGGCTCAGTAGCAGCAATATTCCAAGGTATAACATAAGGGGTATAGCAGCAAGTCAGAGTGGCAGGAAGACCACTAAGGTATTTCAGTCATCCTGCCATTCATATGGAAATACTGGGAAACCCAGCAAAGACAGATTGATTTTTTTAGAAGACCAACTTTTCCATCAACTCTGAAATTAGCCTTGCACTATGAGGGCTTAAAATGCTATTGAGAAGACACATATCCTGGGAACACTAATCGGTAGGTAAAAAAAAGATAATGCTGAGTCAGCTTGGCCAAGTCTGTCCAAACCATAAACTTTTGTGACCAACATTCCATCATATCTGTACCCAAGTCCTTGATGGGTTCTGTCAGATAGCATGTCATGGAGGTGCACACTGCTGCTTTTGAATGTTACATCTCTGCTGCCCCTGTTCTCATTCCTGCCCTGCTAATGCTATTTTCAGATGGCTCTCCCATCTTTTGTCCCTGCTCCAGATCAAGAGGAATAGGCAGCAGTGGCACATATTCTCCCAAATGTAACTTCTTAAAGCTTGAGCTGGCTCCCACTCCGGGCTTTCTGTGGCTAAAAATGTCTCTTTTAAATTTAGGGGCAGGGCTTTCCTTTTTCTCACTGCTCATGTTTTTGACAGGCTGAGCAGCCTTTACCCCTACCATTTTTATGCCCACTGCCATTCCCTTCTCTCCCCTTTGCTCAAAGTGGTATGATGGAACTGAAATTAGCTACTATGAGTTTGATGTCACAATATTTTCAGGAAAAAATCTAAAGCAAGGCTTTTCAGCTAGGTCTTCCCTGCAGAGACCCCATTGTTTTAAATTTATTGTAATCTGTCATACATACAATCAATTTGAAAGAATGAGTTCACTTCAGTGCTTAGCAAGCACAGTGTTAATTTGACAAGCAGAGTTATTTGCTTACTAATGGCATAAACCTAGTCTCTGTCTTTCTAAGAATATCCTTTACAGAATGTGCAGACATTTCTCTCATACACATTTACAGTATGTATACTAGAGATGTGAATTGTGTCCTCGATCGTCTTAACGATCGATTTCGGCTGGGAGGGGGAGGGAATCGTATCGTCGCCGTTTGGGTGTTTAGAGTATCGTGAAAATCATTAAAATCGTGAACCGGCACACTAAAACCCCTAAAACCCACCCCCGACCCTTTAAATTAAATCCCCCACCCTCCCAAACCCCCCCCCCCAAATGCCTTAAATTACCTGGGGGTCCAGCGGCGGTCCGTAGCTAAATCGGGGGAAGGGGGAGGGCAGGAAAACCGGCACACGAAAACACCCTAAAACCCACCCCCGACCCTTTAAATTAAATCCCCCACCCTCCCAAACCCCCCCCCCCCAAATGCCTTAAATTACCTGGGGGTCCAGCGGCGGTCCATAGCTAAATCGGGGGAAGGGGGAGGGCAGGAAAACCGGCACACTAAAGCACCCTAAAACCCACCCCCGACCCTTTAAATTAAATCCCTCACCCTCCCGAACCCCCCCAAATGCCTTAAATTACCTGGGGGTCCAGAAGCAGTCCGGATCGGTCTCCTGCAATTGAATCATGTTGTCTTCAGCCGGCGCCATTCTGCGCCGCCATTTTGCAAAATGGCGGCGGCCATAGACCAACACGATTCGACTGCAGGAGGTCGTTCCGGACCCCCGCTGGACTTTTGGCAAGTCTTGTGGGGGTCAGGAGGCCCCCCCAAGCTGGCCAAAAGTCCCTGGGGGTCCAGCGGGGGTCCGGGAGCGATTGCCTGCCGCGAATCGTTTTCCGTACGGAATGTAAAAGTGGCCCTTAACCCCTATACTACTACCTAAACCTCACCTCAAGTTACTAGGTGGGCCTCCTATAGAGATATAAATAGCTTATTACTAGAAAAACCTTATAGATAGTCTCTCTCTCTCTCTCCCCCCCTCTCTCTCTCCCCCCCCTCCAACATAAAAGGTCTTCACTTATGATTTGAGTTAGCAAGGACATATGGATTTGTCCCAGCTACTTGGACTTACCAGAGGTAACTGCTCCTTGCTCTCTATTGCAGATAGGAACCAGTACTTGTTCCTTGAGGGCCCATGTTCCTGAACACTCTGGAAGCTATTGCAGATACAGACATGTGTGAGTTACCACCGCTCTCTCAGAGCTTCCCCTGGAACCAGGAACTCGTTCCTTGAAGGCCTAACTCTTTCCACCGACTGAGCCTCTTTTAGAACCTATGTGAGTTTGTCACCTACTACTGGCTATGGGGCGGATTTTAAAAGGAGCGCGAATAGCCTACTTTTGTTTGCGCTCCAGGCGCAAACAAAAGTACGCTGGATTTTAGTAGATACGCGCGGAGCCGCGCGTATCTGCTAAAAACCTGGATCGGCGCGAGCAAGGCTATGGATTTTGTATAGCTGGCGCGCGCCGAGCCGCGCAGCCTACCCCCGTTCCCTCCAAGGCCGCTCCGAAATCGGAGCGGCCTCGGAGGGAACTTTCCTTTGCCCTCCCCTCACCTTCCCCTCCCTTCCCCTACCTAACCCACCCGCCCGGCCCTGTCTAAACCCCCCCCTTACCTTTGTCGGGGGATTTACGCCTCCCGAAGGGAGGCGTAAATCCCCGCACGCCAGCGGGCCTCTTGCGCGCCGGGCCGCGACCTGGGGGCGGGTACGGAGGGCGAGGCCACGCCCCCGGGCCGCCCCGGGCCGTAGCCACACCCCCGGGCCCGCCCCCGGAACGCTCCCGACATGCCCCGAAAACGCCGCGCGGTTCGGGCCCGCCCCCGACACGCCCCCCTCAGAGAACCCCGGGACTTACGCGAGTCCCGGGGCTCTGCGCGCGCTGGTAGGCCTATGTAAAATAGGCTTACCGGCGCGCAGGGCCCTGCTCGCGTAAATCCGCCCGGTTTTGGGCGGATTTACGCGAGCAGGGCTCTGAAAATCCGCCCCTATGTAAACAGCATACCCTGACTACTCACTATCTATAGTCTTTGTACAGCTCAGCAACCCTGGCATTGTAGTTCCAGTATCTGAGGGACTTCAGCCCTGCTGGGCATATCAGCTCACTACTGCTACCTCTGGTGGCTCTACTAACCTGTCTAATAAAAGAACTATCTGTGTCTGTCTCCATACCAAGCCTAGCCGGTGGTCCCTCTCAAGATATCCCCCTGGGGGTGCTGCCATCGGCCCAAGGATTCGCCTATTTACATTCCTTTTCAGCTGAATACCTTCTCTAGCACTCAGCTGGTACAGATTGCCAACTCAGCTGTCTATATCATAACAAGATTGATAGTTCCGCCTACGGAGCATATTAGATTCCTAAACTCCTCCTTCCATGGTAGCCAGTCCCTAACAGATTGTAACTCTGCATGGTGACTCATAACAGGTTACTACTCCTCCCTCTACAGGAGTATCCAGCAGCATCTTACAATAGATTGCTAACTCCTCCCCTCTGGAGGAGAAAAACCTAACAGATTGCTAACTCCAGTGAATCCAGCTTTAAAATTGGAGAAGCAGTACTCCTGGGAATCCAGCTTAAGGTATGAGATGTCAGTAACCCATGGACCCGGCACACCTCTCCGCTTTGCAGGCTATACCGAGCCTGGCTCAACACATCTCAGAACAGCAAGAAACCTTGGAGAAACTTACTGCAGCATTTCATCAGCTTCACACACAGAAGATATAAGGCACATCTTCTACACAAGAAAGTCAGTTACAGGAGGTAACTTTAAAGACAGCTGTTCCTCTGGTGGCGCCTATTCGATTCTCCAGAGAACTCCAGAAGACTCGGGGCTTTTTAAACCAGTACAGCTTACATTTCACCCTACAACCTTCATTGTTTTCCACGGGCCTCTCTAAGACCAGATACATCCTATCATACTTGGATGGGAGAGCCTTGTCGTGGGCATCTACCTTGTGGGAATGCAAGGACCCTATGCTGCAGGACATAGAAGGATTTATGGACTTGTTTAAATCCGTTTTTGATTACCCTGCTTGTTATGTCTGTTGCTGGGTTTGCTTTGGTGGACTTGAAGCAAGGCAACAGATCGCTGGCTGAATTTGCCATAGAATTCAAGACTCTTGCAGCGGAACTTCGCTGGGACCCCAGATGTCTCAAGACACTCTTCTGCAGAGGCCTGGATACCCGCGTGAAAGACGAGCTGGCTGCTCGCCAGACACCTGATTCGCTGGAAGAATTGATAGCCTTAGCTACTCGGATTGATTGTTGGCTCCGAGACAAGGTAAAAGAATTCCAAGCTAAGGTTTTATCTGGGTTGAAACAGGCCAGTACCCCTGCACCTCGGATGTATCCAGAAATTTCTGCTGTTGACAAAGAGGAACCAATGCAACTTGGTCATGGTCACTGGACTTCTAAAGAGAGAAGATTCCGGAAGAAATACGGCTTGTGCATGTACTGTGGTCAGCTCGGCCATGATGTCTCTACATGCTCCTTACGTCCAGGAAACGGACGGGCCTAAGTCCCGCGGGAGGACTGTTCTTGGGCCATAAGGCATTATCTCCTCCTCTCTCTCATTTAGTCTCTGTGACCGCTGAACCAGCGATGGTTCGGACCCCTGCCCTGGAGGACTCAGGAGCAGGAGGCAACTTTAATCTCAGACGTGTTGTGGAAAACCTGAGGAGTCCCTTCGTCAAATTAGAAGATCCACTATTGTACTACAATTTGAAGTGGGCCTTGGACGTTCCTTTACATCGCCACTTCTCCTGAAGATCTTATGATGTCCACAGCAGTCTACTGGCTGCTGATACTCATAGCAGTTGCTATGCTCACCATGGCTATATGGCGCTCTACATCCTTATTGTCTTCACGGACTATTATTGGGAGATATCTCTACTTGGAAGTCGTGCCTGAAGGATTACGGCACTGTTGATTCCGAAGAAGATATCTCTACTCGGAAGTCGTGCCTGAAGCATTACGGCACTGTTGATTCCAAAGAAGATATCTCTAGCCACCAGCCTGTTTGATTTGCTGGTGCTGCCACCATCTCTCTTCCAGCAATTCTATGGAAGAATTATCCAGAAGTGGGTTTTGGACGTACATCAGCTTGCCACTTCTGTTGAAGTTCATTGACGTCCATAGTAGCTAGATGTTGCTGCTGAAGTTCACTACTCATCCAGCATTGAAGATATTCCTTGAGAAGAGGGGTTGGACATACCCCAACATCGCCACATTTGCTGAAGGTTCAGTGATGTCACAGCTGTTGAGCTATTGCTATGGAATTCAATACTTCATCCAGTTACATAAATGAAGAAATTACCCTTAGTAGTGAGGTTGGACGTTCACCATCATTGCCACTTTTGCTGATGGTACACTGATGTCATAGCAGCTGAGCTATTGCTGCTGAATGCAACAGCTCATTCCGTTATTTCTGAAGAGATACCTTTAGACGTGGGGTTGGACGTACCCTATCACCACCACTTCCATTGAAGTTTCAGTGGCATCTATAATAGTTAGCCATTGCTGCTAAATGCTATCAACTCTTATCCAGCTACATTTATTTATTTATTTAAAAGTCTTCTATACCGATGTTAGTCGAAACATCACCTCGGTTTACATGGAACAAAAGAAATGGAAATTACAAGTAACAGGGGAAGGGTAAGGGGTACAAAAAACCATAAGGAGAGCAGAGAAGCATAGGAACAAACAACAAGTGAACTATAATGTCATAAGAACAAGGTCATAGTCAAATTCAGGTCATGATCCATCACAATTCAATATTCATCAAGGGTGTTGGGGAAAGGCTTGTTTGAATAGCCAGGTTTTGAGCTGGGCTCTGAATTTGGTGATGCAAGGTTCAAGTCTGAGGTGGGTTGGGAGTGAGTTCCAGTGCATAGGTCCAGCAATGGAGAGCGCCCGATCCCTTGTAGCTGTGAGGTGTGCTTTCTTTAGGGATGGCACATGGGGGGACCCTTTGTTAGTGGTCCTTGTTGGTCGATTCGAGCTGGCAAATTGGAGGGGATCTGCCATCCAGTTGGAGTGATGGGAGTATAAGGCTTTATGTATAATGGTCAGGGATTTAAAGAGGATGCAGGAGGGAATAGGGAGCCAGTGTAGGTCCTTCAGTATAGGGGAAATATGATCGTATTTGTGAGCGTTGGAGAGGGTTCTGGCTACAGTGTTCTGTAGCATTTGGAGGGGCTTTAAGGAGGAGTAGGGTAGGCCAAGAAAGAAAGAGTTACAGTAATCCATCTTGGATGCCAGTGTAGCCTGGACAACAGTGCGGAAGTCACTAGCGTGAAGGAGAGGTTTCAGGTTTTTTAAGACTAAGTTTGAAGAAACCCTCTTTGAGTATGGCACTGATATGTTTTTTGAAGTTCAGTTGTTGGTCGATTAGGACCCCCAGGTTCCTTGAGCAGGGCTGTGCATGAGGAATCTTGATAGCAGACTCAATTGAGAGTGCGGGATTAGTAGGGGGGTGATGGGATATGAGGAGGAGTTCAGTTTTGGCAGTAGCTACATCTACTGGAGAGACATCTTTAGAAGTGGATTTTGGACATTCTTCAACACCACCACTTCCACTGAATTCCTCAGTGATGTCCACAGCAGCTCGACCCATTGCTGCTGATATCATCAATACCACTTTGAAAGATTCTTCCAAATCTCAAGATCTATCTGTCATCTTTGCAGAAGACAAAGTTGAAATCAAGATCAAAGAGATTCTGGATGTTCGTAACAGAGGCAAGAATTGCGAATACCTTCTGGTTTAGGAAGGTTTCAGCCCCGATTTGATCACTTGGGAGCCTCAGACCAATATCTTGGATAAAGAGTTGCTTCATCAGTTCCACCTCTCTCTCTCTCTCTCTCTCTCCCCAATGTGTGAAAAGGTAATACATAAAACACATTGTGATAATTAGGAAATAAACATTCCCCTTTTTCTATCACATGCAATATTTACAACAATTTGATAAATCTAGCTATATGAAAGATACAAGAGGTGTTGATTTGTACAATGCACTCTCTACTTAGCTTCAACTTTACTGTCTGTACCTCTTACTGTGTATATAAATACACCTCCCCAAACTAAGGCCTAGATTCATCATTTTGCTATAAATATAATAAAAATAGTGCCTGCAATAAAAAATAGTGCCTGCAGTTTTCCTGTTATTGCTTTGCATAGGCATTTTATTGCAACAAGCATTACATTTATTACACCTGTGTTATTTTCACATTGCAAGCTGAGTTATTGACTGGACAGCTTTAATTGCGGCTTGGGCTGCTGGTGAGAGAGAATTTTTCAGCCATAGGCACAACACACAGGAAAAGGTGTAGTGATTTCTGGCGTTACTAACACTAACTAACTAACCACACTAACTAACCCTCATTTCCATTTACTCCCCCCACTTGAACACAAATGAAAAATGTGCATATGCAATTTATGATGTAGTATTTCACATGCATTAGGGCATTTTCGTGGGCATTAGGGCCCTAATGCGTTTTGATAAATGACCCCCCCCCCCCAAGTTAGCTTTATTTATAGCATTTTAATAAATCTAAGGGTATGTTAGTTGTCTTTACCACATCCCTTGCAAACAGATTCTATAGGTGGATTGTACAATGTGTGAAAAAAACACTTCCTATGATTTGTTTTAAATCTGATGGCAGCTAGTTTCATAAATTGTCCCCTCTTCCTAGTGTTGTTTCTAAAGCTAAATAACCATCCCCTATTTACCCATTCCACCATGATTTTATAAATGTCAATCAAATCCCCTCTCAGCCATCTCTTTTCCAAGTTAAAGTGCCCTTATGTGTCTGTAGTTTTTCTTCTTATAGGAACTTTCCCATCCCCTTTATCATTTTGTCACCCTTCGCTGTAGTTTTTCTATGTTTGTTATGTCTATTTTGAGATGGGTTGACCAGAACTCCACATCACATGTCGGATGTGTACAAAAGCATTATGATATTCTCAGTTTTGGTCTCTATTCTTTTCCAAATAATTCCTAACATTCTATTTACCTTTTTGACTACTGCCGCACACAGAGCCAAAGATTTCAAGGTATTGTCTACAAGGACTCCAAAGTCCTGTTCCTGACATGGAACCCAGCATTGTATAGCTAAAGTTGGAATTAATTTTTCCTACATGCATTACTTTGCACTTATCCACAGCTAATAGCATCTGCCATTTAGATGCCCACTGTCCTATCCTCACAAAGTCCTTCTGCAGTTATTCACAATTCCTGCTCTTTTAACAACTTTAATCAAATTTGGGTTTTCTACAAATTTTGGGCCTCATTTTCCAATATCGCATAGGTAACGCATTAAGTGGCGTTTCCCATGCAAATGAGTCTTTTTTCGTGCAGCGGGGAAACTTTGCAGGTGCACGATAAAACAACCAAAGAATCATTGCACTGCATGAAACAGGCTGTTTCATGAAAGGTTTATTGTGGTTCACAATGTTTCCAGACAGCCTGTTTCAGTATCCTGTGGGAGAACGAGAGCCTTGCTATAATGTCTACTCCCTAGACAGGTATTTGTATCCCTATGGGAGGCCCACCTAGTAACTCGAGGTGAGGATTAGGTATGAGTGTAGGGGGTTGGGGCCACTTTCACATTCAACATGAGACGTACGAACAGAACAGTGGTCTCTTGTGAAGATTTGATGGCCTTCGGAGTAAGGAAACTCACTCCAAGATGAGATTTGTGCAATGTTCTCTCTACCTAGCTTGATGGACACTCTACCTGGGCAACAACAAGCTAGGTGGGGAGAACATTGCCCAAATCTCATCTTGGAGTGAGTTTCCTTACTCCGAAGGCCATCAAATCTTCACAAGAGACCACTGTTCTGTTCGTACGTCTCATGTTGAATGTGAAAGTGGCCCCCAACCCCCTACACTCATACCTAATCCCCACCTCGAGTTACTAGGTGGGCCTCCCATAGGGATACAAATACCTGTCTAGGGAATAGACATTATAGCAAGTCTCTCTCTTTCTCTCTCTCTCACACACAACTGGCCTCTAGCCACAATGTATCATGAATGAAAGGGTTGTAGCTATTGGCTGTTTTGCTGCACATGATACCTTTACATATGCTCCGCCCCAAATCGCGTTAACGGCTGTTAGCACGATTTGCGAACTTATCTCCTGCGGTAACTCCTTGGAAAATGACCCCCTTTGTTACTTTACTCGTTGATCTTTTCTGTAGATCATTTATGAATATGCTGAATAGCCAATTACCAATACAGACACCTGGGACACTCCATTAATGACTCTTCTCCATTTGAAAAAAACAATCATTTAATACTACACTCTGTTTTGTCTTTTAATCAATTACCAATTCACAATAGGACACAGCCTCCATTCCCATGACCTCCCAACTTCCTGAAGAGTCTCTCATTAGGCACTTTGTCAAATGCCCAAGTACACTATGGGGTTGATTTTAAAAGGAGCGCCACGCACACATGGGCGTGCTGATTTTATAACATGCATGCGCCAACGTGTGCATGTTATAAAATCCTTTGGCCACATGCACATGCGCCCTGGATTTCAAAAACTGCGCGCACATGTGTCGGCGGTGCACGTGTGGGGGATGAATTTTAGTAAATTATGCACGGCGACACAATCGGGCCTGCCCCCAGTTCCCTACCCCTTGCCTATCCTTCCTTCCTTTCCCCTCTCCTCCCAGACCCCTAACCCCTACCTAGCTACCTGAAAATGTTTTATTTTTCTACTTACTGCTCCTTCCTAGCAGAAGTAGTTTCCGCGTACTGGCTGGCTGCCAACACTCACTTCCCCAGAACAGCGGCTAATGGCCACTGTCCCAGCCGGCCTCCATCCCGCCCCTCCCCGCCTAGACCCCACCCCCCGACTCACCCTTTTTTCAGGGCCCGGCACTTGTACATGTATCAGGACTTACATGCATGGCTGGACCCTTTTGATAATGCACGTGGCGCATGCAGGGCCAGGCCATGTGCGTAAGTCCCGATTTTTATGTGCACGGCCATTTGAAATTCAGCCTAATATCAATTGGCTCACCTTTATCTGTCTGTTTATTTATACCTTCAAAATATCTACTAAGAGGTAGATTTAAAAAGGAGCGTGCGTGCATCCGTGTGCACGTGGTTCACGGTATGTGCATATAGATGCGTTGATTTTATAACATGCACGCCGGCACGCACAGGTTATAAAATCCATAGGCCACATGCACATGAGTGCCGGATTTTAAAATCTGCATGAGCATGTGTGGGCAGCGTGCGCAGATGGATGAATTTTAGTAAAGTAACGTAGTTCCCTCCAAGTCTGCTCCAATTGCTCCTCCCAAGCAGTGGTAATCTGCGCACGCTGGCTGGCTGCCGGCATGTGCTACCCCACGACAACGGCTAATGGCTGCTGTGCCGGCTAACCTCCATCCAGCCCCACCCCGCCTCCTTCTGCCCAGAACACACACTCGGCCCACTCCTTTTTCAGGGCCCGGCATTTGTGCATGTATCGGCACTTATGAGCGTGGCTGAGTCCTTTTGAAAATGCATGCAGCGTGCACAGAGTCCGACCACATGCATAAGTGCCAATTTTTACACGCACGGCCATTTGAAAATTTGGCCTTAAATTGGTAAGGCAAGTCTTCCGTTGACTCTCCCCCATTAAACCATGTTTATTTATGTGTTCAGTAATTTTGTGTTTAAGCATAGCTACTACCATTGTGCCCAGCAGGGACATCAAGGTCACAGGTCTATATTTTTCTGGATCACCTACAGAGTCATTTTATAAGAACATAAAAAATTGCAACGCTGGGTCAGACCAAGGGTCCATTAGGCCCAGCATCCTGTTACCAACAGAGGCCAAACCAGGCCACAAGAACCTGGCAATTACCCAAACACTAAGAAGATCCCATGCTACTGATGCAATTAATAGCAGTGGCTATTCCCTACGTAAACTTGATTAATAGCAGTTAATGGACTTCTCCTCCAAGAACTTATCCAAACCTTTTTTGAACCCAGCTACACTAACAAATTCCAGAGCTAAATTGTGCATTGAGTGAAAAATAATTTTCTCTGATTAGTCTTAAATGTGCTACTTGCTAACTTCATGGAATACCCCCTAGTCCTTCTATTATTCAAAAGTGTAAATAACCAATTCACATCTACTTGTTCAAGACCTCTCATGATCTTAAAGACCTCTATCATATCCCCCCTCAGCCGTCTCTTCTCCAAGCTGAACAGCCCTAACCTCTTCGGCCTTTCCTCATAGGGGAGCTGTTCCATCCCCTTTATCATTTTGGCATCATATTGGCCACCCTCTAGTCTTCTGGTACCATGGCTTTTTTAAGTGACAGGTTGCAAATCGCAAGAAAGAGGTCTGAAATTTCTTATTACTTTTATTTACTTTCTTAATATTGAAAATGATTGCTCTTTCTTTAGTTGTTTTTAGTTTGGCTCACTGATCTTTCACTTCATTTATATCCCTTCACTCTGTCTCCAGCTCCAAGACTTGGACTTCTGATGATCATTAATGCTTAGGTTTGTGCCTTCCTAAATTATAGAAACACTTTCTCTATGCGGAAATACCAGATTCAGTATCATTCTTTCTTTCATGAGTTCTATTATCATTTGTCTGAGAAGGAAGTTTAGGATTTCTTTACTTCTAAATGAGTCCACAGATAGGATATTCCAATTCAATCCGATAGGTTAAAACATACCCAACAGAAGTACCTCTCATTTCATTCTGACCTTTTAGATGACCTTGTACAGATTTCTCCCCAGTTCCTCCACTCATGCAGATAAACTACTATATATTTTATCAATCTGTAAGGTGAGTTTGGGGAAAATTACACTAGAAAAATATAGTTCCAGTGCCTCTACAATGCACTAAATTGCCCACAAATAGTATTACTGTAGCTTCAGGATCCTCACCTATCATTAAATAATGTTATTTTTAACTATGGGAGTGCCTCTTGTATTTTTTTTTTTAGTTTAAATCCTGTATTGCATTCATCGGCTTGTGGGCAGCCAATTTCACCTCTGTGGCCTGGTTGCCGCTGCTCTCCTCGTCGTGGTGGGATGCCGCTGGGCACCATATGGCAGGATGCCACCAGCTCGTGCCTCTCCTTAGATGCGTGCACATCCGACACCAGCCCTCTTAAAGGGACCATGGCAGGAAAGTTCCCACGGTCCCTACTGATGACATCACAGTCTTTGCTCTATTTAAGGGCAGCTACCCTGGCTCACCACCCTTCCTCAGTAACAGGTCTAGCTGTGTCCTGTAATGCGTGTTGCTTGTTCCTGTCTTCGTCTGCCCAGCTGGTTACAGCCTTCGTCTGTCCCACCTATTCCAACCTTGCCTGCACTGCCTGCCTCAGCCCTGTCTATCCCTCTTCCTCTCTCTTGGACAGAAACCTGGTCTCGACCCTTGCCTGGACTCTTGCTATGCCTGAATGCTGCCTGCCTCAACCCTTGCCTGGACTCTCACTTTGCCAGCCTGCTGTCTGTCCCTGTCCATAGCCTGCCCCTGCACCACAACTCTAGCCATCTCCAGAGACCTTCACCTAAATCCTTCCAGCCCCATCACCCAAAGGTTCAACCTGAGGGGACCGAGGGCTGGTAAAGGTGAGCCCTAGACGTCTCTGCTTTGTCTGGGTCTGCCTGCTAGCAGTGAGAACCTGCAGGGCTTCTCCCTGCAGGTAGAGCAAATCTCACCCCAGCCCAAGGGTCCACAGATACAACATCCTGCTTACATCCAACTAGGTACTTCAACCCTCCGCCCTCTCTGTCTTAGCAATGCATCATCAAATTAGACTAAACTACACACATTTTCAGTTATATTAAAGTTAAAATCTTTTTTGTTAGCCTTTCATATTTTTTTGTATTGCCAGCTGTATCAGAGCTTTGTTCTTTTCAATTCCCCTTGTGCATCCTACTCTAACTAATTATTTAAGAAAAGATGCCCACTATAGTAAGTCCTTTTGCAATAAAATGTTACAAATAACCATGTCAACCCCTGAATCGTAGTTCCTTCCAGATTCTTATTATATTCTCATCCAACAGAAACACAGCTGGCATTCCTGCTCCCCTGTACATGTGCCAGTTCTTGCTCCCTTTCACTCTCCCTCGCGTTTTTCCTCTGCTAATCATTCCACTCACAGTGAGATCGGGAAACATGGCAATTACGCTTCATTTTAACATTAGAAAAGCATGAAATGAAATCCTCCAGATTCTAATGATAAGAAACCTGACAATTATTCAAATGTTCTATAATGAAATTACAGCAATTAAATGCAAATTTCTCAATTTTTCTTCATTATTCTGTGTGCGCGCTAAGAGTCTTGGAGAGGTGACATTACGTCACTTGTTCTGAAACATCTATCCAGTTATTCTGGAGTGCTGAAGTTGATAATGTCTATTCAAGCAATGTTGGAAACACACGCAAGTCATTGTTGTTTCAAAGGCACCATAATTATTCTATTGATGGTGACATGTTTTCTTTGTCGAGGTGCCAGTGGATTATACGTTTTAAAATGTTAGTCTCGAATGAATACACTGTCCTATAGGTTTCCTTAAAACAACTACTTTTCATCTGCATAGAGTAATTTTAGGGATTTTTTTCATGCCAGCTATGCATATACTACAATGCATGAAACATATATTGTCTAACACAGTCATCACATTAGAATTAGATTTTACAGACCTGTAATCAAATGTTATTATGTCTTTTATGAAGTTATGATATCATATCACAGTGTTTCCCAACCGATATGCCTTCAGATCTGATCGGCTGTGCCATGGAAAAGTCAACACTGCCTGATGCTCAGATCTAAGCCAGCACCTGGGCTCTGCTCTCAGCACCACGCAGCAATAAAAGACACCAACGGTAGTCATTAGACTTGTAGAAGTTTCTGAGAACACGTGTAATCATGTTCTCTTCTTCCTAGTTACAGCTTGAGCCGCAAAATATGGTAATGTATGGGCAGCATGTAGGGCATGGATAGCAGGCCTCACTTTGTGCAGCACCCACACTGTACACTACACCTCCTCCTCTACTTCCTCTTGATCCTTCTTCTTTCAGTCCTTCCTGCCTAGGTCTTATCCTCAGTCTGAGCAAGATGAGGGCAGCATGTGCTGAGCACTGGATGTGGCTCACTTTGAGTGTTGAGCAATGAACAGCAGTAGAGGCATTCTGGTAGACACATACAGTCGTCAAAATGAACTAATCAAACCAGCTGCCTGCATTACATCAACTTCTTCCTTCTCCTGAACTTGTATGTAGAGGGAGCTGGTCCATTGTGATGAGTTTATGTGTGTCTCACCCTTTCTTTTGAAATTTTGTAGAGACTCTCAATGATTCCACAGCTCTTTCTTTGGCCATATGGGTCCTCTTCATGGCTGTGCTGCCATGGAGGCTGTTGTACCACATGATATTTTTGTAAGTGTGCCTTGAGCTTGAAAAGGTGGGGCAACATTGTCATGTCATCTTATCTGAAGTGCTAATTACTGCATATAATCACAGAATTCTGCCATTAACTGCATAAGCACAGCCATTAACATGGTTGGTTATAATTAACCTCTACTGGGCTTCTCATTCGTTTACCTCAAAGGCACATGTATGTCAAAAAAGGTGAATGTCAATGAATTTTTTCAAGAGATTTTATAGCAATTAAAAGCTCAAATAATCCAATCTTGTCAGATGAAGCAACTCAAATATAGACGGATGTCAGCTGACATTTTGTTGCTCTCAACTGCATCAGGGGAAAAGGTAAATATTACTTATCTAAAAAATTGTGCTCCCTATGAATGCTGCAACCTCACCACCTTTATCAACTGTTCATTGGGAGCACCTTATTTTTAATTTTTTTTTCTGTTTAACTGGCTATATTTTCAATACATATGGTTAAGGTAAAAGTTAGCAACAAAAATAATGTGTGGCAAAAAATAAACTGATCAATAACAGTCAAGAAAGAAACTATATAATATAATGTAAATGGAGGGCCCTCCATTTACATTATATTATATAGTATATATTATTGCATTATATTATTTACATTATATTATTTACTGTGGAGCTTAATATTATGCACAACTGATGTGTACATATGCAAAATAAAATGTTTCTTTGTTGACTGTTATTGATCAGTATATCTTTTGCCACACATTAGTTTTGTTGCTATTTATCTATATGTGTGTGCCGTTTACTCCACCCTTCTTCTGTGTAAGGTAAAAGTTATCCAGGTGCTGGTGGTTTGATTTAAAAGTTACCTGGACATGTGTACCTGGATATCTTTAACCAAGTATATTCACTACATATCCATGACAAGTTATCCTGCTAACTTTTTGAATTTTCTGTTGATCTTCAGTGCAGAGTTCAAGTTGCCATATCATGTAAGAGATGTTACTTTCATTTGGAGGTCCATGCTGAGCTGCTATGCAGCTCAGCAAGTTAGCTGATCTACTTACAGTATCCAGTTACCTTATCCTAAATATTCAGCGACTCAGCCGCCTCACTGAATATACCTGGCTATCCCAAAGTTAACCGGATAAGTTTATCTGGCTAACTTTAGGACAGGTCTATGGTATGCGCAGACTTAGCTGGATAACTTATCTGGCTAACTCAGCTCCTCCCAGTTACATGCTTGGAATGCCCCTAACTCATCTGGGAAACTTTTAGCCGGATAATAAATTAACTGTCTAGAATTTAACTAAATAAGTGCCCAAATATTCATTTAGCTATATAACTTTAGTGTTATCCAGCTAAATGCTTCTGAGTATGGACATCTGGAGTTTTAATATGTTATATCATGCTTGTGCTTCTATTAAGTTTCATTACACAAGTTAATAGGGATATGCATTCAATTGAAAAAAATGAGTAAAATGCAACGAATGAGACCATTTTCATTTTAGGTCCAAGAAAACAAACCGGTAACCGATCCAAGATGGCTAGCAGCAAACAAACAACAAGGTGGAATCGGTATAAAATGGACTTTATTGAATCTTGCCCGACTCTGGCCGAGTTTCGCTCAACGAGCTGCCTCAGGGGCTTTAGAGCCACTTGAATTGGCTCAGATTAGCACGGACTTCACATATATCATAATTGAAGCAGCATTTGTTTGAGCGGCGAGTAGAATTGTGATATCACTGCCCTCACAGTGGTCTGCTGTTGAAAGTATCTGTTTCAAAACAGGTCCGATAGTCAGTTCGCTGATTGATGCTTCTTCAATTATGATATATGTGAAGTCCATGCTAATCTGAGCCAATTCAAGTGGCTCTAAAGCCCCTGAGGCTCCCTGGAGGGAGCACTGGATGGCCAGTGCCATCTTTAAAAATGGCGCAGGCCATCCAGTGCTTCTACCATGTGACAGGGGCCGGCCAATGGCACGGATACCCTGTCACATGGTAAGGGCAAAGGGCCATCGGCGCCATTTTGATTAGTGGCAGCCGACGGCCCGGGAGCGGGAGATCGCTCCAGGGACCCCCACTGGACCACCAGGTACTTGTAAAATGTTTTTGGGGGGTTGGGAGGGTGCCGACCATCCATTGCTCCTACCATGTGACAGGGGCTGACCAATGGCACTGGTAGCCCCTGTGACATAGTAGGTCAAAGGCTATTAGCGCCATTTTGAATATCGGCAGTCGAGGGTGTGAGTGCAGGAGATGGCTCCCGAATGGCTCCCGGACCCCCAGCTGGACCACCAGGGAGTTTTGGTAAGTCTTTGGGGGAGGGGGGTCAGGAGGGTGGGGGGTTGTATTTAATTTAATTTTAGCCAGGAAACGAATAAGAATTAACGTATAAACGTTACGGGGGCCCCCCTTGCCGAATGCAACGTATCTGCCCCCGATGAATACGAATCCCAAATGCAACATATGGTGTCCCTCTGCACATCCCTACTGCTTTACATGTCTCATGGTGCTTTGGGATCTTCATGCCACCCTTGGTGCTGCTTTCTCACTCTGTTAGTGCCTTTGGTATTTTTCTGCATCTTTGATGGGTTTTTTCCCCCTTCATGAGGCCTTTGAATGTTCATAACACTCTTGGTGCCATTTTGCCCCTTTTGTGCTGCCTTTGGGGCTTCTGCCACTGATATCTGTACCCTCTTTTGAAGTCTTTTGATTCTCTTGACACTGTTGCTTTGCTCTTCCCACGGTGCCTTGGCGAATTCCTGACACTGCTGGTACCTTTTGCCCCTTTATGGTGTCAGGCTTTTCATGCAACATTTGGTGCTACTTTGCCATAGTCTTGGTGCTTTGGAGTTCTCTTCCTCCTTTTGATGTTGTCTACCCTCATGTTTCATTAGAATTAATTAGAAAACAGCAATTTTGAAGCTTAAAATAGGCAGCATTGTTTCCCCTTTTGACATTAATGGGAAACAAATGAAACAAATAAACAAAACAATATGGGGCAGATTTTCAAAGGGGTACACGCGTAAGATATGCGTGTAACCCCGAAAACATGTTCCAAGTTCCCCCTGCGCGCGCCAAGCCTATCTTGCATAGGCTCGGCAGCGCACGCAAGCCCCAGGATGCACGTATGTCCCGGGGCTTCGAATAAGGGGCTGGCCAGGGGCGTGTCCGGGAGCGTGGTGGTGGGCCAGGGGCGTGTCCAGGAGCATGGTGGTGGGCCAGGGCGTGTCCGGGAGCGTGGTGGCGGTCCATGGGCGGTCTGTGGGCAGGGCCGGAAGCCTGACGGTGGTCCAGGGCAGGGCCGAGTGCTCCGGCACAGTGGCCTGTGCCTGGGCAGGGAGCCGGCGGCAGGCATAACTCCACAAAATAAGGTAGGGGGGGATTTAGTTAGGGCTGTGGGTGGGTTAGATAGGGGAAGGGAGGGAAAGGTGGGGGGGACCAAAAAAAAAGTTTCCTCCAAGGCCGTTCCAATTTTGGAGTGGCCTCGAAGGGAACGGAGGCAGGCTCCTCGGCTCGGCGCCCGCAGGTTGCACAATTGTGCACCCCACTCTGTGCGCTGACCCTGGATTTTATAACATGCGCGGCAGCGCGCGCATGTTATAAAATCGGGCATAGATTTGTTTGCGCCGGGTTGCGCAAACAAATCTGTGCCCTCGTGTAAGTTTAAAGATTTGCCCCTATATTTTTCTGTGAAACTAATGAAACAAATGGAGGTGACCTATAAAATGAATGAACCAAAATGACAGTATTGCATCTCTATATCCCGATGAGTTAGTATCATTAAAATAAGACCGTCTCTAGAACGGCAGCACACAAATCGTGTTCTTGATAGCTACCAATTACTCAGGTTTTCTGGATATCCTGATGATTATGCAAGTATCAGGCAGCATTATTCATTAGGAATATCCTGAAAACCTGTGAGGACCAAGGTTGCTGCCCTTTGTTCTATAGAAAGGGGGTCATTGTATGAGACTGAACACCTCCCAGCAACATAAGGAGATATTTATTCACAGGAAAAGTGAGGAATAAATAGCACAGTCTCCCAGTGGAGGTGATGGAGGCAAAAATAGTATGAGAATTCAAGAAAGCATGGGACAGGCACAAGCTATTATTAGTTTCCACTAAGTGAAGGAAAAACTAGAGATCAAGTAGGGTCTGAAATACTGCAACAGAAAAAAGAAAATGGGCAAACCAAATGAATTGTGTGGTCTTTATCTTCTGCCATAAACTATCTGTTAGATTAATGGCTCAGGTATGATTATTTGGGATTAAAGTTTGTTACAGTGCTTTGCAGTAGATTTTGTATAAAAGTAAACAGTTATTCAAAGTTAGGTCATGAGATGGGAGTAACAGTAGCTATCAGCCATGATTTTTTAAAAATAAGGTACTTCATGGTTTGACTGCTCAGCTTGCAACACCATTCAAGTAGCATGGAACTAGGGTTAGTGCTGAAGTTGTACAAGATACTAGATATAGATAATGACAATTCAGTTTCAGGATAGGGAAGTCAAATCTAGATAATCCAAGCCACATTTTTTTTAAACAAAAAAGTTAGTAGGAAAACATGCCTTATGAGCGGGGATGGCAATTATTTAAGTCATTTCCATGGGTAAAATGCACATAAATAGGCTTTTAGATTCTTGCCCATGAAATTTAGGAATGCGGGTTCTTTTGTCTGCATAACCTCAGAGGTGTTCCAGTGCCAAGGTTTGGTCTGAGGATGCACTTCTGTGGGTAGTTTGCCTTAAAAAGAACATACACAAAAGCAGGCACAGATATGAGAGAGAGTATTTTTACCAGGGGATAATCAAAATGAAACTATCCATCTATGGTTGCTTTGATTATTTCAGCAAAACCCATGCATTTGCTAAAATACGGGCTACTGATTATTGCTTCCTAAAGGCCAATTCAGTACAGTGCACTCCGCTTTTCGACGCGCTAGCTTTACCCCTTATTCAGTAAGGGGTAATAGCGCGTTGAAAACGCGCGTCCAACCCCCTCGAAACTAATAGCACCCGCAACATGCAAATGCATGTTGATGGCCCTATTAGTTATTCCCGCACAATACAGAAAGTAAAATGTGCAGCCAAGCTGCACATTAAATTAACGCCTGCCCAAAGGCTGGCATTAATTTCTGCCAGTGCCGGGAAGTGCACAGAAAAGCAGTAAAAACTGCTTTTCTGTGCACCCTCGGACTTAATATCATGGCGATATTAAGTCGGAGGCCCCAAAAGTAAAAAAAAAAAGTAAAAAAAAAAAAATTAAAAATCGGCCCGTGGGTCGGAGGATGAACGATCAGTTATGCCGGCGTCCATTTTCCAAACCCATGGCTGTCAGTGGGTTTGAGAACCAAAACTGGCAAAATTGAGCATCGGCTGTCAAACCTGCTGACAGCAGCCGCTCCGGTCAAAAAGGAGGCACTAGGGACGCGCTAGTGTCCCTAGCGCCTCCTTTTATCGCAGACCCTAATTTGCACAGGCCACCTTCCTGAATTGCGCGCCCAGGAGAGTGGCCTATTCACGCGCCGGGAGAGCGGGCGCTCGCACGCTCTCCTGCGCGTTTTTCTGAATCGGCTTGCTTATGTATAGCTATAAGGAGTCGACTGGAAATGAGGAAAAGTAAATAAGATCAAAATCGCCGAAACTCTCAGGTGTGTTAATATTTTTTCTGCTTACCAAAATCTATTTTATGGAAACATTTTTAGATTTCTCCAAAACATATTTTCATTTCACATAAGCATTATACATTATCTATGTGCTATGAAATGTAATGAATACATTTAATAAAAATAATATTTGTGGAAAATGTTAACTGTGTTAACTGGATCAGCATTTTTCAAGGCATCATTACTGATGCATACTTTCAAACTGATGTGTTTTCAAGTGATTTATAAAGAAAAAAAGCAATTAAGGCAACATTCAGTTATGGAAAAATGTCTACTTACATTTAGGTAGTAATTTTGTAATATTGCACACAAATTAGCCAACAAATAGGTCCATAAGTTACACCAATTTTCAAGGTGGACTTATGCACATAAGTCTACTTTGCAAATTATCTTGGCAGAACTAAGCACACACAATTACATCTGCTATTTGGTATGAATGGTTTTGCTGAAAGAATTTGCATGCATACTTTTAAAAATCTAAAAGTATGTCCCAATTCTTCTCAGAATCCACCCCTTGGAACAATTTTCCATAAGCACTGAAAAGCATGTGCATGCTGAGGTTCATATTCAGCAACTGTGCAGCTCAGCTAGTTAGCTGGTTAAATTTAACCTGCTAGCTTAGTTTATATATTCAGCAGTCTGGCCAGACCACTGAATATACTGTATGTGGCTATCCTAAAGTTAGCCAGATAAGTTATCAGTTGACAAGACGTAGCAGGATAAGTTATCCAGCTAACTCTGAATATACTACTTAGCCTGAAAACATATTTGGCTAAATCTGCTCCTCGCCCTATCTTCCAATTAGCCAACTATTTAGCTGGATAACTAACTATCTGGCTAAGTGGTGGCCCTTCAGTGCGTATGGATATTCTGCCATCACTACTTTGCCATATAAGTCCTAACTTATTAGGGATGTGCATCGTTTTTATGACAAATTAAAATATCATACGATATTTCATAATTCGTCATGTATTGGGGGTCCCCGAAAATGATAGGAAAACCCCACGAAATTTCATGTAGTTTTCTTATCATTTTGGGGGGGGGGGGGGGTAAGGGCACACAGAAAAAAAACAAAACCCCAAACTCACCCCAACCCTTCAGATCTAATTATTTACAATCCCCTACCCTCCCGAATCCCCCAAAACTTGCCTAAAGTCCCTGGTGGTCCAGTGGGGATCCCAGGATTGATGTCCCCCTCTCGGGCCATCGGCTGCCACAAATTAAAATGGTGCCAATGGCCCTTTGCCTTTACCATGTGACAGGGGCTATCGGTGCCATTGGCCGGTCCCTGTCACATGGTAGGAGCAATGGACGGCCGGAACCATCTTAAAAAATGGCGAGGGCTATCCATTGCTCCTACCATGTGACAGGGGCCGGCCAATGGCACTGATAGCCCCTGTTACATGGTAAGGGCAAAGGACCACCAGTGCAATTTTGTTTACTGGCAGCCGATGGCCAGAGAGCAGGAGATTGCTCCCGGGACCCCCACTGGACCACCAGGGACTTTAGGCAAGTTTTTTGGGGGTTGGGAGAGTGGGGGATTATAAATAGTTAAATATTAAGGATCGTGGTGCGCGCTAACGGGTTTGTGTTAGCATGTACTAACGAGTGTGCGCTAACTCCCATTAGTGTGCGCTAAACCGAAAATGATTCTAAATATTAAAAAAATGCTGATCCTGGGGAATATGAACTTTTCCCGCGGCTACCAGGGATGTGAATCGTGTCCTCGATCGTCTTAACGATCGATTTCGGCTGGGAGGGGGAGGGAATCGTATTGTTGACGTTTGGGGGGGTAAAATATCGTGAAAAATCGTTAAAAATCGAAAAATCGAAAAATCGAAAAACCGGCACATTAAAACCCCCTAAAACCCACCCCCGACCCTTTAAATTAAATCCCCCCCCCTCCCGAACCCCCCCCCCAAATAACTTAAATAACCTGCGGGTCCAGCGGCGGTCCGGAACGGCAGCGGTCCGGAACGGGCTCCTGCTCCTGAATCTTGTCGTCTTCAGCCGGCGCCATTTTCCAAAATGGCGCCGAAAAATGGCGGCGGCCATAGACGAAAAAGATTGGACGGCAGGAGGTCCTTCCAGACCCCCGCTGGACTTTTGGCAAGTCTCGTGGGGGTCAGGAGGCCCCCCACAAGCTGGCCAAAAGTTCCTGGAGGTCCAGCGGGGGTCAGGGAGCGATTTCCCGCCGCGAATCGTT
Organism: Rhinatrema bivittatum; assembly: GCF_901001135.1. NCBI lineage: Eukaryota > Metazoa > Chordata > Amphibia > Gymnophiona > Rhinatrematidae > Rhinatrema > Rhinatrema bivittatum. The sequence goes on from NC_042620.1 coordinate 169,460,874, forward strand.
TTCGTACGGAAAATGGCGCCGGCAGGAGATCGACTGCAGGAGGTCGTTCAGCGAGGCGCCGGAACCCTCGCTGAACGACCTCCTGCAGTCGATCTCCTGCCGGCGCCATTTTCCGTACGGAAAATGGCGCCGGCCATACGCATATGGCCAGCACCATTTTCCGTACGAAAACGATTCGCGGCGGGAAATCGCTCCCTGACCCCCGCTGGACCTCCAGGAAATTTTGGCCAGCTTTTGGGGGGCCTCCTGACCCCCACGAGACTTGCCAAAAGTCCAGCGGGGGTCCGGAAGGACCTCCTGCCGTCCAATCTTTTTCGTCTATGGCCGCCGCCATTTTTCGGCGCCATTTTGGAAAATGGCGCCGGCTGAAGACGACAAGATTCAGGAGCAGGAGCCCGTTCCGGACCGCTGCCGTTCCGGACCACCGCTGGACCCGCAGGTTATTTAAGTTATTGGGGGGGGGTTCGGGAGGGTGGGGGATTTAATTTAAAGGGTCGGGGGTGGGTTTTAGGGGGTTTTAGTGTGCCGGCTCACGATTCTAACGATTTATAACGATAAATCGTTAGAATCTGTATTGTATTGTGTTCCATAACGGTTTAAGACGATATTAAAATTATCGGACAATAATTTTAATCGTCCTAAAACGATTCACATCCCTAGCGGCTACACAAAACCAAAAGTGGAAACGATCGGGCACCCGATGCACATCTCCATGACTTATATAGTTACATAGCGTGAATATTGCCCTCCCTGTATGTATGTATGTATATAATTTTATGTGCATATTGGTCACACAATTTTCTAAAGGGCCATTTCTGTAGGTAAAGCACTATATTACATGCAGAATTCCTTTTGAAAATAACCTTCTTGGGGGTAATTTGCTACATTGCAAATAAAGAAGTCAGCAAATATGCGCATAAGCTACACCAATTTTCAAAGCAGACTTGAAAATTCTCCCACAAAATTTCCTGCAGAAAGAACGCTTACTAAAATGTCTGCACACAAACAGTTTTCATGAAAATTTACTTGCATACTTTTAGAATCCAAACATATGTATGTAAGGTCAAACCCTTCTCCAACTCTGCCCCCAGGCATGCTATTACTCAGTCTCATTAAACCTATGCATGAACATAACATATACGCATAAGTTCACCTGCAGATCATGTGAGCAGTTCTGTAGAAGGCAGTTTCTATGAGTTAATACTTTTACCCACAGAAATCCCTTTAAAAATCGCCCTCCTTATGGATATTTTGAGGGTAATTTTCAAAAGCTATTTATCTGAGGAAAACCAACTGTCTGAAAATTGGCCACCCTTTCCTTAAAATTTGTGTGGGAATCGTATTTTCCCTTTGAGAACTGGCACAAAGCCTGTAGGTAAAAGTATCCATGGACTTTGCACCAATGTAGATTGCTTTAAAATTTGCCCTAATAGTTTATATCTCTATTCATTCTAGAGACTTTACGATATCTGATCTTGACAATAGGAGGGAGTGGTTTGGAACTTGGAAGCAGATTGATATCCATATTCTTTCTAATGAATTGGTGAGTTTTTAAGTTCCGATTTTCTTCTTGCTTTAATTTTTTCTGGCAAGTGTGCCCTCATATTGCAGAAACCATCCTTTTCTCTTCTTGTTGCTATCCCCATCTTGAAAGCATCACATGTAGCGGCGTGGCAAGGAGAAGGGAACCTTAAAGAAAATACCACATGCTTATATTTATGCTGCAAATTATTTCAATGGCAGAGTACCTATTCAAGAACAGGATCAAATATAATTAAAATGAACTGATTCAGGGTCACTCTTTAATTGTCTTACTAAACAACAGTTTGAGTAGCATTCTTACTTTTTAAAAGGAATGCTAGAGGCAATTTGTTTAGACATGGGATGAAAATGGACAGAGAGCTATTGCATAGTTCCATAGGAGATATTGACAGAAAAAAACAATTGACCAGTCCGGTCTTCAAATTATTCCTGTCTATACTGCCAAGGATTTTTTTAAGTTGTCAGTCCTAGATCAAGACCATCTGTAGGATATCACTTCTTATTTAGGACATTTTTTATCATCTTCCTTATGTGTACTCTGTCTAGCGCAAATGAGCATAAACAATTCCCTCTATGACCTAGCTTCATCATTTTGCTATAAATTTCATGAGAATAGCACCCGCAATAAAAAAGGAGCATGGTAATTTTTTGGATACTATAACACATGCTATTTAGAGAGAGAGAGAGAGAGATTCTTATATAAGTAGACTATTTATACCATTGTGGTAATAGTAACTCGGGGTGAGGTTTTGGTGGTGGCCTAGGTTTTTTTTGGGGGAGGCAGATTTACATGCACATTCAGAGGTATGAACAGCACAGTAGACATTAGTGAAGATTGTATGTGATTTGGAGGGAGGAAAGGTACACAAAGATGAGATTTGTACATTGTACTCTTGACCTAGCTTGATAGCAGCTAGGTCGAGTGAAACTAGCGCCTCTACAATGCGCGTCCAATAAGGAGTGAATCTAATAGTGCTCCTCACACGCAAATGCATGTGAATGAGGCTATTAGGTATTCACTCCCAATGCAAAAAACAAATGTGCGTCTAGGATGCACATTTTAGCGATCAGAAATTAACACATGCCCGGAGCAGGTGTTAATAGCTGAGTGCTGCTAAAACTAGTACAGAAAAGCAGAAAAGCAGAAAAAACTGCTTTTCTGTACTGCCTCCTACTTAATATTGTTGCGATATTAAGTAGGAGGGTTGCAGAAAACGGACGGTCAGCTGAGAAGCGTCCATTTCCTGAACCCCTGCTGTGCAGCATTTAGGAAAAACTGAAGCAGACAAACTCGGTGTCCGTTCTCCTAACTGGCAGATGGCCAACACGGATTGGGCTCTCGTTAGCAAGGAGGCACTCCTTGCTAACGTAACCCCTTAATTCAAATATTGCATGGCACCCCCAGGATGGGCACTGACTCTTCAGCGCCCGCTTTCTACACACAATTATTGCATCGACCTCTTTGTGCAGTCAGTGACCATTTTATTCCTAGCCATTCCTCTGTTGGATCTCAGAGAGCAAAGACAGATATTTTGAAGTTCTTTGAATCAAAGTTCCGGAGTTAAAGAAAACATTAGAAAAAAAAGCTTTGGATTTAGAGGTGAAAGCATGGCGTTCTCTTACAGGCACTGTCACTGTGTCCTAGATGTGCTGCTAGAAGCAGGAACAAATATAATCTCTTTATTAGAGGGTTACACTTAAATCAGCAGGGAAAGCCTGGACTTCTCTTATACAACAGGCAGGTGGAATGTGTCAGTGTCAGGGCCGGTGCAAGAGGATTTGGCGCCCTAGGCAAGCCTTCTCCCTTGTGGCCCCTCCCCCAGGTCACGCCGCCACTCCCCGGTCTCGGCCTCCTCATTCTCGATCACACCCGCCGACTATGTGGTTTTCTGGGTCACGAGCAGGTTGGGCACTGCTCGCAACCTGCCAAATCTCCACTCCTCTTTGCCACCGCTTGCAGCCCCATATGGCTCGCACCCAGTGGCGCACCAAGGGTCTCCAGCGCCCGGGGGCCAATGCATTTCTGTGCCTTTCCAGCATCCCCCTGTAATCCTTCTTGTACTAATGCTTAAGGTCACAGAAAATCAGTGGCGTCTCTAGACAGAAGAATTGTTGGGGGGAGCCAAAATGACATCTCTTCATCACATCCACCTCTATAGCATGGGTCCTGCTTTAAAATTGGTTATTAAAAAAAAAGTGTTAATAAAAAAGTCCAAAGTGTCTTCTGCGTAATTTTAAAAAGCTGGCCAGTTTCACACTATAAAATTATTTGATAGCCTCATTCAACTAATTCTATATGGCTATGAGAGTGAAGTCTAGAATATATAGGAAGGGACAGAATGTCAATACAAATCCTGCACCTCCAGTTCTGTATATCTGTGCATCCACTGAAATTCTCCCAAACAATGGAGCTTGGATGTTTCCCTTACAGCTCATCATAGTAAAAGATATTTTCAAATTCTGGTGTCACCTCACAGTAACAGCAGCACAAACACCTTCCACTGCCAGGCACATTGTGAACTAACACAAAACCCTGCAAAAAAGACACTCAAAATCTATACTGCAATCCCATAGAGGTGTGCATCCGTTTTCCACGTATTTGTAATCCGCAACTTATTTTGTCCTATCTGTTAAATACGTGGGGAGGCGAAACGCATCGCGACTCCCCACGTTTTTAACAGATTTCTGTTTTATTCGGCCTCCTAAATAAAAATTTAAACCCCCCACCCTCCTGACCCCCCCAAGACTTACCAAAACTCCCTGGTGGTCCAGCGGGGAATTCAGAAGCCATCCCTGCATTCTCACACCCTCGTTTGCCAGTTTCATCACGGCGCCGATAGCCTGTGTCACAGGGGCTACCGGTGCCATTGGTCAGCCCCTGTCACATGGTCACCGGCGCCATCTTGTGCTCCTACCATGTGACAGGGGCTGACCAATGGCACCGGTAGCCCCTGTGACATAGTATGGGCAAAGGCTTTCAACGCCATTTTGAGTCCTGGCATCAGACGGCCGGCGTGCAGGAGGTCGCTCCGGGACCCCCATTGGACCCACAGCGACTTTTGGCCAGCTTGGGGGGGCCTCCTGACCCCCACAAGACTTGCCAAAAGTCCAGCGGGGGTCCGGGAGCGACCTCCTGCACGCTGGCCGTCCGATGCCAATACTCAAAATGGCGCCGATCGCCTTTGCCCTCACTATGTCACACATAGTGAGGGCAAAGGCGATCGGCGCCATTTTGAGACGCGATCACTTTGCGTCTCAAGACACGATCACTTTGCATCTCAAAATGGCGCCAATCGCCTTTGCCCTCACTATGTGTGACAAAGTGAGGGCAAAGGCGATCGGCGCCATTTTGAGTATTGGCATCGGACGGCCGGCGTGCAGGAGGTCGCTCCGGGACCCCCGCTGGACTTTTGGCAAGTCTTGTGGGGGTCAGGAGGCCCCCCCAAGCTGGCCAAAAGTCCCTGTGGGTCCAACGGGGGTTCCGGAGCGACCTCCTGCATGCCGGACGTCCGATGCCAGGACTCAAAATGGTGCCGATAGCCTTTGCCCATACTATGTCACAGGGGCTACCGGTGCCATTGGTCAGCCCCTGTCACATGGTAGGAGCACAAGATGGCGCCGGTGACCATGTGACAGGGGCTGGCCAATGGCACCGGTAGCCCCTGTGACACAGGCTATCAGCGCCGTGATGTTTCTAAATTGGAATGCATGGGCCTAATTTTCAAAACATTTATATACAAAAAAAGCCAGTATGGAGTTAGGGTGGGGAAAGTATTTATGCATATCCTTTCAGCTTTTGATTTTCAAAGTATGTGTGTAAATGTATGCGTGCACATTTACACTTGCACCCAAGCAGGTGTTGATGTGCATGTATAGGCCTCGCAGGGCTCTAGTGCTGATTTTCGAAGTAGATTTACACTCATAAGTCCAATTTCAAAATTTGGGTTGAGGTTTGTGCAGACTTCAGCCTTAAGTGGTCTATTATAATATTACCTTCTACATTTTTATATTTTGTGACTCGCCTTCAACTACAGTTGGAATGTTGATCTACAAATGTTAAAATAAATTTTAAAAAAGGTATAGATTGTGTTCTAAATGACCATGTAATAAATTACATGTGCTGCTTTACAAAGTAACTACAAGTAAATAGCTACAGTAAGTTGCAATGAAGTTATCTCACAGCAGTGTCCTGCTGCAGTAGGGATTAGGGAAGTCCAATCAGACAATTTCAAACTCATGGTGTCAAATACAGATAGCAGTATGCAGTCTTTCAGCACTGAGTGACATCGTATTATTTGTAATGCATTATTTCATGCTATATTATTAACATCAGGTGGTGCCATAAAGTGGAAAGCATGTCATTTTATTTCACAAAGGCAAGGATACCATTTTTTTGTCAGATGGGTAAATGGAAATTCTGAGTGTGCTGTCAGCCAGGCCTTGTCAGGGAAGTAATTAATTTTCATTATTAATGCACAGCTTGAATTCAGAGAGAATTCATTATCTTTGTACCGCAGTGCATTAGATTGCATCCAGAACTTCTTAACTTTCTGACAGACTGGAAACTGACCTGATGGGCCAGTGGCTAGTGCTCAGCACTGCCAAATGAGAAACCTCTGACCACTGCCAGCTGCTAGAGCCAAAAAGTCTGCTGAAGTAAATATTCATCTTCGACCAAAGAAAAGCCGAGCCTCCCAAGAGACAATACTGACCCCTCAAGCCCTCTCCACAGTGGCCGATCTCTTAGCAGAAATTGATAAAGACAAACTGAAATGTTCTCCCTCAAAGCAATTATTATACATTATACTTAATAGCAGTCAAATTCTTCTGGACTAATTGTATTTATAACCAACATATTTTGACCCTCTGCTCATTTGGTCATAGAAGTGCTCTAAGTTCATTTTTCCATCTCCTGAGACTAATATCTTTCCGCTGTAAGATGCATTGCCAGGCAATAATTACAGCAGTAATGGGGAGATATTTTTTGGAACCAACTGCATGTGCCTTGCATTTTAATAGAATCTTCAAAGAAAATTGTAATCATGTAATCTCTGCAATATTTAAAAAATACACATGGCACATTCTCTAGCAAACCTTTTATTGCCAAGTAATTATTTATTCTTTTAGAGACTTCTTTGTAAGTCAACTTTTGGAAATAGCTTGAATTCTGCCACATGGAACAGAGTGAAATCTGATGGGTTCATGTTTTGTTTGATGTTGCTCGTGATATCACTGCCTGTAAGAACCAACCAGATTTACTGAAAGGTAATTTATAAATTCTCTTGCTAACATGTCTACTCTTGGAGGTACAGGGGAATTGCAGGGAGCTGGTTAAATAATTTCACAAATAATTACTTGAGTAATTTTGCAACACTACATGGAGCAAAGGCCACAGAAGAGCTAACAGACTTTCAGCTGCATTAATGTAATATAATTTTTTTTGTACTTGCTGAGAACGGATGTAACAGTTCCACCAAAGGGGTTATTGTTGGAGATCCGTAGGTGGGAACACTAGGGATCGCTCCCGATCCCCGGGAAAAATGTGCCCTTGGGCTCCGGTGAACCAGGAGAGGAGCTCCAAGGAAGCGCCGAAGAAGGTGAGGCAATGTTCCCTCTGGGCTGGGACTGGAAGCCCAAGCCCCCGCCGACCTGCACAGCCTTGGTGAGGCCAACCACGCAAGGTTGGTCTCTGAGTGGTCCTCAGACCACTCCAAGCCCTTTCAGACCTACCGCAGGGAATGGCAAAGGCAGCAGGCCAGACAGGAGACAAGGGTGGATGGAGACTCTGGGATTGAAAACTCAGACGTGGAACTTGGAACGAAGACTCAGACTTGGAGACTTGGCATGAAGACTTGGAGACTTGGCACGTAGACGAGGAGACTTGGAGGCTTGGAACATAGATGAGGAGACTTGGAGACTAGCAAAGTCCCTCAGGTGCCCTACACAGCCTGTGGGCTAGTCACGAACCACACTGGAGACTCAGATGAGGAACATAGACACAGAAGGGGGTGAGCAAGGCTCTCAGGCACCCTACACAGCCTGAAGGCTGGTCGTGGACCACACTGTCTCCTACGTGCCCTACACAGCTGGACGGCTGGTCGCAGACCATGAGGGGAGCGGGACATGCCCAGGACGTCTCACAGCACAGGAGTGAAGTAACCCCTCAGATCCTCCGGAGTCGGAACAGGATACAGGCGAAGATAAAACTTGGAACTTGGAACTTGGATTAAAAGCAAGGAACCTCTGGAGACACAGGTTATTCAGGACTTGGAGCATCAGGACTGGGAAACATTAGGACTGGGAACATCTTGGGACTTGGAACATGGAATATCTCGGGACTTGGAACATGGAACATCTCGGGACTTGGACTCACAGACATCAGGACTGGATCATAGATCAGAGTGTCTTGCAGGACGACATGGAGCAGAGTGTCTTGCAGAAGCAAGAAAGGACATCATTGAAGACTCCTGGACTGGAAGCTGGAACAGGAGCAGTCCAACTAGGAACTGACTCCTTACGATCGCACAGCTGGAGTGAAGACTGAGCCCTTTTGTAGGGCTGGACATGAACTCCTCCCAGGGTGTCTATGCCCTGGGAGGAGTTCAGGTGGAGCCAGATGGACCACTCCCTGCTGGCCCTTTAAATCAGGCAGGAAGTCGCAACCACGTCCCTTAGGAGGAAGGGGGCAGGACCTTGGACAGCGGCCATGCTGCCACTGAGAGCAGGAGCGAAGGAATGGGCCGCAGGCAGGTCCCGACGGAGACTGCTCCTTGCCGCATGAGGAAGGCAGGGGCGAAGTTATGCTGTAAAGGCAGCACAGAATAACAAAAATAATACAAAAAATGTTAAAAAGAGGCACTAAAGGAAGAAAATAAAATATAAAATTAAGATGGATGGGGGCACAAAAGCAGTAGGATGGGCCCAAAGCAAGCCCCTGCCACATGTACCAGGACCCTCCCTCCCTCAGCATGCAATGAGGAAGGCTGGAAAGCACAAGAATACTGTTTGTGAGAACTTTTAAACTGGAACTATTTTTGTGATGTCATCAGAGCAAGGATATGCTTCCTGGGCAAAAAAAAGTATTTTGAAAAAAGGTTTAGAGGGAGAAGACAAATGTGTGGCTGGACTAGTGCAGAAGTGCCATTCACTGTCCCTGCCATACTACAAGAGAAAAAAAAAAAAAGAACTTGGAATAATCCGGCCACCATTTACATGGGAACAGCTAGAGAAATTATAATAGAAGTATTAGTGCATGCCTAAGGAAATTCAGAGAAGCACATAAGATTGTTTTTTTTTTTTTACTACTGGTCTCCTATGCCAAGGTAAAGGGATAGGACAGTCAATTGTAAGGACCTAGACAGGAATGCAGCGTTATTTTACCTGTCCTTAGTAGAAGGAAGGGTAAATGTTTATAAAAGTGAATGTGTGCTGTACCCCTTTAAATAATAGCCAAGATAGAGCATGTTTGCTTATCCTTTTATTTTTCCTAGCTAGCAAACCAGTTTAATTAGCTTGTGGAAGATCCTCAGTGCCAAGGAGATAGTTTCTTTTATTGATTTTGTGTAGTCAATGATTAGGTTGGAGGAGGAAGAAGGAAAGTCTGCCCCCTGCTGCCATCTGACCCTCCATACCGAGCTGCAACTGCTACAGAGACCATCACACTCGAGTATCTACCTGAAAGCAGAAACAGAGATAAGTGTGCATACCAACACTCAGGACATAGGATAGGTCTGGCTAGAATAGCACCATTTACTGAGATCAGTAGTAAAGCGGAGCAAAAGAATAAAGAAATCTGCGCAAAGATACTAACCTCAAGGGGCTATCTAGGTATGAAGAGCCTGCAAAGAATAAAAAAGCAATGTAAAGAATCATTTTCTTAACATTCCAGTTTGAAGATACACATGGTTAGAGTAAAACAAAGCGGGAGTCATGTACAATACTTATCTGATTTTTAGTTTCACATGGTATGAGGTTCTATAGAAAAAAGAAGATAATTATTAATAGTAGTTCATGGTATTTTGCATTAAAGAAAAACTGAATTGGTTGAATTTTTTAATTGTTATTTTAAATATTTAAGATACCTTTATATATCATTTAAAAGGTATATGTGTTTTAAAAGAAATACTGGTTGAATGATTGCAAGTGCCTATTATTTGGTTTATTGCTAATCTGTTCTTTTTTTTTTAATTGTTTTATTTATTCTGTTTTTCCTAGCATAATAAAACTGTTACTCAAGGAATTGTTTCTTGCAGAGGGTGGGTTGCCCAACTCCCCTCCCTTACAATTTAATCCCTGCTTTCCCTTTCTTCTCCCTGGAGACAGAGTGAGCGGGTCACACTTGGCCCTGCATAGCTCGGCAGGAAAGAGGACTTTTCAGAAATGTCTCTTCAAGGGAACATCATGAGTCCCTACTCTCTATCTACCATCAACCCCCCCCCCCCCCCCCAACCCTTGCTCTAGGACAGCCAAGTGGGAGGGACTCCACCCTGAGGCGGATTACAAGTGCATGCAAATGTTTTTAGTGCATACACTAATCAAAATGAAACTGAAATAAAAACACAGAGAGAGTGAGAGAGAGTGTGGCCTCTGGGGATGCTGGGGGAGGAAAGGAAATTTACATGAGTGTCCAGATTATCTATTTTATGGAATGTGCCAGGTACCTGTGACCTGGATTGGCCACTGTCAGAGACAGGATGCTGGGCTTGATGGACCTTGGTCTGACCCAGCATGGCATGTTCTTATACTCCCCTCCCCAATCCAGCTAAAAGTATGTGGAGAACAATTTTCAGGCAAGTCAATATACCTAGGTAAACTCCTAATTATGCAGGTAAATGACGCTGAATTTTTTTTCTCATAAAGCTTGAAAAATCTACTGTAAGATATAGGGAAATAATTATACATTTTAGCCCGATTGAACAAAACAGTGCAAATAGCACAAACATTTGCAAGACATTGTGTGCATGCTGTTTTAAAACAGCACATATTTTGTCAGAGTTTTAAGTTTCTACAGTTTTTAGATGGAAAAAAATTCCATAGAGAAACTATGCAAAATGTGATACAGAATATTTACCCAAATGTTTCAGGAAGATTTTGCTGTGTATGGGAATTATTGAATGTAGTGCATTGTATTCCATTGTAATTTTTAGATGGTACCCTACTGTTTAAATGTGCAGTTTAGATGATGATGTCATTGCTGTGCTATGTTTTATTTACTGTATTTTATACTGTTGGAATCCATATAGAAGAGGACCTGGTAATAAATTCAAAGTATTGTAAAGAAAAAAATAAAATATACAATGAAATACAAGTTTGAAGTTACCCCATCACAACACTACCACTCCCCTGAAAACATTCCCAGTGCTAGTGCCCCAGAATTAAAAAATGAAATTCCTGGGCCTTCCTCCCCGGGCTCATCTTACCCCATCCATGGGGTCGATAAATTCTAAAAGGCAGGAGAGATTCCCACTTGCTTCTGCTCCACTGAGTTAGTATTTTAAAAGAGACATAGGAGGTTGTAATATTTTTATAAAGTACCAAGCCCTACATATCTCATGATGCCTTGGCTGTTCATGCAAATCTTCATACCAATTTACCTCTTTCGCAATGCTTTGTAGTCTTCATTCCATTAATTATTTTTTAAAATATGTATTTAAATTATTTCTAGTCTGCTTATAATGGCACATGCAAAGTATGATGCATTTTACTTCTCATACTGCCTCGGAGTATTCATGCTACTATTGCCCTTTAACCTCTCATGTCTACTGGGGGTGTTCATGCGATTGTCTGGGCTGGGACACAAGTGTGTTGTTTTTATCTCAGCTCTGACTCCCTTGGTCCTCACTCGCCTTGGAATGTTGATGCTATAATTACTGTGTCCTTTGCCTTTAGTAGGGATGTGAATCGTTTTAGGACGATTAAAATTATCGTCCGATAATTTTAATATCGTCTTAAACCGTTATGGAACACAATACAATAGAGATTCTAACGATTTGTTATAAATCGTTAGAATCGTGAGCCGGCACACTAAAACCCCCTAAAACCCACCCCCGACCCTTTAAATTAAATCCCCCACCCTCCCGAACCCCCCCCAAATGAGTTAAATAACCTGCGGGTCCAGCGGCGGTCCGGAACGGCAGCGGTCCGGAACGGGCTCCTGCTCCTCAATCTTGTTGTCTTCAGCCGGCGCCATTTTTCAAAATGGCGGCGAAAAATGGCGGCGGCCATAGACGAACACGATTGGACGGCAGGAGGTCCTTCCGGACCCCCGCTGGACTTTTGGCAAGTCTCGTGGGGGTCAGGAGGCCCCCCACAAGCTGGCCAAAAGTTCCTGGAGGTCCAGCGGGGGTCAGGGAGCGATTTCCCGCCGCGAATCGTTTTCGTACGGAAAATGGCGCCGGCAGGAGATCGACTGCAGGAGGTCGTTCAGCGAGGCGCCGGAACCCTCGCTGAACGACCTCCTGCAGTCGATCTCCTGCCGGCGCCATTTTCCGTACGAAAACGATTCGCGGCGGGAAATCGCTCCCTGACCCCCGCTGGACCTCCAGGAACTTTTGGCTAGCTTGTGGGGGGCCTCCTGACCCCCACGAGACTTGCCAAAAGTCCAGCGGGGGTCCGGAAGGACCTCCTGCCGTCCAATCGTGTTCGTCTATGGCCGCCGCCATTTTTCGCCGCCATTTTGGAAAATGGCGCCGGCTGAAGACAACAAGATTGAGGAGCAGGAGCCCGTTCCGGACCGCTGCCGTTCTGGACCGCCGCTGGACCCGCAGGTTATTTAAGTCATTTGGGGGGGGTTCGGGAGGGTGGGGGATTTAATTTAAAGGGTCGGGGGTGGGTTTTAGGGGGTTTTAATGTGCCGGTTTTGCGATTTTTTGATTTTTAGATTTTTCACGATTTTTCACGATATTTTACCCCCCCCAAACGGCAACAATACGATTCCCTCCCCCTCCCAGCCGAAATCGATCGTTAAGACGATCGAGGACACGATTCACATCCCTAGCCTTTAGTGTCTTGGTATGTTGGTGCCACTTCTACTGCAACGTTTTTCCTCTCTCAATGCCTTCAAGGAAGATTAGTATGCTGTGGACCATAACCCCCACTACAAGATTCAGAATTGGCTAAGGCACAGCAAAGAGGAAGTCATTCTCCAAACTTGACCTCCTCCAAACTCCCACCCACATCGATACCATAGGGAAACTACATTAGGACCATTGCATATCTGCTTCAGAGATTTCCTCTGGCTTTACCCTGCCCTGGGATACTGCATTTTCCATCTTCCAGCTACTGGATGGTTCAAATAGTTTTTCTCTCTATACCCAGGTTTGAGGATAATTTGCACATCAGGACCATTAGGAACCTCCTCCAGAGTTTTCACTGGCTTACCATGTCACTGTGATGCTTTGCCCATACCATGGTGCCTTCAGGTGTTCATGACATGGTTTGTATTATTTTGCCCTGCTCATGGAGCCTTCAAGTGTTTGTGCCACAGTTTAGCAACGTAGCCCCCCTTCTTATTGTGCTACTGAGTGTTCATGGCACTGTTTATGCTGTGATGTCCTTCTTATGATATATTTGATTATTCATCCCAATCTCCATGCTGCTTTTCCCTTTAGTGTTGCTTTGAGGATCTTTATATCATTGTTGCTGATGCCACTTTGCCCCTTTAGCTCAGCCTTGAGAAGTTCATGCCACTGTTGTTGGTGCCCTTTGATCTCTTGTGCTGCCTTGGGAGTCTTTATGGTAAATGTTTGTACTGATATCCCCCTTTGGTGGTACCTTCAGGTATTGTTTTTATCTTTTCTCCCTCTCTATAGGTCCTTGAAATGTTGATGCCTCAGCTGCTGTGTCCTTGGCCCTCAGTTCCTTGGCATGCTGATCCAACTGCTCCTAGAAACACAGAAACATGATGGCAGAAAAAGACCATCTGGTCTACCTAGTCTGTCCATTTGCCAGCTAATTCAGCTTTACAATTCCTATTACTCCCTCAGAGAATCCCTTTATTTATCCCACAATTTCTTGAATTCAGATACTGGTTTTGTCTCCTCTACCTCCACTGGGAGGCCGTTCCATGCATCTATTATCCTGTCTATAAAAAAATATTTCCTAAGATTACACCTGAGTCTAACCCTTTTTACCCTTATCCCATGACCTCCTCATTGTAGACCCTCCTTTCCACTGAAAAAAACTTGCCTCTTGTACATGGATTTCTTTGAAATATTTAAATATCTCTATCATATATCTCTTATCTCACCTTTCCTCTGGGGCAGAGGTTCCAAACCCTGTCCTGGAGACCCCTAGCTAGTCAGGTTTTCAGGATTTCCACAATTAATATGCATGAGATAAATCACACCACCACTTGCTGTAGTGGTAAGCTCCTGCATGTTTAAGAATGTGAATTATTATGTGACTTGGGTTCAGTGTGAGATTTCATGACAGAACTGAAAGTAGAAGGATCTACTTTTGTTACTTCCTCTATCCTTGCTCAGTATTGGGCATCCCTGTACTGAGTGAAACAAAGTGAGAAAACCATATTTTCTGACACATCCTATGTCTAGATTGTAGCTCTAAGGGTTTCTGAGTATTTTCTGAGTATTTCATTAAGTTCTGGTTCAGGGAGGAAGTTTTGTACCCATCCTTCCTGCCCAAAAGTAGAGTGGGAAAATGTGAAGTGTATTTTCCTGCTGTGTGATTTTCCAGCCTGAAAGATCTGAGTAACATCTAAGAAGAAAGCTGTGAGTTAAACGGCTTCATCTACAGAAAAGAGAAGATACTGGAGGCTCTACACTGGAGCTTTTGCTCTAGGAGAACAGGATGGAGAGGTGTTGAGATTTGTGGAGTCAGGTGGTAGACAACAGGAATTTTTTTTTTGAAAGTGAGAACCACCAGAGACAGGAGATCCATTCCACCCAGTCAGCCCATTGTCTAACCCTTTGGAGAATAAGAAACCTTGGACGTTTCATCAAAATTATATCAAAATAGCACCATCTGTTGGGGCAAATGCACTGGATTTAATTAACAGGCTTGTCCTCAGCAGATGATGTCAAATGAGAAGAAAAAAAGAGAACTTTGGGCTTGAGGCCTGGGTTCTGGTCCTGGCCTGACCCTAGGCTGAGGGGCCCGTGTCATACTCAGCCTTCAGGCCAGATCCCAGAGTTGGGCCTTGGTACAGGCCGAGGCACCGGCATCAGGACCCGGCTTTTGGGCTGGGCCATGCATAGGGCCTGGACTTCCTCTGGCCTAGGCCAAGACTGAGTCTGAGGTCACAGTGACCTAATGTGACCTTGGCCTACACAAGGCCGAAGCTTTGGCCTCGGCCTGGGTCTGGGATGAGACCAAAGCATTGGGACTGGACACCAGCTTTGGGCCTTGGTCTGGGTTGAGGCCCAGGCATCAGGACCCGAACTTTGGGCCAGGCCGCAGTGTCAGGCCTGGGCCTGTGACCAGCCTAGGCTGAGCTTGCAGTGATCTACCACGGCCTTGGCCTATGCAAGGCTGAGGTTTGGGCCTGGTCCTAGGCCTAGCCTGCGTATCCTGTTCAGACTGGGTAAGTGGGGGCCAAGGGGAATCCTTGCCCTGACAATTTTCTTGGTGGGAGGCCTGAAGAGGCCCTGTTTTCAGGGATATTTTTAAAATGTTTGATATTTTTTTTCACATGAATGAAATGAATCAAACATTCCACAAACCAAAATTTGTGGTAAAAAACCTCCCAAAAGCAAACCAAAAATTAAAAATGAATTGTTTTTTCCCTCTACACCCCTATTAATCACTGTTAGAAATAGGATGCTGGGCTTGATGGACCTTTGGTCTGACCCAGTATGGCATGTCTAAAGTTCATGGATGTAACTAGAAGAAAGTATATTTGGTGACAGCTAATTGTCTTAGATCAAGTCTGACAGCAAACTTACACCCCATCGAGAGACTTTTGGATGCCTGATCACGGACAGAACCAAAACCTGAGATTTATCTTTATTATTGAACTTTCTGTAGCATATACATTCATAGGTAGATTTTAAAAGCCACACGCAAGCGTCCATGTGTGTGTGGTTCCCTGTGCAAAATGAAACTCCAGGGGGTTTCATTTATATAACATTTTTTATAACATGCCAATTTTATAACATGTGCCAATTTTATAACATGCGCTCGTCGCTGCCACACACCCTTTTCTTCATTTCCAACCTCCAACCTTTAGAGATCCACAGTGTTTATCCCATGCCCTTGTTAATTTGTTTACTTTTTTTTTTATCCTCACCACCTTCTCCAGAAGGGCATTTCAGACATCCACCACCCTCTCTGTGAAGTATTCTTTGACATGGGATCTGAGTTCCCCCCCCCCCCCCCCCCCCCCCCCCCTCTCTGGAGTTTCATTTCATGAGCCCTAGTTCTACTGTTTCCTTTCCAATGGAAAAGATTCAAAGTTTGCACATCATGAAAACCTTTCAGGTATCTGAAGGTCTGTATCATATTTCCCTTGCACCTTCTATGCAGCAGCAGCAACAGTATGCACATATTCCTGCCCTTAAGAAAATGTGCTTACCATATACAAAGACTACTTACATGCATATATGCCGATTTTATGTGCAAATCCTCTGCACACGTCTTTGAAAATTACCCACTATATTTGTTGCTTTGTCAACACATTTAAAATGGTCACGCCAGTACAATTATCGGAATTTGATAACTTGCAACAATGTGGGCTATAGAAAATTGTACATTGTATGATTTGCAAAACTATAATCTGAAGGGAAGCCAAAGAATGTAAAACTTCAACCAGACTGTTCCTTTTACAGTAGAGATGCTTGTCTCTTCCTCTGTTGAGAACCATAGCCTTTTCCTCAGAAATAAATTAGAAACCCAGTTCATTCAAGTGAATTTTAAAAACCCTAAGAGGCGCCAAAGCCAGGAGTCACATGAGTATCTTGGGCCGGCACGCGCTGCAGAGATTTAAAGAAGCACGCGAGTACACGCCTATCTCCAGTATGTGCACAAATCAAAAAGTTAAAAAAAAGGGGCGGGGAGTGGGTATGGTCTTGGCAAAGCATGGGCATTCAGGGAAGTTACCTTGAAATGTGCATGTATTTACCCACAAAAGTGTGCACTGCGGTCTCCTACCACATAACTTTACTTCTGGTATGGACGGCGTGTAAGTTTTAAAATAAATTTTAAGCATCAGGGTTAAAAGGATAAAATGGAGGCTAAATAACTTGGGTGCTTGGAAAGTCTAATCCATTAACTGGGCAAACTGGGAATGAACTGGGAAAAAAGGCTGTTGTAGCAGCATGTGTTGTTTTTAAAATCCCCCCACTTAAGTATTTGCACGCACATGCACACAGCCATATAAAATTCTGCGCACATAAATGCACATACAGCTGATTTTTATATCGTGTGCACAAATATGTGCATATGTTATAAAATGGCCGCATCCATCAGTGCGAGCCGGCATATGCACATACACGTATGCCCGCGCGGCTGTTTGAAAGTTACCATCATAGTGTATGTTCTACCATTTTATTTAATAGACTGTGCCACAGATTAACTAATCTTTATCTCTTACGGTGCTTTCCCTTACCAGAACAAAGAAGTCTTGCATTTCAATCATAATTTACTTGGTATTAATTTCCTAAAGATTATGATCAAACCACCTTCTCAGTCACTTTGGCTCCATTCTCATCAGGATTAATGTAGCAAGGAGACCCACGTATCAATATTCTATGACATATCATGTACTAGATTTTTGGTCAAATATGGCACTTGTCAACCATCTTAAATTGTTCCCTGTACCCAGGGAACTAGAACTGGAATTCCAGGTGAGATCTCATAAGGGCCACCAGAGAAATGAATTTTCCAGAACCATCACTTATAATTCTTTTCTGTAAAGCTGGAAGTGAGAGAGTCTCTATCAGTCAATGACAAAGCAAGGAGCTTGATATTTAGGGTGTAATGTATTTTTAATTGCATCGTTTGAGTGCCCTTGAAGTAGATTTTCCAGTCCATCAACCTCTTCCTTTGTCGGATTTAATGGATTACATTGATTTTATAATTTGTAAATTGTGTTGCCCATATGAACACCACAGTATGTTGGAATTTAATCTGCAACTGATTAAAAGTTTAATTTTATTAGGATTTTGCATTGTTCTGGTTTCTCTGTTATTCAGGATGTGCTCTAGTCCTTCAGTTTTCAGTACATACAGTAAAAAAGAATAGCACAGTAATCGGAAGCTAAAACAATCAATCTCATAAAGTTTTGTATTATATTAGATAGCAAAAATTATTTAATTACAATAATATATTGTCTTGATAAATAATATGAATGCATTATAGGCATTTGTAGACAAGGTGAGGACCACATTCAAAATGATTTTTCTGGCTAAGTCCTAAACTTAAGAGCTGTGCTCTGTCGCTGACATTTAAATAAACATTTGATGGATGATATGTTTGTGTTTTGTGTTTGTTTAAATAAAGTGAATACCTACACAATAAATGGGAAATTTTATAAAAATTGTGTGTATAAATTGATTTAACAAATAATGAATGGTGTCAGAGAAAGGTTTCATACGTAGTGTAGGTGCCCAGCACCTCTGTAAGGTGATCTTATAATCATTAACCTTCCTCCTCCTCCTCAAATGCTCTTAACAATTATTTTTTAAGAATTTTGTTTGTGAATGGTATTGTCCCGAAGGATACCTGAAGACTCTTCCGTGGCAATGTAATATTTTCAAATGCGTACCCGCAAAAATTGACTAATTGAAACTCTATGAAATGTCAATAAAGGGTATAAAAACAGACTTCCCCGATTCTAGTTGGTGTGTCCATCTTCTTGTAAATTATCCCGACATGTTTCAGACATGAATGCCTTTCCTCAGGGAGTTTGATGTTTGCTGGAACCAACTTCACGGAGTCTGTGGCCCTTTGCTCGACGATTCCTCCAGAGCTTTTGCCACAAGGCGATCTTCCTCTGTCGATCGCCGGGAATCGACAGAGGAAGATCGCCTTGTGAGAAAAGCTCTGGAGGAATCGTCGAGCAAAGGGCCACAGACTCCGTGAAGTTGGTTCCAGCAAACATCAAACTCCCTGAGGAAAGGCATTCATGTCTGAAACATGTCGGGATAATTTACAAGAAGATGGACACACCAACTAGAATCGGGGAAGTCTGTTTTTATACCCTTTATTGACATTTCATAGAGTTTCAATTAGTCAATTTTGCGGGTACGCATTTGAAAATATTACATTGCCACGGAAGAGTCTTCAGGTATCCTTCGGGACAATACCATTCACAAACAAAATTCTTAAAAAATAATTGTTAAGAGCATTTGAGGAAGAGGAGGAAGGTTAATGATTATAAGATCACCTTACAGAGGTGCTGGGCACCTACACTACGTATGAAACCTTTCTCTGACTCCATTCATTATTTGTTAAATCAATTTATACACACAATTTTTATAAAATTTCCCATTTATTGTGTAGGTATTCACTTTATTTAAACAAACACAAAACACAAACATATCATCCATCAAAGGTTTATTTAAATGTCAGCGACAGAACACAGCTCTTGATTGTTTTTGTCTAGTTTAGCAGTTCGCTGTACAGGTGTATTTTTGATATTCTTTAAGTCCTAAACTTAGCCAGTCAAATTTTGAATTTAAATATAACAACCCCACCTTGTCCAGTCAAGTTTTAGCTGGATAAGTTATTACAAAAGGCATTTATGAACTCAAATAAACTTTGTGACACTTCAAGAGACTAGGGAAGCACAGCCCCTGAAATGTAATTACATTTTCCTTTTTTTTTGGAGGGTGGGGAGGCACAGATTCATGATTTTGTTTTGTCTAATGTCATTTGCCAAATCAAAATAAACATTAAAAAAAAATTACCCAGGGTACCTCTGAGACCCTCTGACCCCCTTCTGCCCCCCCCCCCCCCCCCAAGCTTCCGGAGCTGTGGATCCAGTCTACTTACTCCTTCCATAGTGGCCATGTATAGTGAAAGGGGCAGGAGGGATGCCCACCTGAAAATGCCATTGACTATCCCTGAGCCTGGCACCATAGTGATGTCATGATTCAGGAGCCAGATGAAAGGGGTACGTGGGGCCGGAGCAGTCCCCAGCCCCTGCATCTTTTCTGGAGGGTGGGGTTAGAAGGGGGTCCAGTGAGGCCCCAGCTGGGTTTGGTTCAGCCCAACCAGGGTAGGCCTAGGCACTAGATTATTGGCAAGGGTGATGGGAGGCCTTGGGGAGCCCCTGATGAAGTCATGAGGAGGCCCCAAGGAGGCTTTGGTGAGCCCTGGACTGGCAATGGAGAGTTTTGAGGGGATTTTTGTAATATGCATCCAAAATGGAATAAAAGGAACAACAATGAAATTAATTTTTTTCTTTTATTCCATTTGAACATGAAATGAAACAACATTGGAAGAGGCATTGAATATCACATAGAAGATGTGACCAGAAACTCTTCCAATGGAAAATGAGAAGCAGCCCAGATTAGGGATATGGGCACTAAGGGGTAGATTTTCAAAGAAGCGTGCATGCACACACATGGACATCCAATTTTATAACATGCACGCACAGGTGCGCGTATGTTATAAAATCGGGGGCCGGCGCGCACAATGGGGTACACACTTGTGCATTCTGCGCGCTCCGACGCCTGCAGCCTTCCTCAGTTCCCTCTCAGACCGCTCCAATTTTGGAGCAGACTGATAGGGAACTTCCCAACCCCCCTACACTAACCTCCCTTCCCCTTCCCCTAAGCTACCCGCCCCCTATCCCTCCCCAAAACTTTATCTTACCTTTTTTGCCTGCCTTGGGGCAGGTGCAGGTTGCGCACGCCGGCACCCTGCTGGCACGCGATCCCCTGGCACAGCGGCAAATGGCCGCTGTGCCGGGGGCCTCCTGCCATGCCATGCCCCAACTCCCCAGACCATCCCACCCCCTCCCCGCCCCTTTCCCGAAGCCCCGGGACTTACATGCATCCCGGGGCTTTAGGTGTATGGCTGGACCTTTGAAAATAGGCCCGGCAAGTGTAGGCCTTTTAAAATCTGGCCCTAATTTTTTTCATCTTCATTTCGTTTTTTGGTTTTTCAGAGATTTTTTGTTTTATGTTTTATTTTTATATATTTTTTTATTTATTTGGAAATAGTGCATACTGTTTCCCAAAAGTAAAAAAATTGATGAAATGTTTCACTTTTAAAATGCTTTGGTTCATTTGAAATGAAACCGAAAGGCGCTCATTCATCATGTTTTACACTACTGTTTCAAATGAATGCACATCCCTAATCCAGATTATGACTGTGGACCACTCTCACAAACTATGAATCAAATATACTCTTCTTGCTCTAAGTATTTGTTTAAAGGTAGTCTGACATATTACACACTTCTGATGCAATGAACCGGTTTGCAAACTTGAACACTGGCATATGCTCAAGGCAAATTAAACCAATGACATATGAAGAAGAGAAGATTATTAGGGAAAAATAGAAAAGCTAGCTATAATAAATTAAATCTTTCAGTTTTACGCTATGAGATAACTGCTCCACCCTCAAATGGCAACTTTTTTTAAAATTTTAAACAATGATGAAAGTTTCCCATGTATAAACTATTTTAATTTTATTTATTTATTTATTTAAAAGTTTTTATTTACTGCACAAGAAGGCATTTATATGTCCGTCTAGGCGGTTTGCAAGAGTACAAACATAATTTAAGATAAAAAGCAATATTAACACAATTAAAATTAAAGTCCATACATTAAAATTTAGATTCTGGTAATATTATATTCATAGTGATATATAACTGAGATTATTATGTTCTATAGGCACTGTTAAACAGATAGGTTTTCAACGGTTTTTAAACTCTTTGGGGTCCATTTTAAGAAACAGAGCGCATGCGTACTTTTGTTCGCACATCAGGCGCAAACAAAAGTACGCCGGATTTTATAAGATACGCGCATAGTCGCGCTTATCTTATAAAATCCAGGGTTGGCGCGTGCAAGGGGGTGCACATTTGTGCAACTTGCATGCGCAGAGCGCTCCGAGGCCGCTCCGAAATCGGAGCGGCCTCGGAGAGAACTTTCCTTCCGTCTCCCCCACCTTCCCCTCCCTTCCCCTCCCTTCCCCTATATAACCCACCCCCAGCCCTACCTAAATCCCCCTACTAACCTTTATCCGTGAAGTTACACCTGCCTCCGGGCAGTTGTAACTTATGTGTGCCTGCTGTCTGCTGCCGCAGCAGGCCCCGACACAGGCCACTGTGTTGGGGCACTCAGCCATGCCCCTGGACCGCCCCCACACCCCCAAACACGCTCCCAAGCCGATACTACGCCCCCTGGCCACGCCCCCATCCGCCCCTTTCTGCAAGCCCTGGGACTTACGCGTGTCCCGGGGCTTGCGCGCACCGCCGAGCCTATGCAAATAACTTATGCGCATAACCCTTTTAAAATCCGGCCCTTTGTGATTTGCTAACAATCAGATTTGTTTGGGAAGAGAGTTCCACAGAGTCGAACCTGCTACATAGAAGGTCCTTTTCTGTATTAAAGCTAAGCTGACTATTCTAACTGAAGGAATTTCTAACAAGCATTTGTCCATAGAATGGAGTTGTCTTGACGGTTTATATATTCGCAACAAAGAGCAGAGCCATACCGAATTAGGATTATAGAGGAGGTTATGATTAATGGACAGAATTTTGTATGTGATGTGATGGGTTATAGGAAGCCAATGCAGAAGTTGTAAGATGGGTGTTATGTGTTCTTTTTGTGGTAGATTGAATAGCATTCTCGCTGTTGCGTTTTGGACGAGTTGTAGAGGATGTATTGTTGATAGTGGTAATCCTAAATATAATGCATTGCAGTAGTCCAAGTTTGTTAAAATCAATGCTTGTGTGACTGTGCGGAAATCAGATGATAATAGTAAAGGTTTAAGTTTTTTGAGCATGTGTATCTTAAAAAAGGATTTTTTTAACTGTTTCAGAGATGTGATTGGTCATTGATAATCTTGAATCTATGATCATACCTAAATTTTTTGCATAATGTTTTATAGGGATATGTTGCTTTTCAAATGTGAATGTTTGCGGGGGTTGGTGATTTGAATCTAGCACTGTAGATAGATATATTAATTCAGTTTTTGCAGAATTTAATTTTAGTCTGTTGTGTGATAACCAGGTTTTTATTGTCGTTAACTAAATTTGTAGTAGAGAAAAAGTTTTGGACCAGGAATCAGAGAAAGGTATGATAAACTGTATGTCATCTGCATATATTTTGAAGTTTAAGTTCAGACCATCAAAGAGGTGGTATAGAGACAAAAGATATATATTGAAAAGCAGAGCTGAAAGTGTGGTGGTGTACCATTCAGATTTTGATTTTCCCATTGTGATTCTCTGTGGTAGATTTGAAATGAAAGTGGTGAACCATTGTAGCACTGTTTCAGTAATGCCTATCTGTAGCAGATTGGAAAGTTTAATTTTTCCTACAGCTTTTATTAAGAAGTGGTCTGACCATGGGACTAGGGATATTTCTGTTGAAAAATCATATGAGGATTGGTTAATGCAGGATCATTATGTTTGCTTTGAAATTTCTGATTTTGCCTACCCTAAAGTCCATATCAGCCTATATAACACAAAACCAGAGTGAAAATAGTTGTTTCACAACAAATATGTAGTTGCAAAAAACTCTAGAGAATCTAAAAAGTTTTAAATGTAGACACTAGTGTAAGTAAGAGATGGCAGCAAACCTGTCAGTGATTCAGAAACTTCAAAAATCACCTGGGTCTACTGAATCATTCTCCTCAAAAAATGTTTGTGTATTTTCAAACCAAAGAAATGTGTTCCTATATCAATGTCCCAAAATTGCTGCGGAAAAAAAACCCTTCAATAATCCAAATGAAAAATATGTATTTATAAACCCTCTTCTTAGCCTATGCATATCAAAACCCTGTGTGAAGTTGATTCAGTCTTGTAAGTATCCCTCTCCCACCTCCCCCTCATTCTCCCTCCCACCTCCCCTCCCCCTCATTCTCCCTCCCACCTCCTTCTCCTCATTCTCCCTCCCCCTCCTCTCCCTTCCACCTCCCCCTCCCCCTCATTCTCCCTTCCACCGCATTCTCCCTCCCACCTCCTCCTCCTCATTCTCCCTCCCCCTCCTCTCCCTTCCCACCTCCCCCTCATTCTCCCTTTCCCCTTCCCCTCATTCTCCCACCCTCTCATTCTCCCTTCCACCTCCCCCTCCCCCCTCATTTTCCCTTCCACCTCTCCCTTCCACTTCCCCCTCCTCTCCCCCATTCTCCCTCCCACTTCTATTCTCCCTCCCACTCCTTCTCACCTCACTCTCTCCTCCCTCCCCCTCCCCTCAGTCACTCCCCTCCTCTCCCAGCTCATTCACAACCCCTTCAGATGGCGCACACCGCCGCCGCTACGGGTCCTCACCGCCGCCTCCGCCGCTACGGGTCCTCGCCGCTGTCGCCGCCGCTACGGGTCCTCCCAGCGCCATTTTTGTCAACAGGCAAACTCTGGCCGACATGCTCGCCCACGCATGCGAGGTAGAGCTTCTCTCTACTGCGCATTTGCGGGCCGTCGGTCAGAGCCCATTTATAAGGTAGATGACTTGAGGGAATTCCTTCTTCCTGGAGGAAGTATAGTATTAAAGTTGTGACTAAGCCCTGGTATTGAGTGTGCTGCCTGCTTCCAGCTGTACCCAGAGTGGGGCTCAATATTCTGTTGGAACATCTCAAAATTCTTGGTTTTCAGTCACATGTCGGCAGCAAATTGTTTGGTATACCACCAACTTAAGCAGTCACTCTACGTCCTTGGTGTTGATGCCTAGTATTGCATTCGTGCCACTCTGTTGAGTAGGTATTTAGGAGACCTGAGCTCCCTATGGGATTCAGAATAATCCCAATGGGAGTGATGTTCATAGTTCACAAAAAGAAACTCGAGCCACTCCCCACTGAAACCTAGTAAACAAAAGCCGGTGGCTCCAGCTCCAGTCTAAGCCTTCAAAGCATCTGGAATGTCCTTCGGTGCTACATGAGGGCCCATCTGGAACAGGGTATTAAGCCTCCATCCCCTGTCCTGCAAGAAGCAGTCCTTTCCCAGCTGAGAGGGTGAGAGCTGGTGTATCACCCACGGGGAGAGCTGGCCAATTACATAGTATCCCTGTTGCCCTTATTAAAATTGCCATCTCCCTGTAGTGCCATGGATTAACTACTGTTGATGATATGTGTGTGTCACTTTTAAGAGGTCATCTCCTCTGTTAGCTGCTTTAGGACCTCTCTATCTGGGAGTCAGGTACCTGTACAAAAAGGAACACTTCCTGCCCCACTGGCACTCCCCCTATCCTTATCTGGGGCTGTGTTCCCTGTCCTATCTCAACACTGTGAGTATCGGACCACCTGTTGGTCTATAGCATCCACTTGTTCTGCATAAGGATGGTTGGGGAATTACTGACCCACCACTACCCCTCCCCCATGAGGACCACCCTATCTAATGGGGAAACCAAGTCTGACACGGGGTACAATAAGTCCATGCTACAGTGGTCGACCGACGAGGCATTCACACTGGGTGTGACTGGGGGTTAGAGGCAGAGGAGTCCCAGTGGTTCTGACATGCCTGATCCAGGGCTTCCTCTGCTGGGATCCTTTGCAGGAGTGACCAACGGATGCTGCTCAATCCTGAGCAAGCTATAAGAAAATACATTTACTTTATATAAGCTTGATGGATGACAGGGCTGCATAGCCCCAAGCAAGCAACTAAAAATTTCTTTTAAGCCCGATGTGACCCGCTTGTATATTTTTTTTGTGAACCGAGCTGCTCAACAAAAATGAACAGCAGGCAGAGGAGACTACAGTCCCCTGCCAGCTCCCTCCCTCCTCGTGGGCAACCAGCCAATTGCATTCCTTAGCCAAGCTGGCTGCTCGATGATGTCACTGCATGGCTATATGTCATGCCGAGTGAGACCTAGAAAGAGCTGCATTGGCCACATTGTGAAGGATTGGCCTTCAGCACCACATTATCCTTGGGCCACTCTGCAAGAAAGACCCAACCAAGCACTGGCAAGTCAAGTGAGATGACTGCACAACTCCCCCACCTCCCCCGCCACACACACACACACCTCTACCATCACCACCACTGTTTCCACCCTAATGAGGGAGAAGCACAGCTGGCCATGGAGTCAGAGAGGGGCTGAGCACCCCATCATCAGTGGCACTCACACCCTTTCCTGGATTGTGGGCAAGGCAGCTGCCCTTTAACCTTTTCAATTTCAATTTCTTTATCTTTATAACAAACGCAGGTCTGAAAAAGCCTGTCAGTTGTTTAGAGCACCACATTATTGTTCCTCAATATGCTGCCTTACAAAGGTGTCTTGTACATCAAAGAAGTTTGCACTCACCTTCTTCTGGGAGTTGATAACCTTTTGAAAACATCACAGCTGGGGACATTTCTTCTCACTGCTTGGGGCTTCTGTGGTTCTACTGCAAACACAGAAGGATTTTGTTGTTGTTGTTGACTCAACAAGCATAACAAGCTGAGTTATTTCATAGGGGCCAAAACAAATACACAGGTGCCAAAACACAAGCCATAGAAAATGCAGATCAGACTCTCTCCGGGTTATGCATGTCAATGAAGGGTTGTCCAAAAAGGAAAGCAATGTATACAAGTTGCTCCTTTCAATGCCATTAGACCAGTGGTTTTCAACCCAGTCCTTGAGTGTACCCTAGCTGGTTGGGGTTTAAGGATATCTACACTGAATATGCATAAGATAGATTTGCATATACTGCCTCCAGTATGCAAACATATTTCATGAATATACATTGTGCAGTCTGAAAACCAAAATAGGTAAGGGGTTTGAAAATAACTGTATTAGACTGATAAAGCAACATAAAGTTTTACCAGGTAAGCATGGAGGACGCTAATGCTACACTCTGCATGAAGATTCATTCTATTATAGTTACAATAGAAAGTTTATGACCATAAAACATGTTCTACATCAGTTTAAAGGCATAACACAAAAATACATCAAATAAGGTATTTTCTTTTACTGGACACCTACATATAAGAGGCAGCCCAGGCTTCACCACTTGACTCGGGTTATAAAACTTACCTGATAATTCTCCGACACCACAAAAGGAATATAGTAAAGTTCCTGATAGCAAGGGTGATATCTACTGGCTTAAAATAAGATTTTCTCAGATTTTCTTTTCACTAATAATACCCAAAAAAGATTAGGTATGTCGCATCAAGAATAGAAAATCATAAGCAAAAAGATGAACCATTTTAGATCTCATATACCAATGCCTGCAATTTTATTTAGAACTGTATTTTTTTTTTACAGTGAAGAAATGAAGAATATTTTAAGCAATTATACTTTTTGTTGTGGGTGGGTGTCAGGAGAGGAGAGAAGAGGATGGTATGGGAACTTATTGAGAAAGTGAACATAAGTTTCATTCTTTTAAATTGTTGTGTCTCTCCTTATTTTCTCTATCCCGGTTTGACTCCATAGAACAATATCAATCAACATTTTTTATTTCCTAGAGACCTTTGGTGGTCAGCTTCTCTGGGTGGAGACATTAGCATCATTAAGGGGGTCATTTTCCAAGGAGTTACTGCGGGTGATAATTCCACAAATTGCGCTAACAGCTGTTAACACGATTTGTGAATTTTTAATTCAGGGGCTGGAGTTGGGGCAGAGCATATGTAAAGTAGGAAAGAGTTATTGTGTGCTGCAGTGTTAGCATGGCTCATAGCTACACCTCTTTCATTTGTGTTACGTTGTGTGCTAGAGGCTGGTAAAGGGTTATTGCAGTTCATGATGTTTCCAGACAGCCTGTTTGAGAGAGAGAGACTTGCTATAGTGCCTCCTCCCTAGACAGGTATTTGTATCCCTATGGGAGGCCCACCTAGTAACTCGAGATGGGGATTAGGTATGAGTGTAGGGGGTTGGGGGCCACTTTGACATTCAACATGAGACGTGCGAACAGGACAGTGGTCTCTTGTGAAGACTTGATGGCCTTCGGAGTGAGGAAACTTACTCCAAGATGAGATTTGGACAATGTTCTCTCCACCTAGCTTGTTGTTGCCCAGGTAGAGTGTCCATCAAGCTAGGTGGAGAGAACATTGTCCAAATCTCATCTTGGAGTGAGTTTCCTCACTCCGAAGGCCATCAAATCTTCACAAGAGACCACTGTTCTGTTCGTACGTCTCATGTTGAATGTCAAAGTGGCCCCCAACCCCCTACACTCATACCTAATCCCCACCTCGAGTTATTAGGTGGGCCTCCCATAGGGATACAAATACCTGTCTAGGGAGGAGGCACTATAGCAAGTCTCTCTCTCTCTCTCTCTCCAGAAACATTGTGAACTGTGATATATACTGGCAATGTAGCATGAATTGGGTTAATAGCACAACTTGCACTAAGAGCCTGTTGCATAGCTGTTATTGCAATTTGTGATACACATGCTTATTAGCATAAGGTAACACCCCTTTTTGGTATCGCGTGCGATATTGGAAAATGAGGCCCTAAGTATCTTCAAATGCTCTTCCTGGAGAGGAGGTTATCTTTTCTGAAGCACTGTATAAAGTTTACTATGGTCTGAAACAGTGGTTCTCAACCTTTTTTCAGCTGGGACACACCTGACATTGTCTCACATGCGTGACACACTGAACATGTTAGCATCGTGGTGCTAAATGTCAATATATACTCTGCATCCCTCTCGAACCTCAACAATGGGTGCAGGGCAGAAATAGGGCATTTTCGTACAACACACCAATCAAAAAAGATGTTCTGGTGACATTTCAGTAAGAGCAATGCAAACTCTCTTTACTGGCAGATGCAATAGTCCTTCTTATGAAAAGACAGTAATTTACCACTAATACATGTATCATTGAGAAAACACAACAAATAAGACTAATACAAATGCCTACATGCATGCACAAAACCAACCTTCACCAAGTACAGAAAGACCACAAATTATAAATATGGAGACAGAAACTGGAATGGAAATCCAAAAAAGCCACTTTATGCAGTGCAAACCTGGAGAAATGGAAAGAGAAATATAGCACCTAACATAGCCCCAGGATCTGCAATGATGCACACAAACTAACCCGCACAAAGTTACACCTGCATTATGGAACACACTCAAATAATAACAACCCAACTTATGAAATGGCAATACTACAAATATTAAACCAGGCCCTTAACACTAATACACCTCCTATTATAACAACAGAATAAGCCAAGCTGCTATAGATCCCACACAAAAATAATTGTAAAGCTATACTAATAAATGTTACAAAACAGCTGATGAACAGAATAACATCCAACAATTAAGAAGTCATAAAATGTATTAAAAATTCTTCAAACATCAATAAAATATTTCATTACAGCAGACATCACATGATACCCAATAATTAAAATGGCAGGCAATCAAGAAATAAACTTAAAAAGACACCTTAACTTACCCTCTCCAGAAACTCTCCTACTTCTTTCCCTTGCAGGCCCAAAGCACTCACCAGAAGCAGCAGTGGCTGCAGAAGCTCGGTCCTCACAGTCTGTGAAATGCTGGTAGCACTGCAGGGCCTTATCTTATTCCGTCAGCTCCAGGAAATGCCGGTGGCACCACAAGGTCTTCTGCCACTGGTCTCTTCTTGCACAGGACTTCACTTTTGCTGGAAAAGAATGGGAACCCCGCCAGCACATCACTTCTCTGCGCCTCCATGGACCTTCCTGCTGGCAGCAATGGCACCCCTCCCTCTGTTGTCCCCTGGGGCGGACTGCCCCCCTTGCCCAACCGGGACAGTGGGACACCGGGAGCCACCGGGAGCTACAACACACCTGCAGTTGCTCAGTGACACGCTGGTGTGTCGCGACACACCGGTTGAGAATCGCTGGTCTGAAAGATTTAACATTAGGTTAAGGCACTGATAATGTCGAGATATCAAGGCATTGAGTATTAAGAATTCCCTCTGTTTATTTCCCTGTATCCCCAATCTCTTGCCTGCCTCTCTGTTTTTCTCCTCTCCATCTTTTTCTCAGTCACTTTTATCTCCACTGCCACGGTGCCACCTAACTCTCACACCTTCGATTTATCCCCAGTGCCTGCCTCCTTACTGCCTCTTACCATCCTTCAGTATTTCCCACTTCATTTCTCCTTGTTTCCGCTGTATGAGCAGATGTAAAATTATTTCCTTCATATATGTTATTTAAACATATCCCAGGAGGATACAGTTGTGTGACCATTTAAATGGTGAACTGTTTTGAATTGGATTGCAGGGGCTGTGTGGACAAGGCTGTCTGTAACTCTTGTGGTTTATTTTTGGTTCTGAGCTGTTGAGAGACTCTTCCTGTCTCCTGTTGTTAAACTGAAGCTTAATCACCAATTTTCAAAAAGAGATATTATCAGTATGATACTTGTTTAAGCAGGGAAATGACTGCAGTAGCATTAACAAAGCTTTGGAGTGTTTGTAGGCAAGATGCCTGGTGATGATGTCAGACACAGATGTCTGATGTCATGAAGAAAGAGCCAACCGTTTCTTTTTAATATGGGTGTGACAGCCATATATTTGCAGTACATATGAATGGGCTACAA
Organism: Rhinatrema bivittatum; assembly: GCF_901001135.1. Lineage (NCBI taxonomy): Eukaryota > Metazoa > Chordata > Amphibia > Gymnophiona > Rhinatrematidae > Rhinatrema > Rhinatrema bivittatum. Next base: position 169,490,970 of record NC_042620.1, read on the forward strand.
TTTTATCAGCGTTCATGTCTCTGAATAGGAGAAACTGATCAGCCCTGAAGTAGCATCATCTGGAAGGGCTCAAGGAGCAATTTCCAAACATGTGGGGGTAATTTTATTATATTTAGCATCAGAGGTTGCATTGTGAAAAGTACCATAGGGATCAAAGGAAATAAAATGTTTCTGTTCAGAATCCTTGGAGGACAAATTTCACAGAAACTATGCTGGGATTCTTTGAAATAGCTATTATCATGAAATGAGGTGACCCTAAAGGCATGCTAGAAATGTAAGAAAATCATTGTGCTGCTGCTTATAGTACAAGTTTTCGGTGGAAGTAAGAACATAACAATTTGAGAGGAGTTTGTATTAAATTAATAATTTTAGGTGCTTACCTAAAGAAATGTAATAAGGAATAGCCATGGAGAGGGATAATAAAGTTTTAAATCAAAAACAGTATACTTGTATAAATAATAATTTTAAACATTTACAGGCCTATCCAGTACCGAGCGGTAGGAAGAGCTGCGTTAGTGCCTGCGGCACCCGCGGTTACCGCCCGCACAGTGCAGCTCATCTACCGCTCGATCCTGAACTCTAATTGCATGCAAATGTAAGCCGCGGCTAATAAGTGCCCGTGAAGCGTTAGGCCCGCGCAACCCATTTTACTGGATAGAGCGCCTATACAGTATCCTGGGTGCGCGGGCCTAAGGCTTCACGCCACGCTGGTATCTGTCATTTCAAATGACGTCGTCTTCAGCGGCCAATTGCACGCTTTCCCCGTGCAGGCGGCCATCTTCGTCGGGAGGAGCTACGGGCAGCCACGATGGTGTTCCTGTTGATGTCTGCAAAAAAGTAAGTCGCTTTTGGGGTTTTTTTTCGCTTCGCCGCTCAGTGTCTATTCTCCCCCCTCCCGGAGCAAGGCTGCTTTTCGCGCCCTGCTCCGGGAGGGGGGAGAATAGACACTGAGCGGCGAAGCAACTTACTTTTAGCTTTTGGTGGGTTTTTTTTTGCTTCGCCGCTCAGTGTCTATTCTCCCCCCTCCCGGAGCAAGGCTGAAAAAGCAGCTCCGGGAGGAGGGAAGAACTGAAGCGGCGAAGCAACTTACTTGCACGGGGGAAAGCGGTCTCCGTGGCAGCCCCAGTCCGGACATCGGAGGGGGGCTGCAACGTTTTTTTTCGCTTTTTTTTTTTTTTGCTTCGGGAGCAGGGGAGAGGACTGGGGCTGCCACGGAGACCGGCACCCATGATCGCGGCGGGGGCAGGTGAGCGGGGGCTGGGGGAAAGCTTTCCACCTACCCTTACCCATGCCTCTACCGCCTGGGTCAGGGTAGGCGGTAAGTTTGCAGGTTAAACGCGCGACAAAACGGCAGGGAAAGATAGCGATAGTCGGGGCGCGGGTTACGGGATGCTAGGGAATAGCTAATTCGCTCGTTTGCATGCAATATCGAGCTAATTCGCTCGTTTGCATGCAATATACATGCCGCGGGCGGAAGGGGTTGCCCGGGGAATTTAGGACGCGGTAGGAGTAGGTTAAAGGGGATTCGGGATCGCAGGAAGGGCTAACGCGGCCGGAACGTGAGTAAAAAGCGGCTTAGGAGCAGGGTAAACGCGGCCGCACTTTACAGGATAGGCCTGTTAGAAAGCTGATTCTTGAATCAATTTATGGCTTTTTACACTCAGAGAAAGAATGACTAGAGGAATAATTTAAGTTAATTTGATATATGTTTTCACTTGTAGTAAGTGGGCATAAATTTGAAATAAGAAACTTAGGAATTGTTAGGAATAATTATAAATGTTATTCAACTGCATGTGAACACTCTGAGAGCCTCAGGCTGACTGATGCTGGTTTACTGAACGCCTGTCATTCAAACACTGCCAGAACTGTAAACCCCCCATCCCTATAGAACCTTAAGTAGAAGTGTTTGCAAATTAAAATCTAATTTACAAATATTTAAAGTCGCAGAGCTTTAGGGAGCCAATTTTAATATATAAAACATATGAGCATGGTGTGACTGGCACTGCATGTGGCATTTTGAGGGAGTTAGAGCCTAGAAAGTGAGGGAAACAGAAACCTCACAGGCCTAAGTCATGCCAGTGTATAAATGTGGTCCATGGAGCACTGGTAGCAGGAACCCCTGATAATTTGTGGTGTGGAGAGTTCAGAGAAGCAGAAAAAGGGAAGAGAGATCATTAAAAGGGAAGACTCTTCTTTCCCTCCATAGAGAATGTGCTAATAAGTGTAAAATAAAAAAAAAAGTACTTACACATTAAAATACTTCCAGATACTATTGTAGTGGTATTCCTGGTGTCAATACACAGTAAAACATTGGACTAAACTGTAGGGCACCGTAAAATTTTTATTTGTCGTAAGAATAACTGTAGCCTGTTAGGACACACACACAAAGACGAATATTGAGTTTGCAAGAAAATAAAAAGGGGATACGTTGGGTACATCTCATCAGGAAGAGGATTTATGTTTTGTTTTAGGGCTACGCCAGGCAGGCTAGTATGGAAGAAGCTAGCCCCTAAATCCAGAGTTTTAGAGCCTTCACCCTCCTGAGTGAAGAGAATTGGTAGCAGGTAGCCACCTGGGACTTATCTTCATTTAGCATTCCACAGTCTGTCTACAAAGCTACATAAGGGAACTGTTTCTTCTTTTGTGACTGTCCCAAAAGAAAACTCATATTGGGTACTGGGTGGTTGTCATGTATGTACTTTAATGTATTATAATTGAATGCTTATTATTGTATATCACTTTGGGTGATTCTTGAATCTGGAAAGTGATTTATAAATGATGGAAAATAAATAATTAAAATAAAAAACGTTTTTATCCACCCCCTTACTTCTACAAATTCAAGTCTGCAAGCACAAGTACAATACTTTGCTCTGACCAGATAATAAATGTTTTGATTTTAGCATATGATAAATTATTTTTTAACATAATTTCTATTCTCTTTTGCTCTGATTGCCTTAGAATATTTCATGTTATTGCTTTTTAGCTTTTACGGCAATAAACTCTAAAACTTGAATACAATTTATATTGTGAATGGTTAAAACTTAAAAGCAATATTGTTTTTTTAAGAGAATTGTAATATATTTTTAACAGAAACTTTTATTTTTTGTAGTTTATTATACTTCTTAACATTCACTATGCACTTTAAGATTGTTGTTCAGTAAATTAATTCTTGAATAGATGAGACATCCATCACAGTAAGTGTTCCTGCAGAAACAAAACAATATTGTATTGTTCTTTGAATCTTGTTTAATGAGGGGCAATTTTGAATAACTTACATGAGTACTTTTGTAACTACATACCTTGCATCTCATTTTTAAAGGAAAACCACACAGATAACCTCCTTCTGAAAATTTGTTACAAGGTACTGATGTGCAAAAGTACCACCACACCTTGTATTTGCTATTTCTGTGGGTTGGCTGAACATTCAAAACTATGCAGATAGATTTGAAAATCAATTATTTTCCCTCCATGACTTATCTCTGTCCCCAGAATGACCCATTTTTGCTGCTTTGAAGGGTGCAATTTTCATCCTGGGAGATTTGGCCAGGCAGGCCCTCTCCTATGCATCACATGGGACCTGAAGAGTGTCTTTATAGCTCTCATGGACCAAAGAGCACAAAGAAAGTCATTAGGGATCTGGATACTGTCAATGATGTGTTTCAGTCGACAGCAAGCAAGTCTCAGTCACATCTCTGGCAAGTGCCTTCCGTTTCTGAAGGAGGTCTTCCACCAATTCACAAAGAGTAGTTTTTCTTTTCTAGCCTTGGCCTGTAGTAATATGAGATAATACAGGGCATGGGATGGGGGAAGGGTTATAGGATGTTATAGTGGAGGTAGGTCAGAGTGAGTGGCTACAACCTCACCATGTTATCAGTGGCAAAGTCAAAATTTAGTACTTGCTGTATTGGGAATTCAAGGAAGATGATCCATTCAGGAGACCACTTCCCTCTCTTGTTTGTATATGTCTGAATGTGGTTCATGAGGATGCTGGCCCTGAAAAGCCAGCACCTGTGGCATCCCAGACATCTTCCAGGTGCTGATTCCATTTTTACATTTCTGGGTGTTTCAGTAGAAGAGCATGAGACACAAACCTATCCCAGGACTGTTAGAGGAACTATATTTTAGTAATATGAAGATGATCCTAGCATGGCAACTAGAGCAGGTTGAAGCAGCAGAGGCCACCTTTGTCCCACTGCCATTCTCCTTCACTCTGGGCCAGCCTTGCCCTCATCTATCTCAACAAACCCTGTGCCAAACTTGTGCAGTTTGCTATTATGATCTCCTACATATAGTTAAAGAAAACTATATAAAAGTAGCCTCCTCCATTCTATAGCAGTGTGAATTACTGAATCCCATATCAATCAGCTCAGGAGAATTGTTTTTCCCCTGGTAACTCAAGATTATGAGGTGGTTTGAAGTTGTGTGAGCAAAACCACCTATTCTAAGTACTTGTGCACATTTGCATGTTTTGGTGAACTGCACTTTAATTTGCGTGATGTGCAGAAATTTCCATTTACATAAATAATTTCTTAATTACTTATGTTGATTTCCATAGTCTTTATATACAGGAGCATCAAATTCCATTTATTACTCAAAAGTGCCATATAATGGCCAAAGGGCCTGATTTGAAAAAGCATTTACTAGAGTAAAATTGAGTTTTATTGGAATAAATGCACAATACTCGGGTGAGTGGGATTTTGAAAATTGCTCCAATAGTAGTTATATTTATGCATGTAACTCCTTTTGAAAATTACCCCCATAAAAGTGAATTTTAAGACCTGCGTGTGAGAGCACATGTATGCGGTGATTTTATAACATGTATGCGTATATGCGTATATGCATGGTATAAAATTGGTTAAACGTGCGAACATGCGCGCACAATTTAACATTGATGCGTTTAACTGCATGCAAATGCCTCCTCGATCACATAAGTGGGGAGGATTTTAGTAGATATGTGCGCCGATGCAATTACCTGTTTCCCCAGTTTGTTCCTAGTTCATCCCAGTAAAGAAGAGGACTTCTTAAAACCCCTAACTAACTTGCCTCCCTTTTACCCTAATAATCTCAACCCTTTATACCCCTAGTTTTTTTGTTTCATCACTTACACGCCATCCATAGCAGAAGTAAAGTTACATGGCTAGGAACCCTGGCACGCGCTGGTGTGCATAAATACTTATGTGCTGGGTTCATCCAATACCTATGCCCTGCCCTTGCACTGCCCTGCCCCACCTAGACCGTGCCCATGCTCCACCCCTTTTATGAAAAAAAAAGTACTTGTGTACCTTGAGGAAAGGATAGTGAACTATGAACAATCTGGTGGGTTGCTGGACCCGAGGCAGCATTGATTCACCACAGAAAGGTCCTGTCAGACAAATCTGATTTATTTTTCTGATTGGGTGACTAGAGAATTGGATCAAGGAAGAGCACTAGATGTGATGTAATTGGATTTCAGCAAAGCTTTTGATATGGTCCCGCATAGGAGGCTTGTGAATAAAATGAGAAGTTTGGGAGTGAGTGTCAAGGTGGTGGTGTGGATTACAAACTGGTTGACTGATAGGAGGCAGAATGTAATGGTAAATGGAACCTACTCTGAAGAGAGAACCACCTTAAGTGGAGTGCCACAGGGATTGGTGTTGGGACTGGTTCTGTTCAATATCTTTGTGAGTGACATTGTAAAAGGGATAGAAAGTAAAATTTGCCTATTTAAAGATGATACTAAGATCTGCAATAGAGTGGACATGTTTGAAGGAGTCAAGTGAATTAAAAGTGATTTAAGAAAGCTAGAAGAGTGGTTGAAGATTTAGCAGCTGGGATTCAATGCCAAGAACTACAGAATCATGCATCTAGGGTGCAGTAATCCAAAAGAGCTGTATGTGATTGGGGATGTAAGACTGATGTGCACGGACCAGGAGAGAGATCTTGGGGTAATAGTGTCTGGCAGGCTGAAGATGGTGAAACAATGTGACAAGGTAGCTAAAGCTATAAGAATGATGGGCTGCATAGAGAGAAGAATAACCAGTAAGAAAAAGGAGATGATAGAGCCCTTGTATAGGTCCTCGGTGAGGCCTTATTTGGAGTACAGTGTTCAGTTCTGGAGTCCGTATCTGAAGAGGGATAAAGAAAGGATGGAGGCGGTACAGAGAAGAGCGACCAAAATGGTGTGGGGTCTGTACCTGAAGACCTATGAGGAGAGGCTGATGGATTTGAATATGTATACCCTGGAAAAGAAAAGGCCAGGGGAGGTATGGTACAGACCTTCAGATACCTGAAAGATTTTAATGACACACAATCATTAAACCTTTTCCACTGGAAAGAAATCAGTAGAACTAGAGGTCACAAAATGAAACTTCAGGGAGGATGACTCAGAACCAATGCCAGGAAATATTTCTTCATGGAGAGGGTAGTAGATGCCTGGAATGCCCTTCCAGAGGAGGTGGTGAAGATGAAAGCAATGAAAGAATTCAAAAGGGCATGGGATAAACACTATAGATCACTAAAATTAGAGGATGGAAATGAAGAAAAAGATTGCATGGGAGTAACTTGCTGGTGCAGTGGTTACTACCCTTAACTAATAAGCCTACATACTGTTGATGCAACTCTATCATCGCTATCTGTTTCAATGGCAGAGGGAAAAGGGGAATTGGATTTGTACAGCAACCAATGAGAGCCCTGACTTTTAAGGTCTGGGGAAACAAATAAACATGGGGTAACTTGCTGGTGCAGCGGTTAGTACCCTTAACCAATAAGCCTACATACTGTCAGCGCAACTCCATCATTGCTCTCTGCTTCAACAGCAAGGAGTTACAGGGAATTGGATTCAGACAGTAACCAACAAGGGCCCTGACTTTTACGGTTTGGGAAACTGATAAGCATTGGGGTAACCTGCACAGTAGGAATGTGCAGAAGGAAAACATTTGTTTTGTTTTATTTTCGTTTCGCCAGGACCCAAATTCGTTTCATTAGTTTCATAGGGGAAAAAAAAAATTCATTCATTAGTTTTATTCATTTTTCACTTGCCATTAAAGTCAATGGGGGAGGCATTTGCAGCCTATTTTTGACTGCAGATTTGGGGTTTTCCTATTAATTCTGATGAAACATCTGGGGAGCAATCATCAGAATGAGAAAAGAGCTCCAAGGTTCTTAGACTGTGGTAAAGTGGCCCCAAAGTGGCATGAATATAAGGCACTGTAAAGGGGCAAAGGGGTACCAGGAGTGGCAAGAGTGCTTTAACAAATGTGCAAAGCAGCAGCGAGAGTGTCAAAAATACACCACAACTTCAAAAGAGAGCACCGATAACAGTTGCATGAACCCTCGAAGGCAGCACGACAGGCAAAGTGGCAAGACAAGTGGCATCAACATCCTACAGCACAATGAAGGGGGAACATAGCAAGCAGAAAAAGTGTCAGAAAAAACCACAAGGTGAGATAAAGGGACAAAGCAGCAGAAAGACTATCACCAACACACTGAGGAACCATGATAGTGGCAAGAACACCACAAGACCTTGCTTCGACGCCACCTGCCGCGAGCGCGGGGCATGAGATAGGGAGTCCACCATCCTCACTTTTCTGTGGCGCCGGGACAAACCCGTGCCGGTGACTGCCGTGCGCCTCCAGACACATGGTGCGTTCGACCGGAGGGCCCACCTCCTCCTTTTCTTATCCCGCTGGGGAGCTGGGAGCCGAGGAAATGCCAGCTTCCCTGAAAGGGAGAAAGAGGGTGGGGTGGGTCGTCCGGCGCCCCAAACGGATCGACATCCCTGGGGAGGGGAATCAGCAGGCAGGCACCACCTTCCTCCCCACCCTACTGCATGGGACACGGAGCCGTCCAGCAGAGCACCCTTCCCTCTGCGAGTTCCAGGTACCTACCACCTTTCCCTGTGCCCGCTCTATGACAGGGCTGTGAGGTCACTTATGATTCATAGGAAAGGACTGTTTGTTGCTATGGGTACTCCCACATGGCCTTCTCCTATTTCAAATGGCCGCTAAGAAAGCACTGCAAACCAAAAGAATGAAACTAATATGATATGTTTCATTCGTGGGGATCGCCATACATTTCACGAATCCACAAATCAAGCGAACAGGGACCTATTCGTTGTGGATTGCACATTTGTTGAAAATGAATGCACAACCCTACTGCACAGCGAGGCAGATACTGCTGTAAGCTTGCTGGGCAGTCTGGATGGACCATTTGGTCCTCTTCTGCCATCATTTCTATGTTTCTATGGAGGTATGCACATACCCAGGCACCTCTTAAAATTTGTGCGGCACGTGCTGACCAATATATGCGCATATCTCCCGGCTTTGGCGCATGTAGGTCTTTTAAAATTCACCCGTTAATGAATTGTATGGACTTTTACATGGGTGTCAATGGCCATTGATGCTCAAATCAGCTTTATAATATTTTAGAAAGGGGTTAGACTGAGAAATAAAGAGGAATACGGTCTTTTAAACTCCCATTCTTTAAGAAGAAGCTGAGCAGGTTTCCCACAGTATTCTGCTAATTCACTGCAGCCTATTTATCCAGGCGGGGACTCTTTTTTTAATGTTGTATAAGAGTTCTTTATTCTTCATGTTCATTCAGCCATCCAAAATCATTAACTACCAGGGGTAACTAACGTGTATTGGGAAATGATGTGAGAACTGTACTTTTCCTTTATCCAATTACTTCAACATAGCAAGCAGAAGATTTAGAAGAAAAGACCAAGTACAACATTTTAAGCAGTAAGCAGTTTTTTTCTCCTTTCACCCTGCTGCTCAAAAAGAAACTGCAAAATCGGAATTTTTCTCTATCCATGGTATACCCATCGCTCACTTTACAGCACTGCTTATCTCCCCAAAACTGGATGTGCCTACAAAGTTTAAGTTTGATTCTAGTCTTTGATTGTTTTGTTTATCTTTCCAGTTTCTCTCACTCAGAGGTCTCAGCAGACTTGCATCAGACCATCATTTTAATTTAAAGAAAAATTATATTACATTTATATACTGTACCTTGCAAGAGGCAGCTCTAGTCTATTATAGTTCAATGAAAGAAAGCATAACCCTTTGCAATTACAAATCAACATTCTTTGTAGCTTTCAAATATACTGGATGTTATTTATCTGTCACATAGTCGTGATCATGCACTGTCTCTAGACTTTTCCCTATTTTCTCCCACAATATCTTCCATATTTTGGCAACTTGCATTGCTACTTTTTAGTATTTATTAAGCACCCCTATTATAAAGAAATGAAATTGCTGGATTGATTGACTTGCCTCTTACTTTTTTTTTTTTGTACAGTGGCACCAGTTTAGTTCCATTGTGTATTGTGAGGGAACTTTTCTAGCACCCCTCTTCCTAATTTGTATACAGTTGTTATTTTAAAAAAAACTTTTTAAAGAAGAAAGTTGTAGATGCTTTATGAGAATACGTTTTCCTAGGTCTAACATGTAGGTCTAACATGTAGGTGCTATTGCTCATATACTTGCCCTGGCAAATTTCTCATTTTACTCAACTCATTTTATAGCCTTCTCACCAAACATGAACAACTGTTATGCTGTTTTAACTTATATTACTTGATCAGTCTTCCTTCCATTGACTAGAAATGCTGCTATTACAGTATTTCTTGGCCCAGTCTGAGGAGGAGACTGATGAACCTCGAGACATATCCAAAACATTTATCTTAGTAGAATGCTAGCAGAAGTAGAACAAAAAAACAGACTAATTTGTAATAGATTAGAAATAAAGGCAACAAACAAGTTGAGTAGTTTAGTCTACTGGACTAAATAAATTTGTGATTAGCTTTAAAGAGCTATGCTTTCATCAGTGTAACTCTCAAATGTTAGCCATACATATATTAAGTTAGTCCAATGACAAGGTATGTCTTGAACCAGCAGTCTCAGAGCAAGCAACAAGTGAGCTGCAAGTTTAAGTTCAGATACCAGAGCCTCCTAGTATAACTGTACCTTCTCTGATGACTGCTGAAGCTCCACACAGTTGCCAAGTGACTGGCCCAGCAGGAGCCAGCCTTGAATGGCTGCTCTATTTAAACCCCCTCTTGTTCCTGCTGTCCTGGATTCCAACCCTGTTCATGGCTGGATTCCAGCCTTGGTCCTGCCTTTCTGTCCAACTACTCCTTGAACCAATCATCTGGCTTTCAACCTTGACCTGGCTTTCACTAGCCAATACAATTTTACTTTTGTTTGATTGCCAGATCATGACCTCTGCCTGGATTTGATTCTGCTACCTGCTGCTATTGTGCCTGGGGACCTCAGGTAGGTCCTGTTTGCTAAAGTACCTTCCACTCATTGGTCACCCATGGCCCTATGGCCAGATTTAAGATTTGGGTGCCCATTGGCAGAATTGGAGAGTGTGGGCAGGTGAAAGACCCTGGAAATCAGATCATGGGTGAAGTCCCTCTTTCACAGGAGTGGGCAAATGTTTTTGTGCCTGGGCCGCATTATGAGTTCTTGTCCATCGGGGGGGGGGGGGGGGGGGGGGGGGGGGGCAGAGCAGGGCTCCTTTGGAGCTCCTTGAGAGACAACACTGAAAATAAACACAAGTTACTCAGATTTTCTGACAATGCCATCTTTATTTATTTACAGCTGAAAGATACATAGCCAGACTTTATTTCACTACTAAAAGTTGCACAACCCAGTGCACAACCATACAACTAAAACCAATTGTCCTCAGTTTTTATTTCAATACTGAAAGATGAACGAGCATGTGCACAACCATACAACTATTTTATACTTGGCTACTTGTAGTGCAATGAAAACCAAAGAATGAAGGGAATTTCCTACAATAGATTACACAATTATTTCAGTATATTATACAATAGTGGAAGATGCACAACCATGTGTACAATCATATAACTTAATAAAGTTGTACATTTCGCAGTATTGAAATAAAGACTGAAGAAATTTACAGGGTCATTTTTCAATTCTCAATAGAGCCCTAACGTGTGCGATAAATATCACAATGAGAGATTTAACTACACTTTTTTTTTATGAGAGAGACAGAGTGAGTGAGAGAGAGAGAGAACACTTTAATAGAGTGAATAGGACTCTGTATGTAAGTAGCACTGTAGATGGGCACATTCCACTCAGGGTGGGTTTAAGGGGGTTACATACATAGTCAGAGGAATTAACTGCAAATTTCATATGACTGATAAATTTCTATCATTTGAATCAAAGAAAGTTACAACAAGAGGAGTTGATTTGTAAAATGCAGTCTCTGATTCAAATGATAGAAATTCAACAGTCATATCAAATTTACAGTTAATTCATCTGACTATATATGTCAAACCAGGCTTGCTGGGATATATTGGAAAGTCAAGTGAGCTGAAAAAAGTAACTGGCAAACCCAGAGTGCTGCTCTACACAGGAAGCTATGAACCTTTACAATATATCCCAACAATCCCAGTGGAGTGGAGATACAACAAAAAAAAGCCAATAATCATTGAAATCTCATATTCAGCCCTCTCCTTGGATTTCAAAATCAAATTGCAGGCAACACTTACTTTATTTCTTTTCTTTTTCACTTATTATATATTTTGTGGTCTATAAAAAAAAATCACCAAAACCTTTTGCTTAAAATAGTTTTCTAACTTAATTAATCTACAAATTCTCTCTCCATGCAGCCTGCACCCCATCTCAAACAGTTAACAAATAGAGGACTGAGAGACCACTGTCTCACTGGAATTTTACCACTTTTCAAAACCCCTTCTCCTACCTCCAGTAGCATTATTAAACACATTTTTCCCCTTCTTACTTACAAAAATTAAATAAGTAAGATCCAGGTGGAAGTGCAGAATTCATCTGCTACACAAACTGCCGCTTCTTCAACCTTCAATCTCTAGGCAGGAGGAGTGCAGAATTCATCTGCTACAGTAAGGGCTGTGCACTTACACACAGGTTGCCACCTCTAGAGGCAGGACTATGCAGCTGCTGTAGTACTTGAACCTCGCAAAGTGGCTGCAGCAAGCACGAGGAGGCATCGGATTTGCCTCCTGAAGAAAAAGCACCAAACTGCTCATCAGCCAGGCCACGTGCTAGTGCCAAACAGCTTGTCAGCCAGGCCACGAGATGGCACAAAACAGCTTGTCAGCCAGGCTGCACACTGGCGCCAAACAGCTTGTCAGCCAAACTATGAGCTGACACCCAGAACATTGTTGCCAATGTCAACACCAATGTCCTGCCTGCTCACTGATGATATCATTCCTGCCTGCCTTCCCGCCTGCTGATGTAATCATCAAAGGCCCATTTCAGCACGTCATCAAAAAGGCAATGATGTTGAGAGCTCAGGCAGGCTGCAAAGCCTCAGGGGGCCGCATGTAATGCATGTTTTAAATTCTTCCATGGGCCAGATTAAAAGTAAGAAAGGACCACGTTTTGCATGCAGGCCTTAGTTTTCTCACTTTGCTCTATCACCACCACTTTCCAGAATCCCAGAATGCCACAGCATGTACCTCTTTGAATTGGATGACTGGAAAAGGATCCTTCTTGGCACAGTTGCAATCCTCTTTGACCTGGATAATTGGCATCTGCAACATTTGGTGTGCTAGGCAATTGCCTATGTTGTCTATGCCAAAATCCAGGCCTGCGTGGCCTTACTAGAACCTGACACACCTCCAAATTATTTACAGAGTAACACAAGACTACATTTTTTCAGGGTAGATGACATAGAAACTGGGTTGCATAGATTGGATTAGTGACTATCATTGCAAAGAAAATGTGACTCATTTTTCATTGAGAATTTCAGGTTATACATGACATTTTAAGCTGAAAGCATTCTTGGGTCTCTAGTTTATACTCATAAGGAATAAATAGAATATTTAAAACAAGGAAAAACAAAACTATAAACAATTTGTCTTTATTTACTAAGGGATACATATTCAGTCGCTAAGAAGCTAGTTGTTAACCGGATACCTATATAACAGGGATATTCACACAGATATTCACACAGATATTCTTACTCTATGCCTGAAGGACATGCCTGAATGACAGCCTTATTTTCTGCCTGTACGATAGACTTCAATACTCCTAAGCACCTTAGGCATTATCTTAATAATAGTATTATATTTATAAATTTCAGCCTGCTATCTTTCCAGCTGATTAAGCTCCCAAGTTCCTACTCCCTGTTGAATGTAACTTTGCCTCTTCCACACCTTTGTTGTTTTAAGTTAGTTGACACTACAGTTGTTTACCCTGTTCGATGTAAACCGATCCGATATGGTTCTTGTCCATGAAGGTCGGTATAGAAAAGTGTTAAATAAATAAATAAATAAATAAATAAATAAATAAATATTCAGCAGCTCAACCGCTCCGCTGAATATATCCAGATAGGTTACAGTTAGTCAGATATGTGGTTTCTAATTAACTTTAGGCCTGCCCTATGGCACATCTAGAATTAGCCGGTTAAGTTAAACAGCTAATTCAGCTCCCCATCTACTTCCCACCCCAGGAATGCCCAACTTGCCCGGCTAAATTCTAGCCGGACAATTTGTTTTCTAGCTAGAATTTAGCCAGATAAAATTTAAAACATATGGCTAAGCTATTTAGATTGATTACTTTCCCGTTATCTGTCTAAATGGCTTTTGAATATGTGCCCTAATGGTTTTCTCCCATTTTGTGTCTATGGGAAAAGTGCATTGTAAGTAGGGCTTAAAATACTTTTTGGTGAGTGTTAAATTAAAATTAGATTTGTCAATTATAGTTTCTTGATTAATTTTTTATCTCATGCAACTGTTTTAATTTGATTGAATAGCCAGAAAATTAGACAATACCATCCTGGTAATATCTTGGAGATTACCTCAAAATGTTTGCATATCTCACAATCAATCTATTTATAGATGAGCTTATATATGCCCAATACCTTTTCTTTTTTTTTTTTGTAAATAATCTTTATTCTGCATCCACACAATACAGTAACACAGGAAGTGTATCAGTATACCAGCACTCTACATATCATATATAATAAAAGAAATAATATGATGCACATCAACAAGTGTCAATAGGAAACATTGAAATGCCTTAAAGAGCCAGTTTTTTGTTCCTAACCATATTCTATTTACCCATTTATCATTTTAAAGAGAATTTTTGTGAATATGTTTGGTGGTGTGCTGAGAAAGTATCTTTGTTCTTGATTTGTTTTGGTTTTCTAAATAATATACATCTGTGTGCAAGTTAGGTCTTCTTAGGATCTATTGACAAAACTGCATTAGTGCATTAACATGTGTATAATGACATCATTAATGCATTAATGAGCTTTAATGATAACACACAGTTTTGTATTAGCATTATGCAAATATAAACAAGTAATGGGCAAAAAATATTAATGAGCTAAGTTACGTACACATGCATGCAAAATATATCATTAATATTAAAATGGGTTATTGCAAATTGCATTAAGCCCAAAAGTGGCATAAGAACATGCCATACTGGGTCAGACTAAGAGTCCATCAAGATCAGCATCCTGTTTCCAACAGTGGCCAATCCAGGCCATAAGAACCTGGCAAGTACCCAAAAACTAAGTCTATCCCATGCTACTGATGCTAGTAATACATCAACCAACCTCTTCCCTTGCAGTAATAATTCTTCAACAAACATCAAAATAAGGGAATGCTTGTGTAATGGTGATTTTGTGTACGGTGGCTATATTCAAGGGCAACCAATTTGAGGCTGTCCTTTTATTCGCCCCGTCTATTTCTCTTTATTATCGTAATCTTGCAGTAATATAATTTTTTAATAGCGATATTTTCTTTTTTCTTTTTGATAAAACCCCAACTCCCTGTTTGCTGAGGCGACCCGTGAGTAGATAAATGAATACTTATCGAGGCATCTGTCTCTATTCCTTCTTATAGGGTCGCGTCTGCTTGCCCGACATGGGCCATGTTTCGGCACGGGTGTGCCTGCTTCAGGGGCTACAGGAGGGGTAGCTACTGCGTCCTTGCTGGGTACACAGTGGCTGGTGTATCTTCAACTATGTAAAATGAAATACAAGTAATCTAAGTTTACTACTTGTTGTAACCGCGTATTTTTCTCACTCACCATTTTCAAGTCGCAGGAACTTACTTTTGTATTTACCGTGCTTCTGTTCGTGGGCGACGCCTCCTTTTCCCGTCTGAGGCGCGTATGCCTATTCTGTGCTTTTATACTTACCGCGGGTGTACATCCATTTTCTTCACTAAACCGAGGCTAAATCAGGTGTGCTAAATGAAAATGATTATTGACCTGTGGGCATTTTCCAAAAAACCTTGTATGCGCGGTATCTTAACTACTTACTGCTTTACCTTGTGGAATCTAGATTTTCCTTCTTCCGTAGCCCTACATACCCTTAAATCTACATTTAATTGATTTAGATCTCCTGAACTGACCTTCGAAGATGTGATGCGGACCTGGTGGGAGACTGATTTGTTCTTCGGGGATGTGGTGCAGACCTGGTGGGGGACTGAACTCTCTCACGTCCGTCTAGAATCTTAAAAAAAGGGGGGAGGGGCGTGTCTGCTAGCTGAGGGGCGTGGCTCTACTAGAATTGTTGCTACTAAGGTGTATGCGGCATTCTCATGTAATAATGTCCGATTTCTATAGCCTCCTTCTGTATCCCTGAGGCTCCTTTAGCGCTACACTCTTTCTATTCATTTGATTACCCTGAAGAACCCTTCAATTCCGCCTCATGAATTGAAGGGTCCGCCTCATGAATTGAAGGGTTCTTCAGGGTAATCAAATGAATAGAAAGAGTGTAGCACTAAAGGAGCCTCAGGGATACAGAAGGAGGCTATAGAAATCGGACATTATTACATGAGAATGCCGCATACACCTTAGTAGCAACAATTCTAGTAGAGCCACGCCCCTCAGCTAGCAGACACGCCCCTCCCCCCTTTTTTAAAGATTCTAGACGGACGTGAGAGAGTTCAGTCCCCCACCAGGTCCGCACCACATCCCCGAAGAACAAATCAGTCTCCCACCAGGTCCGCATCACATCTTCGAAGGTCAGTTCAGGAGATCTAAATCAATTAAATGTAGATTTAAGGGTATGTAGGGCTACGGAAGAAGGAAAATCTAGATTCCACAAGGTAAAGCAGTAAGTAGTTAAGATACCGCGCATACAAGGTTTTTTGGAAAATGCCCACAGGTCAATAATCATTTTCATTTAGCACACCTGATTTAGCCTCGGTTTAGTGAAGAAAATGGATGTACACCCGCGGTAAGTATAAAAGCACAGAATAGGCATACGCGCCTCAGACGGGAAAAGGAGGCGTTGCCCATGAACAGAAGCACGGTAAATACAAAAGTAAGTTCCTGCGACTTGAAAATGGTGAGTGAGAAAAATACGCGGTTACAACAAGTAGTAAACTTAGATTACTTGTATTTAATTTTACATAGTTGAAGATACACCAGCCACTGTGTACCCAGCAAGGACGCAGTAGCTACCCCTCCTGTAGCCCCTGAAGCAGGCACACCCGTGCTGAAACATGGCCCATGTCGGGCAAGCAGACGCGACCCTATAAGAAGGAATAGAGTAGGGATGTGAATCGTTTTTCAACGATTAAAATTATCGTCCGATAATGTTAATATCGTCTTAAATCGTTATAGAACACAATACAATAGAAATTCTAACAATTTATCGTTAAAAATCGTTAAATCGTGTTAGTGCGCACTAACGGGAGTTAGTGCGCACTAACTGAAAATGATACAAATTGACACTTTCCAGGTCACTGAAGGTCAGTTAGGAATGAATATATGTTCCTATTGGCTTGCTGCCCTCTTATCTATTGATGTTACCAAGGTTACCACTGAGGAGATGGTTGGGGGATGGGAAATGGAACTGGAAACTCACGAACACCAACAGAAAATGAAACAAAGTGTTCACACTTCCCAGGTCAGTAAAGGTCACTTAGGAATGAATATGTATTCCTATTGGCTGGCTGTGCTCTTATCTATTGATGTTACCAAGGTTCCACTGAGGTAATGGTTGGGGGGATGTGAAATGGAAACAGTTGGAAGCTTGACAAAAAAAGTAATGTGATGATCAGCACTCACGTGACTAGAACTTGTTTGTTTATTATTTTTGTTAGCAGGCACCTGAAATGCTAGTGCATGTTGAATTTGCCAATCACTGTGCATTTTAGAAAGGTGGTCCTGGCTGGAACTGTACACATTTCAAATATATGTAATTGATTGTTGGTAACTGTATTTTTTAAGTAGCCACACTGGCACCAGTATGTTTACTTATCCTCCTACTTAACTCACTAGCTCAGCTTTGAAAGAAGGGCTTCTCTGCTTATGTGTTGCTTTTGTTTGGTGTGAGGAGAGCAGAAACATCAGATCTGTATTCAATCTACTACAGTCATCTCTTATATTAACCTACTCAATTTTTTTTAAATGATTTGTTATATCACTGAATTAATAATTCATTATTATTAGGTGGTGGTGAATGTCTGACTAAGCTACTAGGCTAGTGTCACTGGTGAGGCTAGTGGCAGTTTAGCAGAATTATAATGTATTTTTATTAGTACTGCAGCATTAATATATTCAAGCCTAGGTAGGCAGCCAGTGCACTACTCCAGCAGTCACCTCATTGATTCCTGTGCATTGCATTATAATATGCGCACACACTGACTCCAGCTTGGGTGGGGACAAGGCAGGTCTCCTTTACTGCACACACTGACTCCAGTTTGGGGATAAGGCAGGTCTCTAGAGATGTGAATCTCCATTTGCGCAAAAGGGCGCCGCCCGTAGACAACACGATTTGACTGCAGGAGGTCGTTCCGGACCCCCGCTGGGCTTTTGGCAAGTCTTGTGGGGGTCAGGAGGCCCCCCCAAGCTGGCCAAAAGTCCCTGGGGGTCCAGCGGGGGTCTGGAAGCGATCTCCTGCCGCGAATCGCTTTTTCGTAAGGAAAATGGCGCCGGCCATAGCAGGGTGGGTTTTAGGGTTGCTTTAGAGTGCCGGTTTCCCCGCCCTCCCCCCCACTGGACTCCAGGTAATATGGTGAAGGCTGAGACAGCTCCCTCCCTGCATTACTAGTGAGAGGCTGGCTTCACAGACAGGGGGGAGCTGCCTGACCCTCACTCATCCGGGGTGTTGTGATCTTCCTGCACACAGTGCCCTATCCCTGATACCAGGGGTGTTGTGATCTTCCTGCACACAGTGCCCTATTCCTGATACCAGGGGTGTTGTGATCTTCCTGCACACAGTGCCCTATCCCTGATACCAGGGTTGTTGTGATCTTCCTGCATGCAGTGCCCTATCTCTATTAATACCAGGAGTGTTGTGATCTTCCTGCACACAGTGCTCTAGCCCTAATACCAGGGGTGTTGTGATCTTCCTGCACACAGTGCCCTATTCCTGATACCAGGAGTGTTGTGATCTTCCTGCACGAAGTGCCCTATCCCTGATACCGGGATGTGTGCAAGAAGATCACAACACCCCTGGTATTAGGGATAGGGCACTGTATGCAGGAAGATCACAACACCCCCGGTATCAGGGATAGGGCACTGAGTGCAGGAAGATCACAACACTCCCGGTATCAGGGATATGGCACTGCATGCAGGAAGATCACAACACCCCCGGTATCAGGAATAGGGCACTGTGTGCAGGAAGATCACAACACCCCTGGTATTAGTGATAGGGCACTGTGTGCAGGAAGATCACAACACTCCTGGTATTAATAGGGATAGGGCACTGCATGCAGGAAGATCACAACACCCCTGGTATCAGGGATAGGGCACTGTGTGCAGGAAGATCACAACACCCCGGATGAGTGAGGGTCAGGCAGCTCCCCCCTGTCTGTGAAGCCAGCCTCTCACTAGTAATGCAGGGAGGGAGCTGTCTCAGCCTTCACCATCCTCCCCCCCCCTCACCCACACACCATTCACTTGCTGGGACTTGGGGGAAGGGAGGAGTGAGGGTCAGGCAGCTCCCCCCTGTCTGTGAAGCCAGCCTCTCACTAGTAATGCAGGGAGGGAGCTGTCTCAGACTTCACCATCCTCCCCCCCCCCCCTCACCCACACACCATTCACTTGCTGGGACTTGGGGGAGGGGAGGAGTGAGGGTCAGGCAGCTCCCCCCTGTCTGTGAAGCCAGCCTCTCACTAGTAATGCAGGGAAGGAGCTGTTTCAGCCTCACCATCCTCCCCCCCCTCACCCACTCACCATTCACTGGCTGGGACATGGGGGAGGGGAGGAGTGAGGGTCAGGAAGCTCCCCCCTGTCTGTGAAGCCAGCCTCTCACTAGTAATGCAGGTGGGATAGGGCACTGCATGCAGGAAGATCACAACACTCCCGGTATCAGGGATATGGCACTGCATGCAGGAAGATCACAACACCCCCGGTATCAGGAATAGGGCACTGTGTGCAGGAAGATCACAACACCCCTGGTATTAGGGATAGGGCACTGTGTGCAGGAAGATCACAACACTCCTGGTATTAATAGGGATAGGGCACTGCATGCAGGAAGATCACAACACCACTGGTATCAGGGATAGGGCACTGTGTGCAGGAAGATCACAACACCCCGGATGAGTGAGGGTCAGGCAGCTCCCCCCTGTCTGTGAAGCCAGCCTCTCACTAGTAATGCAGGGAGGGAGCTGTCTCAGCCTTCACCATCCTCCCCCCCCCCCCCTCACCCACACACCATTCACTTGCTGGGACTTGGGGGAAGGGAGGAGTGAGGGTCAGGCAGCTCCCCCCTGTCTGTGAAGCCAGCCTCTCACTAGTAATACAGGGAGGGAGCTGTCTCAGACTTCACCATCCTCCCCCCCCCCCCACTCACCCACACACCATTCACTGGCTGGGACATGGGGGAGGGGAGGAGTGAGGGTCAGGAAGCTCCCCCCTGTCTGTGAAGCCAGCCTCTCACTAGTAATGCAGGTGGGATAGGGCACTGCATGCAGGAAGATCACAACACCCCTGGTGTCAGGGTTAGGGAGTGCCCTAACCCTGTGTGCAGGAAGATCACAACACTCCTGGTATTAATAGGGATAGGGCACTGTGTGCAGGAAGATCACAACACCCCTGGTGCCAGGGTTAGGGCACTGTGTGCAGGAAGATCACAACACTCCTGGTATTAATAGGGATAGGGCACTGTGTGCAGGAAGATCACAATACCCCTGGTATCAGGGTTAGGGCACAAGTTCTAGTCACATTGACTGATCACATTACTTGTTTTGTCAAGCTACCAACTGTTTCCATTTCCCATCCCCCGTATACTGTCAGTAGGAACCTTGGTAACATGAATAAATAAGAGGGCAGCCAATAGGAATACATATTCATTCCTAAACTGACCTTAACTGACCTGAAAAGTGTCAAATTGTATCATTTTCAGTTAGTGCGTACTAACTCCCAGTTAGTGCGCACTAATCAGAAAAAACGATTTTTAACGATTTTTTAACTAAAAAATCGTTCCTAACACGATTTTCTTGCCCTGCCACACGATTTCTATCGTTAAGACGATATGGAAAATGATTCACATCCCTAGAATAGAGACAGATGCCTCGATAAGTATTCATTTATCTACTCACGGGTCGCCTCAGCAAACAGGGAGTTGGGGTTTTAGGGCAAGCAGACGCGACCCTATAAGAAGAAATAGAGACAGATGCCTCGATAAGTATTCATTTATCTACTCACGGGTCGCCTCAGCAAACAGGGAGTTGGGGTTTTATCAAAAAGAAAAAAGAAAATATCGCTATTAAAAAATTATATTACTGCAAGATTACGATAATAAAGAGAAATAGACGGGGCGAATAAAAGGACAGCCTCAAATTGGTTGCCCTTGAATATAGCCACCGTACACAAAATCACCATTACACAAGCATTCCCTTATTTTGATGTTTGTTGAAGACTGATGCTAGTAATAGCAGTGGCTATTTTCTAAGTCAACTTGATTAATAGCAGGTAATGGACTTCTCCTCAAGAACTTATCCAAACCTTTTTTAAATCCAGCTACACTAGCTGCACCAACCACATCCCCTGGCAACAAATTCCAGAGTTTAATTGTGCTTTTTTTTTTTAAAAAGAAGCTCTTTACTAACTTCTTGAACTTTTGTAAGGAACTCTCTTCAACAATGTCTTGTGGCAATAGGTTTAGGGCCGGTGGAAGCACTAGGAGAACTAGGGCTGGGCCTAGGCTGCCGAGCATTAGGGGGCGCCGAGCAGCAGTATACCGAGGGGAGGTCAGGGGGAGCCAATGTGGCTGCTGGTGGACCTCATCCCACTGGCGGCTGAGCAGTGAACTACCGCTATGCTGTGTTGTGTGCTGGACACACACAGCAGGAAGACTGGCAGGGCCGTGGTGGAGCTCATGTCACCATGGCCCGAAAAAAAAGGTTGTGTCCAAACCTGCAGGTGCTTTTCCTCCTTCCTGCCCGTGCGACCACGGAAGAAAATGTTGCCGGAGCCGCACAGGCAGGAAGGAGGAGGAGCATCAGCCGTGTGTAGAAGAGGAGCAGCGTTTATAGTCATCGGCTAATCTCAAGTCGCAGCGGGCTGAGAAGAGGAGGAGGCCCGGTAGCAGGGCCGCTGTGGCGGATCCCACATTGCGGGCGGCCCGAAAAGATCAGGGCCACTGCAGAGACTATCCTGCGGTGACCCGTGAAGAGGAGTCCCAGAGGCAAGAGAGAGGCTGAGGGCCTGTAGAGGGTGTATGTGTGTGTATGAGATGAGTTTAGAGATTGTTTGTGTGTGTGAGAGTGAGTTGAGAGACTGTGTGTGGGAGTGAGGACCTGAATGTTTGCAGAGACAGCATGTGAGAGCCTCTGTGTGTGTGAGAGAGACAGCATGTAACAGTGAGAGTCTATGCTTGAGCAAGACAGCATGTGGGAGTGAGAGAGAACCTGTGTGTGTATATGAGAGTCAGACAACATGTGCCAGTGAGAGACTGTGTGTATGAATGATTGTATGAGAGAGAGCATGTGACAGTGAGAGCCTGTGCTTGAGCAAGACAGCATGTGGGAGTGAGAGAGAGCCTGTGTGTGTGTGAGAGTCAGACAGCATGTGCCAGTGAGAGACTGTGTGTATGAATGATTGTATGAGAGAGAGCATGTGACAGTGAGAGCCTGTGTGTGTGAGAGAGAGAAAGAGCGCATGTGAGAGTGAGAGCCTGTGTGTGTGTTTGAGGGAAGAAGATAGATGGAGAGAAAAGAAATAGAAAAAAAAAAGACAATATAAAAGGAATTGCAAAAAAATAAGAAAGGGAAGGTAGAACAAAAAAGCCTGTGACCAACCGATTAGAAAACTAAGATCAGAGAGCAAAGGTAAAAAAATAAATAAATTACTTTTTACTGATTGGCACATGTAATCTTTGGTAAAGTGCAAGAGTAGCACTTTCTCTATGCGGATCTCACAATGTATGAGATCAGCATGGAGGAAGTGGAAACCCATGGGGCCTGCACAGAGGAGGCAGCAGAATGGGCTTCAGTGCCAGTAGCAGCAATCAGCGCTTCCCCAATAGCCATGCGGCAGCAGTGACAGTGGCAGCAGAGGAATGAGAGAGGCTCCGAGGTTGCTGGCAAAAGAAAGAGAGGGGATCTGCCTTTAGTGTGTGCATGTGTATGAATGGAAGTCTGCCTGGGGGTGTATGTGTGTGAATGCATGGGTGCCTGCCTGAGGGTGTGTCTTCCTGGGGTTTGTATGTGTGAGAATAGGTGCCTGCATGTGTGTTGTGTATGTGTGTGTGAGAATGAATTGGTGCCTGCTTGGGAGTCTGTGAGTGTGAGAATGAATGTGTGCATGCTTGGGGGATGGTGAGGGAGTGGTGTGAAAATGAATGGGAGCATGCCTGTGGGTCAGTGTGTGTGTGTGTGTGTGTGTGTGTGTGAGAATGACTGGGAGCTTGCCTGGGGGTGTGTGTTTGTGTGGGAATGATTGGGAGCTTGCCTGGGTGTGTGTGTTTGTGTGTATGTGAGGGAGCCAGTGAGTGTGAGAGCATGAGTGTGTATGAGAAAATCCAGGGGAATAAGAGTTTGTCTGTGGGGGGTGTGTGGAGGGGGAGAGAGTGTCTTAGAGCCTGAGAGTGTGTCAGTGTCTGTGAGAGCTAGAGGTTAGGGTGCGTATAAGAGCATGAATGTGTATGTATGTGATAGTGTATGTGTGAGAGAGAATGCACATGTGAGTATGTGTGAGAGAGAGAGGATAACCTCCTAATCCTCGACAATATCAGGATGACTGGAAATCAAGAGCTCCCATGTATGGACAGCAGGGTCTTTTAAAATCCTTATTAGTTTTAATTATTGGGTGTTTTTTTGATATATGTGCTGTTTTGAAATATTTTATTGGTGTTTGGGAAATTGTAAAAAATGTATATGATTTTAATTAATAGAAATTCTATTTATCAGTAGTTTTAAAATATTCTTTTATTAGTATGGTTTTACTATTATAACTGATGCTTTATGTTTCTTGATTTTATTTGTTTATGAGGAATGATGGTTCTGTTTTTCCATTATTAATACACAGAGTCTGGCTTCTTGGGATTTCCATTTCAGTTTTTGTCTAATTTGTGCTCCTTTATTTTGTATTCTGTATTTGGTGAGGGTCTGTCTCTGCTCTATGTGTGTGACCATGATGAGAGATTCTGCTAGAATATAGTGTCTGTATAAGGATCTATAGAAATCGGTTTTGTTTTCTTTCCTCAGTAGGTGGTGTATTGGTACTCTAGGACCCAGTGTAATATTTACTCTTGCTTTTTCACAGGTAGGGTTATTATTGTTTGAGTCCTTGATGATATTACTGTTATGTTACGATGGGATTGCAGTATAGATTTTGAGTGTCTTTTTTGTGGGGTTTTGTGTTAGTTCACAATGTGCCTGGCAGTGGAAGGTGTTTGAGCTGCTGTTACTGTGAGGTGACACCAGAATTTGAAAATATCTTTTAGTATGATGAGCTGTAAGGGAAACATCCAAGCTCCATTGTTTGGTGGAATTTCAGTGGATGCACAGAGTTACAGAACTGGAGGTGCAGGATTATATTGACATTCTGTCACTTCCTATATATTCCAGACTTCACTCTCATAGCCATATAGAATTAATTGAATGAGGCTATCAAATTATTTTATAGCCAGCTTTTTAAAATTACGCAGAAGACCCTTTGGACTTTTTTATTAACACTTTTTTTTATAACCAATTTTAAAGCAGGATCCATGCTATAGAGGTGGGTGTGAAGAAGAAATGTCATTTTGGCTCCCCTCCAAAAAAAATTCTTCTGTCTAGAGATGCCACTGATTTTCTGTGACCTTAAGCATTAGTACAAGAAGGATTAAGGGGGGATGCTGGAGAGGCACACAAATGCATTGGCCCCCGAGCGCCGGATACCCTTGGTGCGCCACTGGGTACGAACCATATGGGGCCGCAAGCGGTGGCAAAGAGGAGTGGAGATTTGGCAGGTTGCGAGCAGTGCCCAACCTGCTCGTGACCCAGAAAACTACACAGTTGGCAGGTGTGATCGAGAATGAGGTAGGAGTCGGGGCTGAGACTGGGGGGTGGCAGCATGGCCCGGGGATGGGGGGGGTGCACAAGGGAGAAGGCTCGTCTAGGGTGCCAAATCCCCTTGCACCAGCCCCGAATAGATTCCATAAGTCTGGGCCCTGCATATAAAAAATGTGTTCTCGCATTTCATCCAATATGGTCATCCGAAAAGAAGGAATATCAGGAAGGCACTGTGAAACTGATCTCAGCAACCTAGGGTATAGAACTTGAGTGCAACATTAAAACAAGGTGTGTCAAGCCTGTTTAATCCCTTAAAAACATGCATAAAGACCATGAAATTAGCATGCCAACAAATCAGCAGCCAATGAAGTTTGGTTCAGTTCATCTGACTCATCACCATTGAAAACCATCTCCGGAACCGATATCTCCTCAACATCCCCATTAGTAAACATGGAAGCTAAGAATTCATTTAGTCTTTCTGCAATGGCCTTATAATCTACCTTATAAATGGCCTGTGACCGACGGCCCGCAAATGCGCAGTAGAGCGCAGCTCTACTGCGCATGTGCGGGCAAGGATGTCGATCAGAAAAAAAAAATGGCGGTGGGGCCGCAGGAGCGGGAGGAGAAGCAGCGGCGCCGCGCGCCCGCTCCTGCCGGCAGATCTCGGGGGGGGTCACTCCCGCGCCCCCCCCACCGAGATCTTTCGGCTGATCTCGGGGGGGGGGTGTCACTCCCGCGCCCCCCCCACCGAGATCTGCCGGCAGATCTCGGGGGGGGTGTCACTCCCGCGCCCCCCCCCCCGAGATCTGCCGGCAGGAGCGGGAGGAGAAGTAGCGGCACCGCGCGCGCGCGGTGCCGCTACTTCTCCTCCCCAGATCTGCCGGCAGATCTCGGGGGGGTCACTGCCGCGCGCGCGGGAGTGACCCCCCCCGAGATCTGCCGGCAGGAGCGGGAGGAGTTAATGGAGCCGGGTGAGGGTTGCGGGAAGTCGCGCTTACGGCGCCGGGAGGAAACGGAGGTGGGTGAAGGGAGGGAGAGGGGGACTGAGTGAGTGGGAGGGAGAGGGGGGACTGAGTGAGTGGGAGGGAGAGGGGGACTGAGTGAGTGGGAGGGAGGGAGGGAGAGGGGGACTGAGTGAGTGGGAGGGAGGGAGAGGGGGGACTGAGTGGGAGGGAGAGGGGGGACTGAGTGAGAGGAGAGGGAGGGTGGAGAGGGAGTGGGTGGGGGAGGGGGGTGGTGAAGAGTGAGGGGAGAGAGAATGAGGGGGAGGTGAGAGACAGAGGGATGTAGCCCGTTTTAACGGGCTTTACGGCTTGTAATAATATAAGAAGAAGAAGAAATGTCTTTTTATGCAAGGAATCTACAGAGGTCTATTTTTGGTTAAAAAATAGAATGGTGTCAGTGTTTGCAGTTCTCCAATGATTTAGAAGAAGTTCAAATCACCAAATTCTTCTTTAAATAAATAAATTAACATGAAAAGAACCCAAGTGATACAAGCCAGACATTATTTTTAGCTGATAGTGAAGAATTAGAAGCACTTGAGAATCAAATTAAGCTTTTAAAAAGTCAATTGGCCTCCTAAAGACAATTTAACAATTCATTATCTGGATCAATAGTTTCTAATCTCCCCTTCTGCCCTCCCCAGATACCAAGACCACCCTCACCCTTCATGTCACCTATACAATATTGAAACAATCAGTAAGGCAAAAGTATGCATGGCAGGGCTAAGGAATGGCAAAACTATGGAGAGAAGCTGATCAGATAGAAGAAGAAACATCTGAAAGCCCAAACCCAATTAGCAGGTCACGATTTATATTCCTCAGATTCTGATGATGAATCCACTTCACCCATAAAATTGATGTTACATTACATTCTTAACACAAAGAGTTATTGAACAGTTAGCAGAGAAGCCTGGTACTATGACTTTCAATTCATGTGAATGGTTAATAGGGATGTGTATTTGTTTAAAACGAAACTGAAAAACATGAAGAATAAGGCTAACTTGTTTCATTTGGGGGACCCTGAAATGAATTGGGAGCCCACCGAATAAACAAATCTTATTCGTTCATTTTTTTTTAAACTGGCTCGTGCCTAGTTTTAGGCCTGAAACCAGGGACTATCCTAGGGCATAGGCTGAGGCGCAAAGCAGGGGCCATGGACTAGGCCCAAGCATGAAGCTGGGGTCTCAGTGGAGGTACAGGCTAATGCCTGAACCTCGGCCGAAACCCCAAAATTTAAGCAACAAAAAATAAAATGTACCTTATCAGTCCGGTATCCGACGAAGGCTGGGTCCTGATGTAGGGGCCTAGGAACAGAGCCAAGCCTGATGCCAAGACGCGACCTGAAGGCAGGGTCCCAACCCCAGAGCCTAGGTCTAGACTGGGACCCAGAACCAAGCCCAATTTTGAGACCTGGCCCAGAGGCTGAGGCCTGATGCCAGGGCCTTGGCCCAGACCCAGGCCTGATGCTGGGGCCTCAGCCAGGAGTCCAGGACCTGATGCCTGGGCTTTGGCCCAGCATCAGGCATAGGCCTTGGAGCCTCTTTATCATCCTTTTCTTTCTTCAGCACTTGCAAGCCAAATGATGCCATCTGCTGGGGTCACGCCAGAGTTAATTAACTCCGGTGCATTCACTCCAGTGGATGGTGCCATTTTGATATATGGACCCAGGCCCAAAGCTGTGACCCAACCTGGAGGCTGGGTCCAGAAAAAGGGCCTTGGCTTAGGCCAGAGCACGGACCAAGGCCTGATGCTATGACACGGCCTGGTAGTTAGGACCCGATGACCCATGACACGGCCTGGTGGTTAGGACCCGATGACCCAGGCCCAATGCTGTGCCCTCAGCCAGGTGGCTGGGTCCCTGTGTGTGGGCCTCAGATCAAGGTCTGGACTATGCCTCAGAGCCCATGCCTCTGAACCTCTTCTTCAGCCTCTTCTTCATCCTCTTCTTTCTTTGGCATTTGCAAGCTAAATAATGCCATACATGGGGTTGGCAAACCAAAATAAATCTCAAAAACGACCACCACCACAGCAAACAGCGATCCACTGAAATCAGAAATAAATGAAGAGCAGAGAAACTGCTCTGTCGCTGTAAAGTGTATTTTACAATAAATTGCTCAAAAAATTGCTTTATATAATTTTAGTAGTGCTCAATATACCTACACTCTGTGGAGCTGTTATTTTTCAAAGAAATTGAAAAAACTAAAGAAAAAATATATATTAGTAGGAGGAGTGGAAGGTTTCATATATAGTGTAGGTGTCCCAACACCAATGTACAATTGGTTTTAATCGTCAACCTCCTACCACCTCCAAAAGCAAAGTTTTTTTAAAAAAATTTTTTGCAATGTATTAACATTAAAGTCCCAGTAATATTCAATGACATCCGTGGTTTAATAGGTATTTGCCTTACTCACGGGAGAAACAAATGTGATCTTCAAAACAGTATTCAATTTAAAGCTGGTACTTAAACGACTTCCTGAGTCTGTTGGTTACCTTAAATGATGAAATGCAATCCCGACACAAACAAGTTCGTGTTTCAGACATCCGTCTTTCTTCAGGGGAATCTGGTGTTAAATATAACCAACCTTACTAGATTCTAGCCTTGCGAGGTAACCAACAGATTCACATCGTTATTTTTTTTTTTAGTAAGGCCCGACCCTTTAAAATTGACCCCTTACCTTCCCCCACCCTCCCGAACCCCCCCAAAACTTTTTATGATTACCTGGTGGTCCAGTGGGGGTGCGGGGACCGATCTCCCGCTCTCGGGCCATCGGCGCCATTTTGGCTGCCACTCAAAAATGGCGCCAATGGCCCGATAAAAAAAAAACCCACCCAACCCTTTAAAAACAACCCCTTAGCTTCCCACACCCTCCCGAGCCCCCCAAAACATTTTAAAATTACCTGGTGGTCTAGTGGTGATCCCGGGAGCGATCTCCTGTTCTCGGGCCGTCGGCTGCCACTCATAAAGATGGCGCCAATGGCCCTTTGCCCTTACCATGTGACAGGGTATCCGTGCCATTGGCTGGCTCCTGTCACATGGTAGGAGCACTGGATGGCCGGCGCCATCTTTAAAGATGGTGGCGGCCATCTTTACGACGGTGGCGGCCATCTTTAAATATGGCAGCGGCCATCTTTAAAGATGGTGCCGGCCAGCCAGTGTTCCTACCATGTGACAGTCGCCAAATAGCACAAAAACTCTGCAACATCAAAAATCACCAAACAACTTCAAAATCAATGAAAACATCAAAAATCCCCAAACAACTTCAGCATTTTTGTGCTATTTGGCAACTTGATGTGAAACTTTTGATATTTGTTGCCTGTTAAAGTGGACACCGATACCGGCAGTGGATGCTGATGTAAGAGTTATATTGAAGGATCTCTTCTCAATGATCAATACTAGAATAAATATTAATTCTGATTTTTAGTGTACTATATTTGAAGCTGTTTCCCTGAAGCATCCTTGTTTCTGAGGCAAAACTTGGGCCCCAGTCAGGATGTCTTTCATATGAAGATTGCCATTTTGTTTGGAAATGCGATTGCCCCTTGGAGACTAATAGGCATACATGAAGAAGTCTAATTTGGAAATAGTACCATTTCAAATAAGGAGTTCCCATGAATTGTGATTGTAATTGGAAAGTTGTGTGTGGTTGAGTTTTATTTTTGTAGATTGTGTTTTTATAGGTGATTGGGTGTGTGAGTACTCTGGTGTGTATGTTATGTGTGAATATTTTTTATCCATTTCTATGATACTTTTTGTTAAAATATTTTTACACATGAGTATTTATTATATAAATCTGTGAATAGGATAGATGCAAGTAGATTTGTATTTAAGTGTTTATATAAGATATATGTAAATTATATTTACATTAAAATAGTACAAACATTTTTTAAATAAAACTTTGTTTTATTGAATCGTGTTAAGGTTTTCTTTAAATTGATTATATGTTTACCCTTACTATTTGGATATGTTATTACATCGGCCCCCATGGTTTATAAATGAGTAGGTCTCCCAAGTAAATGGGGTATCCTGTGCAAAGTGAGCATGACAATGAAATTTTAGAAACCACTGACTTCACTGTGGTGAAAAAAGGGAAAGAGATAATTGATATTCTCAGCCAATTAAATCTGATTGTGGATATGGCTAATCTGAAACTATGGCTATGTGCAAAAATTTCAAATGTTTCCAAAATTTTAGTGCATGAATTAATTTCAATGGAGATGGTTACTCAATGTTCAAAGACAAATCAGCAGTTTATTTATTTATTTTTATATACCAACATTTGATCTGAGATATCATATTGGTTTACATTCAGGTACTGGTAGGTATTTCCCTATCACCAGAGGGCTTACAATCTAAGTTTTTTATATGTGAGGCAATGGAGGGTAAAGTGACTTGACCAAGGTCACAAGAAACGACAGCTGGACTCAAACCCTGGTCTCCTGGTTCATAGCCCACTGCTCTAACCACTAGGTTAGAATGAAATTTCCTCAGTGGTCTCAAATATTCCTGTCTGGTCACAAGATAAATTAAATTGTGGAAAAATGCACACAATGATTCTGTTGGTAGTCTAGGCTCTCCACCGTAGAAACAATACCTAATGCCTCATCAGGCATTGGAGTCAGTAACCAAAATTGTAAATATACTTGAAGAAAAGGGTCTGAATAAACCTATATCTTCAACATGCAACTTTCCAGCCCAGCTCATAGTAAAACTGATCATGGAGACTTACTATTGAATACTTTGCCCTAAATCAAGTTTCAAAATCTGTGATGCCGTAGTAGCTATGTACGCTAAATGATTTTCAAACTGAACCTTCCAATGTATATTTTCTCAGTCTTAGACATATCTAGTGGCTTTTGGAGTCTTCCCCTCATGGCTGAAGACCATTACAAAGCTGCATTTCAGTGGCAAAATAAAAATTAGAAGGTGAATTTTAAAAGCCCAGCACGCACAACAATTGGGGGATCCTCGAATAAGTCAGACTGGCACTCGCTGACTGTATTTTTAAAAGTACCTAGATATGCATGTAAATGCCGCCGTGTGTACATCTCAAAAACTTCCCAAAAAGGGGTGGGGTGTAGTCTGAACGTGGCCTGGCCAAGAAATGCCGCATAAATACTTACATGCCTTGGTGCGTACCGAGGTCCCCCGCTGTGTAACTTTACTTCTGCTATGGATGGCATGTAAGTTATAGAAGGAAAAGATCAAGCCATTTTGGAAGGGTTTAAAGGGTCTGGGGTAACTGTGGGGAGTACAAGTTATCAAACCAGGGGGATCTGGAGGACAAAGCCATTAACTGCGTGAAATAGTGGATGAACTGGTAAACTGGTAATGGCATCAGCGCACACCCCTTTTAAAATCCTCTGACTTACACAGTAGAAGCAGGATTTGCATGCCTATGCGTGCGCTCACTTAAAATTTAGTGCACATGTGTACGCAGTCCATGTGCTCAACTTATAAAATGGCCAATATGCGCCTTGCACCAGTTTAAAAGTTACTGTCCCTGCATGGATTTTATTTTCCCGGGATTACAGAGATTCTCCATCTATTTATTACAAATCCATGCATGAAGTCCTGTCACAATTATATTGCAGAGAAAACATAATACAGTATTTTATTTATCTATTTATTTAGACATTTTATATACTGTCATCCCAAATGAAGATCACAATAGTTTGCAATAGCAGTGGGATCTGATCTTCAGGATGGATCATGGTGGAGGGCCTGGGTCCAGGCCGGGGCCTGGCCTTGCCATCAGAAATACAAAAGAATAGGTAAGACCTTTTTTGGATATCGGCCGAAGACCCGGTGACGGCCTGGGTCTAGGCGGAGACCCTGGTGTCACACTCGGGCCTAGGCCATGGCCCCTTCTTTGGGCCTTTGCCCCAGCATCAGGTCTAGGCTTAAGCTGAGGCACCAGTGTCACATTGGGTCCTAGGCCACGGCCCCAGTCTCGGGCCTAAGGTTATGCCTGATGCATTTTGTTTTTAAACAAATTCAATGAATACGTTTTTTTTCATTCGGAGGGGATACCCGATTCATTTCAGGTCCTCCCGAATAAAAAAATTTTCTTTTTTCTTCACATTTCTGAAATTAATTTGAAACAAATGCACATCCCTAATACTGAAGTGGCAGCCCCACTATAATCCCTGTTGAAATGTAAAGATGACATTTGGGAGAAGCAATACACAAATGCTGTGACTAAACTGAAATACATTTTAACTTCTTCCTCTGTGCAGATCACACATAAGATTGCTTTGCTATACCCTGTAATTGTAGAAAATAGTGTAGGTGCAACTCTCACACAGTTTTTAGAAGGGGCAGAACATCAACTGCTTTCTTTTCCAGAGTTCTCGGCTATCTGAATAGAAAATGGGAATCTGTGAAAAGCATGTACTGACATTTTGTGCTGCTATGCAAAACTTTGCACACATAATTGGCAATCAGATAATACATATCTGTGGCCATCCTACCCCCACGCAAATTCACTGTGGATGGAAAATTAGTATGTAGCAAGATTAGGACTGAGAGAATACTCCAGTGGAGCCTAGTGCTACAGGCCTAGAATGTAAAGCTTGAATTCCTAATGGAACCCAAAATACAGGTTGTAGGAATCTTGCTTGAAGGACAGCCTCATGACTGCCAGTCCTCAGCTAGAGCTCCTAATCATATGATTTACTGAAAATTGGTACAGGATGGACTACCCCCCCTGTTATCTTCTCACTATGTACACTGATCGAGGTAGTCAGATGCCTGGCAAACTTTGCAATTGTGCAATTTGATCCAAATGAGCAATAATTATTCAGAGGCAGTATTCCTCTGGATATACCTCAGCACAATACTGTGAATTGGCAACCTTTGTAGCCTGCCTGCAGCAGTTCCAGGGGTTACACTCTGAAATACAGATCATTTTAGATTCTATTATGTTTTCAAAAGGACCATTGCTTTGCTTCCTGGTGGTTAGCTAACAACTTTAAATCTACAGCTGCATTTACTCTGAAAAATTCCTCACTTTGGTCTATGACACAATAACTAAGTGAGCAGTTTCAGAGAATTCACTTAAAATGAAAACACATAGAAAGAAGGAACCTTTGGTGACAGAAAACTTATTAGCAGATTCATTGGCAAAAGATGCATGCCATGTAGACCCTTGTTTGGCTATGGTATGAGCAGACTCGCATGGTTGCCATAGCAACATGCTCCACAGATTATGATTATATGGTGCCATCGAATGATTTTACAACATTGCAGAAAAATGACCCTGAGCTTTCTAATTTAAGGATGCTAATGCAAGACTCCACAGATAACAAAGAGCACAGACCATTTCTCGCGCTTACTATACAGAAAGTCAGTCTGTGTGTGAAAAATGAGGAAGGCTTTATTACAGCTATCCCCAGAGGTGTAGGTAATGACTGGATGCATTCGGTTCATGATGCAGGCTCCATGGAACACTCTAGAACAGATGAAAGGCTTTCCGTCTTTAACATGCTGCTGAGGTGGCCAGAAATGAAGCATGATATACAAGATCACACATCCTCCTGTTTAATCTGTGACTCATTCAGAAAGTAAAGTAACCTAGAGAGAGAAAAGGACAGCTAATGAAGGGAACTCCACTTGGCCCACTTGAAAAACTACAGATATATCATGCAGGCCCTCTTCCTTTGACAGCAAGAAAAACACATTTTTACTCACTTGTGTTGATTCCTTCTCACTTTGGGTAGAAGCATTCCCTGTGCCAGATCAGACTGCAAGGACCACAGCTGAGGTCCTAACCATGTAATTGTTTACAGGCTGGGGAATCCCAAATACTATTGATTCTGATAATGGCCCTGCTTTTGTTTCTCTGCTAATGAAGGAAATATTTGATTTTTTTTTCACGTATAGAACAGCAATTGCACATTCCATATCATCCACAAGCAATAGGGCAAATAGAAAGGATGAACCAAACAATTAAGGCTCATATCAGCCCTATGCAGAATCTGACTGGGAAATACTGGGATCAGGTACTTCCATTGATCCTCATGTTAATGTCTGTAAATCCACAGGTTTTGCACTCTATGAAGCCTATGCCATGACAGGAAAACCTACTATATCCATTTCTTCCTGAAGACCAAAAAGTAATTCTTGCTAATGAATAGATTTGAACGTTTTAAAGAAATACAAATATGTTGGCTAACAAAAAAAATCAACAAATTATTTGCTGGATGCATATGCAAAAGGTTCTGACTTAAGGCCATACATGGTCAGAAGTAAGGTTATGCTTCTCAACCGCAGACCAAACATTCCCTATATGGGATGGGCCATATTTGATCACTTTAGGCCCTTGCCTATACAAGATCCTAATGCCATACAAACAACAGTGCTGGAAATATATCACTCAATTGAAACCATATGGTTAATGTGTGTTTATAGAGTTCTGGGCTCAGGTATTACTGACTTGAACACACTGCC
Organism: Rhinatrema bivittatum; assembly: GCF_901001135.1. Lineage (NCBI taxonomy): Eukaryota > Metazoa > Chordata > Amphibia > Gymnophiona > Rhinatrematidae > Rhinatrema > Rhinatrema bivittatum. The sequence goes on from NC_042620.1 coordinate 169,524,814, forward strand.
CTGATGTCTATGCCCTGTTAAAAAGTCTCCTAAAGAATGGTAACCTCTACATTGTATTTACTTCTACTTATAGATGATGGATCCTATATAACAGATCTGTTTTATATATCTTGTTGAGTAAGTGATAAGTATAACGCTGACTGAAAGAGTGGACCCTTTGTGCTGTGGAGCAATTGATACTGCCTAGTGGGCAAACCCACTTGGCTCACACCAATAGTTGGCAGAGAAGACCTTAGGTGGAACTGACTGGAGCTTTGCCTATACCAGCACCCCCCCCCCCCCCCCACACACACACACACACACACAGGTTGAGTTCTTGGTTTCTGGCAGCCAGCAGGTCTTCAGTGGGTCCTTCGGGTGATCTAGGAGAACAGAGAGTCTGAATCCAGGCAAAGGGTCGGGGTAGGCAGCAGACAAAAGAGATGAGAGGCAGGCCAGTGGTCAGAGTAGAGGCAGACAGCTGAGACAAGAGGCAGGCCAGTGGTCAGAGCAGGTGGCAGACAAACAGGGTTGAAATCTAAGCCCAGGTTGAAACCAGAAAGTCAAGTCAAGGGAAGTGGGAACAAAGAGCAAGACAGAGAAGACAAGGCCCGAACAAGACAAGGCACAGACAAAGCAAGACAAGGAAGGACAAGGCAGACAAAGTGAGAATAATTTGAGAACTAACAACACACACTGGGCCACAAGGCACACCAGGAGAACAATTGCTGAGGCACTGGCTGGTTGTAAATGACTTCTTTATATACTCCTGGAGGATGTGATGTCATCAGCTAGCACCACAGGAAGTCCCAGCTAGGGGACATATAAAGGAAGTTCTATTCTAAGTCCTTGGAACAGCATGCTGCTGGAGTCACTTTGGATCAGAGGTGAGGGACATAACAATAAGTTTTATCCTATTCTATATAAATTAAATATTTTTCATATTATTTAGTTTTTATCGCTTAGTGTATCATACATTTATTTGTTTTCTTTTATTATTATTATTCTGTTTGGTTTTGTTGCTGTTTGTACTTTTTGTTACCCAAGTATTATTACAGGAACTATTGATAGAATGTTGGATTAATTCCACAGGTGGAGTGTATAACTATCTGGAAATATCCTCGCATTTCCCAGAATGAAAAATACCCTGACACCCTGAGTTTCTGTTCTGTACAGAAAGAGCCTGTGATCTTTTTCTAAATATCACTCAAACACAATGGACAACAACTATTTCCACTTCTTTAGAAAGTGCATAATAATGAAAGACTTCACCGGAAACTTTCTTTCCTGGCCTTCTTGGCTTGATTCTGTACAAGATCTCCTGTCAAGAGAAGGGTATCTATACAATTAACTACACATGCCTTCAGAGTAATCATATTACCATGACATCATTCTTTTTTTGTAATTATTTTGTTTATCTATCATTTCTCAACCTATCACCTCTGCCCCTCCGATGCTCTAAGAAAATATTCTCAGATTAAATATGATATACCATATGATGCTTTATAAATTGTGGAATACCGTTTTCTTACTTGGCACTTATATCTTAAATTGTTTTTGGTTACTCACAAATATTCAAATTGTTCTCAGTTTGTCACTAACCACATGCACATGCTTAAGGCTTGGTTTGATATGGAGTGAGTCACACCCCAAGTTTGATGCATGCATGAATTACAATTTTAGGTGGCATCAGGAACTCTACTTTGTGCCCTTGATTCACTTGATTTAGAGATGCTGTGTAATAGGGTGGGTCCCACATCTCAAAATGCTTCTGATAGTTTTGCCTGACAACATATAATTAAAGAGGCTTCCTCTAAAACGTTTCCTATGTATTTTTCATTTTAGCAAGTGAAAAATACATATTAGGAAATACTTGGGTTATAGCCTGTGATCAGGCTATTTGTCTCCTTAAATAACATTTTTATCACTGATAAATTAGGACACTAAGCACCTTGATGGTTAGCACCAAATTACCTAAATTTATTATTGCAGGAGATCACTCCAGGACCCTTGCTGGACCACCAAGGACTTTTGGCAAGTCTTGGGGAGGTCAGGAGTCCCCCCAAGACTTGCCAAAAGTCCCTGGTGGTCCAGTGGGGGTCCTGGAGCGATCTCCTTCACTCGGGCCATCGGCTGCCAGTATTCAAAATGGTGCCAATAGCTTTTACCCTTATTGTGTCACTGGGGCCGACCAATGGCACCGGTAGTCCCTGTGACATAGTAAGGGCAAAGGCTATCGGCGCCATTTTGAATACCAGCAGCCAATGGCCTGAGTGCAAGAAATCGTGCCAGGACTCCCGCTGGACTACCAGGGACTTTTGGCAAGTCTTGGGGGGGGGGGGGGGGGTCAGGAGGGGGGGTTGTAGTAAATTAAATTTAAAGGGTTGGGATGGGTTTTTTTTAGGAAATGAATACATATGTAACTAATGATCGGATCGGGGTCCCCCAAGAACGGATGCAACAGATTTGGGTCCTGACGAATACAAATATCGAATGGGACGAATCTGTCCATGCTGTACATCCCTAACACTCACACACACATACACCTTTCCCCTGTCTTTTTCTCATCTCTCTGACTCTCTCATCACACCTTCCCCCTTCTTCCTCATTCTCTGTCTATATAGCAGCTACACAATTCTCTAAAATATAACTTTGTAACAAGCTTACATCTTATATAAAATATTATTACACAAATACTTGCCTTTGTGTCTATCTTCTGCAATATCGACTGCCCAGGGAAAGTAAGCGCAGAATCTTTCATGTACATTACTACTACTACTAATATTACACCAGTATATATGCTTTCTTAGAACAAGGGAGTGACTGCAGTTTGTATTTTTTTTCTTGTAAACACCTGTACCTATTCTACTTCAGCAATAAATGCTTCAGCCCAGTGTGTGGCATGTCTTTTCCAGCGACTCTGTGTTCTTAATCATCGGTGCTTTATTTCAACCTGAAAGAACACTTAAACAGGACTGAAGTCCTGTAAGCTAGACACAGGATAGCTACATTATAATTGATATCCATGTGGAATTCTCAGCAAAATGACCAGTGATAGAACAGATATGGAAAAACACACAAGACTATTTTCTCAACTTAGGTGATGCTCCCCCAAGAAGCAGAATGAGGCACACAAGTATGCCATTTCAAGGAAATTTTCACTAGAGCAACTCGTAAATAAATAAAAATACAGGACTTTAGTAGATAGCACCATTAACCTGGAATTTTTCACATGCATGATGTTCAATAAAATAATTTTAAAATGGAAAATGATCACAAGCTATCACTGCCCAGATTGAATTTGAATATTATTGTAATTCTTAAATGGGTTTGATTCTGATTAATGTTGATCTTATCTAATCACTTGTACTAAGTATGGCTATCTTACTGTAATCCCTGTAATCCTTGGCATCTTGGAAACTTGTCAATAGAAAAAGTAATTCCTATCCTTATCAATGGGTTGAACATGCAAAAGAGAAAAAAATTGACAAGTGGAAAAAAGATCTTTCTGATAATACTCTCAAAGTCAGTCTCACTGCTTCCCTCCCTTCTGACATACTGTCTGTTGTCTTCTAGGGCAATCATATCTAATAGCTATTGTCTGACAATTGTTCTGCATGGAGAAAACAGTTCTGATTACAGACAGTAACACGTTTGGGCAGGAAAGCTGCCTCATTGTAATTACCCTTGAGTTTAGTTTCACAAATGAATTAATATGCTGAGCGCTCGATCTAACAGAACCAGCAAAATGGTGATAAATTGCTTCCAAATCAGATAACATCAAGCATGACATCATTTAATTAATTTGGGGTGAAAGAGGAAGCGGGAGGGTGGGTTTAAACAGAAAAATAGCCTCTCTTCTGTGAATTTCTTTATACTGAGGATAGTATATGCAGGCTATGTATAAAGAGATAGAGACATGCCCTTGTATAACAGATACTACCATAATGTACATCTGTGTTTACTCAAAAGATAGGGATATGTTTTTCTGCATATGTTGCTTTTCTTGAAAGAAACGATGACCTGTATCCATACTCATTTAAAATTTCTTGTTATAAGTTATTCAGAAGTATTGTGAAAATAAAGTATATTACCATAACATCAACTTGCCCTGCTTGCATAATATATTATATACAATTTGCTTCAGACATTATATTAGATAATATTGTATTACAGGGTTGTGAATGAAAACAAGAATCAAAAAATATACTACACAATAAAACAGCTGTTTGTATGATTAATCCTTGCTTAGGGCTCCACATAACAAAGCTGATGAATCACTTACCAATTCACCTAGGAGGTAATTTTCAAAGGAGCTAGGCATATAAAATTAGCATATAAGCTAGTAAGTAGTGTATACTCATCTACAGGCTATTTTATAAACATCAAAAACATGTGCATATTTTCGGTTTTGTGCAAAAAGGGGGAGGTCCAGGGGCATTCCAGGGTGGGTCCAAGAGGAATGCACATGTTACTATTTTATAAGAGATTTATGTGAATGCATTAGGCAACTTTGCACAGTTTTATACCTGTTAATTATCTTGCACCTGATATCAGATTTATCTGTTGTGTGCTATTGTTGGCTAGGAGGTCTGGATGAACTGGGAGGAGTTCAGGATGAAGTTCCAGTAAGGTCTCGATGAACTGGAAATGGCCTGGGTAAACTGATGGAGGTATTGGCAAACCGGTGATTTCAATTACACATGCATTTTTTAAAATATGCCTACTTCTGCATATAAATCAGTGTTTTATGTGAACAAGTTCTATTTTTTTTTGTGAAAAATATACATGTACATGTTTAGAAAATATGTAGCAAAAGTATGTGCTTTCAATGCATTGCTGATATTTGCGCATATGTTAAGGGTTAGACCTATGAGTATTTTATAATCTGTGTGGACTAAATGCATGCAGGTTATAAAATACTATAATGGATATGTGCATGCCTATATATGCAAAAATATGTGGCCATGCTAAATCGTTTAAAAGTTATCATCCCAGTGATCAAAATGGATTAAAAGTGATAGCAAATATGAACTGCATATGGGGCTCTTCATTGTGGCATAATTGCAATTGTCCATTTAAAGAACAGCAACCTTCTAATCAGGCTATAATCCTGTAAAACAGCATGACTGCAATAAATTTACAGTTATTTTGCTATTTTTCAAATTGAGTAAGTCACTAATATGGTGGCAGCTAGGTTCTAAAATATGATGACGGTAATGACATTAATGACAGGGACAACATTATCCTGGTGCAGCAGAAAGTGATCCTATAATATGGACCTGTTCTCTGGGTGATGTGTTGTCCTCTCACACTAAGGATAATTCTCCTAGAACTACTGCCCAGGAGAGAATGGTTAGATTGGCCATCATAGCTTATTAGAAATGTATTATTAGAAATGTACATAGCTGGATCTGGTGGACATGAGGACTGCCTGGTATCTTGCCTGCCTGGTACAAAGCTGGCAGACCTCACGCATCACCTAGACTGGATTATAGACAGTGCTGGGGAGGAGCCAGCTGACATGGTTCATGTGGGCACTATTGATGAAGGAAAATGTGGGAGAGAGGTTTTGGAAGCCAAATTTAGGATTTTAGGTAGAAAGTTGAAATCCAGAACCTCAAGATGGCATTCTCTGAAATGCTCCCTGTTCAATGTGCAGGTCCCCAGAGGCAGGCAGAGCTCCAGAGTCTCAGAAGGTGTTTGACAAAGTCCCTCATGAGAGGTTTCTAAGGAAATTAAAGTCATGGGATAGGAGGCAATATCCTTTTGTGGATTACAAACTGGTTAAAAGACAGGAAACAGAGAGTAGGATTAAATGGTCAATTTTCTCAGTGGAAAAAGGTAAACAGTGGAGTACCTCAGAGATATGTACTTGGACCAGTGCTTTTCAATTATATTAATAAATGATCTAGAAAGGAATACGATGAGTGAGGTAATCAAATTTGCAGATGATACAAAATTATTCAAAGTAGTTAAATCACAGGCGGATTGTGATAAATTGCAGGAGGACCTTGTGAGACTGGAAAATTGGGCAACCAAATTGCAGATGAAATTTAATGTGGACAAGTGCAAGGTGTTGCATGTAGGCAAAAATAACCCTTGCTGTAGTTACAGGATGTTAGGTTCCATATTAGTAGTTACCACCCAGGAAAAATATCTAGGCATCATAGTGGACAATACATTGAAATTGGCTCAGTGTGCTATGGCAGTCAAAAAAGCAAACAGAATGTTAGGCATTATTAGGAAGGGAATGGTGAATAAAATGAAAAATGCCATAATGCCTCTGTATCGCTCCATGGTGAGACCACACCTTAAGGTACTGTGTACAATTCTGGCCACCTTATCTCAAAAAAGATATGGTTGTATTAGAGAAGGTACAGAGAATGGCAACCAAAATAATAAAGGTGATGAAACAGCTCCCCTATGAGGAAAGGCTAAATAGATTAGGGCTGTTCAGCCTGAAGAAGAGATGGCTGAGGTGGGATATGATAGAGGTCTTTAAAATCCTGAGAGATCTAGAATGGGTAGATGTGAATTGGTTATTTACTCTTTTGGATGATAAAATGATTAGGGGGCTCTCAATGAAGTTAGCAAGTAGCACATTTAAAACTAATTGGAGATCATTCTTTTTCACTCAATGCACAATTAAGCTCTGGAATTTGTTGCCAGAGGATGTAGTTAGTGCTATTAGTGTAGCTGGGTTTTAAAAGGTTTGGATAAGTTCTTGAAGTCATTACCTTTGTGCAATTCTGGTCACCGCATCTAAAAATGGATATAGCTGTACTGGGGAAGGTGCTGAGAAGGGCGACCAAAATGATAAGGGCATGGAACAGCTGCCCTATGAGGAAAGACTAAAGAGGTTAGGGAAGTTTAGTTTGGGGAAGAGATGACTGGAGGGGAATATGATAGAAGTCTACAAAATCATGAAAGGACTTTAACAAGTTAATATAAATTGGTCATTTACTCTCTCAGATAACATAAGGTCTAGGGGGCACTCCATGAAGTTAGCAAGTAGCTCATTTAAAACAAATTGAAGTAAATTATTTTTCACTCAGCGCATAGTTAAGCTTTGGAATTCATTGTCAGAGGATGTGGTTACAGCAATTGGTGTAACTGAGTTTAAAAAAGGTTTGGATAAGTTCCTAGAGGAAAACTTCATAAACTGCTATTACGGTAATTAATAAGCAAAAGTAGCTTGTGATCTATCTAATGTTTGGGTACTTGCCAGGTACTTGTGGCTTGGATTGGCCACTCTTAGAAACAGGATACTGGGCTTGCTGGACCCTTGGTCTGACTCAGTATGGCATTTCTTATGTTCTTATGTTCTTAACTGCTATTAATCAAGTTGACTTAGGAAATATCCATTGCTATTACTGGCATCAGTAGCATAGGATCTACTTAGTGTTTGGGTACTTGCCAGGAACTTGTTACCTGGATTGGTCACTGTTGGAAACAGGATGCTGGGCTTAATGGACCCGTGGTCTGACCCAGTATGGCAATTTCTTATGTTCTATATGACATTGAAGCATTAGCCCATAACATCCACTTTTTATTTTTGACCATGTTGGTTCCTTTCACTTTTAAATTGTCATTGGGTGTCTGGCTGAGGTTAGGATATACCCACAGGTGTGGTACAGGACTGCAAGGCTGGACAAGGGATGGTCTTCCGCCTAGCCAGCCCCTTGCCCTGCAAGTTGAACCCTTGGGTTCTGGGGACCAATAGAGTTTGGCTTCAGTGGCAGAACATCATGGCTGGTCAAGGCTGGAAGGGGAGCTACTCTTCTGCCTAACCAGTCTCCTCCCCCACAGGTTGAGCCCTTGGGTTCTGGGATTGGTAGGGCTTAGCTGGACAAGGCTGGAGAAAATGGGACAGGCTGGACATGCTGGACAAGGTGTGGCAGGCTAGACAAGGCAGGGCAAGACAAGCTGGAACTGAGATCTGGAACAGGCATGACACTGTGGACAGAGACAGACTGGAAGCAAAAGTTTGGGTATGGAACAGGCAGGGAGCTGAGGATTGGATACTTGAACAGCTAGACAAGACTAGACAGGATACTAAGTAGGGATGAGGACTGGTTACTGAAACAGGCTTGGACAGGACACTGAGCAGGGACTGGGACTGAATACGAACACAGGCTTGGGCAGAATACTGAGTAAAGACTGGGACTGAATACAGACTGGGGCAAGGCAAGACAATAGCAAGTTAGGGAATTTATATTAGGAACTGGACTAGGCAAAACAAGACCAGACAAGGGCAGGACAGGACAAGACAGACCAGAACCAGACCGGACAAGAACTAGACAAGACAAGACAGAACAAAGAACATGGAGGCCCGAAGGCAGCAATACAGAAGGCTTATAGGACACTAAGCATAAGTCCCAGTGGCCACAAGGCAACGAAAGGCCTAAGAAGGCCACAAAGCAAGATACAAGGAGACAGGCCCTCAGGCCACAAGATAAGGTAAGGCCTAGATAGGTTGCAAGGCAAGGAGGAAAGATATAAGAAGGAAAGGAGGCCACAAGACATAAAGCAAGGTAAGAGTAGCTAGGTCAGAGAGCCATGAAGAGGCATCTAGGTTCTGGCAAAGCAGGGTTAAATGGGGATGGAGTTTGGATGTGGTGCAAGCAGTGAGGCAGAGCTTGGCAAGGCTGGAGGTGAAGCTCGCTCAGGACCCCTGGTAGAAAGGAGGCTGCATCACAGGCAAAATTAGCTGGCCATTGAGGAGATGGCTCAGATAGCTAGGAACAGAGCTTACTGGAGGCCTCTGCTGGTGGGAAAGTGTCATAGCAGACAGGATCAGGGCACAATGAGGCTGTACTGTAGGTGAAACCATGTCATAAATATGCAGCAAAATTGCACAATAATCAAAGTAACTAAAACATTGCTATTTCAGTGAGCTTACACTGATATGATATATAAAGGGGACTATGCCATAAATTGAAAAGTATGCAGAAAATTGCAAGCAATGCAGAAAGGCATTAACGTTCACATTAAAAGTCTATATGTTAAGTTCTATCTTAGAAGACTTTCCTTTAATTCCTTCAAATACTGCCCATATACGTGGAGTATAAGTAGATTTTCAACTTAATATGGTAAATCAGCGTGTTGCATTTGTCAAATCCAATTCATACTATCTCTATATTGTGAAGCAACTGGGGATAATGGCTGGGGACTGAAGATGGTGAAGCAATGTGACAAGGCAATAGCTAAAGCCAGAAGAATATTGGGCTGCATAGAGAGAAGAATAACCAGTAAGAAAAAAAGAGGCAATGATGCCCTTATACAGGTCCTTGGTGAGATCTCACCTGGCATATTGTGTCCAGTTCTGTATCCATATCTCAGAAAGGTTAGAGACAGGATGGATGAGGTCCAGAGAGAAGTGACATAAATGGTATGAGGTCTGTATCAGAAGACCTATGAAGAGAGGCTGAAGGTTCTGAATATGTATACCCTGGAAAAGAGGAGATGTAAATAGAGATATGAAACAGAAATTCAGATACCTAAAAGGTTTCAATGATTTATGGATTTCAAAACTTTTTCAATGGAAAGAAAACAATAGAACTAGGGGTCACGAAATGAAACTCCGGGGGGGGGGGGACACTCAGAACCAATGTCAGGAAATATTTCTTCAAAAAGAGGGTGGTAGAGGCCTGGAATGCCCTTCCGGAGGAGGTGGCGAAGAAGAAAACAGCCAAAGAATTCAAATAAGCATGAGATAAACACTGTATATCTCTACAGGCTAGAGGACAGAAATGAGATAAGTGTGCAGGGGGGTAACTTGCTAGCACAGCGGTTACTACTCTTAGAAGAAGGCATGGAGATTATTCCCTTAGCCAAAACGCTCTGAGGCTTTTTTAATGCTACTGCAAGATTGCTCCCTGCTTAGATGGTAGGAGGAAAAGAAGAATTGGATTCAGACAACTACAGAGGGACCTGACTTCCATGGTTTAGGATACTGATATGCAGATATAATGGAAGAAGCATAGGACTGCTTCTATGGCCAAGTCCTAAAGGAAACGAAGAAAGCATGCATGGGGTAATTTGCTGGTGTGGAGGTTACCACCCTTAACCAATAAGCCTTCATATTTTGATGCAACTCCAACATTGCTCTCTGCTTCATCGGCAGGGGGAAAAGGATGCTGGATTTAGACAGCAATCAATGACAGCCCTGACTTTTATGGTCTGGGGAACTGATAAGCACAGGGATAACTTGCACAGAGCAGCAGTTACTACCCTTTACAGAAAGCATGAGATTACTACTCTTAACCAATAAGCGTTGATGCTTTTCATGCAACTGCAACACCTCGCTCTGCTTTGAAGGAGTGGGGTGGGTGGGGTGGAACGAAGAGGAATTTGGAGAGGCAACCAACATGAGCCATGACTTTTTTACAGGACTGCTTCTATGGCCAAGTCCATAAGCAAAGCACATCAAGCAACGCTGACTGATATATGGGGGTAATCTGCATGGCGCGGCAGATACTACCATGGGAAGCTTGCTGGGCAGACTGGATGAACGTTTGTTATTTTTCTGCCATCATTTATATTTTTCCTTGTTAACTTCATCCACAAATAGCAAAATCTGATCTAATTAATATTGTCCAGGATTGACTATTGCAATAGCATATACTTAGGGCTTCCCAATTTTATGCTGCACTATTTTCAAGTTATTCAAAATAATTTAGCTAGACTGATTACAGGATGTCATAAATGGAACCATGTAATCCCCCTATATTGAATAATCTTCACTGGTTACCTATTCCTCTCAGTCTTTATTTTAAAGTGTTCACATTTCTTTTTAAAGCACATTATAATAGGGACATGCATTAATTTGAAACAAAAGTAACAGGACAAATGAACCTATTTTTGTTTCATTTAAAAAAAGGAAAATATTTCATAAATGTTTTGTTTTCAGGAAATATCGCACAGTATTTGAAAATAGTGCACATTATTAGCAAATATCATGCACTATTTGTAAGAATTGCATGCTATTAACAAATATTTGCTAATATTGTATACTATTTCCTGAAAACCAAAGAACACAAAAAATGAGAAACTAACCCCCCCCTCCCAAAAAAAAAATGGAAAATGAACATTCTTACTTTCTAATTTATCTTCCGCTCCTATGAAGGATTTGATTTGTTCCTATGCCTTAGGTAGGCAGAATAGTAGCAACAAGACCCCAGAAGTGATGTAAAGAGCATGGCAGGTAGGCAATGTAATAGCAGTGAGATCCCTAAGATAGTATATCTGGGGCATGGCAGGTAGGTATGTGCCATCAAAACTGCTAATGTGGTATAAGGAGCATGGCAGGTAGGCAGAGTATTAGAAGTAAATCCCCTAAGGTGGTTTAAGGGGCCATGGTATGTAGGCATGTGGTTGCAAGCCCCCTAAGATGGAATAAGGTTTATGGCAGGTAGGCAGAGAGGTAGCAGCAAGAAACCTATGGTTTGTAAGGGGCATGGCAGGTTGGCCAAGCAGTAGTAGTAAGACCCCTAATGTGGTACATCTTGGACATGGCAGGAATGCAGAGAGGTAGCAGTAAGACCCTTAAGAAGGTACATCTGGGGCATGGCATGAGGCAGCATGACCCTTAAGGTGATATATCTGGGTATGGTGGGTAGACATCGCAGCAGCAAGGCTTTCAAGATACTTTGAGTCATCTTGATTTGGTGTCTACTGATGTGTTTGTTTTTAGGTACAACACCCAGGATATGGGCGATTAATAAATTCAATAAAAGATAAAGATATGGATTCTGGAAATTCAAGCAAAGGCAGACTGATTTTCAAAAAGATCAGATTATCCATTAATTCTGGCACTAGCCTTCAGCAAAGAGTGTTCACAATGTCCCCTGCCATTGAGAAAACATATTTACTGGACACACTGGTTGGTGGACTAAAAAGATATTGCTGAGCCACCTTGGGCAGGTCTTACCAGACAGCAGACTTGTATGCCCAATATACCAGCATATCTTTGTCAATGTCTTCAACGGGGTCTGCAAAATAGCATTTCACATAAATTTGTGCTGTGTTCTACTTTGCTGGGGTAGGCCAAGGGTGTCTCTTGTTAGCTGCTTGTATCCTGTGACAGAACAGATGGTACTTTGTGGGCAACATGGCTGTAGCATTTTGAGGTGGGGGAGGGTGCTGTTCCTACATGCACTACTCTCTGAGATGGCCACTGTTTCCTGTGTTATATCCCTACTGTGCCTCTGCCTCTGGTGGTCTTCTTGATACACCCTAGCTATCAGCATCTCCTTCATAATGTGAGATACTGGGATTGGTCTGCAAGATTCCCTTTCACCCATAGATCACAAAGAATAGCAAGCATTTATGTATCGTTTTCTGAGAGAGGTGTCAGTCATTTTTGCACTTGTTGCTGCAAGCAGCTGACAAACTGCAACACCTCTGCTTCCATTCCCTCTTGCTCATGGAAGCCCTCTAACTTTATCTCCAGAATATTTACTATAGGGATGACCCTGCCCAGAGTGGCACTTCTGAAGCTCAAGTCTTCCATGATATCTTTGTAGAGCTTCAGGATTTGTACCAGCTGCCTCATCACTACCCAATCATGATGCCACATGGGGCAACTCCAAGTATCTCTGTTTCCAGAGGCAGATGATGAAGATGTTTCTGTTGGTACAATAGCCTTCACTATATAGGTGGAATTCCAGTGGGTGCCAACATCTTGAATCAGATGCTTGTGAGGCATCTCAAATTCTTCCTGCTTTTCACAGAGAAACTGCAACACCTTCACACTTCTGTGGAAATGCCCTGATATTTTCCTGCACTTCTTTATCCACTCATGCAGGAATACATCCTGTTGTCCTTGAATCCCAGCCCTAGGGCATCCCTCACTTCCAGGTGCAGCGAGTGTATAAAGTAACAGATATCCTGAAATCATCCATCTTTTTGCCTTTACTATATTTGGAGCATTGTCTATCACAAAAACCTGTATCTAGTTGCAAACCCTCCAGCACCTTTCTATCATTGACAGAATATTATAGATATGTATGAGAGGTACACATCAACTGGGTGTGCAGCAAAGTGAACCTACACCCGGATGCTCTATCCCCATTAGAGCTGCTGCTATCTCAACCAGGTCCCATCAGTGTACCCATCAGGGAGAGGTAGGTATAGCCTAGATATCTCTGGTGAAATGCACCCTATTCCCCACTGCCTTAGCTAGCTGTACCTGAATGTGACTACCACACTGATTGTATAGGCTGAGGATGACCTTCCTACTAAATGTAATCTTGGAGACCACTTTGTAATTGGGGCTAAGATGTGCAGCAGACACTTAAAACCCCCATTTTCTACTACCTGCAGGATCTGATCATCAAAGGCAATCATTTTCTGGATGATCTTGATTAGTACTTTTGATTCTGCCTGCCTCTTGCTCCAAGACAATGCTATTGAATACCACTCCATTTCCTCCATATTGGATTGCCACTAAATGCATTGCAGGAGGCTGCTGGCTTGCCACATGACTGGTAGAAAGGCCATTGGATCAGCTTGGTCAAATGTCTTCCCCTTTTTAATCCCTTTTCTCTGGTCTTTACTTAGGATGGCAGAAGGAGTCCTCCGTTAGCACTAACAACCCCCCCCCCCCCGATGCACACTAGTGGGTGCAGCTTCTCCATGTGATGATGCATACCAGCATTATTGAAATATCCCATTTGCTGCCCATGGCTGATATCCTTCATGCAGTGAAAATACTGATAAAGTGCAGGTTCTCCCTCACTTTGAAGTGCCTTCAAATCAATAATTTATTCCACAATCTCTTCTCTAGATCCTTGGGGGATGATGCTGGCATTAGAGTTGAGGTTGTGGGTGGACCCTGAGGAACAAAGCCAATGGCATCACTCATGCTCTCTACCTGTGCTGCCTGCTTTTCTTAACCACCCTCAGTAACATCTATCTACCCCATCACTGAAGTGGATGCTAAGATGCTACTGTATAATCTTCCCACATTTTTTTTCAGCTAGTAGCTCTAAAATTTCTGATTCAGGGAATCCCATACAGAATCAGTTGATGACAATACTGCCTTCACTGCCTTATCAGCAGTAACTAAAGAAGAGCACACTTCTAGAAACAAAGATAGAAACAGAAACATGACAGCAGAAAAAGACCATATGGCCCATCCAGTTTGCCCATCCATCCAATTAATTTACCATCACTTCCACAGTGATCCCCTATATTTATCCCATGCTTTTTTGAATTCAGATATTGGTTTTTGTCTCTACCACCTTCACTGGGAGGCTGTACCATGCATCCACCACCTTCTCAGTAAAGAAATAGTTCCTAAGGTTACTCATGAATCTACCCCCCTTTCACCCTTATCTCATGACCCCTCATTCTATAGCCTTCTTTCCATTGAAAAAAAGCACCTCCTGTGCTTGGAAACTTTTGAGATATTTGAGTATCAAATCTCCCCTATCTCACTATTCCTCTAGGGTATACATGTTTAGATTTTTAAGTCTATCCCCATATGCTTTAGAACAAAGACCACTGACCATTTTAGTAGCCACTCTCTGGACCAAATACATCCTGTTTATATCCTTTTGAAAGTGTGGTCTCCAAAATTGTACACAATATTCCAAGTGAGGTCTCACCAGGGTCCTAGACAGGGGCAATATGACACCCTTTTGTTTCTGACTATTCCTCTCCCTATGCAGCTAAGCATCTTTCTGGTTTTAGCGTCCCTTTATCTACCTGTTTGGCCACCTTAAGATAATCAGATATAATTTCCCCTATATCCCACTCTTCCTTTGTGCTTAGAAGAATTCCACTTCTGATACTACACCTTTCCCTTTTGGTTTTGCATCCTAAATATATTATTTATCACTAAAGCTTAGCTGCCAGACCTTAGACCATTCCTTAAGCTTTACTAGATCCCTCCTCGTGTTTTCCATTCTTTCCTGGCTGTCCACCCTGTTACAGATTTTGGTATCATTGGCAAAAAGACAAACCTTTCCCAATACCCCTTGATGAGTGGGCCTGAACAGAAAACCAACATGGAGAAGGAAATCCCCAGAATCCTCTGCTTTTCTTTATCCTGCCTGGGCTGAATGAACTCTAAGTGACTTTCTGAGCATGACTTGCATAATTTCCCTGGATATCTATAAAGGCAGGCAAGCTGGCACCAGAAAGGTGAGGCCTATTCATTGGGTCACAAAGAAGAAATCAATGGCGGGAGCTTCAGGCACTATTCTCAGGAGTTTTTATCAACACAGTCACAGATGTGTTAATTATCTTGACCAGTAAGATTTTAACAGAACAAAGGACTATCTCGAGAGTGAGGGCAAATGGGCCACACCTGGGAAAACTAATCAGGGCAGTTCAGAGATAGTCACATCATGCTGTTGACATGAAACCTATGTAAATGATTCTTTGGGCAGTCACGCAAGTCTAGAAGCTTCCACAATCTTATATGTTATCTATAAAAGAAGGATCACTTCCTGTATATGAGGAGATGCTGGTGGACAGGTTGTAAGAGGCATGGTATCAGCATCTCCCGAGAATACTTATATTGTTCAATAAAATATTATGTTTTACACTGAAAATCTAAGTGTTCTTGTCTCCCTGGCCATAAGTGTCCTAAAAAATGGCATGGCGCTTAACATTATGGCACCTCAGATGGGACTGGATGGCTGCGGCCATTGCTTGTGCAGTCTTACGTCTGACTCTGCTGGACTGGGTCAGATCTAATGCTGCTACTCAGACTTTAATTGGCTGTCCGAAGTTTTGTTTATTGCATAGTAATTCCTAGGAACAGAGGTTTCTGATTTCTGGATCAATGGTTATTGAAAAAATCGTACCCGGAAGATAACAGTACCTGGAAGACAACAAAAGTAGTACCCGGAGGAAGTGAGTGCCCCACAGGAAGACAGATCTGTAAGTAGTTAACCATGCCTATATAATTAATTTGCAAATTTAATTTTCTAGGTAAGTAAAAGATTTCTTTTTTGGCCAATAGCAAATAACAGTGCACTATTTCTTTTGATCTACTTTGGGGACGCCCATTGTAGACCCCCCATTGTAGACCATTCTACTTAAGGAGAACTTATTAAGAGTGATTGTGAATTATTTGTCTGTAAATTTGTTAATAAAATGTGTACTGGAAAAACTATACAAGGAGATTTAACAATAGTACCAGTTAGCCTATGGTTGTAAGCCCTTGCCCTGCTTGCAAGGCTGAGAGATTATTAGAGGAACCAAAAAAAAAAAGGGGGGGGGGGAAGTATAGTTTGCACTCTGGTTTTTTATTTATGTCTGATTGTTATGGCAGTTTCAGCACTTGAAAGTAGAGATGTGAATCGTGTCCTCGATCGTCTTAACGATCAATTTCGGCTGGGAGGGGGAGGGAATCGTATTGTTGCCGTTTGGGGGGGTAAAATATCGTGAAAAATCGTGAAAAATCGTAAAAAATCGAAAAAACGTAAAATCGCAAAACCGGCACATTAAAACCCCCTAAAACCCACCCCCAACCCTTTAAATTAAATCCCCCACCCTCCCGAACCCCCCCCCCCCAAATGACTTAAATAAACTGCGGGTCCAGCGGCGGTCCGGAACGGCAGCGGTCCGGAACGGGCTCCTGCTACTGAATCTTGTTGTCTTCGGCCGGCGCCATTTTCCAAAATGGCGCCGAAAAATGGCGGCGGCCATAGACGAACACGATTGGACGGCAGGAGGTCCTTCCGGACCCCCGCTGGACTTTTGGCAAGTCTTGTGGGGGTCAGGAGGCCCCCCCAAGCTGGCCAAAAGTTCCTGGAGGTCCAGCGGGGGTCAGGGAGCGATTTCCCGCCGCGAATCGTTTTCGTACGGAAAATGGCGCCGGCAGGAGATCGACTGCAGGAGGTCGTTCAGCGAGGCGCCGGAACCCTCGCTGAACGACCTCCTGCAGTCGATCTCCTGCCGGCGCCATTTTCCGTACGAAAACGATTCGCGGCGGGAAATCGCTCCCTGACCCCCGCTGGACCTCCAGGAACTTTTGGCCAGCTTGGGGGGGGCCTCCTGACCCCCACAAGACTTGCCAAAAGTCCAGCGGGGGTCCGGAAGGACCTCCTGCCGTCCAATCGTGTTCGTCTATGGCCGCCGCCATTTTTCGGCGCCATTTTGGAAAATGGCGCCGGCCGAAGACAACAATATTCAGTAGCAGGAGCCCGTTCCGGACCGCTGCCGTTCCGGACCACCGCTGGACCCGCAGGTTATTTAAGTCATTTGGGGGGGGGGGTTCGGGAGGGTGGGGGATTTAATTTAAAGGGTCGGGGGTGGGTTTTAGGGGGTTTTAGTGTGCCGGCTCACGATTCTAACGATTTATAACGATAAATCGTTAGAATCTCTATTGTATTGTGTTCCATAACGGTTTAAGACGATATTAAAATTATCGGACGATAATTTTAATCGTCCTAAAACGATTCACATCCCTACTTGAAAGGGCACTGGGAGCTGGAGATTTAACTGGGTTGGCAGGTAAAGAGAAGGTGGAAGGGTAAAGCTCCAGGCGATTCATGTGCGTAGTAGGACACAGTGGGGGAGAACTGGTTTACCTGACTGGCTTTTGTTTAAAAGGTATAAACAGACTATTGAGGAATTAAAGTTGTGGACAGTAAGTGAATTTAATTTATTTTATTTATTTATTTATTTATTTATTTAACATTTCTTATATACCGATATCCGTTCGCACATCGTATCGGTTCACAATGAACATAAAACTTTGGGCATTGCCCTTACATATAACACATAAAGATGGTGAACTCAGTAACATATAGATAATCTTCGGGAGGAGCCCTTAGATATAACAAGCATCAATGGGGAGATGCTGATTATAATAATTATAACTAGAACTATATACATGAAAGTGCACAGTACAGAATCAGCAGACATAAAGGCGTTCATACCAGGATATCAATCTAACAATTCACATGGGGGTTTATGTAATAGGGGGTGAAATGGAGTAGGCTTGCCGAAAGAGCCAGGTTTTAAGTTTCTTTTTGAAAATGGGGGTATAAGTCTCTATTCGAATATCATGAGGCAGTGAGTTCCATAAGGTGGGTGCGGCAAGAGAGAAGGCTCTGTTAATAGTAGAGGAGAGTTTAAAAGATTTAGTAGATTCTTTCAGAAAGTTTGGTTTTGTCAGCTTTCTCTGGCTGGCTAACATTGAATTTGGGTAGACTTTAGAGCAGACATAGGAGATATATTGCATTTTTCATTCAGTTTTTTTGTGGTAACAGGGAGTCATCAAGTAAATAATAGGAAATCTCATGGAAACCAACCCTCTCATTAAATTGGTTTAAGTATGTAAAAGGACAGTCGTTCGATAAACATTTGCAAGTCTTTGCTTTATGGAATAGGCAAAGAGATTCTGTTTCTGATGAAACTGAATGGACTAAGATGCCCCCACCCTATGCTCCTGCTATGACTGCTCTGAATTCCTATCTTTTCAGGTGACCATAGTGCTTATATCCAGCTTGCTGCATGCTTGTAGTTAGCTAGGTCAAATTACTTAGGCATCTTAAAGGCAGCCCTGCTAGTGACAATAAATTGACATTAACTGCAGAAGACTCAGAAATTATACAGGTTCTAGTATAGTCAGTATTGAATGCACTTAGTTTGGTTCTTGTTGATTTAAGTTATGAGATTGATTTGTGGGTATATCATGGGTCTGAAGGATGGGCAGTGGCTGCTTCTCAGCATGACAATATAACCCCATGGCCTATTTCTCTGGTACTTTGGTGTGATAGAACAGGGGTTTTCAAATTGTGAATTAGGGGTTGTGGCATGTGCCGAAGTTATCTGTAAATTGTAAGCACATGTACCAGGGATTTTAATTGTTTTACATTCTTCCCATGAAGTTAGAATACTTTTAGGGAATGCCCACATCTCTTTTACTACTACGAGACTTGGTAAATATTCAGCCATATTATTGACTTCTATAGTATCCTATTAGACAATTACAATTAATTCCAAATTTAATTTTCTTCAGTACCTTCTAGAGGGAGCACTCCCAATTCCCCATATGGAATAACTGGGCTGCCCCTACCTGATAAGCTTGTTATATCTAATGAACCCCTAGCAGAAGGAGATTTTTGGTTTACAGATGGGTCCTGTACAAAATCAAACCCAGGATTTGCTGCTGTTCAGTATAATTCTGCAGACCAAGTGCTTAGACGTGAACAGTTCTCACTACCATCAGAAATGTCTGCACAGGGAGCAGAATTGTGTAGGTATTCATGAATTGTGCTCTGATTCCCCTGACAGTTTTCACTGATTCATATTATATGTTTTCATCTCTTAATGAACACCTAAGAAAATGGAATAGGAGGAGTATCTCTCTTACATTTGCAGACTTTGCAGCACAAGAGATTACTAAACAAGTTTGTTAATTAGCAGTTAAGGAATGTGTACAAACTAGAGCACAAAGGGTAGCAGGATTACGAGCAGTGTAGCAGATGCATGAATCTGTGGGGAAATAGAAGCTGGGTACACCCAGCTGGTATTATCTGTTACGCTTTAAATGTTTACATTTGATATTACATGGGTCTCATTGGCCTATGCACAACAGTGCACAGCCCATGTACTAGCATGTGGGTTCCAAATCTACAGACACTTTGTTCTGTGTGACCAGGGCTGGAACATAAGCTGTGGCTAGAAATGTTTCTCAATATTTGTCATGTATGCTAGAGAAAAGAGTAAAGGAGCTGAAGATTTAACTAAACTCCCAATTAAGTTATATTCTAGGCAGATGGAGGAATTACATAAGCAGAAAGAGGGAAAAGTGTTTCTAGATAGAATACATGCTGAGAAAGTATCTGGGGTAAATGGGTTTTCGATGATGTGGAATATGGAACCAGTGGAAGTGATGCTTGGTATTCCCAGAATTAATTAATAGGTGCAGTAATCTAGAAAGATGGGAAGTATTAGAAGAAGAATACACAGCAGAGGTGTTTAGCCCTTCATAAGAAGCTAATTTTGATCCTGACAGGAGCACAGGTATTGAATGTTGATATTCAATTTGCACATAAATATAGAGCAAACCCTGAAAGAAATCCCCCATATAACAGAATTAGTGGGAAAGGCAGACCAGGAAGATTTCCTGAGATTTAGAGATATAGAGCAGGGAATGTTATACATAATGTCTGCTAGTAGTGGTGCAAATGAGAGCAGGAGAACACATGCTAAGACTAACATACAGTTACAATGAAAAGAAGTAACAAGTCAGTTTTTATAGGCACCAGATTGTCCAGTAAATTTGTTAGGCAGGGATTTGTTACAAGCCCTGGAAATAGAGCTTTCTTTTGCACCAATCTCCAAAGTAGTGCATTCAGCCAGACAGTTTGTTAATTTCACATACAGACAGGAACAGTTTCTACAGGTGCCTGGTTCAGTATGGGCAACTGAAAAAGACCCTTATGGCAAAGTGCAGAGTATAGATTCAGTGGAAATTCAGTTGAAGCCCTTCTATTTTTTTAAACCTTGTCCCAAGACCTTCAGACTTCTAGCTGGTGCATCTGTGATTATCTAAATGATCCATTAAGTACAGTATTTACAGGATCTGTGTGCAATGCACGCTACAGACCTGATTTGATATTTGTATCGAGAACATCGGTATATAAAAATGCTAAATAAATAAATAAATAAATAAATACAGAACTACTTTTATAAACAGCATAGAAAGGAAATAAAATAAATTCTAATAAAATACAAAATTGTCTGTCCCAGGTTTCATTTTTAGGAATTAAGCTAGGAGTTGAGGGTATAAGTATTGACCGTGCATTGTATGACCCATTAACATAGGTGACAGATTGTCAATCTTTGAATTACAACGCCCTAGCATTATCACCTTAAGAAAAGGAACACTAAGGGGTAGATTTTATAAATGTGCACCCGCGCGTAGCCACGCGTATCTTATAAAATCTGGGGTCGGCGCGTGCAAGGGGGTGCACATTTGTGCACCTTCTGTGCGCCGAGCCCTGCACGAGCTGCCCGTTCCCTCAAGGCTGCTCCAAAATCAGAGCGGCCTCGGAGGGAACTTTCCTTCTGCCTCCCCCCACCTTCCCCTCCCTTCCCCTACATAACCCACTCCCCCAGCCCTATCTACACTCGCCTACCTTTATCGTGAATGTTACACCTGCTCCAAGCAGGCGTAACTCGTGCACGCCGATCAGCCACCGCCGCACGATTCTCCAACCTGGGAGCGATTTTGGAGGCTGAGGTCATGTTCCCGAAATGCCCCCGGGCCGGCACCACACCCCGAAATATCCCCCGGAACACCCTGAATGTCACACCGCCCCCCCCAACACACACCCCTAGCAAAGCCCTGGGACTTACGCGCATCCTGGGGCTTGCACATGCCGCCGAGCATATGCAAAATAGGCTTGGCACATGCAGGGGGGTTTTGAAAGGGTTACGCACATAAGTTATGTGCGTAACCCTACCTGAAAGGGTTTTAAATCCCAGATGGAGAACAGCTCACTCACCACACCTTGTGGTAGTGCCTCCCAGTTGCATTACAAAAGAAACAAGAAATTTGCTTGACTGCTATTTGCTGAATTAAGGAATATCAGAATGTTAATTTCAATGATGCTTTAATTTCACCAAATTTTATATTTTTCCAGATTGAAAAAGAAATCACCTTCTTTGCCATTTGAGCTGTAAAGCTTGAAGATTATATTTTCCTCAGTTTGATTTTTTCATTTTTAAATAGATCATTTTAATTTTGATTTTTGTTTTATTCTGGATCGATCCAAATACTTTTTGAGCTCAAATGTGTTAATTGTTATCTGTCTTTTTATGTTATGTGTGTGTCATGACACCTGAAGAATACAAGAAATGAATTTGTGTCAGTTTAGTGAAATGCATGTGTCTGTGTAATGTCTGAGCATTTAAGTTGTTTGTGGTCCTGACTATTACATGTTACCTAATAATAAAGAAGGATTATTATACAGATGTAGGGATTACCAGATGTAGGGAGCTAAGGTCATGATGGAATTTGTCTCATTGATTAATTTGAATTTGTTTTGCTCTTATATTAGGCTTTAATAACATATACATCTAATACTGATTTACGAGGCTATGCTCTGAAGTCAGAAATCCACCCACCTGAGAGAACTGCATACGTCATGTGTCATTGATTTCATGTCATGTGCTATCCTTTGCACAGAGGTCATCTTACACCTGTCATTATATGGACCTTTATTTCATATGTGATAACTGATTGTCATAACAAAAAATATGAAATGATACACCTAGTCAATATTTTAGTTATGTACATATTTAAAAATGCCACTATTTAGATTTTTAAGTTAATGATACAGTCTGAATTGAGGCAGTCTTTAGTAGCCTTACAGTTCCAGCATTTTGTAGCATTATCCAGTCCTATACCTTATAATGAGTATATGCATTTACTTGCTGAGTCAGTGAGATGATTATTTGATATGTTCTCTTTTACTTTTATCTATGAAATCTAATCTGATCACACTAACCAATCACCCTGTCCCACTGCTGGCCACTTGACAGTGTGATATGTCTTGGTATAAATCAAATATTCCCTTGAGGTAAATTCTGCCCTATTGCTGCTTCTGCACAAGTATTTTTCTGTACCCAATATACTGAATTTCATGAGCCCCTTCTATTTTTCCCTATATACCTTTTTGGGCATTTCTTCCTGTAACATTACCTATCAGTTACTTAGAGTTTATTCACAACCTCTCACAGATGTGCTCTGGTAGTATGACACTTCTATTCACCTAGGCCCACTTCTGCCTATGACCAGAACATGTCTTATGCTTTGCAACACTTTTATAACTTTTCCCACATTATGTATGCACAACACAGTATGAGTCCTTCTGCTGATTCTTGGTTTTCCTCTATTTTCTTAGCTTCCTTCACTTTTCTGGTAACGTGCATTGATTATATCCCTGGTTGCTATTTTAATGAATATTATCCTGGATAGTTGTTTACAATAACAGTACGCCTTGCATAGACCTGCCCAGTATACCTAGTATTATATGAGAAACATAATACTTTCATACTAGTCTCTCTTTGTTCTTCTTATCTTTACACTTTACACCACTATTATGTAATTACTTGACTCTGAAAGATAACATATGTGGTCTTGCTATTATAAATTAGGTCATTTTTATAACGCAGGTATCCTTATAGCTCAATTATAAAGCTAATGGATACCTAGTGATACCTACTATTTGTTACTTAAAGTGTGCGTGGCTATCTATGAGTCTCATTTACTTTAATGGGGATCTAGAGGGATCACAAAACACACACACCCACACACGTACACACACGCACACGAGGTTAGCTGCTAGCCTACATACTTCAGCCCATTTGCCATAATCACTTCTCACGGTTCTGTCTTCACCTCTGGTACTTGGGTATGCCACTTTTGTCATTTGTAAGTGGCACAAGAGGGAAATGATGAGTGAGCCTGAACAGAAAACAAACATGGAGAAGGAAATCCCCAGAATCCTCTATTTTTCTTTAGCCTGCCTGGGCTGAATGAACTCTAAGTGACTTTCTGAGCATGACTTGAATAATTTCCCTGGATATCTATAAAGGCAGGCAAGCTGGCACCAGAAAGGTGAGGCCTATTCATTGGGTCACAAAGAAGAAACTAACGGTGGGAGCTTCAGCCACTATTCTCAGGAGTTTTTATCAACACAGCCAAAGATGTGTTGATTATCTTGACCAGTAAGATTTTAACAGAACAAAGGACTATCTCGAGAGTGAGGGCAAATGGGCCACGCCTGGGAAAACTAATCAGGGCAGTTCAGAGATAGTCACATCATGCTGTTGACATGACAACCTATGTAAATGATTCTTTGGGCAGTCACGCACGTCTAGAAGCATCCACAATATTGTATGTTATCTATAAAAGAAGGATCACTTCCTGTATATGAGGAGATGCTAGTGGACAGGTTGTCAGAGGCATGGCAACAGCATCTCCCAAGAATACTTATATTGTTCAATAAAAGATTATGTTTTACACTAAAAATCTAAGTGTTCTTGTCTCCCTGGCCATAAGCGCCATGCCATTTTTTAGGACGCTTAACACCCTTCTATTAAGTCACTCACAAAACTGTTGAAAAGAACCAGTTTTGAGTGTTGTACTTCTGTTATCCCTACTGCCCTGCTACTGTCTGCCTTGCATGCCTGTCCCACCTTTTTTCTCTGCTTCAAAACATCAAGGAGAAGAACAGGCACATTGTCTCCAAATTTCTACCTGGAACTGCATTTCCTTCCTGCCATTCTGGACATTTCAATTTAGCCGGGTCATTCATCAAAATTCCATAATGCATGTGATAATGCTACACATGCTGTGAATGCCAATTTTTGGAGGGGGTGAGATCAGGGAGGAGTTTGGGCAGGATTTATGAAAATGAGGGGCAATATTGCATTAGCATAATGCATGTTATTGCATGTTATTGCATGGTTTTCACACCGGAAATAACAATGCCTTTTTTCCTGGTGTTAAGCTGTGCAATATGCCCGAAATGGCCATAATGAAATTCGTGATACATTTTTAGAATTTAATTTTGGCCCCGGGACGCGTGTAAGTCTCGGGGCTTGCAAAAAGGGGCGGTCGGGGGCGTGGCCAGGGGGCGTGGTGTCGGCTTGGGGGCATGTTCGGGGGCATGGGGGCCATCCGGGGGCGTGGCAGAGTGCCCCGACACAGCGGCCTGTGTCGGGGCCTGCCGTGGCAGCAGACTGCCGGCGCGCGGAAGTTACGACTGCCCGGAGGCAGGCGTAACTTCACGGATAAAGGTTAGTAGGGGGATTTAGGTAGGGCTGGGGGGTGAGTTAGATAGGGGAAGGGAGGGGAAGGTGGGGGGAGGCGGAAGGAAAGTTCCCTCCGAGGCTGCTTGATTTCGGAGCGGCCTCAGAGGGAACGGGCAGCGCGTGCAGGGCTCGGCGCGCGCAAGTTGCACAAATGTGCACCCCCTTGCGCGCGCTGACCCCGGATTTTATAAGATACGTGCGGCTATGCGCATATGTTATAAAATCCGGTGTACTTTTGTTTGCGCCTGGTGCGCGAACAAAAGTACGCGAGCGCGCTGTTTTATAAAATGTACCCCTAAGGGAGCTTCTAAGCATATGTCCTTCTCTGATCCCAGATAGAACAATAGGATGGTTTAGAATCATACTTCACTGTAATTTGTCTTGTGTGTTGTTTTCTTGCAATATGTCCTGACTCAGCTCTGACAAGGCAGTGAGATCACATAGGGAAGGGCTGATTGCTATAGCTAATTACATCTGTTTCTTTGGAAAGAGAAGAGTTATAGAGTTCAGTAGACCATGGAAATGAATGAAAAACATAAACAAATGGGTAAATAATATTTGTTTCATTTGTGAGATCCCTCCATTTGTTTTGTGGAACTATGAATGAAATGAATAGGGTCTTTATGCTTTACCCATTCATTTCAAATTATTGCACATGACTATCTATCTTCCATATGGTACATGCATACAGTCTAAGTAGATAGCAGAGGTCTACTTAAAAATGATAATTGCTCTACTCCAGGCCCTGAGTACTGTGGTACATACTTAAATATATATAGCTGAGTAATTTTAAATTATTCTCAGCTTGAACTGAGGTCTGAAGGCAAAATAATGTGAAATGAGCTGATTATCTCAATCGTTCCCAGTGGACTAGTATCCACATCACTAGACGAAAAACACAGTCACTCATTGCCACCTTTGTTGTCAGACTCAGTAGAGAGAAATCAAAGATTGCACAGACATGGAAACTGATTTATCCCTTCCCAGCCCCTCAACTTGGTCCCTGTACAGCAGCGCTGAGGCACACATGCAGGTCAATATAGACAGCTTGCACTTCTACTGTCTGGCAATATCTATTCTGTTGATAAACGAAGGTCTTGATTTGCAGTGTGCTATCAATACAATATCTTTTGTAAGTGTTAAATTCACAAGAAAAATATTAAAATAAAAAGTAAGAAATACAAACTGTAATCTATAAACAAATACATTTTGCTTTTGACAAGATTGTACTGTCACTTTTTAAAAATAAAGTAATGGCATTCAGAGTAACTTAGCAAAGTGTAAGGTGTAAATTGCATTCTTAAGCTGAAAGGGGCTCATCCTCTCTCTCTCGCTCTCTTTCTACCACTTTCTTATCCCATTAACCATTGCACATTCTGGGGGGTCAGTTTTTAAAGTGCCAGATTAGTTTAAAGGTCCATAGGTAGGTAATTTGTAGCTTTGAAAATTCAGGACTGATGGGGACCAAGGATACAGCAAGTGAAAAGTATACATGAGAATTTCAAAATGAAATCCCTATGTGTACTTTACATTCCCTACATTCACCCTACTCCCCAGCTCTCCTCTTTTCAATGCAGACTATGAAACAGCATGCATAATATAGGTGGCTAAGGAGAGATCAGTTTTCAGTTTGGGGAAATTATCTGGTTTCCTGCTTAGTTACCTGAGTAAATTCCTTTGAAAATTGTTATGTAGGTACATTTTTTATACCTGATTTTGGTCTGGTAGCTTGTACTGTCCTATAGCCAGGAAGGTAGTAATCCATTTTCCAGTTCAGGTTCCACATCGCTCGCTCCCTCTACATATAAAAGCACATGGTTTACTTAAAGAATAAAGGAAAATTGAATGATACAGTGGAGTAATAAATGTGCATTTTTTAAATAAATACAGATTCAGCTGTCTTTCCTATATCAAATTATTCAAATTAAATGTACATAAACCATTTTTAAAACCTCAATAGGTTAGGTACATCTTAATGCTGCTCTCTTCTTCCACTTCATTTGTTACTGTAAGGAATACTGACAACTTGCCCTGTGATCAGTTTCCTGTTGAAGCAAATCAATAGAGGGTTGTTGGATGAATTTAGCCCCTATACTTGGAAGCTGCCCAGATGTACCAGACACTTGGAAGTTGGAAGGACACCAAAGAGTCTAGTTGTTATGATAATCCAGGAAATATGGCTGAACACAAGCTGTGTCCCCTATTTCTAATGCAAGGTTGGAAATACAGGTTAATATCAGATTGAAATTGTTTGGAAATTGACTCAGCATTACCTCTGATCTTCCTGCAGCAAAAGAGAAAGAGCTTAAAAATGAAGGGTCAAGAGGTGATAAAAAAATTAAGCTATAAAGGTTCAAGGTAGAGAAAAAATAGGTTAGAAGCTAGCTAAGAAGTATGCTACTGTATACTGTTGCATTGTCTCTATATTAGATTTGCTGTGCTATATGAATTTGTTAATAAAACAGAACAGCTGAGCTTTGTTAGTGTGAAACTCACTCTGCAACCACCATGCCATGCTCTGCAACTATGTCAACCCACACTACCCACACCACCATGCCAATCTCTCCAAAAGGTATGCTCCAGCATTTTTTAATCTCATTTATCACAACAGAAGCAAAAGATATGGTAACTGAAATCTGCTAGTGCAGAGGCTAAGGCTGGGAGCACTCAGTCTGCACAGTGACTCCTTTACTTCTGCAGGATTCCAGTTTAGAGAGAAAATCCATGTCAGGGGGAAGAGATTATTGTGATGCCAGATTGCTATTAAATGGATGAGGAGGGTAGGGATGTGCAGCCAAAAAGTTTTCGTTGCATTCGTGATACGTATTTGTGGGGGGTCAATTCCGTTTCATGCGGAAGTATGGAGAATTCCATAAGTTGTCGATCTGTCAATACGTTACCTCGGCGAGTTAAATTCCTGTCCCAGCTAAAATTAAAATTAACTACAACCCCCCACCCTCCTGACCCCCCCCCCCAAGACTTACCAAAGACTTACCAAAACTCCCTGGTGGTCCAGCGGGGGGTCCGGGAACTCACTCACACCCTCGGTGCTGGTTTTTCATCATGGCGCCGATAGCCTTTGTCACAGGGGCTACCGGTGCCATTGGTCAGCCCCTGTCACATGGTCACCGGCGACATCTTGTGCTCCTACCATGTGACAGAGGCTGACCGATGGCACCGGTAGCCCCTGTGACATAGCATGGGCAAAGGCTATCGGCACCATTTTGAGTCCTGGCATCGGATGGCAGGTCGTTCCGGGACCCCCGTTGGACCCACAGGGACTTTTGGCCAGCTTGGGGGGGGCCTCCTGACCCCCACAAGACTTGCCAAAAGTCCAGCGGGGGTCCGGGAGCAACCTCATGCACGGGCGGCGTGCTCGAGGTCGCTCCCGGCACTTTTGGCAAGTCTTGGGGGGTCAGGAGGGTGGGGGTTTATTCGTTAGTGATACGTTGTATTCGTGGGGGTTTGCCATACGTTTCTTGAACCCCACGAATACAACGAATATGGCATACATGTTGCGCATTGCCAATACGTTGCAAACGAATGCACACCCCAGCTCATGTTGCGTCAGCAATTAGTGCGTTGCATCACCACGTCGCGCGTCATTTTACGTGGCTTCCGTAGATTAGTACGTGGTGTGTTATTTTTCTAGTTTATATATACTAGATTCCTGCAGCTGCCTCTTTGAGGGTGTGTCAGGCATTTGGAGAGAGGAGAGGAGAGGAGAGTAGTTGAGTTGTTTGATAGATATATAAACATAGAAACATAGAAATGATGGCAGAAGAAGACCAAATGGTCCATCCAGTCTGCCCAGCAAGCTTTCACACTTTTTTTTTTCATACTTTTCTGTTACTCTTGTCCCTTTAAATAACTTTTTTGGTTCTATTTCCCTTCCACCCCCACCATCTTAGATAGCAGTGCTGGAGCTGCATCTGAGTGAAGTATCCAGCTAATTGGTTTGGGGTAGTAACCGCTGTAATAAGCCAGCTTCTCCCACGCTTGTTTATCCAGCCTGTGAATTCAGTCTTTGTTGGTTGTTTGAATATAAATCCTCCTTTCATTCCCCCTGCCGTTGAAGCAGTGGGCTGTGCTGGATATGTATTCTAAGTGAAGTATCAGGCTTGATTTGGGGTAGTAACCGCCGTAACAAGCAAGCTACACCCATGCTTATTTGTTTTATCCAGACTATGTAATTCAGTCCTTGTTGGTATATGTCTGAAGCAGAGAGGTACAGAGAAGGGCAACCAAAATGATAAAGATAATGGAACAGTTCCCTATGAGGAAAGACTAAGGAGGTTAGGACTTTTCAGCTTGGAGAAGAGACGGCTGAGGGGGGATATGATAGGGATGTGCAGCAGGGACAGATTCGTCCCATTCAGGATTTGGATTCGGATTTGTAGAGGCCCAAATCTGTTGCATCCATTCTAGGGGGCCCCCGAACCGTTCATATGTCAAAAATATATTCATTCCCCCTAAAAAACCCCATCCCAACCCTTTAAAGTTATTTATCTACAACCCCCCTACCCTCCTGACCCCCCCTAAGACTTTCCAAAAGTACCTGGTGGTCCAGCGGGGTTCCTGGAGCGATCTCCTGCACTCGGGTTGTTGGCTGCCGGTATTCAAAATGACGCCGATAGCCCCTGTGACATAGTAAGGGCAAAGGCTATCGGCACCATTTTGAATATTGGCAACCAACGACCCGAGTGCAGGAGATCGCTCCAGGACCCCTGCTGGACCACCAGGGACTTTTGGCAAGTCTTGGGGGGATTCCTGGCCCAAATCCATTGCATCTGTTCTTGGGGGCCCCCGATCCGTTCATATGTCAAAAATACATTTGTTCCCCCCAAAAAAAACCATCCCAACCCCCTCCTGACCCCCCCAAGACTTGTCAAAATTCCCTGGTGGTCCAGCAGGGGTCCTAGAGCGATCTCCTGCACTCGGGTCGTTGGCTGCCAGTATTCAAAATGGCGCCGATAGCCTTTGCCCTTACTATGTCACAGGGGCTATCGGTGTCATTTTGAATACCGGCCGCTGAAAGCGGCCGGTATGAAAGCTGCACTCAGGCTTTCAGCGGCCGGTATTCAAAATGGCACCGATAGCCCCTGTGACATAGTAAGGGCAAAGGCTATCGGCGCCATTTTGAA
The DNA here is from genome assembly GCF_901001135.1 of Rhinatrema bivittatum. Classification (NCBI taxonomy): domain Eukaryota; kingdom Metazoa; phylum Chordata; class Amphibia; order Gymnophiona; family Rhinatrematidae; genus Rhinatrema; species Rhinatrema bivittatum. The sequence continues at coordinate 169,554,735 of NC_042620.1, forward strand.
TACTGGCAGCCAACGACCCGAGTGCAGGAGATCGCTCTAGGACCCCTGCTGGACCACCAGGGAATTTTGACAAGTCTTGGGGGGGTCAGGAGGGTGGGGGACCTATTCGTTGGTGATCCACTGTATTTGTGTGGGTTCGTCATATGTTTCGGAAACCCCACGAATACAACGAATATGGCATATACGTTACGGATTCACAATACGTCGAAAACGAATGCACACCCCTAGGATATGATACAAGTGTTTAAAATCATGAGAGGTCTAGAACGAGTTCATGTGAATCAGTTATTTACTCTTTCGGATAATAGAAAGACTAGGGGTCATTCCATGAGGTTAGTATGTGGCACATTTAAAACTAATTGGAGACATTTCTTTTTCACTCAATGCACAATTAAACTCTGGAATTTGTTGCCAGAAGATGTGGTTAATGCAGGTTGTGGTTAATGTGGTTCTTGGAGGAGAAGTCTATTACCTGTTATTAATTAAGTTGACTTAGAAAATAGCCACTACTATTACTAGCAACAGTAGCATGGAATAGACTTAGTTTTTTGGTACTTGCCAGGTTCTTATGTCCTGGATTGGCCACTGTTGGAAACAGGATGCTGGACTTGATGGACCCTTGGTCTGACTCAGTATGGCATGTTCTTATGTTCTTATGAGAGGCAAGGGGAGAGAAGAGAGGAAAGATATGAGGAGAAGAGGGGAGGAGGGAAGATAGTAATAGGGAGGACAAGGACAGGAATGCTGGGGGAAGGTGGAAGAGTATGAGTAGGGACAGGAATAGAGGGGATAAGGATGAGTGGGCAAATCTGATGGGAGGAAGATGACAGTCTAGAGATAGACTGAGAGAGCAGAGGGGAGGGGAGTTGGTAGGGTAGGTGCAGGAGGAGTGGAGAAAGTGAGGGGAGAGAGGAATGAGAGTGAGGAAAGGGAGGATACCTCTCTGGAAGTGGAAGTGGCACCCCCTTCAGACAATCAGACAGCAGGGCACATTCATCTCAGGGCATTGAAGTTCAACCCGGAGGACAACAAAATGATCATTGTCAGGGTCCTGGAAAATTATGCCATGCTGTTTGGCAACCATGCAGCCAAGAACTCGAGGGCAGCCAAGGACCAGATCTGGTGCACTATCATCCAGGTAATCTCAAGGCGCAGTGGTGTGAGATGTAACGGGGAGCAGTGGCCCATAGATACTGGGACATAAAAGCCCAGTTGAAGACCAAGGTGGCAAACTGCAACAGGTACATGTGGCAGACTGTCAGAGGGGCCCCTTATCCAATTGTGCTGATGCCCATGGAGGAGCACCTTATGCAACAGCTGGTCCGGATGTGTTTAAGGGCATGGCTGAATGGCTGGAGACCATGCAAGCTGGAGCTGGAATGGTTCACCTCACCTGTAAATGGCAAGGCTGCTACAGTTGTGCACATCATTTGGCATAAGATGCTCACATTGATTGAAATGCAAAGTGTGCTTCTTATGCCAATGGTCAATGTGTGTACCTCTTGGCTTTGGTACTTATGTCTTTTTCTTTATTTCCACAGTTCTCGCTCAGGGCTCTGCCTGTCCCACCACATGGCCAGCGTGAGGCAGCATAGACTGAGAGGAGCAGCACTCGAGCCCCTTCATGCCACTTCAAAGGCTCAAACCTATACTCTGCCCATGACCAGCACAGCACCAGCACCAGCTCCAGCACCACCACCGGCACCAAGTGAGGCTTCAATACACGAGCAGCTGGAATGGCTGGAAATGAGCCATAGTGTCCACCTGCACCACATAAGGGCATAGTTAGTGCACCTCAGTAGGACTGTCAACAGACAGACCCAAGCCATGTGTGACTAGATGGCAGCCCATACACAAGCACTCACCACAGTGGCAATGTCTATAAATAACCTCAACAGCATCCTCACCTAGATTCTACAAAGAGTGCCGGAGCTTCCACTAGTGCCTCCACCAGCATCCCAAGGCTCTACATCATGTAGCAGTCCCCAGCCCAACAGACCACCCAGGGGTAGGCACCACAAAGACATGCCACTACCAAGTGGAAAGCCACGGCATGGCAAAGGGCCATGAATTTTCACAACTGATGCCCTGTAATGCCTAGAAACAAAACTTGTGAAACAAGCCTGGCCAGGCCTCTGGAGAAAGTTCTTGTGCTGGCTAGATGGAAAAAGACTGCTGGGCCCAACTTCACTGCAGAGTTCCTGTGCCGGCTTGCTGAAGAGGATGGTCAACTGTCTGCCAATGTTGTCCTGCTGCCTAGTTCTAAAGCCCTCGTCTATGCTCTGCTTGTACTCCAGCATCCTTGGTGCAGTCTTCAGTCCCGGTCCAGCTGCTGCCTCTTTGCATCTTGCTTCATCTCCTGCTCCTGATACTGGTATCTGTCTCATCTCATCTCAGCTCATCCTTCTGCTGCATCCATGCTGTGCTCTCCAGTCCTGGTCCTGTTGCCTGCTACTTAACCTTTGCTGCATTGGCCCTTAGATTGTCCCCCATTTAAATGCGTTCTTTCAACATGGACTGTCTGGGAACCTTTTAGTTTAAATCAAATAGTTGTGCTGCTATCAGCTCTAACATTAGAGCTGTATTATAGCTATTGGAGTACCACTTCCACTTCCTATGTTCTTTGCTGTAATTATGATTGTGCAAAAGGATAAGATGCTAATACTGTATATACAATATTGCCATTTGGAACAAAGGATTCAATGTGCTATTCATTTCAGTTATAATGTCAAGTGTAATTATATATTTTGTCCTTGCAGAATGTAATTACCAAAGATGTTGACTTGCTTTCAATCTGCTGACATTTGCTGTGTAATAAAGTAGTCACAGGTCTGAAAGAACACTGTGTGCTTGACTGTTTTTGTTGTGTGCTTTTTCTCTTAAGGGTTCACTAGGTGAAAGTTTTGGGATCCATATGACTTTGCATGCTAGAATGCCAGTGGCCATTCCAAGCTGGTACTTTTCTGGTAGACAAGACCACATGGCCTACAGTATACAACCAAAAGCTGATTGTATGCTACCAAGGAAGACAGCAAGAGCTAAACAGGAAGCTCCTTACTGTTGAGCTTCAGTATTGGCTCCATTTGTCTTCTCTAGAGGTCATACTCTTAGCTAACTATTGGGTACATAGGCATGTATGTGAGCTGGCCACTAGCTAGCTAGTTTTCACCTCTATATGCAGTCTGGTGGAACAGGTGCAGAAAGGTTTGGCTTGAGGTGCAGTAGCTATGTCATCACTCTTTTGGGCACCAATGCATTGTCTAACTATGTGAAGGTAATAGTACACCTAATCCAAAACAATTGGCCTGTAACATTGTGAAAATATATCACCTCTGACCAAGCAATGGCCCTTCTCTCTAGCTCTGGCACTGAAGGCTATCATGGCATATGTTTTCAGTCAGAGGGCTACTTGAAAATGACATAAATCCCTAGGTGTGTTTTATCTCTAGTGAACATATTTGTGCAGCTGTAGGTGTCTGGGAAAGATAATAAATAGTGTTAATGTAAAACTTGTGTGGTGTTAATGACTAATTACCCCATACAACCCCACAAGAATTTACAATGGGACCCTTTCTTGTATCCTTACTCCACCTAAAAGGCTATCTGGACAAAATCCTTTTTAGGTTCTACACTAAACAAAATGTCTCCTACTTGCTGGCTGCTCTAACACTGTGTCAGCAGCTGTGTGACAACTGAGGAGGAATGATGGAGTTGTGTAGTTTAGACCAACCTCACAGCCCAAGTACAGATAGGAGGCCTACTGTTGATTGGGAGCAACAGACCTCCACAGATTGACTGCCTTCCCTCTACTGGCCTGGCATGTGGATCCGTATAATACCTGTTCATTAAACATCAGTCTTAGCTAACAGGTGATATACAGATATGTGTGCGCATGCTATAAAATCGGCACGTCCATGCGTGCACCGGGAACTGTGCACACATGGATGCGCATGCGCTGCTTTTAAAATCGACTTCTAAATGTCTATATTCAAACAAAGCCAGATAGGTTTTTAAGTTATCCATAACATGTTGTTACGTCTGTTGGTCGCAGACAGCTGCGACCTCTGTTGCTCACCTCCTTTTTTGCAGCTTTGACACCGTGGGGAAGACTTGCGGCCTCCGCCAGCTATTGCTGGCCTGCCCACCATTTCTGGGCCTCCCTGGATGCCGCAGACACTGCCGACTGCCATCTTGCCCTCGGAATCCCCTAGGCGAGCACGGGCCAGATTTAAGCACATCATGGCGGGAACCTCAGGGGTGTCCCCTCCGGACAACATCAGCTTTCCAGAACATTTAAGCTGCTGGCCCTGCCTACCGAAGACTTGGCAATGAGTTCTCTCATTCCTGAATCTGCTTCGCTCACTACGGTCTTCCCGTTACAGGCCTGCTCCTTTTGGCGTGAGACGCTCTGAGTCAGCGCTCCTCGGGGGCCCTTCCTCGTCTCTGGCAATCCACTCCTTGGAGGGCCTTTCACCTTAGACTATTTGCCCCTTTTCCAGAGGCTTCTCCTGGAACCTTCGCTACTGTGAGTACCTCTGCTCTACGGACCACTACCATACCATCTCTAGTGTGGAATCCTCCTCGGTGTACTACGCGCTGCGGGCCACTACCGTGGAATCCTCTTCGGTGTACCCCACGCCGCGGGCCACTACCATACCATCTGTAGTGTGGAAACCTCATCGGTGTACCCTGTGCTGCGGACCACTACTGTACCATCTCCAGTGAGGACCCCTCATCAGTGTGCCCCTCACTGTGGACAACTACCGTATCATCTCTAAGTGAGGAACCTTCATCGGTGTGCCCTGCTCCATGGATCTACAGTATCATCTCTACAGAAGTATTCCCCTTGGGTATACCCTACCGCATAGACTCTTTGACTTTCTCCTACACTCCCCACTTCACGAGAAGTGCCTTTCTATTTCTCTAATAAAGACTAGAGATGTGAATCGAATTCGGTATCGGTTCAGATTCCAGTTCCGATTCACATCGTGAAATTTTTATCTTGCAGTCCAATCGGGGTTTTTTTTATCGGCTGCGCCCGAGCCGATAATCAAAAAATACAGCTGACTCTTTAAAATGAGTTTGTTAGGATCCCCCCACCCTCCGAACCCCCCCCCCCAAATTTTTAAATACCTGGTGTTCCAGCGGGGGTCCCGGGAGCATTCTCCTGCACTCGGGCCGTTGGCTGCCAGTAAACAAAATGGCGCCGTTGGCCCTTTGCCCTTAGCATGTGACAAGGTATCCGTGCCATTGGCTGGTCCCTGTCACATGATAGGAGCAATGGATGGCCAGCGCCATCTTTAAAAATGGCGTGGGCCATCCAGTGCACCTACCATGTGACAGGGGCCGAACAATGGCACCGATAGCCCCTGTCACATGGTAAGATCAAAGGGCCATCAGCGCCATTTTGATTAGTGGCAGCCGACAGCCCGAGCACTGGAGAATGCTCCCGGGACCCCCACTAGACCACCAGGTATTTAAAAATATTTTTTTGGGGGGTCCGGAGGGTGGGGGGATACTAACAAACTCATTTTAAAGGGTCAGGTTGTGTTTTTAGGTTGTGTCCTTTCTTCCCGCCCCCCCCCCACCCCACCACGATAAGAAAACCCACTAAATCGTGGGGTTTCCTATCGCTATCGGGGACCCCCTGATATCTGACGATATTGAAAATATCGGACGATTATTTTCAATCGTCAGATAAACGATTCACATCCCTAATAAAGTCTCTGTTCCACAGCTGTGTCTGATGTCTGCTGAGACCTCGTCTCCCGATGGTGAGGCTCACAGGGCTCCTCCCTGTGGGTGATACCATCTCTCACCTCGGCCCAGGGCCCACATACCTAGAAATCCTAACACATGTAGCCAGATAACTTTAAGCAAGTACATTCAGCAGGTTGTTTATCCCTAATTTTAGCTAGATATCTTGTCCACTACCCAGCCTACTAAATATGGACCTGATCAAATTATTGGCAAACAGGAGCAGAGAAAAATTGCATTCCATTATTTTAATGGGACACAGTGTGTCTTAAACAGTTCTGTACAATCAAGAACTAAAACACAATGCCATACTGCATAAAAGAAATTTAAATAAGAAGGGGAACTAAAGAGCTTACACAAGATGTGAGAGATCTACTCTCTGAGGAACATAAAAATATGCAAGACCTGATTTCTCTTCTAGATACTTATTCCATGAGATAACTGTCCGTGGACAATGACAAACCAGGCAAAATAGAAGCCATTTTTGGAAAGACACATGGTATCCAGACATCCAAAAAGGACTCTTCATCACCACAAAACATGACTGCTGGACAGCAAATTGAAACTATCTCTTTTACCACAATAATGTAGGAGCTACAATCTTTAAGGATACTAATGACAGAGATTCATAGTGTAAATAAAAAAATTAAAAGAAAGGTAAATTCCATTACTGCACAATTCTCTATATTTAAAAAAAGAGTGAAGGAAGTTGAGGTAAGGACTTCCTTGCTGGAAGTCACCACCGGGGCTCCAGCGACGGCCACGCGGCTCACCCGATCGTCCCTCAGCTCCGCCCACCCAGGAGAAGCAGCCTACCAGCGAGCACAGACACGTCAGCAGCAGAGGTAAGCGGGGGATTTAAATCCCTGCCGCTCCTCCCGGCGTCGCGCACCGGGCGTCGCGCGCCGAAGGAGCGCGACAAAGGGGCCTGCCTCTTTGTCTCGCCCCTTAGTTGCAGCCCCGAAGGAGCCCCGATCCCTACCCCCGGAATGACCACAGACAAACCTCTGCTTAATTAACGCTTCCCATTAACGGATTTCGCAGCCCTGTTTGCAACACTCCGCCTTCCAATAAAAAGAAAAAAGAAAAGGAACAAACAGTCCCGCTTCCTGCTGATACTTCAGAATTCTTACAGCCTCTCCTCTCTCCCAAACTAACTCTCATCCATCTCATTATAGACAGCATCTACTCCCAGCTTGAGCTACTAAGATTTTTTCTCCCTGGCTTCTCTTTCAATAACTCCCAGAAGGAATGCAAAACCAATACATCCCTATCAGACACCACCGTCTCCTTCACAACATGTCACCTGTGCAAGAACTACCAATTAGAAATCCCAGATCTCTCATTCCAATCATGATCACTCCTCTAACACAGTTCCTAGGGCTAACTATGCTCTCAGTAACACTGGTCAATGCACAATCTCTGACAAAAAAGACGCATATCCTCAATGACTATCTCTTGGACTGTAACCCTGATATCTGCGCCATTACAGAAACTTGGCTAAAAAACTCAGACATTGCTCTAATTAACCAACTACCCACTCACAAATACGATTTCTTCTCAATCCCCAGACACAAAAAAAGAGGGGGTGGCCTGCTCCTAGCCACAAAGAAAGAATTCAGACTAACACTTCATCCTATCAAGTTAAAATCTACAATTGAACTTGGATTTTTTAAATCGAATCACTTTCAAATTCTACTAGTCTACGCTCCCCCAGGAATCCTGGAAGCAGACTCCTCACCCCTTATAGAAACCATCGTGAAACACATCAACACAGATTTTCCTACCATAATTTTGGGAGATTTTAACTTACACTTTGATGCCTCTCCACACTCATCCAATTGTGAAGCATTCCTCACCGCCCTTAACGCTATGGGATTCACCCAGATTATCAACAATCCAACTCACAGAGCAGGACACACATTGGATCTTATTTTCATTAATGCTAATTTCCTCTGCTCTATTGATCCTACATGTACCCCCATTCCCTGGTCAGACTATTTCCTGATAACTACAACCCTATCCACCAAGATACAATCTTCCACTGATCAACACCTCTCCACCATTTACTTCAGGAAATCTTGTGCTTCAGAAATTCTCAGCGAGCAGCTCACCAAGGAACTCACAAACCTAGACACATCTAACCCCAATTCAGCTGTGCTATCCTGGCATAAGATCACGGAAAGGGTAGCAAACAATCTTTGCCCATCAACCTCGAAATTAATCAACCCAGCAAAAAAAGGTAACCAACCTTGGTTCACCAGCGAACTCAAACGGATAAAACAAGATCTACGCCACAAAGAAAACAGATGGCGCAAAGTCCCTTCACCGTCTACTCTTTCATCATACAAAGGAACTTTACATTTTTACAGATCATCCATCCTAAAATCAAAAAAACAATACTACGCTAATAAAATCCATGACCTACAATATGATGCAAAGGCTTTATTTTCATATGTATCACAAATCACAAAGCCAATTCCTCCATCAATACCAGATGATCATGCTCAATCCAAGGCAAATGAGTTAGCCCTGTTCTTTCAGCAGAAAATTTCAAACACTATAGCACTTCTTCCAACTAAGACCAACCCTCCTGATTCAAGCTCCTCCAACCACATACTCAAGGATACTAAATTCGACAACTTTGAATTAACTTCCACTAAAGAAATCGAAACCATTTTAAAAAGGCAGAAACCATCCAGCCACCCAACAGATAACATACCCTCCAAATGATTGCTACTCATCCCAGACACAATCTCAAAACCTCTGACTAACATCATAAATTGCTGCCTAACTCAAGGTCTGTACCCAGATAGCCTAAAAAATGCTTCCCTTAAACCCCTCTTGAAAAAACACAATTTAGACCCTAGCATTCTTGCTAATTTCCGTCCAATCTCTAATCTTCCATTCCTAGCCAAAATTACAGAAAAAGTAGTCAATACCCAGCTATCAGATTACTTAGAAGAACACAATATTCTTTCCCCTTCCCAATATGGTTTCCGCAAATCACGCAATACAGAAACCCTGCTCATCTCACTAACAGACCATATTATTATGGGAATGGACAAAGGACACTCATTTCTTCTAATCCTTCTAGACATTTCAGCAGCCTTCGACACGGTCAACCACACCATCCTCCTGGATCGTTTATCTGATATTGGCATAACTGGCTCAGTCTTCAGCTGGTTCAAGTCCTTCCTTGATAACAGAAGCTTCAGGGTCAGGATCAACAACAAAGAATCACCATCGACAAATTCTTCTCTTGGCGTGCCTCAAGGATCCTCCCTTTCTCCCACCCTTTTCAATATTTACCTCCTCCCCCTTTGTCATCTGTTAACAAGTCTCAATCTCATCCATTACATCTATGCTGACGATGTTCAGATTCTGCTCCCCATTACAGAATCCATTACTAAAGCTCTCTCACTTTGGAAAACTTGCCTTCAATCTATAAACAATCTCCTCAATAATCTAAATTTGGTCCTCAACTCCGCTAAGACTGAATTACTATTTATCTCTTCCAACCCAGACATCCATCCTCCACAAACCCATCACAGTCTCCAACTCACCCATACTCAAGTAAGAGATCTGGGAGTAATTCTAGACAACCGCCTTAATCTAAAGACTATGATCAATTCGACTACCAAAGATTGTTTCCACAGACTACAGGTGTTGAGAAGACTCAAACCTCTCCTATATCTCCACGAATTTAGAACTGTTCTGCAATCCCTAATATTTTCAAAAATAGATTATTGCAGCGCTCTTCTCACTGGCCTACCCAGCTCAACCACCAAACCTCTTCAAATGATACAGAATGCTGCTGCCAGAATTTTAACCAGTACCAACCGAAGAGATCATATTACACCAATTCTCCGAAACCTTCACTGGTTACCAGTCTACTACAGAGTCCTTCACAAATCTCTCACCCTGATACACAAGTCCATCCATAACTATTTTCATCTTGACCTTGAATTTCCCCTCAAACTCCATACATCCAACAGACCGATTAGAGAAATCCACAAAGGAGAGTTACAACCCCCTCCAACCAAAACCATTCGCCTAGTTTCGACCAGGGTCCGAGCCTTTTCTCTAGCAGGTCCAAACATTTGGAATAGCCTTCCTGCAGAACTCAGGTTGGAATCATGCCTACTAACTTTTAAAAAAAAACTTAAGACTTGGCTGTTCCGACTAGCCTTCTTGGATCCTACAGACACACAATAATCTACCATCCTACTCACGAGCCATGGAACCATGCCTTCTTTGTGAGATGCCTCTTATCCAATACCTCCGCAATTAAACTATCTTATGACTTTTGATTTTAAGTTATGGCCCTACTCGGGCCTTTTTTACTCTATTTACTTCCAAGCTGTAAAGCCTCCAAGTTTATAGTCCTTGTTCAATGTAACTTTCTTGCTCTCTTTCTGATTATAACTTATTGTTCCGTTTTTTGTTACAAGTTTCTATCCCTCGTTCGATGTAAACCGATCTGATATGGTATTCAACCATGAAGCTCGGTATAGAAAAATGTGAAATAATAAATAAATAAATAAGATACTGTGGCATTGCTGCAAAACAAAATCAAAATCCTTGCAGAACTAAAATGGGACTTAGAAGATGCAATAATAGGTATCAGAGAAACAATTTGGGGAATTCCAGAGGGAAAATCTAATGAGATCTTACTGCCAGTTTTTAAAAGACTTTGAGATTGAAACAGCGCATAGCGCTCTTCCCATAACACCAGTAACAATAAGTACCTGAAACCAATGCTGAGTCCTATCTTGGGATACCTCAGATTATTTGAGTAGACCTTCCAATAATGGAGTATATACCCTGATGCCTCAAGAAACTTTGTCATTCACATTTGATTCTCAATATAACTGTGCATCCAGCATTCCTACTCTAATGCTCAATTTATGTTTGTATAATTATTTTATTTTGTTCCTTGCAGTATATGATTACGAACATTTTATCATGTAAACTGCCTTGTATATTTTTCCATAGACACAGCATAAGCATTAATAAATAAATAAATACATTATTAGAAATCCTGAAAAACTCTAAGTACAGGCACCTATCCTCTCGGAAGGAAAGAAAAAGTAAACTGTTGACAATTTATTTATTTATTTAGTAGATTTATATTCTGTTTTACAGCACTTCATGCAGATTACATTCAGATACTGAATGTATTTCCCTGTCCAGAGGGTTCACAATCTAAATAATGTTAACAATACAGGAAAGGATTCAGTTTCTGGCAATGGCAGAGAAATTAGGAATGTGCAGGATCAAAAAATTGGTTTCATTTCATTCATTAGTTTCATAGGTCATAGTCATTCATCAGGATCATTTTAAATAAAAAATATATATATTGTTCCTTTGTTTCTTTTTTTTTTTTTCTTTTTACATTGAAGTCAACAGAGAAAGGCACTATTTTGACTACATTGCAAAAAGAGAAAAAGGGCTGGGACCGAGGACTGATGCAGGTACCTGACCTAGGATTGAAGCCAAGGACCAGGCCCAGGCCCGATGCCAGGGTCAGGCCAAGCTCAGGTCCCATCGCCAAGGCCCAAGCCTGGGCATGATACCAGAGCCTGGCATAAGGTACCGGCTATCAGACTATATGGCAATTTATTTGCATTTGTATAATTGCAAATAAGAGCCTGTATATGGCTTTGAGTAAGATTCTTGATGACAAGTGGAAAATCTGTGAGTACCTGAGAGATTTAGGAAGAGTTATTGTGAGTCCATTCATGTCTTGATTGAATAATGTGAGCGTATCACATCTGCAGGTAGATTTGTTGCTGAGAACTGTGAAGTCTGATTGCTTGTAAACATTTATTGTAAGAAATAAATGGAATTCTACAGTGTTTCTGGGCAATGTAAAAAAGCTTCCAGAAATGTCCTGTAAAATGTAACAGAGCCAGAAGGGGGTGATGGGCAGTGGGGAGAATGGAAGTCAGAGGTATGCTGCGGGTGGAAAAGTGAGAGAACCAGAGATGTTGACTGGAAAGGGGGAAAGACACACACAGAGGTGCCAGCACAAAAGAGTGAATTATTCTGTGGGAAGTGACTTGAAAAAGAGTGAATGTTGGGGGGTGAGGGGGTGGGCATGCAAGAGTTAGAAGAGGTGATTGTGAAGGATGCATTCAAGACAGCCAGAAAAAGAATTGGAGGGAAGGGGTCAGAGATAGGAAGAGAGAGTGTAAGAGGGAATAGAGGCAGGAGAAATGCTAGTGGTAGACATAGAAATGGGAGAGGCACAAGGGGTGAGAAAAGAGGCGTTAATGTTGGGCTTTCCAAGCCCCTGCTGTTCTTGTGGGATTTGGGGAATGTTATTTAGGGGCTGCCGAGAGATGGAAGGGACAGGGTGAAGGATTGAGAGAGAGAAACTGATGGGGAGAAGAGAAAGACAGACAGACAGACATTGGGCAGAGCATGTGAGAAGAGAGAGAGAGGGGGGGGGATGCTGGTCAAATGAGTGGTGATAGAGGGGGAGGATTGCAAGACATGTGGGGACAATGTGGAGGAATTGAGAAAGAGATTGGTGGGAGGATTGCCAGTTTGTGAGGACAGGGTAGGGAAACAGAGAAAGGCTGGTGAGAACAGGCTGGAGGAATTGAAAGAATTGGAACGACAGGGTTGGGGGACTGAAAAAGGCTTGGGGCAACCGTGTGGATGAATTGAGAGTGAGACAGATTGCTGGGACAGGGTGGGTGGACTAAGTGAGAGAGAGAGAGAGAGATTATTGGAAGGAGGATTCTCCTGCCCCACACCCCTAGTCATTTTGAAAACACGAGGCTCTCTAGTACTATGCATTTTGATTCCTTGGCTCTTGGTGCATTAAAATGTGGCTATCCCTGATCTACAGTGATTCTTCCAGCAAGATTATTGCTACTTCGATTGCTAGTGCTGTTTATGCTTGACTTGAACTCAGGATTTACCAAAAAGAATTCACAGGGCTTTGGAAAAGAATTCTTCCTGCTGCTCAGGGAATCATGAATACTCAGCACATTAGCTTGGGGACTTTTTAACTGGAAAGACTGTTGTGTTTGAGGTGTGGCTCCTGGGGCCTTTATCCAGCACTATCATCCAAGGAGTTACATAAATAAATATATTGTTTGCTTAATTATCTATCAATAGTTTGGGTTTCAACAAGCACCTTGAGCTAATATGTTCAAAATCTTTTGTGAAACCCTCAAATTATCTTTTACTAGGTTCCTTTTTCTTCTCATTCTCTTTCCAATAACAGCAACTCAGTTTTGTAGTATTAAGTCACAACTGAATTCTCTTATCATACATACAAAATCATCACTAAGCAAATAAACCTTCAAAATATCTAACATTACACATCACTTATGCATGGCAATAGAGATGTACATTCATTTGTTTTGGGTTTTTTTAGTATATACTAACAGAATACATTTCAAATAGCTGCACACACTCTCATATGTGTGAAAATCTACCCATCTGCATACTGCTTAGAAAATATGCGCAAATGTACTCCGCAAGATGCACATCATGTAAAAAAAATACAAATACATATTGCACTTATCTGGATAAGTTCCAATTTATCTGGCTAGGTAGCGGCTTTGCCACTACTTATCCAGATAAATCATAAAAGCGCTATTGATCTAAGGGGGTCATTCTCTAACGCTATTGATAACTAGCTAACTAACGCGTGCGATAGCTAGCTCAGGGCGGAGTCGGGGTGGAGTCGGCCCCGGAAGAGGAGGAGTCGGGTAGGCACTGGGACCGACGCTGTGGACACATCGCTTGCGGTGAAAGGTAAGATTCCTTATCGCCGCCAGTTTCGTGCCGAATAACTTAACCTTTTATTCACCTTTTATGGTGTAGTTAGTTGGTGCGAAAGCCGGCAGCGATCGCACTGCGGAGGTGTGATCGCTGCCGGCTATTGCAGAACTGCCCCCCGCTTCGCCTCCCCGCCCCCTGTTACCACTGGATTCTCTAAGGTCTGTGACCTTAGAGAATCCAGGCCTAAGTCAAATAGATAAGTAATGCTTTTAAGATTTATCCAGATAAGTAGCAGCTTTGCTATTTCTTAGCCACATAAATCAGAACTTGTCCAGATAAGTGCTGCTTTCAAGACTTATCTGGTTAAGTAGCAGGAAAGCCAAAATAATGTGTTTTTATGTTTTGTTATTTTGGGGGAATTTTTCCCATTTCATTTTTTTTTTTTAATTTTCTTTCATTTTAGTGTCCACTTAGGCGATAAATCAGAATGTATCCTGATAAGTGGCACAAAACTGCTATACCCACATATTTTCACCTGTAACTTTAAAAATATATGAATGGAGACTTTACTTACATAATTTACCGCCCGTAAGTCAGGTTTTACATGTGTAAGTCAGCAGATTTACTAACATGTTTGCAGCAATGAAATTACCAGAATTCACCCTTACTTACGCGTGTATGTTTGAGGTTTATAAAATAGCATATATGTGAGTATGTGAGTATACGCTATATACACGCGTATGTGCTTTTTATGTGGGCAACATTTGAAAATTCACTTTTATTCAGTTAGTGTGCACTAAAAGAATGAGTGTTCACTAAAAATATAGTCCACATTAAATAAAACAAACTGAAAAAAAAACAACAAATGAAATGGGAAAAAGTCCCCAAAAATGAAACAAAAGTAATACAGCATTTATTTTGGCTGCCCACACTTAGGCAAATTCTTCCTTCCTTTCTTTCTTCATTCTTTCCTGTCCCCTCTCTTCAATAACTGTGAAGGCTTTTGTTCCATCCTATCATGTACTATTAATTCTACATATTGTGCTAGAAAAAGCTGGCAAAAAACTGGAACAGATCATAGATCCAGAGTTCTTCAAGATCTTAGTAACTAAAAGGGCTGCTTTCAAAGGCAGAGAAAGTCAGTGAAAGCTAAGAGATTGACATGGATATTATGACAAGAAAATGACTATAGTTGCTTAAAACTTGAAGAATGAACAGAAGGTTATTCATGTTATCTATAGGGACCTACATAAGATATTGCCACTTTAAAGAAATGGGACTTGAATTTTCCTGTATGTATTATTCTGTTAATATTCATATATTTGTATGCAGTCAGCCTTTGGAGCAAGCAGATGTCCTCTAACTGTAATTTCTGTCTGGTCAAGGTAACAGACCTTTTTCATTAAGTGACTCCAAATTTCCAATCTATCCATGAACGTGAAAAATCTGTGCTAATTAAGGTCTGTCATATAGGCCAACAGTGCAGAGAGAAGTTCAGCCTTTTTTTGCTAGGAGAGCATATTCACTATCAAAAACAGGATTTTCTACTTTTCTGAGAAAGTTACCCAGTGCTATGGAAAGAAAGTAATATAAAACACTGATGGGTTTTAAATGATTTTTTTTTTATTTTAAAGATGTAGGGAGCAATTTTCAAACTGTTCACATTTATCAAGATGTGGTCAGAAGTGTGGGTGATCACGCCCATGGGCAAGGAATTGTTGGGAATGTATGTGATTGATAGGCAAGAAATGTCCATGCATATGTTTAAATGTAACCCCAATATTTAAAAAGTGCACCAGGGGCGATCTGGGAAACTATAAACCAGTGAGCCTGACTTCAGTGCTGGGAAAAATAGTGGAATCTATTCTAAAGTTCAAAATCATAGAGCATATAGAAAGACATGGTTTAATGGGACACAGTCAGCATGGATTTACTCAACTGAAGTCTTGCCTCACAAATCTGCTTCATTTTTTTGAAGAGGTTAATAAACATGTGGATAAAGGTAAACCAGTAGATGTAGTGTATTTGGATTTTCAGAAGGCATTTGACAAAGCCCCTCATGAGAGTCTTCTAAGAAAACTAAAAAGTCATGGGATAGGAGGCAATGCCCTTTTGTGGATTACAAATAGGTTAAAAGACAAGAAACCAAGATTAAGATTAAATGGTCAGTGGAAAAGGGTAAACAGTGGAGTGCCTCAGGGATCTGTACTTGGACCAGTGCTTTCCAATATATTTATAAATGATCTGGAAAGGAATATGATGAGTGAGGTAATCAAATCTGTAGTTGATACAAAATTATTCAGAGTAGTTAAATCTCAAGCAGACTGTGATACATTACAGGAGGACCTTGCAAGACTAGAAGATTGGGCATCCAAATAGCAGATGAAATTTAATGTGGACAAGTGTAAGGTGTTGCATATAGAGAAAAATAATCCATGCTGTAATTACATGATGTTAGGTTCCATATTAGGAGTTACCACCCAGATAAAAGATCTAGGCATCATAGTGGATAATAGATTTAAATCATTGGCTCAAAGTGCAGCAGTCAAAGCAAACAGAATATTAGGAATTATTAGGAAAGGAATGGTGAATAAAACGGAAAATGTCATAATGCCTCTGTATCACTCCATGGTGAGACCGCATCTTGATTACTGTGTACAATTCTGGTCACCACATCTCAAAAAAGATATAGTTGCACTAGAGAAGGTACAGAGAAGGGCGACCAAAATGATAAAAGGGATGGAACAGCTCCCCTATGAGGAAAGACTAAAGAGGTTAGGACTTTTCAGCTTAGAGAAGAGACGGCTGAGAGGGGATATGATAGAGGTCTTTAAAATCATGAGAGGTCTAGAATGGGTAGATGTGAATCGTTATTTACTCTTTCGGATAATAGAAAGACTAATGGGCACTCCATGAATTTAACCATCTTGTGCTCCTACCATGTGACAGGGGCTGACCAATGGCACCGGTAGCCCCTGTGACATAGTAAGGGCAAAGGCTATCGGCACCATTTTGATTACTGGCAGCCGACGGCCCGAGTGCAGGAGATCACTCCCGGACCCCGTTGGACCACCAGAGACTTTTGGCAAGTCTCGGATACAACGAATATGGCCCTATATGTTGCGGATTATCAATTTGTAGGGAATGAATGCACACCCCTATTAGGTAATGTTGTCAAACTTTGAATTACTCACATTACCAAGAATGTATAGGCTGTCAGCTTTCAGATCATAAATCTTGGGCATGCAGTAGCTGTCAGAAGAAAAATGTTTCAGTATACCATGAATGCTTGAAGTGTAACACTCCTAAGCCAGGATGGTGGAAATGTCCCTGCATCCCTAGCCTAATACCTCCAGACAAAGCTTGCCCTTATTGTATAGCTAGCAGACCAGCTGTTCCACAAGAAACATCAGCCTGTTTAATTAGCCTGTGTTCTGTTCCTAGCCAGGTAAACTATTTAGTTACAATTGGCACTGCCTTGGTAAAAGTTCTCAGCACACCTTATCATGGCACCTTAGAGAAAACCTCTCAGAAAATATTTAAATCTCTACAAAAAAAGCCTGCACTCACCTGGTCACTAATGTTCCTGTGACTTTCTTGCTCTGTCCTCAGAAACACGGTTCTCCAAAGCAAAGAACACTAATTAAGCCAAGCAGAGCTCTGCCTTTCACAGCTGCAGGTCAGTCACAGCTGACGAGCTGCTTCCCAAGACGTTCCAGACCTGCGTGTGCATTTACTAATTTGCAACCCCACACATCAGAACCAGGGACCCGTGATCAGAGGATTGGCAGGTTGTCTCTACCCACTAATTGCTCTGTAGCCAGGTCTATACAATTTTCTCACTCTAACATGGCCAGCTCAGTCATGGAAAGTCCTACACATTGTGGTCAATCTACAGCAGGCTCCTACATCCAGCCAGTTGAGCTTGCACAAGATGCCTGCAAACCGGCACCACGACCAGCAGGAGGTGCCTGTATTCAGCAAATTCTTCCAGCAGATAGCATTCACTCTCAGCCAGTCCAGCCTACAGGGGGTAGTTATTCCCAGCCAGCCAGTCCTGAAAGGGACATCTGCTCCAGTTGTGTCACCCCACCCTAGGACGGGTCTGAGCCTGCCTCTCCTCCCCAGAAGGGGTCTGAACTTGCATTGCTTCCCCAGGAGAGATCTGAGCCTGCTGCGCCACCCCAGGAGGGCTCTGAGCTTGCCTTGCCACCCCAGGAGGGGTTTGACTTTGCCTCGCCACCCCAGAGGGTCTGAACTTGCATTGCCTCCCCAGAAGGGATCTGAGCCTTCCTCACCACCCCAGGAGGGGTCTGACTGTGCATTGCCACCCCAGAAGGGGTCTGAGATTGCTGCACCTCCCCAGGATGGGTCTGGGCTAGCCTCTCAGTGGCCCCAGCAGTTCCAGGAAGGGCTCAACCCCACCTCTCAGCATTCCCAGCAGTTCCAGAAGGGGCTTAAACCAGTCTCACCATTTCAGAGGAAGTCTAGACAACTATACCCTGCAAGAGGCACCTGTTTCCAGCAAGTCTATTTAGCAAAAGAAATCCATCCACGCCAGCCCATAGCATGCTCCTTCAGTCAGTACCCACTACAGAGCTGGGATCCAGGAGGAGGACAAGGTCTTAAAAGGCTGTGAAACCTCCTCACCACCCATGAGCATACTCTGCTGGCTGGCCCGGCCTTCTTTCCCTATGTGCTTCATAACTCCCTATTTAACCACATCTACCCATGCCTCAGTGCTTTGGCATCGAGTTCCTTTGGGCTCCCTGCTTTAGCCATCTGTTCCTTGCTTTGCGTACCTTCGGGCTTCCTGCTTTCCTGCCTTGCTCTGTAGCCTATGGGCCTTTGCTGATCTTGCTCTGTGGTCTACAAGCATCTGCCTTCTTGTTCCCTCTCTCCCTGAATCCCTTTGTAGCTTCTATTACTCTTCTGCTTCCCCCTGCTTCCTTTGGACATCCTTGCCTTGCTGCCTTAGGGCATTTTGTGTTTTCATGTTCAGTATAGGTCTTGTCCTGGTTTGTCTAGTCCTGTCATTGTCTGTCTTTCTTGCTCTGGTTCCCCTCCTCCAGCTTACGCTTACCTGTACGCTATTCTGATTTCACCCATACCTGCACTTGGTTCCAATGTAACAGTTCATGCTTACCTGCATTCATATCCACGTGTACCCACATGCTGTTCCAGTATGTTAACCCTTCTCAGCTAGCACCCAGCTCCAGAGACCCTTCTCAGCCAGCACCCAGAACCCATCTCCAGAGACTCTTCTCAGCCAGCACCCAGCTCCAGAGGGTCTTCTCAGCTGGTACCCAGCTCCAGGAATTCTTATCATCCTGCATCTGGCTCCGGAGTCTCTACCCAGTCTCACCAGATCACCTGCTATTGCTCCCGTCCTTCTGTCTTGTGTCACTCCTGCAGGTGGTGTTCACCACACCAGGCTTTGGCCCCAAACCATAACATAGGTCTTCTTTACCCAAAATCTAGCCTTGAATACAGGGATGCCCCAATCCACTGCAACAAGGGGGACCGGTTGTCACAGGGAATTCTCAAAATTGGCTTAAAAGAGTCTAATCAAGCTTATAGGCCAGATAGACTGGTCAACTGGTGACTGACACCTAAATGGGAAAACGTCCTTACTCATTTCCCATAAATTGATGAAAAAGTGCACAGCAGGAGGCAGAAAGCTCCCTACCTCTTTGAAAGAGTAACTAAAAATCCACAACTAGTCTGAACAAAAACTAAACTAAAAATCCACAAGGATAGATGGTGCTTTGGGATGATAAACCATCTGTTCCCACCTGGGGGAGCAAAAGCCAAACCTCTCTCACTAATTTTTACATAGAACCTCCCCAATCAATTGGTACACTCCTTTTAGTTAGGGAAACCAAAGATTCCTTACACATGCACCACCACTAGGATGGTCAAATACATCTGTACTG
The DNA here is from genome assembly GCF_901001135.1 of Rhinatrema bivittatum. Classification (NCBI taxonomy): domain Eukaryota; kingdom Metazoa; phylum Chordata; class Amphibia; order Gymnophiona; family Rhinatrematidae; genus Rhinatrema; species Rhinatrema bivittatum. Next base: position 169,574,174 of record NC_042620.1, read on the forward strand.
CAGATAATTAAACTATAAAGTCCATTGAGTCACATTCCCACAGTTCAAGTGGGGTAGTTGGTGGCATTAATACACCTTGCACTTTCTCTTGAGGGACTTTGATCCACACACATATTTCACATGATAAAATATATGGAGAGCCATATTAAAAAGTATTTAAGACAGATAACATAATAGTTATCTGTCTAAATTGCTTACCTAGCTATATTTAGCGTTTATCTTGCTAAATTCAAGAATTTAGCCAGATAAGAAGGGGGTGTTCCATGGGCGAGCATGAGGCTTTCCAAGGAGGAGTGGAGTTAGCAGTTTAACTTATGCAGCTCTGGTCAGGCCGTAGGGCTGTCCAAAAATTAGCTGGTAATCAGAGATGATCCAGGAAACTCCAGACCAGCGAGCCTGACATCAGTTCTGAGCAAAATGATAGAAACTATCATAAAGAACAAAATAATTAAACATATAAATAGTCATAATTTAATGGAACAAAGCCAACATGGATTTAGCCAAGGAAAGCCTTGCCTCGCCAATCTGCTATATTTTTTTAAGATGTAAATAAACATGTGGGTAAAGGTGAGCCAGTTAATATAGTGTATCTGGATTTCCAGAAAGCATTTGACAAAGTCCCTCATGAGAGACATCTGAGGAAATTAAAAAGTCATGAGATAGAAGGCAATGTTCTATTTTGGATTAGGAACTAGTTAATAGAAAACAGAGAGTAGGGTTAAATGATCAGTTTTCTCAATGGAAAAGGTTAATAGTGGTGTAGTCCAGGGATCTGTTTCCCATCTGAAACTAACTCTCAACACAAAAGAACCCAGAAATTATATGGTTTAGGAGAGACAACTCGATACTCAATCCGCTAACCCTAAACCTGGGAATTATCAACATTACTCCATCAGATGAGATTCGAGATCTTGGTATTCAAATTGATGAGAAATTCACTACGAAAAGACATATAAACAAATTAATCAATCAGGATACTCCAAGTTAAGAATTCTACATTGACTAAAACCTCTGCTAACAATATAAGACTTCTGCACTGTCCTACAAATTCTTATATTCTCTAACAGACTACTGTAACTCCCTTTTACTAGGCCTCCCTGCAAGCCTCTAGAACCATTACAGTTACTTCAAAACGCATCAACAAGACTCCTTCTAGGGACAAGGAAATTCAATCATATTACCCTTTCGCTGATAGCCCTGCACTGGCTTCCTGTGCAATCTAGAATCCATTTAATGTGTTGTCATGAATATTCAACATCATCAACAATATCAATCAATGCCCATTAGGTGTGACTCTACAACTCTATACACCATAGAGGGACCTAAGATCAAAAAGCAAAGGTCTCCTAATGGTACCCTCCACTCAGAACATACACCTAATGCAGATAAGAGACAGAATGTTTTCAATAGCAGGCCTCAAGCTGTGGAACTCACTTCCAGAACCATTACGACAGAGAACAGAAAAAAATAACTTCAAGTGGGAACTGAATACATGGCTTTTTAGAAAAGCTTACGATTTAACGTAAACAACCATAATACTGAGACTTACTTTGACAGGACAAGAAATAATGCTAGTCGAACTATCAATTGATAATGTATGAGATAAAGGGGTTTTAGTATGATTAGAATCTTTTTACTGTTATGTAGTCCTAGAATGAATTAATATGAGCTAAATTAGATAAGAACTACTTTGATATCAATGAAGATGTATAATTTTGAACTAGAATATGTATTCTCTGTGATGTTGAACTAGAAGAGTGAACATTAACCCAAAGCATATATCCGTTGCCCATGAATATAATCTTCTTTTGGAATGATGGTATATTACATTTCCAAATAAATCTATTCTGAGACTGCTTGTTAACATATAAAGAGGAATAATGTGATGGCTCATAATTATTCAAAGTTGTTAAATTAGAAGAGGATTGTGAGAAATTTCAAGAGGACCTTACAAGACTGGGAGACTGAACATGCACATGACAGATAACATTTAATGTGGACAAATGCAAAGTGATGCACTTAGGGAAGAGCAATATAAATTATAGCTACACAATGCAATATTCCACATTAGGAGTCACTACTCAGGAAAGGATCTATGCGTCACTGTTGATAATATATTGAAATCCTCTGCTCTAGTGCAGCCAAGAAAGTAAACAGAATGCTAGAAATCATTAGGAAAGGAATGGAGAATAAAACAGAGAATATCATAATGCCTTTGTATCCTTCCATGGTGCAACTGCATTTTGAATATCAATCGTAATTCCGATCATTGTATCTCCTGAAAGCTTTAAATGATTCAGGGGGCTGTTTCCTGATTTCTAGGGTTATAGCAGTATACTGAGGGATGATTCAACTTTATAATGGGGTCTTTCCTTGTATCCGGCATTTGTTGCAGCAATGCTATCTGTGTCTGCAAAGTCTGGATAGCTTAGACAAGTTCTTTCAAAATATGAAAGTGGACTATTTCTGTATCCATTCTCTCCTAGGGCAGAACCCTCTTGCCTTTTGGACTGGAACAAATTGTTAGGGTATGGTTGGTAGTGTGGGTAACCCAAGCACACTAGCAAGGAGTAGAAAGGAACATGTATGGCTGTTAGGCTGGAAATGCCCACGTATCTGCTTGGAGTTCAAGAGTGATGAGGAATTTCCTCCACGCTACAAGCAGAGCTTTCATTGGCTTCTCAGCAATGGAGGGAAATTTCAGGTGAGTAAATCCTAGAGATGTGAATCGTGTGCCAGATCGTCTTAACGATCAGATTCGGCTGGGGGGGGGGGGGGGGGGGGGCTCGAATCTGATCGTTAAGATATGTGAATTGGAATCGTTTCCGATTCCAATTCACATTTTTTTAGGAGGCCCGCACCGCAAAAAAAAAAACACATCCGACCCTTTAAATCAACCTCCCGACCTGACCCATCGCTAATTATTTTTTTACGGAGGCCCGGACCGCAAAAAAACAAAACAAAACACATCCGACCCTTTAAATCGACACCCCCCCCCTCCCGACCCATCGCTAATTATTTTTTTACGGAGGCCCGCGCCGCAAAAAAAACAAAAAAACCCATCCGACCATTTAAATCAAACCCCCCCCTCCCGACCCGACCCATCGCTATTTTTTTTTTTTAAGGAGGCCCGCGCCGCAAAAAAAAACAAAAACCCATCCGACCCTTTAAATTGACCCCCCCTCCCGACCCCCCCAAAACCTTTTAAAGTTACTTGGTGGTCCAGGGGGGCCTCGGGAGACCTCGGGGAGAGATCCAGGGAGGCCTCGGGGAGAGGAGAGATCCAGGGGGGCCTCGGGGAAAGATTTCCCAGGCATCACCTGTTCTAAAAAAAAAAAAAAAATGGCGCCGATGCCCCTTTGCCCTTACCATGTGACAGGTTATCCGTGCCATTGGCCGGCCCCTGTCACATGGTAGGAGCACTGGATGGCCGGCGCCATCTTTAAAAATGGAGCCGGCCATCTTTACTCATCAGCCCATAGTATAATATGGGCTGATGAGTAAAGATGGCCGGCTCCAATGGCACGGATACCCTGTCACATGGTAAGGGCAAAGGGGCATCGGCGCCATTTTTTTTTTTTTTAGAACAGCAGATGCCTGGGAAATCTTTCCCCGAGGCCCCCCTGGATCTCTCCTCTCCCCGAGGCCCCCCTGGCTCTCTCCCTGAGGCCCCCCGAGGACCCCCTGGACCACCAGGTAACTTTAAAAGGTTTTGGGGGGGGGGGTCGACTTAAAGGGTCGGATGGGTTTTTTTTTTCTTGTGGCGCGGGCCTCCGTAAAAAAAAAATAGCGATGGGTCGGGTCGGGTCGGGAGGAGGGGGGGGTCGATTTAAGGGGTCGGATGGGTTTTTTGGGGTTTTTTTGCGGTGCGGGCCTCCGTAAAAAAATAATTAGCGATGGGTCGGGTCGATTTAAAGGGTCAGGGTGGGTTTAGGGGCTTTTTTGGTGTGCCCTATTTAACGATACAATACAAATGCCCCTGACGATAATTCGTGGGCATTTGTATTGTATTGTGCACTCTAACGATTTTGGACGATTTTAAAATTATATGACGATAATTTTAATCGTTCAAAAAAGATTCACATCCCTAGTAAATCCAGTCCTGAAAATCACAGGCACAGTTTCGGCAAAAGGACAAGTGAGATCCAGGAGAAATATCCAGGCAAGAAGTCCAGGTGAAGGTCCAGGCAAAAGGTTCAGGTAAGATGAGGCAAGGGTCAAATGCAGAAATGAGAGGATGAAAGGTCATAATTTTCTGACAGCTCATTAATGCAGGTAAACTAGTTTTCAACTGTTTAAATCACTTTGTAAACTGTCCTCTTAAAGCAAAAGATTTAAAGAGATGTTCAGCCAAGATGTGTGCCAGTCCTGCCCTGAGAAATCAAGCTGTTTTAATCCATTGCATTATTGGATCTGTAGTCCAATTTTTGAATGGGATTCAGGGGTTACGTCTTTCATCTAGTGACAAAACATGATTTTTTTTTCTCTAGTCCTACTTTATTAATATATTCTGAAGTCCTATTTTTAAATGAGCTAAATTTCAAAACTGGCAATTTGAATATTTAACAGTGGACATTTACAGTGAATATATCCCTAAAAGTTCACATTCAAACCAAATTTTGTTTATGAATATCCTCCTGCAAACCAAATTTTGCAGGAGGATATTCATAAACATGAATAATAGAATACAGACCTGCTAAGCATCATAGATGTTGCAATTCAGCCCATGGCAGGTGCCACGAGATGCCTCTTATCTGCGCGGCCCAAAGGCCACAGCAGCTGGGGTCTGTCCCACGGCACGGAGGCCGCAGATACTGTCACGTCGCGGTCCGTTCACCATCTTGCCGCCGCTGCTCCCTTTCATGCGGCCCTGAGGCCTCAGCAGCCGGGGCCTTTCCTGCAGCCAGTAGGCTGCCCCGGAACTCCTCCCCTCAGCAGCAGCACGCCGCCACCCGTCAGGGCCTGCCCTGAGGCCCAGCTTTCTCCTGCACAGCAGCGGCAGAGATGCCGCTGTCCAGGGTTCTGGACTTCCTGTTCCTCCCCCTCCGAAGGGGTGAGGCTGCGCCTCTCTCCCCTTCTTAAAGGGACAGGGAGGTGTGGTCCACCTGGTAGCTCCTCCCAGGGAGTTGCCTCATCAGCCCTACAAAAGGGCTCTTCAGCCATTCCTTCTTTGCCTTGGCAAGGAGCTAGTCTTCTGAGACTAGTCCTCCCTAGTACTCCTTTGCTTCTTGTTCCTGCCTGGTGTTCCTGGTCTCTGGATTCCATGTCCATCTTCCAAGTGGTCCTGATGTTCCGTCTTCCAAGTGGTCCTGACGTCATTGTCTCCTTGGCTACGCAAGTATCCTGTCATTCCCGGCTTTTAACCTCCCTTCCACTGAGTCCCATCTCAGTGTTCCGGCTCAGAGTCCCGTCTCTGGGTACCTGGCTCTGAGTTCCATCTCCGAGCTTCTTCCTTGAACTGTATCCGGGTCTTTGGAGCTCCTTGCTCTTGCCTCCATCTCCTCAATGTATGAGATCTAGTCCCCGTCTTCTTCCCAAGATCCAAGCTCCAGTGCCTTTGGCCTTCATCTCCCTTACATCCTGCCTCATCTCTGGCCTGCCACCTCTGCTGCACCCTGCGGCAGGTCCGAAAGGGCTTGGAGTAGTTGGAGGACCACTCAGAGGCCAAACCTTGCGTGGTTGGTCTCAATGAGGCTGCGCAGATCGGAAGGGGCCTGGTCTTCTCTCCACACCCAGACAAGGTCCGTCTCCCCGCAGGGGCACACATCTCGTCCCGCACTGGGGAGCGCTCCCTAGCGTTCCCTCCCATCGCATTACAACAATAGGATCCCAACAGATGGGAGGAATTTATGTTGAATCAATACTAATAAATAGTAACAACTTTCCAACAATGGTTCTCAACCATGGGGCCCAGCTTGATCATGCAGGGTGTATGAAATAGCCCTTTACCATCCCCTGGAGAAATTTTACCTCCTTAGTTTAAATTTCCTCTCCATCCACTGCACTGCCACAAATAGTGATAAACTGGATCTATCATGAAGACTCCTGCTATGAAATCCCAGGGAGAGGGAAGAGGACAGATGCATTGTGTACTAGAGCAAGGACAGCCATCTGTTTACTGAAGCCTTCCGCTGGGCATTAAACTTGGAAAAGAGAAGTCGTAGAGGGGTATAGGAAAAGTTTGAGTCAGGACTAGAAGTATAGTTGTACACTTATTTCTTCCTCATTTCAGCTTAGCGGAAGGAGAAGAGACTGTGAGAGGTTAAATCTATCCCATTGATCAATGAAGGCCAGACTCAGGTTAGGTGCTATCTTCATTTCATCTCCTTTCTGTTCCCTGGTACATGGCAAAGAGAATGGCTGCAGACAGACACTACAATCATTTAAATCCTGGGACTATTAGGAAAGGTTTCCCCCTCTTTGCAGAGACCACTATGATCTGCATCATAGTGGACATGCCTGATGGAGAAAATTGAATAGGAAATGATCTAAGAAAGCAACTAAACTTCAAAGCTCAAAACTACAGTCATGCATTTGGGATGCATAAATCCAAGGGAGCAGTAACACAGTGGGGTGATTAACAGATTTGCATTGTGCAGGAGAGAAACCTTGGGTGATCATGTATGGGAATAGCTGGGGAAACTGAAAGTGGACAAAGCCATGGGGCCTGATGAGGTTCATCCCAGGATACTGAGGGAGCTCAGAGATGTGCTGGCGGGTCCGCTGTGTGACCTGTTCAATAGATCCCTAGAAATGGGAGTGGTGCTGAGTGATTGGAGAAGAGTGGTGGTGATCCCGCTTCACAAGAGTGGAAACAGAGAGGAGGCTGGAAACTACAGACCGGTTAGCCTCACCTCGGTTGTGGGAAAAGTAATGGAGTTGCTGTTAAAAGAAGGAATAGTGAACTATCTACAGTCAGAAGAATTGCTGGACCAGAGGCAGCATGGATTCACCAGTGGAAGATCCTTCTGACAAATCTGATTGACTTTTTTGACTGGGTAACCAAGTAATTGGATCAAGGAAGATCACTCGATGTCATCTACTTGGACTTCAGCAAGGCTTTTGATACGGTCCCGCACAGGAGACTGGTGAATAAAATAAGAAGCTTAGGAGTGAGTGCCAAGGTGGTGGCCTGGATTGCAAACTGGTTGATGGACAGAAGACAATGTGTGATGGTAAATGGAACTTACTCTGAAGAGAGAGCGGTGTTGAGCAGAGTGCCGCAGGGGTCGGTGTTGGGACCGGTCCTGTTCAATATCTTTGTGAGCGACATTGCGGAAGAGATGGAGATCTGCAATAGAGTGGACACGCCGGAAGGAGTAGAGAGAATGAGACGGGATCTAAGGAAGCTGGAAGAGTGGTCAAAGATATGGCAGCTGAGATTCAATGCCAAGAAGTGCAGAGTCATGCATATGGGGTATGGAAATCTGAATGAACTGTATTCGATGGGGGGAGAAGGGCTGGGTGATAGTGTCTAATGATCTGAAGTCGGCGAAACAATGTGACAAGTTGATAGCTAAAGCCAGAAGAATGCTGGGCTGCATAGAGAGAGGAATGTCAAGTAAGAAAAGGGAAGTGATGATCCCCTTTTACAGGTCCTTGGTAATGCCTCACCTGGAATACTGTGTTCAGTTCTGGAGACAGTATCTCCAAAGAGACAGAGAGAAGACGGAGGCGGTCCAGAGAAGGGCAACCAAAAAGGTGGAAGGTCTTCATCGAATGACTTATGAGGAGAGATTGAAGAATCTAAATATGTACACCCTGGAGGAAAGGAGGAGCAGAGGTGATATGATACAGACTTTCAGATCCTTGAAAGGTTTTAACAATCCAAAGACAACGACAAACCTTTTCTGTCGGAAAAAAATCAGCAGAACCAGGGGTCACGATTTGAAGCTCCAGGGAGGAAGACTCAGAACCAATGTCAGGAAGTATTTCTTCATGGAGAGGGTGGTGGATGCCTGGAATGCCCTTCCGGAGGAAGTGGTGAAGACCAGAACTGTGAAGGACTTCAAAGGGGCATAGGATAAACACTGTGGATCCATAAAATCTAGAGGATGTGAATGAAGAGTGGGTGGCTCATGGGAATGATGGCTACTGCCTCGAGATAATAACCTTATTCAATAAACATACACACGGTTAATGCAACTCCAACATTGTTCCAAGCTTCAATGGCAAGAGGAAATGTGGAAAAAGATTTGCATTCACAAAAAATGGGGACTAGCTTGCTTGTTATGGCAGTTACTACCCCAAATCAAATAAGCCTGATACTTCATTTTCAATGCATAACCAGCATAACTCTCTGCTTCAGCGGCAGGGAAGAAAGTCTAATACTCGTGCATATCCAGCATAGCTCTCTGCTTCAACCTCAGGGGGAATGAAGAAAAATGGATCTATATACAGACAACAACCAACAAGGACTGAATCACATAGTCTGAGTAAACAAATAAGCATGGGTGTAGCTTGCTTACTGTGGTGGTTACTACCCCTAACTGAACTAGATATTTCTCTTAGATGCAGCTCCAACACTGCTCTTTGCATTAATGGTGGGGGTGGAAGAGAAATAGAACCAAAGGGTTACTAAGAGCCAAGAGTAACAGATAAGTATGAGAAGAAAAAAAAGTGTGAAGCTTGCTGGGCAGATTGGATGGGCCATTTGGTCTTCTTCTGCCGTCATTTCTATGTTTCTATGACTATCTCAAGATAACAAAATAGTCAGACAAAGCAGTGGCAGGGACCAGAGGAATGCTAGGGTGCACAGGGATAGCTTAACTGATAGAAAACAGTTGATAATGCCTCTGTGCTGGTCCACATTGAGATCTTATCTGGAGTACTGTGTCTACATGGTCCCTGTGGTCTCTTACTAAAAATCCATACTGTAACTATTCCCCTAATTTCATACATTCTTGTTTATTTGTGCATTTATGATATATGCCGGCCATGGGTATGAGAAGAATATCTAGAAAAATACTGAGTTCCCTCTCCCTGGACAGAGCAGGAAGGCAAGTTTCCAGCAACAGTTTTCCTTGAATCAACTGACACATTAAAGGACTATAAAATCTGGTCTCATTAGAGAGCTTGAGCAATTTAATTCAGGTTCTCTTAATACTTCATTAAGAACATCTGGGGTGTGTTACCTGCAAACTAGCAGAATGAGTCCATCTGATTTGTGAAAGATCACCAGGCAATTGGATCTTGGGGATGCTTTTCCTCTAAATAAAATCATTTTGGTAATCCAGTAATGGCACTCATCTGGCATCAAGGACTTGATCCATGAGTATTGCACAGATATCCCGAAATTCTCCTATTGAATTGGATTCTTGGACTGGAAAATGTGGAAAATGCTTAGTGTAAGCAGAAGATTCCTATATGCATCTGAGTCTGCTTAACTCTCCAAGGCTGAGACTGGAAAGAGTTATAATTTTTGTTGAGTTTCAACTACGTGTAAAAAGTAATTTGTACAAAATATTTCCTGCCTCTTGCTTTTAGATGGATTGTATAAGAACTGAAGATTTAGTTTTAAGTCTGTAATCTTCCACTTTAAATTGGAATTAAACACTTTGAGAATCTTATGTGTGTGTGTTGACTGTTTTTTTTCCTAAAGCAGAGTGAACTCTGTTGTCTCCTGCCAGTATGATCTTGAATTGTGTGTTTTCCCCCACTATAGAAAAGATTCCTCATGTTGTCTCTTGTTGCTGAGAGCTACCAGGTGACGTGACTCCAGATCTTGGTTTAGTCTCCTGCTGTCCCCCGCTGTTTCCCTAGTTTAAAGCTTATGTCCAACTGTAACAGAGGTGAGTGGAATATGTGCCTGATTAATCCTGCTATCTATGAACACCTTTCTTTCTTCATCGATAAGTTGGATGCAATTAGCCTCTTAAAAAAGATCAGTAAGTCGATTCATTGCCCCTGCAACATAAAACAAACATGAAAACAGATACCACACACATTGGAAGTGGTCTAGAGAAGGATTATGAAAATGATGCAGAATGTGTATCAAAAACTTTTTGAAATAAGACTTACATGGTAATTTTCAAAGGCATTTACCCGCTTAAAATGGCCTGAAAGAAAACTGCCTTCCTCAAATATAGATAAAAGTATGCACAGGTTCCATAACCATGTATTTTAGTCACAGAAAAAAAAGAGTCGGCCCTGTGGATGCGCTCGGGAGAGAACAACATACTTAGGTTCTCTTTCAAAATCTGCATGAAGTATGTGCGTTGAAAGCACCAGCAGCGTTGAAACTACAAATTTTAAAATGCCTTCTTTTCCATAAAATCTAACAGATAGATTTTAAAAGTATTGCTCACACAAAAATGGCTCCATACATGCATATGTGGGCCATGCGGGAACAACACAAATTTTAAGAAGCTGTTAAGTACACGCGTACATACCTGTGTGCGCCAAGAGTAAGGAGGCAAAAAAAGGGGCAGGGAATAGGTGTTCCGGGATGGGGAATTATGAGCCTCAGAGGTAAAGGGAGGAATATGTAGAGGTTGATGAGGAAAAAGTAAAATTGCTGAACAAATATTTATGTTCAGTGTTCACTGTGGAAGGGCCAGTAACAACAATACAAATAAGATTAGAATTTGAATAAACCTCAATCGAGTTTAAGAAAAGTGTGTTCATGAAGAACTAATTAAACAAAATAGATAAAATAATGGGGCCAAATAGAAGTTCTGGCACCTCCACTGGCTAACCTTTCAATGCTTCTTCAGGAGTAGTTACAGAGGACTGGACACAAAAGTGTCAGTAAGGAGGAGGAAGGGAACTATAGGCCAGTTAGTCTGACCTCTGTGGTGAGCAAATTAATGTAATCACTGCTGATAGTGCAGCTTCTGGAATCCAATAGATTGCAAGATCCAAGGCAGTATGGGGCGGATTTTAAAAGGCCCGCGCGCGCCGGCGCGCATATTTTGCATAGGCCGCTGGCGCGCGTAAGTCCCGGGGCTTTCGAAAAGGGGCGGGAGGGGGCGTGTCCGGGGTGTTCCCGAAACGACGCAGCGTTTTGGGGGCGGGCCGCGGCGTTTCGGAGGCGGGCCCGGGGGCATGGTGCCAGCCCAGGGGCGTGGTCGAGGCCTCCGGACCAGCCCCTGGGACCGGAGGACGGAGCGGGGCTGCCGGCGTAACTTTGCCGACAAAGGTGGGGGGGGGGGGTTAGATAGGGCCGGGGGGGTGGGTTAGGTAGGGGAAGGGAGGGGAAGGTGGGGGGAGGGCGAAGGAAAGTTCCCTCCGAGGCCGCTCCGAAATCGGAGCGGCCTCGGAGGGAACAGACAGCACGCGCTGGGCTCGGCGCGCGCAGGTTGCACAAATGTGCACCCCCTTGCGTGCACCGACCCCGGATTTTATAAGATACGCGCGGCTACGCACATATCTTATAAAATCCAGCGTACTTTTGTTTGCGCCTGGTGCGCGAACAAAAGTACACGATCGCGCAAGTATTTAAAATCTACCCCTATGGTTTTATCAGAGGTAGGGCTTATCAGACGAATCTGATCAATTTCCTTGATTGGGTGTTAGATCAGAGGAGATTGTTAGATGTAGTGTACTTGTTTTCAGTAAGGCCTTTGACAAGGTTCCACATAGGCGACATAAATAAATTGCATGCCCTTTGTATGAGCCCTAAAGTGACTAGCTGGGTTAGAATCTGGTTGAGTGGGAGGTGACAAAGGGTAGTGGTAAATGGAGTTCACTTTGAGGAGGGGGTGGGGGATGTTACTAGCGGATACTGCAGAGATTGGCCTTTGGACCTGTTCTTTTCAACATTTTCATAAGTGACATTACGGAAGGATTGTCAGGAAAGTTATGTCTTTTTGCTGATGATACCAACATCTGCAACAGGGTAGACAGCCAGAAGGTGTAGAAAGCATGAGGAGATAACTAGCAAAGCTTGAAGAAAGAGCTTGGGTCTGGCAGCTAAGATTTAATACTAAAAAATTCAGATGCAAAAATCCAAGGGAGATTTGCAGTATATGGGGTGAAATTCTTCTAAGCATGAAAGAAGAGTGGAATCTGGGGGGTGATTGTAATGGATGATCTTAAGGTGGCCAAATAGGTGGCTAAGGCAATGGAAAAAGCCAGAAAGATGATTGGTGCATAGGTAGAGGCAAGATCCATAGAAAAAGGGAGATAACATTGTCCCTGTATACAATAGATCCCTGGTGAGACCTCATTTGGAATACTGTGTACAAGTTTTCAAAAGGATATAAACCGGGTGGAGTTAGTCCAGAAGGTGGCTACTAAAATAGTCAGTGGTCTCTGTTCTAAGCATAGGGAGACAGACTTAAAGATGTAAACATGTAAGTAAATAAATAAACATCTAAATAAATAAAAATAAATAAATGTATACTATACCCTAGAGAAAAGGTGAGATAGGGGAGATAAGATAGAAGAATTTAAATACCTCCAAGGTTTCAATGTACAAGAAACAAGCCTCTTTCAAAGGAAAGACGGTCTAGAATGAGAAGTCATGGGATGAGGGTGAAAGAGAGTACCTGGATCAAGAAAACATGGGATATCACAGAGGATCTCTGAGGGGTTGGAAGGGGTTGTAAAGCTGAATTAGTGGGGTGGATGGGCAGACTAGATAGGCCATATGATCTTTTTCTGACATCACGTTTCTATATTAAGAACCAATTAATTCCTGATGCAGGTCCTATACACTGATTATCCAGTCTGGATACAGTACTAAAATACATTAGAGCAGGTCAGTTCCAAAATTGTTTCATAACCTTGTTTTATTTGTATTGGTAATATCTCCATGCAGTAGTGTGTTCCTTATGGAAATTAGTGTCATTCTCAATAATCTGAGCTTTCAAAATCCAACCTACATACATATGAAAAACAATTTATAGTTATTGAAACAGCTTATAGAGAACCACCTTCCCTCCCCCATCTATGAAGGATGATCTTGAATGTCCTTTCTTGATAAATTCTCTTTGTTGTCAAACCAACAGATAATTCTAGTCCCAATTTCCTCTGGTCAAACAAGGCTGCCTAAATACATTACAGCACACACACATGTGCAAGTATACATGTATTACTGTTACTTCAAGTTCCTTGCTTCTCATAAAACATACTGCACATAATGACTTTGCTTTCATGTTCTAGGAATGGCTTCTTTGATTAATCAACATCAATACAATAATGAATAACAATGCTGCTGAACACAGTCAACCAATAATAGTTTAAATGTCAGTTTTGCACAGATCACTGGCCACTCATTAATGCTTCACAGATTGATTTTTAATCATGAAAGAGGATTTTATTTTGCAGGGGCTGGGATAAGAATTATTATTCCTAATTTTGTATTTTGATTTTCTGTGTCAGACCCTTGAACTGCATAGCTCCAACAAAGAAATACTGGCGTTTAACTCCTTGCTTCCTGAAGACATTTTCTGGACTGTTTCTTTGCATGACCCTCACAAAAAGCTTACTTTTGTTTTCTTGGGACAAATTAAAGCACTGGGAAAAACTACCACTTTACAAAATGCATAGCCCGTGCCTACATTCCATTTCACAAACAGACAACTCACAAGAGCCAGGTTTTCAATGTCTAAATGAACGCCTGCCAACATGAAAGGTTTATAAGACAGTATGGAGGCAATTTTCAAACTGTTCACATTGGGGGCAAATGTCACGCATGCTTTTGACTCATGGGTTTTGCACCAATTTTCAAAGCAAAATTATGCAAGCACTTTTATTTTGAAAATTACTGCAGCCACTTCCACCTGCTTTTTCTATGATTAGATTTTTGTTGGACGAGAATATGCGAAGATTTGAAAATGCCATTTACATGTGTTCTTTTCTTCTGGAAATGTCTCCTCTCAATGTTTTACTTAAATTTTTTATTTATTTGTTTATTTTATATTCCGCTTTTTCTGATACTTCAAAGCAGATTCCATTCACTTACATTAGGCATTTCCCGGTCCCCAGAGGACTCACAATCTAAGGGGTAGATTTTAAAAGAAGCGTGTGCGGCCTACATGTGTACGCACTACCCGGCGCGTGCACATGTACGCCCGATTTTATAACATGCGTGCACCCCCGGATTTTATAACATTCACATGCCCCTGGATTTTATAACATGCCCCGCCCCCGGACCAACCCTTTTGTAAAGCCCCGGGACTTACATGCGTCCCGGGGCTTTACATGCTTCGCCGGGACTTTTTAAAATAGGCCTGGAGCACGTAGACCCTCCAGATTTATGTGCATAACTTTTTAAAATCTGGCCCTAAGCTTGTATCTGAGGCAATGTGACTAAACGTGCATGCATTGTTCCACATTTTTGTTCCACTGAGGGAGGTAAATTTTCAGTCAACTAAAGTGGGTAAAATGCCTTTTACCCATGCATATTGCTTTGATAGTAAGCCTCCCCTTAATTAATATCTGCATTATACTTTTTATGGTTTATACTAGTGCAAAAAAGAATATTTATTTGAGAGCTGCTAAATGGGTTATTTTGAGCCAAAAGACAGGTGATGTTTGGTGGATTTGAATTATAACATTCATGGCTTGTTGCAAGGGGAGTTTGATGTTTATAGGCATGTGCAGCCCCCAAATATTTAGTTCACTTTGGGCCTGATTTTCAAAGCCCTAAGCAGGCCAGGCTTATTTTATAAAGGCCCGGTGATGCGCATAAAGCCCCGGGATGCGTCTAAGTCCCGGGGTTGTACAAAAGGGGCAGTCCAGGGTGGGGCGGGGGTGGGGCCAGAGGCCTCCGGTACATCGGCCATTTGCACTGTGTCGGAGGATCGCATGCCGGCAGGCTGTATGCAAATGTCATAAGTCTAAGAAGTAAGATGGAAGAGTTAAGAGTATATAGCAGTGAATGATAACATGGACTTAGCTGGCATCTCAGAGAAATGGTGGAAAGAGGGTAACCAATGAGATGGTGCTATACCAGGAAACAAATTATATTGCAATGATAAAGAGGAGCAACTTGGTGGCAGGGTGGCACTTTATGTCTGGGATGACATAGAATCCAGAGGATAAAGATCCTGCAAGAGAGTAAATGTGCAATCAAATCTTATGGGAGAAATCCTTTGTGTGTTGGAGAAAAGTATAACGATAGGAGTATACTACCATCCACCTGGCCAAAATGATGAGATGGACACTGAAATGCTAACAGAAATTAGGGAAATTAACCAAATTGGTAGTGCAGTAATAATGGGAGATTTCAATTACCCAATATTGACTGGGTAAGTGTAACATCAGGACATGCTAGTGAGATGAAGTTCATGGATGCAATAAATGACAGTTTTATGAGGCAATTGACTCAGGAACCAATGAAAGAGGGAGCAATTTTAGATCTAATTCTCAGTGGAGTGCAGGATTTGGTGAGAGATAACAGTGGTGGGGTCACTTGGCAAGAGTGATCATAATATGATTAAATCTGAATTAATGACTGGAAGGGGACAGTAAGAAAATCCATGGCTCTAGCACTAAACTTTTGAAAGGGAAATGTTATGATTCTGGCTCCTGTGCAGCATCCTCACCACCAGAAGACCCCCTCATGAGCACTCCTCCCCTGGCTGGCCGGGCCTTTCTTGCCTACCTACACCATATCCAGAACTCACTATTTAACCCCCATCTAGTCCATGCCTCAGTGCTTCGGCATTGAGTTCCTTTGGGCTCCCTGCTTTAGCATTCTGTCTCTTGCCTTGCACACCTTTGGACATCTTGGTTTCTTGACTTGCCTTGCTCTCTGGCCTATGGGCCTCCTGGTTCTTTACTGATCTTGTTTTGTGGTCAACTGGCATTCTAGTTCTTGCTTGCCTTCTTGTCCCTGAACCCCTTTGCAGCTGTACTATTATTCTTCTTGCCCCATCTTCCCCCTGCTTCCCCTTGGACTTCTTTGCCTTGCTGCCATCAAGCTTTCTGTGTTTCATATTCGGTGTGGTCCTAGTCCTGCTTTGTCTAGTCCTGTCATTGTCTGTCTTCCTTGCTCTGGTTCCCCTCCTTCAGCTCATGCTTACTTGCATGCTGTTCCTGTATTCTGATTTCATCTGTACCTGCACTCAGTTCCAGTGTAATAGTTCATGCTTAACTGCATTCACATCCATGCATTCCCATATTCTGTTCCAGTGTTTCCTGAAGTACACCCTTATCAACCAGCCCCAGAAACTCCTCTCAGCATGCACCCAGACCCAGAGACTCCTCTCAGCTTGCACCCAGCCCAGAGACTCCTCTCAGCTTGCACCGAGGTCCAAAGACTTCTCTCAGGCTGCACCCAGCTCCACAGACTCTTTTCAGCCTGCACCCAGCTCCAGAGATACTTCTTAGCTGGCACCTGCTCCACAGACTCTTATCAAAATGCACCCAGCTCCGGAGTCTCTACCCAGCCTCACCAGATCAACTGCAGTTGCTCCTGTCCTTCAGTCCTGTGTCACTCCTGAAGGTGTGACACCTGGCTACAGCCTAAAACCGTAGCAGGAAACATTGATAAAATGAGAAAAATAGTTTAAAAAACCTGAAATGTGCAACTACAAAGGTTAAGAGTGTGTAACAGGCATAGACATTGTTAAAAAAAATACCATCTTAGAAGTGCAGTCAAGATATATCTATGCATTAAGAAAGGTGGAAGGGAGGTCAATTGATTGCCAACATGGCTAAAAAATGTGGTGAAAGAGGATATTTCAGCCAAAAGATCTTCATTCAAAAATTGGAAGAAGGATCCATCAGAAGAAAAAACATAAAGCATAAGCATTCTCAAGTTAAATGTTAGACATTGATAAGACAGGCTAAGAGAGAATTTGCAAAGAAGTTGGCAATAGAGGCAAAAAAAACATAATAAAAGCTTTCTAAAATATATCTGAACCAGAAAACATGCGAGGGATATGGCTGGCCCATTAGATGATCAGAGGGTTAAAGGAGCACTTAGGGAACATAAGGCCATTGCAGACAGACTAAACAAAGTCTAGGGATGTGCAGTAGGGATGGATTCATCCCATTCGGTATTCGTATTTGTGGGGAGCCAAATCCATTGCATCCGTTCTCGGGGGACCCAGATCCGTACATTAGTTAAGTATTTATTCATTTACCAAAAAAGCCCCCATCCCAACCTTTTAAATTTAAATAAGTACAACCCCCCATCCTCCTGCCCCCCCCCCCACAAGACTTACCAAAAGTCCCTGGTGGTCCAGCGGGGGTCCCGGCGTGATCTCCTGCACTTGGGCTGTCGACTGCCGTATTCAAAATGGTGCCAATAGCCTTTGCCCTCACTATGTCACAGGGGCTACCAGTGCCATTGGTCGGCCCCTGTCACATGGTAGGAGCAATGGACGGCCGGCACCATCTTGTGCTCCTACCATGTGACAGGGGCCGACCAATGGCACTGGTAGTCCCTGTGACATAGTGAGGGCAAAGGCTATCGGCACCATTTTGAATACTGGCAGCTGATAGCCTAAGTGCAGGAGATCGCGCCGAGACCCCTGCAGGACCACCAGGGACTCTTGGTAAGTCTTGGGGGGGTCAGGAGGGTGGGGGGGGGGTTATTCATTAGATACGTTGTATTCGCGGGGGTTTGCCATACATTTCATGACCCCACGAATACAACGAATAGGGACATATACATTGCGGATTGCCAATACGTCGAAAACGAATGCACACGCCTAACAAATTCTTTGCTTTGGTGTTTACCAAAGAGGATGTTAAGGAGATACCCATGCCAGAAATGGTTTTCAAGGGTGATGATTCAGATTAAATGAACCAAAAAGTTAAAGGAACTTTTATGTTCCTTTAACTATCTCTTGTTGATTGGTTAGTTATATTTACTGCTTAGTTCAATGTAAACCGAGTTGATTTGATTTGTATCAAGAAAGTCGGTATATAAAAGCCTTTAATAAATAAATAAATAAATAAATAATAAATCACAGGGACCTGGAAGATGTGGTAGGTGAGACTGACAAGATGAAGAGTATTAAACCATCTGGATTGGATGGTATACACCCCAGGGTTCTGAAAGAACTAAAAAATTAAATTTCAAACTTATTACAATTAATTTTTAACCTATCATTAAAATCATCCAATGTATCTGAAGACTGGAAGGTGGCCAATGAAATCCTGATATTTAAAAAGGGCTTCAGGGTGATCCGGGAAACTATAGACCGGTGAGCCTGACTTCAGTGCCAGGAAAAATCAAGAAAACTATTATAAAGAATAAAATCACAAAACATTTAGATAGACAGGGTTTAATGGGACATAGCCAACATGGATTTATCCAAGAAGATAGTCTTACCTCACAAATCTCCTACATTTTTTTGAAGGGGTGAATAAAAATGTGGACAAAGATGAACTGGTAGATGTGGTATATTAGGATTTTCAGAAGGCGTTCGTCAAAGTCCCTCATGAGAGGCTTCTAATAAAACTAAAAAGTTGTGGGATAGGAGGCAATTTCCTTTTATGGACTGCAAACTGGTTAAAAGAGAGGAAACAGAGGGTTGCATTAAATAGTCTATTTTTTAAGTGAAAACAGGTAAACAGTGGAGTGCCTCAGGGATCTTTACTTGGATCAGTTTTTTTTAATATATTTATAAATGATCTGGAAAGGGGTATGATAAGTGAGGTGATCAGATTTGCGATGACACAAAATTATTCAGAGTAGTTAAATCTCAACCGGATTGTGATAAATTGCAGGAGAACCTTGTGAGACTGGAAGACTGGGCTTCCAAATGGCAAATGAAATTTAATGTGGACAGGTGCAAGGTGATGCATATAGGGAAAAATAACCCTTGGCATAGTTAAACAATGTTAGATCTAGGTGTCATAGTAAGCAATACAGTGAAATCATCAGCTGTACTGATCATAAAAGCAAACAGAATGTTAGGAATTATTAGGAAGGGAATGGCAAATAAAACAGTGGATGTCAAAATGCCTGTGTATTGCTTCATGGTGAGACCATACCTTGAATACTGTGTGCAATTCCAATTGCCACATCTCAAAAAAGATATAGTTGCACTGGAGAAAGTGCAGAGAACGGCGACCAAAATGATAAGGGGCATGGAACGGCTCCCCTGTGAGGAAAGGCTAAAGAGGTTAGGGCTATTCAATTTGGAGAAGAGATGACAGGGGGTTATAATAGAGGTCTACAAAATAATGAAATGACTTGAATGGGTTAATGTAAATTGGTTACTTACTCTCTCAGATATTAGAAGGACTAAGGGGCACTCCATTAAGTTAGCAAGTAGCTCATTTAAAACAAATCAAAGAAAATTATTTTTCACTCAGCACATAATTAAGCTCTGGAATTCCTTGCCAGTGGATGTGGTTATGGCAGTTAGTGTAATTGGGTTGAAAACAGTTTGGATAAGTCATGCTTTAAGGTCACAGGAAGCCCAGATTTTAGTTGTCCCCCAGTCAAATAATTCAGATGGGTCCATACCTGAAGTTGGCCTTCTCCTCAGTGGCAGCCCATGAATGGAACAATTTCCCTGTTACACATAGATAGCAACAGGATTTTAAAATGTTCAGGAAAGCTTTAAAGGCAGAGTACTTTCATGAAGCATTTGAGGGAGCTGGCATATTAAGTACTTATATATCTGTTTGTAATGTCTTAAATGTCAATTTTTATATTTTGTAATATTATTTTAATATTTTATAACTGTCTTTTGTAATCCACGTCGAAAGTTGCCTAGAGGCTGCGGAATATTAGGATCCTAAATAATAAGTAACCAGAGGAAAAATCCAAGAAACTGCTATTAATCAATAAACAATAGTAGCTTAAGATCTATTTAATGTTTGGGTACTTGCCAGGTACTTGTGAATTGGATTGGCCACTGTTGGAAACAGGATACTGGGCTTAATGGACCCTTTGTCTGACCCAGTATGGCATAAAAAAAAGTACTTCTCAAACCTATCCCAGAATGTCCCTCAATTGCCTTTTTTCCCTTTTAATCTTTAAGCATGACACTGTAAGTATGTGTATACTTATAGGGGTAGATTTTATAAATGTACGCGCGGGCGTACTTTTGTTCGTGCACCAGGCACGAACAAAAGTACACTGGATTTTATAAGATACACGCGTAGCCGCACGTATCTTATAAAATCCGGGGTCGGCGCGCGCAAGGGGGTGCACATTTGTGCAACCTGCGCGCGCCGAGCCCATCGCGCGCTGCCTGTTCCCTCCACCTCCCCTCACCTTCCCCTCCCTTCCCCTACCTAACCCACCCCCCCGGCCCTATCTAAACCCCCCCTACCTTTGTTGGCAGATTTACGCCTGCGGAAAGCAGGTGTAAATCTGCGCGCGCCAGCGGGCTGCTGGCGCGCCATCACCCGATCTGGGGGCTGGTCCGGAGGCATTGACCACGCCCCCGGGCCGGCGCCACGCCCCTGGGCCCGCCCCCGAAACGCCGCATCACTCGCAGCACGCCCCCACGACACGCCCCCGGCACGCCCCTCCATGCAAGCCCCGGGACTTACGCACATCCCGGGGCTTGCGCGCGCCGCCGAACCTATGCAAAATAGGCTCGGCGCACGCAGGGTGGGTTTGGGGTAGGTTTTTGGGGGGGTACGCGTGTACCCCTTTGAAAATCTACCCCATAATGTTTCAAAAACAACATACACACTTCTACATGCTTCTTATACAGTTATTTGCTGATTTTATATGTGTAATCACTGTGTAACTCTTTGAAAATTACCCCATTATTATTTTATCATGTATTTACTCTTTATATCTTATTATTCTAAACTGATTATTTTTAATTTAAACATTTATATTTTATTGTTTTAATCTATTATATATTATAATATTATAATCTGTTAACTGCTTTGATGATTTTTCCAAAAGTAGTTTAGAAATTCCTTAAAGAAATAAAAGTAACAAAAGTATATAATCTCAGTTTATACATATTATATGAATAGGAACAGCCATTGTGTTTCACAGAAGGAGACTCTTGCACCTATGTGAATAGATAAGTCCTAAGCCATTCACAAAGCAAAATAACCATCTAAAGTGGGCAATGTTTGTATAGCAAAATGGTAGCATCTTTAGAAACTTTCAAAGTAATATTCTAACTCATGTGTGTCTATAGGAGAAAACGTCTTTATTATTGTCAATAGAAATAACCAATCAAGATAAAACACCATTCAGCTTGCTATATTGCTGTATATTAAATAACATTATAGCAGTACTTAATTTGGCTGTAAAATGTGAGCAGTTAAACTGAGCTACAACCTTAAAATGTAGGTGCAAAGAGAGAACATTTTATCCTGCTTCTATACTAAAACTTACTAAAGTGTCCATCTGAAACTGAAGTCCATTCTTCTCCATCTGGATGGCCCTCAAATCATCCTCAGATACAACTGGGGTTATCTTTTGGGGGGTATAACAACAGCCTTTCACCTGTTACAAAAAAGGCACACGGTAGTAATTAGCTGTCTTGTGATCTAATTCTACACATTTCAAGTAGTGAAAGAATCGTTCTAATAAATTTGATTCTCCAACAAGATGCCAGAGTGAGAGCACTAAAAATTAGAGTCCTCTACTGAAACACAGAATGGGAGCAGCATAGTTAGCAGCAACAATGCATACCATATTCTCTTATTGTCACTCACTAATGAGTGGCACCACTTATTCATGGAATGGAAATAAGGCAATATATCTCTGTTACTGTTTACTATGTTTAGTAAGTTCTTTGTTGATCAGGCTGTAAAATAGGAGATCCATATTCAGCTGCCACGCAGCAGCCATGCCACTGGTAATAGCCAGTTATTTTAAAGTTAGCTGGTTGGTGTATAACTGGTTAACTTTAGGACAGCCCTTTGGCCTTACCAGAATTGGCCAGATAAATCACTCAGCTAGTTAACTCTAAATGTCAAATTAAATGGGTAATTTATCTGGCCAATTCAACTCTTCCCCGATCCACTCATTCCATGCCCCTAACTTGTCCGGCTAAAAACTTAACCGGCTAAGCCACTTAGGTGGCTAAGACGCACCCGCTGGCTGTAGCCGCATATTCAGCGGCACCATTTAGCCAGCTAAGGGGGTCATTTTTTAAAGCTAGCGCATGCGTGCGAAATGTCCCTTTTCGTGTGCGATAGCTAAAAAGGGGCAGCATCTGCCCCGGAAGAGGAGGAGTCGGGGCGGACGCCGCGAAGACAGCATTGACGACGAAAAGGTAAGGAGCCTTTTCGCTGCCCATTTCTCACCCAATAGCACCACCTTTTATTATGGCACTATTGGGTACAAAAGCCGGCAGCAATCGCACCGCAGATGTGCGATCGCTGCTGGCTTTCGCAGGCCCACCCCCCGCTTCGCTCCCCCTGCCCCCCTGCACCTCATGATTCACGATGCCGCTGTGTTTTAGAAAATATAGGCCTAAGTGTCAGTTTGTTGGATTAGTGCAGTTTTCAATATTGCGCATGTTATAAAATTGGGGGTTGGCGTGAGCAAGGGGGAGCCTCTGGCCCCGGACTGCCCCTTTTGTAAAGCTCCAGGACTTAGATGCATCCCGGGGCTTTATGCACATTGCTGGGCCTTTATAAAATAGGCCCGGCGCGTAGGGCTTTTAAAATCCAGCCTTTTGTGAATTGAATACACTATTTTCTGAAATGAATAAGCTCAAAAATCCAAACCCACTTCCCTCCCCAAAAAAAGGAAATTCAGTTGGAAAATGGGCCAAAAATCAATGAACCGAACTGAAGAAAACAGTCTTCACATCTCTAGTTTCCATCTTCCACCTTTGTACTCCACCCTTCTGGGTATCTCAGCATGCAAGATCCTCTATATTATTCACGCTCATTATCATTCCCTTTCCAACCCAGATGATCCAAAATTATTCAAAGTTGCTAAACTATGAGTGATTCTTAAGGAAGTGCAGAAGGACCTTGAAAGACTGAGGTACAGTGCATCTAAATGGCACACAATTTAATGTGAACAAGAGCAAAATGATTCACATAGTAACTATAGTTACACAATGCTGTGTTCCACTCTAGGAGACACCATCCAGTAAAAGGATTTTGGAGTCATTTTGGATAATC
This sequence comes from Rhinatrema bivittatum, assembly GCF_901001135.1. Taxonomy (NCBI): domain Eukaryota; kingdom Metazoa; phylum Chordata; class Amphibia; order Gymnophiona; family Rhinatrematidae; genus Rhinatrema; species Rhinatrema bivittatum. Next base: position 169,597,148 of record NC_042620.1, read on the forward strand.
CGTGGAAATCCTCAGCTCAGTGTGTGACAGTGGTTAGGTGATCAAAAAAGCAAATAGAATATTAGGAATGATTTGGAAAGAAAAAAACCCAACAAAGAATATCAAAATTCAGTATTGATTCAAGGTGCAATGCATCTTGCGTACTGTCTGCAGTTCTTTCACTTTCATCTCAAAAAAAATACAGTGGAACTAATAAAAAAGGAAAAGAATTATGAAAGGGGCTCTTTTACGGAAAACTTTTAAACAGGTTAGAGTTCTTCATCTTGGAGAAGAAGAAAATGAGAGGGGATAAAATAGAGATTTATAAAATCAAGAATGGAGTGCAACAGATGGATAAGGGAGAGCATGGGATAAGTAGAAAATCCTGGATTGCAAAAAAAGTGAAGAAACAGCAAAAGAATTAGCAGCTAGGTCTGTCTGGGAGGCTGCGCTTTCCTCCTCCTCTTCCTCTGTGTCCTCTTCCTCCTTGGTGGACATCAAGGTGTGGGCTTTTGGACTGATTTTTTGTGTCCTGGAAGTCTACTCTTTTTTTTTTTCTGCCTTCTCTTCTGGTGTTTAGGTGTGCTCCCATTTCTTCACTCTTCTGCCCTCAACACTGACAAGCACAGCCCCATGTGCTAGGCTGATGATTAAATAGTTTTGCAGAAAGGGGGGTCAAAGAATTGTGAAAAAGAGAACTGATCAGGTTCAGTTTAGTAAACATACACCATTTAGTTTTTCCAACATGCTCTTAAGCCATTGCATTTTTAGGTTAACATTCATGTTAATGGCATAGAAATGATATTAGGGAAATGTTTTTGATGCACACATGCTAAAAAATATCACATAGCCTGTTAAGTGACATTTTAACTTGCAAGTTCAATTTTTACTGACCCATATGCTAACAATTTTTAGCATGAGTTGTATTTGTTAAGGCCTTTGTGCATTTTATTTGATTTGGTTTTGTATGCATGAGTTAGTAATGAGGTGTCTGTGGTAGAATCATAACTTTTATTATAAGTTATTCAATGGAAAATCAGACAAGATATAATTCTAGCAGCTTGAAATCAATGGAGCAAGTCCTGGTTTGCTTGAGCAACCCATGAGACTCCTCATAGTGTCATCAGTTTAAAACAGTTGCCATGTTAGCATTTTAGCAATGCTCTGTAACTTACTGGAGTGACAGCTACCATATAAAGCAAACTTTCTCAAATAGTTTTTTTTTAAACAGTTTCTATTAACCATTGAAGCATACCTTATCTACCAGCAAATGCTGGCTAATCAAACTGAACAGGCCTGGATTTATCAAAATGTAAGTATCGCATGTGATAGCAAAAGGGGTGTGGTTTATGCAAATATTCAGTTTATTGCAATTTGTGCTAATCACCTATGTGAAGAGCTAAGTTAGTGCAAATTGCAATAGGAGCCAGACCTGCTGTATTTCCCACATATAACAACGGGGGGACGGGGGGGGGGGGGACGGACCATGTTTAGTAGTCTTAAGGAGAGAGAGAGAGAGAGAGAGAGTCTCTTGTGAACATTTCATGACCCTCGGAGTGAGGAAACTCACTCCAAGATGAGATTTGGGCAATGTTCTCTCAACCTAGCTTGATAGACTCTCTACCTGGGTAACATCAAGCTAGGTTGAGAGAACATTGCCCAAATCTCATCTTGGAGTGAGTTTCCTCACTCTGAGGGTCATCAAATGTTCACAAGAGACCACTGTTCTGTTCGTACATCTAACATTGAATGTCAAAGGGGCCCCTAACCCCCTACATTGATATCTAAACCTCACCTCGAGCTACTAGGTGGGCCTACCATAGGGATACAAATACCTATCTTGGGAGATGATATTATAGCCAGCCTCTCTCTCTCTCTCTCTCACACACACACACACACTTCAAAAAGGTGTTGTTAAAATCAGCATTAAGTCAAGCCCTTAGCACATTTTGATAAATGACCCCCTCAGTTACAGTCAATAACCCCTGCTGGGGGTTATATACCTTAATTTTCAATTTGTTGACTTTATTTAATCAGATTTTTTATTTCATTTCAGTTTGATTAGCAAGCATTTGTTGGTAGATAAGATAAGTTTCTGTAGTTAATAGAAACTATTTAAAAAAAAGTTTGAGAAAACTCACATTATAGGGTAGCTGTCACATGCCACATCTATTAGTTTTTTGATTTCATATTATAGAATTTTTAAATGGATTATTTTTTTGCCAGTGATGATTACAAATTTCAGTCTGCATATATAGGAGTGCTATAAAACGATAGGAATGCAAGATAACCACAGAAGTAGTGGTATGAACTGGCTTTTTCATCCATATTAAGATTTAAGATTTCGTAGTAGTGAAATAATTTATTGTTGTTACAAGAAAATAGAAAAAATTCCCTATATTAAAAGACCGATTTTCACATATTCACATTATTTGGATGATCTTTATGTTGTTTTGGTATATTTATATATATGTATATGTATATAAGCCAGAATACAATAAATAAATTATATGTCATAATTAAACACTTAAAACAAAGTAACAATGAATAAATATAACTTCATCAGCATAAAAGCATGAAAATACAGATCATTTTAGAAGTTTTGTCTGTGAGAGGATGTGGTATTTACAAACTTCCTGAAAAAGTTAACGTAAACTTTGCCAAATTTCAATGCATCTAGAAAATTTATCTAGACAAATTTGCAAATACTTTAGAAATATAGCTGCCTTTACAGCTACATAACTGTAAATATGATGAAGGCTACATAGAAGCAAGAACTCTAGCTATTTTCAAAATATCAAATTGTCTGGTTCATGAATCTAATTCTTTTAGATTCTTTGATTTCCCTCGTTTTTAACCTAAGGGTTTATCTTGAGTGGGAAAACTTGTTTTCCCATATTTTAGTTTAATATTTTAAAGATATAGTTGTGATGGAGAAGGTACAGAGAAGGGCGACCAAAATGATAAAGGGGATGGAACAGCTCCCCTATGAGGAAAGACTAAAGAGGTTAGGACTCTTCAGCTTGGAGAAGAGATGGCTCAGGGGGGATATGATAGAGGTGTTTAAAATAATGAGAGGGAAAATGTGAATCGGTTATTTACTCCTTCAGTTAATAGAAGGACTAGGGGGCGCTCCATGAAGTTAGCATGTAGCACGGAGAAAGTTCTTTTTCACTCAATGCACAATTAAAACCTGGATTTTGTTGCCATGGGATGTGGTTAGTGCAGTTATTAGAGCTGGGTTTAAAAAAGGTTTGGATAAGTTCTTGGAGGAGAAATCCATTACCTGCTATTAATCAAGCTGACTTAGAAAATAGCCACTGCTGCAGATCCAATATGGCATCGAAGGGAGAAGTCGGCGTTTTTTGAGCTCCCTGAATCGACGATTTTGCTTCAAAGAAATCATGCCTCATATGAAAAGGAAGGGCAAGGTGAGGTTGGATACCTCCATGCCTACCACATCAACCCCTTCCCAACCTAGAATTGAGGGGTTCTTTACACCGATGAATATTTCTACCGCGGGAAAGGAGTCCGCAGAGGAGCCGGCTTTAGGACAAGACCAGGCCCTCATGGACGAACAAGCTTCTCTCAGCCCGGGAGCACCAGAGACACCCTCCCCTCCATACCAAAGTACAAACCAGGACCAACATCTGGAACCACAGGAGTCAATGACCAAAGGGGGAACGATGTTGGAGGCTGGCTCCGGAGGAATGGAGGCAGACATTTTATTTGCACCTGTGGTGGGTGTAGCAGGCAGCATAGAAGCTGTGACTGCCAGAGCAGCAGGAGTGACCGTGTCGAACCCGAGCAGTGTTTCCATCAAGCAGGGGAGAGGAGAGGACACGGCAGATGAATCCTTTCGAATTGAAGAGGTCTGCCGGCAAAGTGGGTTAAGGCAGAGCCTGACTATGCAAAAATTATCCCGACCAAACGTTATCACTCTTGACTCTATTTGGAACGCCATTGTAGCGTTAGAAAAATCTATTTCCTCCTTGGTTAATGTTGTGAATAATTCACAGAATTCTATCCAGATGATGGAGCCACTGATACAAGCGCAAGATAATAAAATAAAAGATATGTCAGAACAAGTAACATCTATTAAAGAAGTACAAGTGAAATTGATTCAAGGGGAAGATATTGCCGCGAAAAAAATTGAAAATCTGGAAAATAAGTCAAGATATTTGAACCTGAGGGTTCTAAATTTTCCTAGTATAAAGTTGATATCGCCAAAGGATCAATTTAAGAAATATATGGTTGATATTTTATCAATCCCTAAAGAAACGATACCACCAATTTCCAGGATATATTTTGCTCCTACATCCAGGAATATGAATGAAAAGCCTATACCTGTGCAATTTCAAGATAATGGAATTGATCTTACACTCTTTTTGGAAACTTCTGTGGAAGATCAAATAGAGTTTCATGGAACATTACTTGTGTTCTTTATATTTGCTACAGACAGAGACACAGTATTAAGGTTATTTTTGTGAAACAGGAACAAGCTGTATTTTATAGGGATGTGAATCGTTTTTCAACGATTAAAATTATCGTCCGATAATGTTTATATCGTCTTAAATCGTTATAGAACACGATACAATAGAAATTCTAACGATTTATCGTTAAAAATCGTTAAATCGTGTTAGTGCGCACTAAATCGAGTTAGTGCGCACTAACTGAAAATGATACAAATAAACACTTTCCAGGTCACTGAAGGTCAGTTAGGAATGAATATGTGTTCCTATTGGCTGGCTGCCCTCTTATCTATTGATGTTACCAAGGTTACCACTGAGGTGATGGTTGGGGGGATGGGAAATGGAACTGGAAACTAACGAACACCAACAGAAAATGAAACAAAGTGTTCACACTTCCCAGGTCAGTAAAGGTCACTTAGGAATGAATATGTATGTATGTATTCCTATTGGCTGGCTGTGCTCTTATCTATTGATGTTACCAAGGCTAATACTGAGGTAATGGTTGGGGGGATGTGAAATGGAAACAGTTGGAAGCTTGACAAAAAAAGTAATGTAATGATCAGCACTCACGTGACTAGAACTTGTTTGTTTATTATTTTTGTTAGCAGGCACCTGAAATGCTAGTGCATGTTGAATTTGCCAATCACTGTGCATTTTAGAAAGGTGGTCCTGGCTGGAACTGTACACAGTTCAAATATATGTAATTGATTGTTGGTAAGTGTATTTTTTAAGTAGCCACACTGGCACAAGTATGTTTACTTTTCCTCCTACTTAACTCACTAGCTCAGCTTTGTAAGAAGGGCTTCTCTGCTTGTGTGTTGTTTTTGTTTGGTGTGAGGAGAACAGAAACATCAGATCTTTATTCAATCTACTACAGTCATCTCTTACAGTGCCCTATCCCTATTAATACCAGGAGTGTTGTGATCTTCCTGCACACAGTGCCCTAACCCTGATACCAGTCTGAGACAGCTCCCTCCCTGCATTACTAGTGAGAGGCTGGCTTCACAGACAGGGGGGAGCTGCCTGACCCTCACTCCTGACTTCCCCCATGTCCCAGCTAGTGAATGGTGTGTGGGTGAGGGGGGGGGGGAGGATGGTGAAGTCTGAGGCAGCTCCCTCCCTGCATTACTAGTGAGAGGCTGGCTTCACAGACAGGGGGGAGCTGCCTGACCCTCACTCCTGACTTCCCCCATGTCCCAGCTAGTGAATGGTGTGTGGGTGAGGGGGGGGGGGAGGATGGTGAAGTCTGAGACAGCTCCCTCCCTGCATTACTAGTGAGAGGCTGGCTTCACAGACAGGGGGGAGCTGCCTGACCCTCGCTCCTGACTTCCCCCATGTCCCAGCTAGTGAATGGTGTGTGGGTGGGGGGGGGGGGGGGGGAGGATGGTGAAGTCTGAGACAGCTCCCTCCCTGCATTACTAGTGAGAGGCTGGCTTCACAGACAGGGGGGAGCTGCCTGACCCTCACTCCTGACTTCCCCCATGTCCCAGCTAGTGAATGGTGTGTGGGTGAGGGGGGGGGAGGATGGTGAAGTCTGAGACAGCTCCCTCCCTGCATTACTAGTGAGAGGCTGGCTTCACAGACAGGGGGGAGCTGCCTGACCCTCACTCCTACGGGGTATTGTGATCTTCCTGCACACAGTGCCCTATCCCTGATACCAGGGGTGTTGTGATCTTCCTGCATGCAGTGCCCTATCCCTATTAATACCAGGAGTGTTGTGATCTTCCTGCATGCAGTGCCCTATCCCTGATACCGGGATGTGTGCAAGAAGATCACAACACCCCCGGTATCAGGAATAGGGCACTGTGTGCAGGAAGATCACAACACCCCCAGTATCAGGAATAGGGCACTGTGTGCAGGAAGATCACAACACCCCTGGTATTAGGGATAGGGCACTGTGTGCAGGAAGATCACAACACTCCTGGTATTAATAGGGATAGGGCACTGTGTGCAGGAAGATCACAATACCCCTGGTATCAGGGTTAGGGCACAAGTTCTAGTCACATTGACTGATCACATTACTTGTTTTGTCAAGCTACCAACTGTTTCCATTTCCCATCCCCCATATACTGTCAGTAGGAAACTTGGTAACATGAATAAATAAGAGGGCAGCCAATAGGAATACATATTCATTCCTAAACTGACCTTAACTGACCTGAAAAGTGTCAAATTGTATCATTTTCAGTTAGTGCGCACTAACTCCCAGTTAGTGCGCACTAACTCCCGTTAGTGCGCACTAATCGGAAAAAACGATTTTTAACGATTTTTTAACTAAAAAATCATGCCTAAGACGATTTTCTTGCCCTGCCACACGATTTCTATCGTTAAGACGATATGGAAAATGATTCACATCCCTAGTATTTTGGACAGAAAATCTGGATATATCCAGATTTGACAAGAGAAACGCAAATTCAGAGAAAACATTTTCTGGGTATAAGTCAGGAGGTCAGACAAGTGGGGGGGGTCAAATTAATATTCGTTACCCATGTAAATGTACACTGAAACTGGATAATAATAAATATATATTTTTTTTAACCTGCCCAATTAAGGCAACTATTGGATAATCGCATAGTTGAGCCTCGAGTTACTTAACTGTCTCGTGCTATAGATAGGGTAAATATAGTTCCACCCCTTTTTCCTTTTTCTTTTAAAAGAATTGTTCTACTATATGTCCTAAATAAAGTATTGGATCTCCCTATTACCTTATGGCTATATAAGCTGTAAAAGGGTTATGACTGAGAATTGAATGTGAAAAAGTTAATTTTCATAATTCCCTTGTAATATTTGCCTTATTGGAAAGGATGTGACTTAACATGCTTTAATGTTTTACATTTTCTGCTTGTAAATTCTGAAAAATTAATAAATAAAGAATTAAAAAAAAAGAAAATAGCCACTGCTATTACTAGCATCAGTAGCATGGGATAGACTTAGTTTTTGGTACTTGTCAAGTACTTATAGCCTGGATTGGCCACTGTTGGAAACAGGATGCTGGGCTTGATGCACCCTTTGTCTGATCCAGTATGGCATGTCCTTATGTTCTTAACAAGAACGTTTTTTTGTGATGCCTTTAGAAGTCAGTAGAAACTATGAATCATATTTATTATGATATAAGAGATGTCTTTTCTAAGATCTCTGGAGATCTTCACTGGTCTATCTCTCAGGTTTGTCTGTGTTGCATTCGGTGGACCGCGAGCTGTCCCATGGCCTGCCACCCTAACCTCCAGACCAGCCCTCTTCGCACCTCTGTCCAATGCCATAGTCTTCTAGTCAGTAGTGGCCATCCACTGCGCCTGCCGCCTCCTCTCTGCTGGCTTCCCGGAGTGGAGTCTTCTTCTGAGCATAGCGAAGGGCAGTGCCACAGCCGTGCCTAATCAGCTTGGCAGAATGCCACTAGTCCTTGGGAACAGGCCCCTCCATAGGGCACAGACATGCCAACTGCCCTGTACTTAAAGGGCCAGTAGTAGGAATATACCAGAGGAGCCCCTTGTTGACTCCAACTCCCATAAGGCACTTCAGCAATAGGTCAATTCCTCCTGGAGAAGTGTTTTGCCAGCATTTCTGCATCCTGGCTCCTGATTCCTATCTCCACTGTGGTGTTCCTGAATCTGTATCTTCTGCCCTGGGTCCTTGATGTCTTGTTTGTCTCTGTATCTCCTCATCTGTGGTCAGTCCTATTCCCGTCTGTCTTCAGCATCTCCTCATGTTCCTCTGGCCCCTTGTCTTCCTCCTCTTCATCATCATCCTCCACGAATTGATCTTCTGGCTTTGACCTAGGACTGGTCCCCGATGCTGCTTGACCTCCACATGACACTGACCACAGCCTGTAAGTCTTTGATTGAACTCTGCCTGCCTCCAACCTCTGCCTCGTCCAGACTCCGCTGTCAGTTGCCTGTCCAGATTGTGGCCTGACCCATCTGTGTTCCTCACTGTGCTGGCCTGCCTCATCTACCAAGCTTCGTATCTTCTTCTCCATGGAGTCCAATGCCTGAGTCCAGCTGGCCTTGGCAACCGAGGGCTCAACCTAAGGGGAACGAGGACTGGTATTAGTGAAGCTCCAGTTGGGCCTCTGCTCCGGCCAGCTGTACCTGCCGAAGGTGGGGACCTGCATGGCTCCTTCCTGCAGATTGCACCAACCCCACCTCAGCCTAAGGGTCCATGTCCACAACAGTCTGTAAAAAAGCAATTCAGTGATTCATCCTGGTTCAGCTCTAGGAGTTAGTGAGAAAAAATAGAATAATGACAAGAGAAAGTTGTTTGTATAATGGGGTTTATCAGGTGCACAATCTGATAGCAAGATTATCTTTCTTATAGAATAGCAGAGTTCTGATTATATGCAACAAAACTTCTTAACTTAAAGTCAACCAGAAATGTGTGCATCAGGCTAGGAATGATTGGGAAGGGAATGGTGAATAAGATGGAAAATGTTATAATGCCTCTGTATTGCTCCATGGTGAGACTATACCTGGAGTACTGTGTTTAATTCTGGTCACCACATCTCCAGAAAGATATAGTTGCTCTGGAGAAAGTACAGAGAAGGGTGATCAAAGTAATAAAGGGGATGGAACAGCTGCCCTATGAGGAAAGGCTACAGAGATTAGGGTTGTTCAGCTTGGAGAGAGTCAGCTGAGGGGGGATATGATAGAGGTCTTTAAAATCATGAGAGGTCTAGAACACGTAAATGTGAAGCAGTTATTTACTCTTTCAGATAATAGAAGGACATTTTCTCTCAATGCACAATTAAGCTCTGGATTTTGTTGCCAGGAGATGTGATTAATACAGTTAGCATATCTGGGTTTAAAAAATGGTTTGGATAAGTTCTTGGAGGAGAAGTCCATCAACTGCTATCAAGTTGATTTAGGAAATTCTACTGCTATTACTGGCATGAGTAGCATGGGTTCTACTTAGTGGGGCAGATTTTAAAACATATGCGCAGGCGTAGATTTGTTTGCGCAACCCGGCACGAACAAATCTACGCCCTATTTTATAACATTTGCGCGCTGCCGCACGCATGTTATAAAATCCAGGGTCAGCGCATGCAGGGGAGTGCACAATTGTGCAACCTGCGCACCCCGAACCGAGCAGCCTGCCTCTGAGGTAGCTCCAAAATCAGAGCGGTCTTGGAGGGAACTTTTTTTACGGACCCCCCACCTTCCCCTCCCATCCCCTACCTAACCCATCCCCCCAGCCCTAACTAAATCCCTCCCTACCTTTGTTGAGAAAGTTATGCCTGTCCAAGGCAGGCGTAACTTGCGCACGCTGGCTGGCCAGGCCCCGACACAAGCCGCTGTGTCGGGGCACTTGGCCATGCCCCTGGACTGCCCCAGGACCAAGGCCCCACCCCTGGATGGCCCATTTTTCGAAGCCCCGGGATATACGCGCATCCCGGGGCTTGTGCGCGCCGCCGAGTCTATGCAAGATAGGCTCGGTGCACGCAGGGGGAGGCAGGGGTAGGTTTTCAGGGGTTTCGCGCGTATCTTACGCGTGCAAACCTTTGAAAATCTACCCCAGTGTTTGGATACTTACCAGGTACTTGTACTGTTGGAAACAGGATGCTTGGCTTAATGGACCCTTGGTCTGACCCAGTATGGCAATTTCTTATGTTTTTATGTTGTTACTCTTGGTTATTTTTAGAATATTATCTGGACCTCCTCATTAGCACAGTCAAATGAGCAATTTCTTTGTTTTGACAAAAACAAAACCCCAAACTTATTATGCTTTATCTCTGAAATAAGCAACATTTTTCTGCTGTTACCCAAAACCACATCTTTGTACTTTGGCAGCATGGATGAACACATTTCAGCAATGCTCAGGCCTAGGTCTGCTTAGTCTAATAGGCCTTTACGTAACATTTTGTTGAATTCTGATATTCATCTTATGCCATTTGAAGAAGGCAGAGCTACTCAGTTTCACTATTACCTGTTCTTTTTTGTATTTTCAGCTATGAGAAGACTAAAAGGATATTCATTTTTGGTTCACGGTAATTGGTGTCACCAGAGCTAGTCAACAGAGGACTTCGTAATTTTATAACTTTTCTCAGATCAATATCATCTAGGGATGTGCAGAGCAAAATTTTATGTTCATATTTTTTATGTCCGAAAGGGGGTCCCACTTGCGGCCAATATGGACATAAAAAAAATCCAATGAGTTGGGTATATGTACTAGGGATGTGAATCGTTTTTCAACGATTAAAATTATCGTCCGATAATGTTTATATCGTCTTAAATCGTTATAGAACATGATACAATAGAAATTCTAACGATTTATCGTTAAAAATCGTTAAATCGTGTTAGTGCGCACTAACTCGAGTTAGTGCGCACTAACTCCCCGTTAGTGCGCACTAACTCGATTTAGTGCGCACTAACTGAAAATGATACAAATAAACACTTTCCAGGTCACTGAAGGTCAGTTAGGAATGAATATGTGTTCCTATTGGCTGGCTGCCCTCTTATCTATTGATGTTACCAAGGTTACCACTGAGGTGATGGTTGGGGGGATGGGAAATGGAACTGGAAACTAACGAACACCAACAGAAAATTAAACAAAGTGTTCACACTTCCCAGGTCAGTAAAGGTCACTTAGGAATGAATATGTATGTATGTATTCCTATTGGCTGGCTGTGCTCTTATCTATTGATGTTACCAATATGGTTGGGGGGATGTGAAATGGAAACAGTTGGAAGCTTGACAAAAAAAGTAATGTAATGATCAGCACTCACGTGACTAGAACTTGTTTGTTTATTATTTTTGTTAGCAGGCACCTGAAATGCTAGTGCATGTTGAATTTGCCAATCACTGTGCATTTTAGAAAGGTGGTCCTGGCTGGAACTGTACACAGTTCAAATATATGTAATTGATTGTTGGTAAGTGTATTTTTTAAGTAGCCACACTGGCACCAGTATGTTTACTTTTCCTCCTACTTAACTCACTAGCTCAGCTTTGTAAGAAGGGCTTCTCTGCTTGTGTGTTGTTTTTGTTTGGTGTGAGGAGAGCAGAAACATCAGATCTTTATTCAATCTACTACAGTCATCTCTTACAGTGCCCTATCCCTATTAATACCAGGAGTGTTGTGATCTTCCTGCACACAGTGCCCTAACCCTGATACCAGTCTGAGACAGCTCCCTCCCTGCATTACTAGTGAGAGGCTGGCTTCACAGACAGGGGGGAGCTGCCTGACCCTCACTCCTGACTTCCCCCATGTCCCAGCTAGTGAATGGTGTGTGGGTGAGGGGGGGGGGAGGATGGTGAAGTCTGAGACAGCTCCCTCCCTGCATTACTAGTGAGAGGCTGGCTTCACAGACAGGGGGGAGCTGCCTGACCCTCACTCCTGACTTCCCCCATGTCCCAGCTAGTGAATGGTGTGTGGGTGAGGGGGGGGGAGGATGGTGAAGTCTGAAACAGCTCCCTCCCTGCATTACTAGTGAGAGGCTGGCTTCACAGACAGGGGGGAGCTGCCTGACCCTCACTCCTGACTTCCCCCATGTCCCAGCTAGTGAATGGTGTGTGGGTGAGGGGGGGGGGTGGATGGTGAAGTCTGAGACAGCTCCCTCCCTGCATTACTAGTGAGAGGCTGGCTTCACAGACAGGGGGGAGCTGCCTGACCCTCACTCCTGACTTCCCCCATGTCCCAGCTAGTGAATGGTGTGTGGGTGAGGGGGGGGGAGGATGGTGAAGTCTGAGACAGCTCCCTCCCTGCATTACTAGTGAGAGGCTGGCTTCACAGACAGGGGGGAGCTGCCTGACCCTCACTCCTCCGGGGTATTGTGATCTTCCTGCACGCAGTGCCCTATCCCTCATACCAGGGGTGTTGTGATCTTCCTGCATGCAGTGCCCTATCCCTATTAATACCAGGAGTGTTGTGATCTTCCTGCATGCAGTGCCCTATCCCTATTAATACCAGGAGTGTTGTGATCTTCCTGCATGCAGTGCCCTATCCCTGATATCGGGATGTGTGCAAGAAGATCACAACACCCCCGGTATCAGGAATAGGGCACTGTGTGCAGGAAGATCACAACACCCCCAGTATCAGGAATAGGGCACTGTGTGCAGGAAGATCACAACACCCCTGGTATTAGGGATAGGGCACTGTGTGCAGGAAGATCACAACACTCCTGGTATTAATAGGGATAGGGCACTGTGTGCAGGAAGATCACAATACCCCTGGTATCAGGGTTAGGGCACAAGTTCTAGTCACATTGACTGATCACATTACTTGTTTTGTCAAGCTACCAACTGTTTCCATTTCCCATCCCCCATATACTGTCAGTAGGAAACTTGGTAACATGAATAAATAAGAGGGCAGCCAATAGGAATACATATTCTTTCCTAAACTGACCTTAACTGACCTGAAAAGTGTCAAATTGTATCATTTTCAGTTAGTGCGCACTAACTCCCGTTAGTGCGCACTAACTCGAGTTAGTGCGCACTAATCGGAAAAAACGATTTTTAACGATTTTTTAACTAAAAAATCGTGCCTAAGACGATTTTCTTGCCCTGCCACACGATTTCTATCGTTAAGACGATATGGAAAACGATTCAAGCTGGCCAAAAGTTCTTTTTGGGCCGAACGAGCCGTCCGGCGCGAACGAGCCGGGAATCACGTGACGCCGGCGTCACTCGACGTGCCGCCGACGTCACATGCTTCTCGCCAAGGATTGCAGAAATGGCGTCCTCACTCCTCGCTCCATCACCAGGGAGTTGTGGTAAGTCGGGGGGGGGATTAAGGAGGGTGAGGGGGTTTATATTTTTATTTTGGCTCAACAATCGCGATTTCCCACATATCGAACATATCTATGTTCGATATGTGGGAAATCCGATCGTTTATGTCGAATCAATTTTTTAAGTAAAAAAAAATATGAGTTGCGTTTTACTAATGCGGTCAATCCGAATGCACACCCCTAATATCATCTGACCTATAAAGGTGAAGCTGAAATATGTAAGTACCTTAATTATCCTTTCTCATCCGCAGGCTCTAAATGTATTCAATCTATTACAGTTCAGCAAATTAAAGAAATGAGCAGCAGGAAACCTTGTAAATATATACAATTATAACAAAACTATATCATCAAATCCTTCTATCTAGAACATGTACCTGAATCCTTACCTAACGAATTACAACTCTAATAAAAGGCAATAATGTGTTCTATGGGAAGGAAGGAGTTAATCTATGCAAATGGACAGAATTGCATGAATGGACCATACACGGATTTATTGCTTGCTCCATTTTTTTTTATTAACTGAGAAAGGTCAGAAGCAGGAGGAGGGAGTTAGAGGGCAAGCGGAGGCAGTCTGATTGCTTATTCCTTCCTACATTCACAGCATTTGATTTTTTTTTTTTTTTTTTTTTTAGTAATGCTTGAATTCCATTAAAGGAAGGGGAGGGGTGCAGAATCCTATTGTTAAGACTGAGGAAATTTTCAGTAAAATGAAAACAAATTGCTATAAGTAAACCATTTGTCACAGTCTGATTACTTTGCAGTCACTCTGGGAACACCAATTTGTCATGCTAGATCAGGATAACAGCAGCCTATTTGAAATGGCATGCTGCCGGCTGTCTTCTTGCTTTATGCTTTCAGCTTATGAAAATTCCTTGTGTTTTCTTGGACTCCACTCCTGGATGAACATACAAATGTCTTTCGAAGAGTGTAGTGTATGAGAAGCTTCAAAAGATAAATAAATAAATAAAATCCTCCCTGTAATTGGATGATACAGTTTACAGATGGGCCTTGAGTTATGTCTGTTTGGGACTGTCAAAAATTAATTTGCTGCATCAAAGGAATACAAATGTTCATATCCAACATTTATGTCAGCATCTTGGGGAAGCCAAATGTGCATCTTTTATTTGTCTTTTTTTTTTAGGCCAGCTCTGGTTCCCTGGCACACAATACATTATTAGCTTCATTATAATAAACATACACTTCATTATTCCTTTTTCAAATGTAAAGTCTCTCTGCTGCAGTCAGCAACATCTAAAATGAGTGGTAAATGTGCCTGTAATATGCTTTTGGCATGACATCAGTGTGAAATAATGACAAGAAGCAAAAAGTTCTTGTTTATATTCAGTATATACTCAGTCTCATTTGAATATATTCTCAAATGTTTATGCATTCCTGTTCCATAGGCAGAAATGGAGAAAAAGCTAGAGATGTGAATCGTGTCCTCGATCGTCTTAACGATCGATTTCGGCTGGGAGGGGGAGGGAATCGTATTGTTGCCGTTTGGGGGGGTAAAATATCGTGAAAAATCGTAAAATCGTGAGCCGGCACATTAAAACCCCCTAAAACCCACTCCCGACCCTTTAAATTAAATCTCCCACCCTCCCGAACCCCCCCCAAATGACTTAAATAACCTGGGTGTCCAGCGGCAGTCCGGAACGGCAGCGGTCCGGAACGGGCTCCTGCTATTGAATCTTGTTGTCTTCAGCCGGCGCCATTTTCCAAAATGGCGCCGAAAAATGGCGGCGGCCATAGACCAACACGATTCCACGGCAGGAGGTCCTTCCGGACCCCCGCTGGACTTTTGGCAAGTCTTGTGGGGGTCAGGAGGCCCCCCCCCAAGCTGGCCAAAAGTTCCTGGAGGTCCAGCGGGGGTCAGGGAGCGATTTCCCGCCGCGAATCGTTTTCCGTACGGAAAATGGTGCCGGCAGGAGACCGACTGCAGGAGGTCGTTCAGCGAGGCGCCGGAACCCCCGCTGAACGACCTCCTGCAGTCGATCTCCTGCCGGCGCCATTTTCCGTACGAAAACGATTCGCGGCGAGAAATCGCTCCCGGAACCCCGCTGGACTCCCAGGAAACTTTTGGCCAGCTTGGGGGGGCCTCCTGACCCCCACAAGACTTGCCAAAAGTCCAGCAGGGGTCCGGAACGACCTCCTCCGTCGAATCGTTTTTGTCTATGGCCGCCGCCATTTTGCGGCGGCCATTTTGAAAAATGGCGCCTGCTGAAGACAACACGATTCTATTGAGGGGGCCGTTCCGGACCGCCGCCGTTCTGGACCACCGCCGGATCCCCAGGTAATTTAAAGCATTTGGGGGGGGGGGTTTCGGGAGGGTGGGGGATTTAATTTAAAGGGTCGGGGTGGGTTTTAGGGGGGTTTAGTGTGCCGGCTCATGATTTTAACGATTTTTCACGATAGTTTACACACCCAAACGGCAACAATACGATTCCCTCCCCCTCCCAGCCGAAATCGATCGTTAAGACGATCGAGGACATGATTCACATCTCTATTATTAAATCCTCCTAAATATTCTTCAGATACTAGCTATTCAAGTTATGGTTCAGAGAATCCCACCAAGAATCTTCCTCCAATCAGTTGATGAAAATACTGTCTTTACTGTCTCAGAAGCAGTAACCATAGAGCAGTGCACATGTGCTGCTGGTTTGAAACTTCTGCTGCCCCTACCCTCTTAATGGATTTCTCTCCTACCTTTTCCCTCTTCTCTAAAACAATCCCCTAAACTTACTCATCTCTCCTCCACAAGGGAGTGAGCATTTTGAATAGCAGGTCCCGCCATTTGGAATGCTATGCCACCCGACCTCCACATAGAACCATCCACATAGAAGTTTAAGAAGAAGGTAAAAACATGGCTCTTCAAACAAGCCTTCGATTAAGCACCCTTCATGCCACGTTAGTCTCTCCCCCCCCCCCCCCCCCCCCTTATTGGACTTCCTACTATTATTCGCCTCTCCATAACCTTACCTCCCTCCCTTTCACTGTTTCCCTGCCCCTCCCTGTCCTCTTATATGCCCCTTGCCCTCACCCTAAACATGTGTTAAACATGCCTTGCAGCCTTAGTCTTCCTTCCTTTTCTACCTTCTTTCTACCTCGCGCCCATTATAATTTTCTCTCCTCCTTCTCCTCGCCTCTTAATATGATTATAGCTTAGCTCAATACATATACATTGGTTTCCCTTCATGCTTCCAATGTCCTATGTGAATATAAATGTAAAATGTCCTATGTAAATATAAATGGTTTGCATTATATTTTAGTTATGCTAGACCTCCTTACCTCTTTGTTTCTTGTAATCCAATACTATATAATCACAATGTTTATTGTAAATGTTTCATATGCTATATCTGTTTATGTGTTACCTTATATTCACAATGTTCCTTGTAACTCAATATGTTATCATTTCAATGTTCCTTGTAAACTGATACGATGTGTAAACGGTTATCGGTATATAAAAACCACTAAATAAATAAACACATACATAAATAAATAAATAAATAAATAAATAAATAAATAAGAGGGAGAGGAACAGGCAGCAGTAGCACATGCTCACCAATTTTCAGCTGCTTCTGTCTTAAATGCTTTCTTAAGTGCTTAAGTCTCTGTTCAATTTTGTGGCAGGACTAGTGCATTTTTATTGCTTTTATTAGACTGGGCTGTATCTACACAAATTCCTGTGCCCCTGTCAAGGCTGCCATTTCCTCCTCTCCTTTTTACTGACATGATACATTTGTTAAGGTGTACTTCCTAAATTCCTATTGGGGGTTTGGATATTATAAATGAATGTATTTATTGATATTGTACTATACCCCCATGCACAGTATCACTCACTGTATAGAGAACTGCCTGTCTCACAGACATATATACAATGTACGTGTGAGGTGCTTTGTGCACTCAATGCTGATGGTCCACACAGGAAAAAAAATGTTAGTTAACAGAACTATTTATTTATTTTATTTATTTAAAATCTTTTCTATACCGTCGTTAAGTTATATACCATCACAACAGTTTACAAAAAGGCACATATGGATATGTTCATAATAGAACTGGGTAATACATGTATAATAGTGCCGACAAGGTTCCGGTTATATAAACTTTCAAAATAAAGACTATTTGATGAGTGTAATAAATCTTGTCCTTTTCATATATGTACTGTATAATATTAAATAAAGTTAGTGGTGAGTCATAAAATAAAAATGAAGAATGTGCACATCAAAAACTAAGTGCTAAGTGCTGAAGTTCTATAGCCTGGCAGCCTGGTAAGACTTTTAGTCTCTTCAGACTGTCAGTGTGCTGTGCTCACCTCCTTGTTCAGAGACAAAAAAATCACTTATGCTTCTGCATTCACCACACTGTCTCCTACCCTGACCCTCCTCCAGAGAAGAGAAAAATCCAAATCAGCAGTAGTGAACTGCCTCTGTCTTTCTAGTATAGTGAGTGAGAGCATTGCAGCAGAGAAATCATAAGCAGCACTTTACCAGTGCCAAATCTAAAAGTTTATAAGCTTTTTTAAAAACTCTATGAGAGCTTCTATAAACACATCTTTCTCTGCCAACAGCTAGAGAGGAAATACAGATTGCTTTTTCCGCATGCTTAGATGATACAAGGGAAGTAACTCAATGCCACTTGACCCAAATAGTAGCTATAGGTTATTTAAAAAGATGATGCACTGTGATTTGTCCTTTGTATGGTTTCCTTGCCTGCTTGGCCTTCCACAGCTTTGACATGGCTGAGAGGTAACCTATGCAAGAGTTGGTTGTTATAATTACCAGTTGTTTATTTTTGCTCAGCATAGGGGTTTGCATTCGTTTGCAACATATTGGCAATCCGCAACGTATAGGGCCATATTTGTTGTATTCGTTGCATCGTGAAACGTATTGTGATTCCCACAAATACAACAAATCTTCACTGAATTATTCGGCCATCTAAAGGAGCGAACTTAAACAAAACCCCCACCCTCTTGATCCCCCCAAGACTTGCCTCCCTGGTGGTCCAGCAGGGGTCCGGGAGTGATCTCCTGCACTCGGGCCGTCGGCTGCCAGTAATCAAAATGGCACCAATAGCCTTTGCCTTTACGCCATTGGTCGGCCCCTGTCACATGGTAGGAGCACAAGATGGCGCTGGCCGTCCATTGCTCCTACTATGTGACATGGGCCAACCAATGGCACTGGTAGCCCCAGTGACATAGTAAGGGCAAAGGCTATCGGCGCTATTTTGAATACCGGCAGCCGACAGCGTGAGTGC
The DNA here is from genome assembly GCF_901001135.1 of Rhinatrema bivittatum. Taxonomy (NCBI): domain Eukaryota; kingdom Metazoa; phylum Chordata; class Amphibia; order Gymnophiona; family Rhinatrematidae; genus Rhinatrema; species Rhinatrema bivittatum. The sequence goes on from NC_042620.1 coordinate 169,615,565, forward strand.
AGTAGATGGCTCCCAGACCCCTGCTAGACCACCAGGGAGTTTTGGCAAGTCTTGGGGGGGTCAGGAGGGTGGGGGGTTGTAGTTAATTAAATTTTAGACAGGAAACAAATAAGAATGGAACGCATGAATGGATCGGGGGCCCCCCTTGCCGAATGCAACGTATCTGCCCCCCAACAAATACGAATACCGAATGTAACATATGCGGTCCCTCTGCACATCCCTAGTACACAGTCATAGACTTCAATGGGCTATAGACTTCAATGGAAAACATAAACAAATGTGACAAATATTTTTTATTTCATTCATGGATCCCCTCCATTTGTTTTCGGGGTCCACAAATTAAATAAATATAGATTCATTCATTGAGTTTTACCAATTTGTTTCAAGAAAATGCCCATCTCTACCCTCCAGTGAATGGGTAAATTTTATGTGGACTAAAGTTTGAAGAGGTGGAGTTGAAGGCATTCCAGGGGCATGATTGCACTTTAGCCAGATAATGCTGAATATCAGTGCTGTCTAACTAGAGTTAGCCAAATAAATCAGTTCATGTTGGATGCCTATCCTAAAATTAGACAGGTAACTATATCCAGGTAGGTTTATCTGGATATATTCAATCACATACTTATTCAGATAAGTGTTGCTGACTATCTTAGTAAAGTTACCTGAGTAACTTTCCTATTCACTGGTCTACTGAATAGCTACTTCAGAGAAATCATATGTTGCTGCTCATTGTCTGACAGTGATTTGAAATAGTCACGCTGACAAACATTAACCTCAAGTCCAGCATGCCTTCCATTAATGGGACACTAATGCCATGCCATTGAGGTTTCTCCTCCCTACTTTGGTAAGATACAATCCTCAATGTTTTTTCAAATCTGTGGTCTTATACATTATTGATTTCTCTAATTTGTTCAATGATAGATAAAGGGGAGGGAGTGGATAGAGCAGTTGTTTTAGATCCAAGCATAGAGGGAATGTGATATAAGGTCAGATTAAAAGTATAGGTAAAAGGAAATGAGAGTAAGGGAACTCATGGCTAAGTTTCTGCCTAAGGCCCAAGGTACCAATATTAGTCTGTCCCTGGAAGAATGACAATGAGGAATTATAGGGATTTGTATATTTCTTTGACCTTTGCTAGGCTGTGAACTAAGATGTATTTTGTTTTTTATGTTTTACAGACATTCCATGAATAATTAATATAGTATTCCTGTGATGGGTGATGTGGGTGTGAGCCCTTTGTGCTGAGGTGCAATTAATGTAGCCTCATAGGAGAACCTATGAGGCCTACACTGGCAGCTGGTAAATGTGCCCTATAGCAGGACAGTCTGGAAGTTAACCTATACCAGCCATCTCCCCTGCAGATTGAGCCCTTGGGTTCTGGAGGCCAGCAGGACTTAGGAAGGTCTGTATGGTGGTGACTAGAGTTCAATGGTATGCTGGAGTCAGGATAGGGAGAAAACTAGCAGAATTGGAGCTAGGCCAAGGGTGGAGCAAGTGGCAGATAAGAATGGTCAGGTCCAGGCAGCAGGCAATTGTGGTCAGGTCCATGCAAGAAGTCAGAATCCGGAAGTTAGACCAAAGTTGGATGAAGACATACAGAAGACACTGGACAAGATAAGCAATTAAAGGTAAGACTGGACAAGGAAAGCAAGAAGAGAAAAGGCTGGATGAGGCAAGGCTGAATAAGGCAAGATGGATGAGGAATTAGGAACATAGGAGATAGGAACCAGGAATTTGAAAGCAACATGCACTGCTAAGGCAGGAGATTCATTGCTGAGAAAACATAATGCTGCAGAGCTCTTGCTTAAATAGACCAGCTGGCCTAATGTCAGAGGGTGCCAGCATTTCTCACTGTGAGGCCTTTATAATGCACACTCAAGGGAGGGTGGTGAGCATTGATGGCTGGCAGTGTCTTGGGCTGTACTGGATGGCATTCGAAGCACGAGGCTGTGACTGACCACAGGATGTATCTGGCCACATCATGGGTGAGTAAGGCGGCTTATGGGGGCCATCACATGAGCTACCAAACATAGCAGTACCCCTCCAAAGCCCTCTCCACAATCTTCTGGGCTTGGGTTTCCTGGGTACTCTCTGGAGGTACTTGCATACTAGCTGGGGTGCTTGTAGGTTAGAGGCTGGCTCTCAAGAATTCTCCTCGGGTCCATAATTTTTTCCATGAGATTAGATATTATAACTGATTTTGGACCTCATGGGAATCCAAGACTTCAAATTGAATGTCTGTTTCTGTAGAGACCTCTGTGACCTGGAGAGATGGTGGGCCAGGTCGAGATAATTTCAGGTTTTAACAGAGATCCGTGGAATTAGTAGAGATGGAGGTAATTTGAGTTTGTAGGCTACTGGATCGAGTTGTCTTCAATGGGGAATTGACTCACGAATCGCGGAGCAAATGTCATTGAAGGCATTTTCAACCTTATCTTTTCAGTTCTGAGCCAAACCAAGCTTCCCAGGTGAAGTTGAGGGTCTGGGAGATGTTTCTTGTCTGCTTGTTTTTAAACCACTTTACTGCTTGCTCAAGGAAGTGGTGTTCCTTTTGCCAAAGGAGTTCATGCTCCATCAGATTAGCTGATGGAGATGATGTCTAGACACTATATAAAAGCATGATGAGCTAGTGGAACTGTTTATGTGGTTATTATGTGAAAATTTGGCTCAGGGAATTGGGGAGGCACAGTTATCCTGCTGGAAGATATGCTGGACAAAGACTTTAGCCAGTTCTGGTGCTGATGGCAGGCCCAGAAGGGGGTGAAATCCGCCATCTTAGAAACTCTATCCACTATTAGCCATATGGTGATGTTTCCACCAGAGAGGGGACGTTAGTAATGAATCCTTGGGTTCAGGATTCCTTAGGGGCTGGCAGGGGCTGTAACAACTCCCAAGGTTGAGCTTGTACATTTTAATTCATGGAACACATGGGCAGGACTCCATGTAATGCTTTACATTGGTTTTTATCTGAGACTACCAGTGATGTCAGAAGATTAATTTTAAGGTTCTAGTGATACTTGGGTAACCTGCTAGGTGGGAGTCATGAGTCCATCGAAGAACCTTTTTGCTTAGATATTGTGGAACTACAGTCTTCTCAGGAGAGACTGTGAATGAGGCAGCACTTACAATCTTTGCAGGGTTGATAACATGGTGAGAAAACTCCAGAGAGATCAAAGAAGCATGAGAGGGCATCCGGGTCATTGGTTCTTCTGAGCAGAATGGTACTGCAACTCAAAATCAACTCAAACCAATTAAAAAACAATGACCAGCGGGCTTGCCAGGGTCTTTGTACCTATGCTATTCTAGCTTTTTGCGATCTGTATAGATGGTTACCATGTGCTTAGCTCCTTCCAACAGGTATTGCCATTCCTCTAAGGCTTGTTTGACTACTAGCAGCTCACAATCACCAATAATACATTTCTTCTCTGCCAGAGAAAATGTTATTGAGAAATAGGATCAGGTCACGAGAGTAATATTATGGTTATTCTTCAGGAGGACAGCACTTACCCTGGTGCTTGGACACATCTGGGTGGTGTAGACCCGAAGTAAGGGTGAACTTCTCCTTAAGATGCTCAAAAGCTTGGATAATGTCCATGATCCAATTTTTAATGTCCATCTCCTTCTTAGTTAGGGCTATGAGCAGAGTTGCCAAGGAAGAGTAATAATGGATTGTGAACTCCAGGAAGCACTGCAGTGCATTGAGGGCTAATGCCTTGGGGCCACTCCAGTATGGCCCAGCAAGAGAGAGAGTCAGGTCAGAACTAATATCTTCACTGGGTCAAGGGTGGAGATGGGGAGTTGAGGGGATGTAATTCCAGTCTTGGCATATCCATTGAGGCTTCCAAGGAACTTGGAAGCATTGTGTCATTGGATGTGATGTTTTTGGGTGTACCTCTAACCCAGACTACCAGTAGATAAACTCATACATTAAAACTTGCACACTCTTTACAGTGATTCTTCCAACAAAAGATTCTTCATCTGTACTTTCCTTTTATCCATGCAGAGGAGGTGAGGGACTGAAATTAGCAAACATGTAAAAGATAGTAGTGGATCTGTAGAGAGCTAAGGTCAGTGTGTGCGAAACAGATGCCATTTTGCTTCCTTATAAAGTTTTTCTTAAATTAAAATTAAATATTCATCTCTCCAATTTCTGTTGCAGTTAGTGAACATATGATGAATGATAAGATTAAGCTGAAAACAGAGGCATAAGAACATAAGAAATTGCCATTCTGGGTCAGACCAAGGGTCCATCAAGCCCAGCATCCTGTTTCCAACAGAGGCCAAAACCAGGCCACAAGAACCTGGCAATTACCCAAACACTAAGAAGATCCCATGCTACTGATGCAATTAATAGCAGTGACTATTCCCTAAGTAAACTTGATTAATAGCCATTAATGGACTTCTCCTCCAAGAACTTATCCAAACCTTTTTTGAACCCAGCTACACTAACTGCACTAACAACATCCTCTGGCAACAAATTCCAGAGCTTTATTGTGCATTGAGTGAAAAAGAATGTTCTCCGATTAGTCTTAAATGTGCTACTTGCTAACTTCATGGAATGCCCCTTAAGTCCTTCTATTATTCGAAAGTGTAAATAACCAAGTCGCATCTATTTGTTCAAGACCTCTCATGATCTTAAAGACCTCTATCATATCCTCCCTCAGCCATCTCTTCTCCAAGCTGAACTGCCCTAACCTCTTCAGCCTTTCCTCATAGGGGAGCTGTTCCATCCCCTTTATCATTTTGGTTGCCCTTCTCTGTACCTTCTCCATCGCAACTATATCTTTTTTGAGATGCGGCGACCAGAATTGTACACAGTATTCAAGATGCGGTCTCACTATGGAGTGATATAGAAGCATTATGACATTTTCTGTTTTATTTACCATTCCCTTCCTAATAATTCCTAACATTCTGTTTGCTTTTTTGACTGCTGCAGCACACTGAGCCGATGATTTTAAAGTATTATCTGTTGTGTTCCGCGCTCGTGGAAGGCCACGAGCGCAGCCCCCTACCTCACCCACGACGGCGACCCGCCTCAGGTACTCTGGGGGAAACCCCTGACCCAATGTCTGTTGCTTCGGCACGGGCTCCCGCCCTGGCCGCCAGGTGGGGAGCCGTCCCTGCTCCTCCCTCATGGCGTCCGGCTGCATTTCCTCCGTGGTGGAAATCCAAGATGGCCACTGCCATCTTTAGGCGTGAGACCGCACCTCCTCATTAGCTTTAAAGGGACATGATCCCTTTAACCAGGTTCAGCTGTTCCCCATGAGCTAGAGCAGAGGAAGTATAAAAGGAGACTTCCTCTGCTCATTCCTCGACTTGGCAACGTCCTTCATTCGTCAGGTCTGCTTGCTTCGGTGAGTCTTCCTGTGCTTTGGATCCTCGTTCCTGTCTTGTCTTGGAGTTCTTGGTATTGACTTCGGATCGGCTAGCTGTGATTCCTGGTATTGACTTCGGATTGGCAAGCGGTGATTCTCTGGTGTGTGACTTCGGACTGGCAAATGGCGATCCCTCGGTGTGTGACCTCGGACTGGTAAGTGACGACCCTCTGGCACTTGACTTTGGACTCCTTCTTAACCATCGTCTCCAAGGGCTCGCCTAAGTCCCAGTGGCCCAGGTCCCTACGGGCTCCTCCGGGGGGACCACGGGCTTCCAGGGGTGAAGCTACAGTCAGCCCTTGCACCGAACTTCTTGACCTCTCAAAGGTCCACCTAAGTCCCAGTGATCCGGGTCCCTACAGCCTCCTCCTGGGGGGACCCGCGGACTTCCAGTGGCGAAGACACACTTCCTTTCTTTACCTCACGACTCTTCGTCTGCCTTCACAGTCGCCTCTACTTTTCAATATATTTATATATTTATAAATGATCTGGAAAGAAATACGAGTGAGACAGTCAAATTTGCAGATGACACAAAATTGTTCAGAGTAGTTAAATCACAAGCAGATTGTGATAAATTGCAGGAAGACCTTGTGAGACTGGAAAATTGGGCATCCAAATGGCAGATGAAATTTAATGTGGATAAGTGCAAGGTGATGCATATAGGGAAAAATAACCCATGCTATAATTACACAATGTTGGGTTCCATATTAGGTGCTACAACCCAAGAAAGAGATCTAGGTGCCATAGTGGATAACACATTGAAATCGTCAGTACAGTGTGCTGCGGCAGTCAAAAAAGCAAACAGAATGTTGGGAATTATTAGAAAGGGAATGGTGAATAAAACGGAAAATGTCATAATGCCTCTGTATCGCTCCATGGTGAGACTGCACCTTGAATACTGTGTACAATTCTGGTCGCCGCATCTCAAAAAAGATATAATTGCGATGGAGAAGGTACAGAGAAGGGCTACCAAAATGATAAGGGGAATGGAACAACTATCCTATGAGGAAAGACTAAAGAGGTTAGGCCTTTTCAGCTTGGAGAAGAGATGACTGAGGGGGGATATGATAGAGGTGTTTAAAATCATGAGAGGTCTAGAACGGGTAGATGTGAATCGGTTATTTATGCTTTCGGATAGTAGAAAGACAAGGGGGCACTCCATGAAGTTAGCATGGGGCACATTTAAAACTAATCGGAGAAAGTTCTTTTTTACTCAACGCACAATTAGACTCTGGAATTTGTTGCTGGAGGATGTGGTTAGTGCAGTTAATATAGCTGTGTTTAAAAAAGGATTGGATAAGTTCTTGGAGGAGAAGCCCATTACCTGCTATTAAGTTCACTTAGAGAATAGCCACTGCCATTAGCAATGGTTACATGGAATAGACTTAGTTTTTGGGTACTTGCCAGGTTCTTATGGCCTGGATTGGCCACTGTTGGAAACAGGATGCTGGGCTTGATGGACCCTTGGTCTGACCCAGTATGGCATTTTCTTATGTTCTTATGTTCTTATGTTCTCTATCTCCTGTGCTGAGGGTCAGCTGGTCACATCTTCTGTTCCTGCCTCGCCACCCGACGGGAGAACCTACGGACCGTCATCCAAGTATTCCATCCTCCCGTCGGCCCAAGGGTTCACAAGTCTGAGCATAACATTATCTACTATGATGCCTAGATCTTTTTCCTGGGTGGTAGCTCCTAATATGAAACCTAACTTCATGTAACGAAAGCAAGGGTTATTTTCCCTATATGCAACACCTTGCCCTTGTCCACATTAAATTTCATGTGCTATATGGATGCCCAATCTTCCAGACTTGCAAGGTCCTCCTGTAATGTATCACAGTCCGCTTGTGATTTAACAACTCTGAATAATTTTGTGTCATCCGCAAATTTGATAACCTCACTCGTCGTAATTCTTTCCAGATCATTTATATATATAATATATATATATATATATATATATATATATATATATATATATATATATATATATATTGAAAAGCACCAGTCCAAGTACAGATCCTGAGTCACTCCACTGTTTACCCTTTTCCACTGAGAAAATTGACCATTTAATCCTACTCTCTGTTTCCTGTCTTTTAACCAGTTTGTAATCCACGAAAGGACATCGCCTATATCCCATGGCTTTTTAGTTTTTGTAGAAGCCTCTCATGAAGGCTTGAATCAAATTTTAAGAATTTAAAAAAGGGATTGAAGACGTGGCTCTTCAAGCGAGCTTTTGCTGCCAACTTACAGAAAAATGTGATTTAAGTTTATCAATGGAATTCTTTTTAGATGTTTTAAACAAATATTTTTGCTATTAACTCTTAGAATTATTTTAATTAGTCCACGTTTTATGTTTTTGTGTTTTATATTACTTGACCTGTTTTTAGATGTTTTAGCTTATGTAATTATTGTATATTTAAGTATGTGAATATCCTTTGATACAAACTTATCTGCACACCGTTATGATGTAACTATGAATGACGGTATAGAAAAGTTTTTAAATAAATAAATAACTAAATAACCAAATAGATAGATAAATGAAGGACTTTGTCAAACGCCTTCTGAAAATCCAAATACACTACATCATCTGGTTCACATTTATCCACATGTTTATTAACCCCTTCAAAAAAATGAAGCAGATTTGTTAGGCAAGACTTCCCTTGGGTAAATCCATGTTGACTGTGTTCCATTAAACCATGTCTTTCTATATGCTCTTTATCTTGCTGCAAGCCCTGTAAATCTGATATCTTTCAAGGAAGAGTGACGTGGAGGATCTGAGTAGCTTGTTAAGGACTGGAAAGGAGAGAATCCTAGTAGTTGTGGGTATGTATGGGGCAGAAATCATATAAACATTGCTGAATTATTGCTTCTCCCAGAGGTTTGAAAGGAAGTCAGTAGGAGGATTAATCAGGGCAATTGATCCCGATAATTGTATAAATTTGACACTTTGTCACTGTCTCCAGGTCTCTAGATCTAAGTGTTAAGTATTGATGCCAAAGGAATATACAGTACACTGCAGTTTGTTTTATAATAAAGTTACTGGATTTGGTAATGGTTCTCCTGATTACTATATAAGTGGTATGGTAATAGTTTGTAATATACTTGCATTTTTTAATATTACCCTGTACACAGGAGAAATACTGCTTGATCCACCTGTTTATTTATTTAAACTCATTTCTAGACCGCAAACTCCAAAGATCACAGTGGTCTACCAAAAAATACATAATATCAACTTCCATAAAATGACACAAACCAAAAAAATCATATCTGTGCTGATGTTGTAACAAAAACACTGCTGGAATTGGGTTGTCAAATGTTTTGGCAATAAGAAGGAATCATATAACCAGATGTGGTATCACAGACATCTGCAAATCATAGATATTGGGTGCAATGATTACCTTTGTATATTCTACTGACTAGCAATATTATATACCTTCTGAAATAGCCATGTTTTTAAGGCTTTTTAAAAACATTTTAGACTGTCATCGTTCTTGGATACTTTGGCATTGTATTCTACATTATACGGCCTGTCATGGAAATTACAGTCCCTAATTTCATCCAAAAGAGCTTGATAGTAATCTGTTGCTCTTGAACGTCAAGTACTATATAGACAATGATTATATTGCCTCGCAGAATCCTGCTTTCATCAGAGTTTTTTTTCTTCCTTTTTGGTATCAGGAAAATATTTTAGACAGCAAAACTGTTTTTGATTGCCCTATTATTTGATCACACATGTCTCTGTCAGAATAAGTAGCTCTAATTTAACATGCAGGCCTGTTACAGAAAAAGCTGTAGCCTACTGGAGAAAACTATGGATCTTCCCATAGAAGACCTGATGATTTCTATTTCTATTCAGCTTGCAATAATATTTGTTCCAGTTCCTTGATATGCTGCTGCTATTACTTGCATACATGTTTATTGATCAACATAAGATTCTAGATAAATATTTTGAAGGAGCAAATTTTAATTTGCAATATTAATATTTAACTGAATCATTGACTTTGAATGAGTTAGCAATAATTTCTGCACATGTACAATATATGACATAATCTAATGGCTCCTCACAGAAGTCCATATCAATGTCCAATCCCTGTCCTTGGTACCTGTACCTAAGAGAAGTTTCTGTTATAAACTGATTCAGATTCAGCACAGAGGCACAGTCCGTTGAGCAAAATGCTCTCGGAGGTTGGAACAGACGCATTGTTTTTAGGAGACAGAAAACACAAATTGCTAAATTTATAAACTGTACATTAAAATCTCAACATAAGAAAAACACACAATCCATTTTGATACTTGAAAAGACTGCTCAGTCCCAGAGAGGCCCTTAAGGAAGTCAGAAATGGAAGGATTTACACTCTGTAGTTTGCACCTGCTGTCCTATCTCATTTAAAAAGCCTGCTTCAATCTGCTCAATTCATCAGGGAGAAGTGAAAACAAGAGAGGGAGAAAGATGAGAAATTTCTGATACATTTAAAGTTGTGCTGACTAATGGTTTTGATGTTTGGTTGTTGCTTAGAACAGCAATGCACAGATGAGCAGACTGCAAAGCCAAACTTCACTGCAGTGATAGAAAAGTTGTTTCCTAACATTATATATTTTGCTGTCATTTAGATACACAGGGAGGATAACTTTAAAATAAATGCATGTGGCAGCATATATACACACACACATATATGGCCACGAGCAGATCTACACAAGTATTTTGTAACCCACATATCTACTAGATAAATGAAGCTTGACCGACGTGCCACAAATGCGCAGTAGAGAGCAGCTCTATCGCGATTGTGCGGGCAGCACGTCGGTCAGAACTTGCCTGTAACAAAAATGGCACAGCGAGGAGCAGTAGCAGTAGCGGTGGCGCGCACAAGGGAGGGAGGGACCTCCCCCAGAGATCTTTTGTCTGTGCCATCCGAAGGGGTTGTGAATGAGCTGAGAGGGGAGGGGATTGAGAGAGGGGGAGTGACTGAGGGGAGGGAGGAGGGAGGAGAGAGTGACTGAGGGGAGGAGATAATGAGGGGGGATGGGGAAGAGAGTGGGGGGAGGGAGGAGAGTGAGGGGAGAGAGGAAGGGGGAGGAGAGTGAGGGGAGAGGGGAGGGGGAGGAGAGAGTGAGGGGAGGGGGGAGGTGGGAGGGAGACTAGAGGGTGAGGGAGAATGAGGGGGGAAGGGGGGAAGAATGAGGGGTAAGGAAATGGACCGAAAAAATATGTTAATGTAGCCCATTGTTACGGGCTTAACGGCTAGTTTATTTATAAAATACACATATCTCTACCCTGCAATATATGCTTACATGTGACTACATGCAATGCATTGAAACCATGCATATCAATGCATTGAATATGTATCCCTTTCCTAATTATTTAAAAATATATGTGTGAATATTTTACATTTGAAAGTAAAGCAGGACCTATTTGCATAAGTCCCAATTTCCACACGCAAGTTGGCCAATTTTAAAACATGCATGCATAAATGAAATTAATTAGTTTACCAATAAGCCCACTAGTTTGGCCAGTCCTTCTCCAGGTGATCAAAATCTTCCTGATTCTTCAGTCTGAACTCTACCCAGTTCATCAAAATCTCCCACTAAGCCAGTACTACCCAATAAACAAGTTTAATATTACTTGTGCCAGATAATTAGCAGGTGTAAAAATATGAGAGTAAGTTAGCAAATGTATGTGTGCGTCTTTTAAATTAGCCCCAGACTGCCTCTAGACTGCCCCATGCACATGAAATAGGGGTTGCCAACTGGCTCCACATTTTCAGGACAGGTTGATCCAGAAAATCTGGAGTCGGTTGGCAACCCTAGTACAAAAGTGAAAAAACATGCATATTTTTTACTTTTATAAAGCACAGAATACGCGAGTAAGGCTACTTACATATATATATACTACTTTTTACATGCTTAACATTTTGAAAATTCATCCCAGTGTATGGTATATTCATAACAAAAAAAATAGAAGCCAATGAGCAAAACCACACTCGGAAACAGAGATAATAAATTTCTTAAGAGTAATTAAAACTCAGCACATTTTGAAAAATGGTAATGAAAGATGTGTAGGGATTATCACGCCCATAATGTTTTGGCTAGTTGCAGGAAGGTCTGTGACCAGCCGCACCTAACTACTGCACCAGCAGGCCAAAAAATGCCACCGGGACTTTTGGGTTTGTGGCATATTGTGGACTCTTGGTTGAAGTGGCGATGACTCCTCCCATGGGGAGGGGCCCTGTGGGAAACCACAACAATTGGATAGACTCTAGTAAGCAGACACTGAGGAAAGAAAGCTTTATTATATTGCTGTTGATGAGTTGAATCGTGCCCAAGTAACGGACAGTGCTGTAGTCCAGCGATATCTCAGTAAGCTCAAACAGTCTCTGTAGATGATAGGCTCACCCAGATGTAGCAAAGGTCCGGTACAGTGCGGGATAGGCTGTGAACTGGAGGGTGGAATGAGAAGAGCTGGAGCGTAGAGATACTCACAGAGTAGCAGTGCTGATAACTTCCTTCAGTAGATGAATGAAGCGAAAGGGTCAAGAAAGGGACATAACAACCTGTCCTTCTTCCCTATCAAAAAAAATCAGTTCCAGCAGGTGACAAGGAGGGGGAAATGAAGGTTCTGTCCAAATTCTCTTTAATATATTTGATCATAACCTCTGTTTCAGGGGCAGAGAGCATGTATACCCTGCCTCTGGGTGGAAACTTGCCAGGGACCAGGTCAATGGCACAGTTGTAAAAGCAATTGGGTGCCCAACATCGACCTACTGTTTGCTGACAGATCTGCAAACTCTATATTATATCAGTAGACCCAAAAGCTCAGAAGTAACAGTCCAAGCTAAGTGAATCACATGTAAAACTTTGGCAAGGCATCTCTCATGACAGCTAGAGCCTCACTTGGTGATCTGTAATGTGTTCCACTTGATGTCCATGGTCCATGGTGCAGGATACCCTGAGCAGAATAGGCTCTCGAAAGAAAGCAAAATAGGCCCTGAAAGAAAGCAGATAGGAGCCCCAAGGAGTGGGTGTCTTTAAGGTTAGGTAGATTATCGCCAGAGGGCAAGTAGAAGTGAGAGGGTCCCGAGGAGCGGGTACCTGGAGCTTCCATAGGAGCGAGATACCCCCGAAGGGTAGTGAGGAATCCAAGTAAGCAGCTTAGAAGTGGTCAGAGTAACAAAACTGAAGTCCTTGCTAACGTTGAATTGGAGCGGAGCGGAGGTTTAAATACCCAGAGGTACTGATGCATGCAGTGGGGCCGTCCCAGACGTTTCCGCCATGACGTATTCAAAAACGTAGGCAGCATGCGCACGTGTGCCCTAAGAGGCCTCAGGAAGAAGCATGGCGGACGGGGACGCCCACGCTGGCTTGGAGATGCCAAGGGTTTCAGCAGACAGCAGCGGAGGCAGCCATCCTCCCAAGGGAGGAGGAAAAAGGTAGAAGAGAGGTGAGGCAGAGCGGTTGCAGCTGTTTGCGACCGATGGACACAACAGGGACTTTCTTGTGGTAGAGACACCACCTTCAGATGACTTCATATTTGCACTGTGCCTTTCCCTAGGCGTGTGTATGCACTTCCCCCAGCTATCTAGGCCCCATGGCGGTGAAGAATCTGTAAGTGCCCTCTGATGATGTTGGTATGGATAGGTATTTAAACCCCAGCCGTGCTCCAAGCCCATGCCTCAGCACCAGGTCCTCCTGCCTAGCCTACAGTGTGTGTTGCTATCCTATTTCCATGCTCTCCTTGTCCTTGCCTTGTTCCTCATACCTTGTCTGCCATTCCTTCTTGTGTTCCTGCTTTGTCCTGGTTCCTTGTGCCTTCCTTCCATCTTTGTCCATCTCAACCTTTCTCCTGGTTCTAAGCCTTGCTACAGACATTGACCACTCTCTGGATTGCCACCTGCCTTAACCTTTGCTATGGACCTTGACCACTCTCCTCTCTGCTGCTTGCCTTGACCTCAACTACTCTACCTGCCACCTGCCCCAACCCCATTCTGAACCTGGACCTTGCCTCTTCATTGCCAGCTCTGACCTCCGCCTGTTCCTGGGCTTTCGCCAATCACTCTTTAGGGACCTTTGCATAAGTCCTGCTGGCGCCTGAAACCCAAAGGTTCAACCCATGGGGAAAGGGGCTGGTAAAGATGAAGCCAAGTGCCAGTCCCTTTAGGGCATGTCCGTAAGCAGTCAGTGTGGATCTGGTAGGTTCATCTATGATGCTTCATCAACCATGCCACAACCCAAGGGCTCACTACCCATGACAATACCAAATAAGAGAAAGAAATATTTGCAAAACTCAAACCCCTGAGTTTATAATCATGGCTTATGTTTTTGGTTTGAAATTTGAAATCATGCAAATTTAGTAAGAAAAAAAACACTTCAGGACAATAAATGATCAAAATTCAGAAGGAAAACCTGTTCATTTTTAACTCTGTATAGTTAGTTTCTAAATAGTGATACTATCAGGGAAGAGGGAATAAGTAATAACTACTTTTTTGCCTGGAGCATCAGTGGATATTTTGGCTAAGAATTGTTATATCAAATAGACTGAAGAATGAAACTGAGTAGACTGCTGTTTATTGATAATTTGTGCAAGTTGCATTTCTCACATTGGCATCAGATCTTTTTGTGAGGTATATATAGCAGTATACTGTGTTTTGTTGCCATCCTTCTAGTGTTACATTTGGCATCTCATGGGATGGCCCCATGAGTCATCTCACTTACCCCTGATGAGGTCGGCCCTATCCCGTAGTCACCACACAGCATCCTGCTCTGACCGCCACCCAGTGCAGCCTGAGATACTACCAGCCACTGCTCTTGCTGCTGTCCCTTAGGTGCAGGTTATATAGGCCCCACGGTGGGAAATGCTGAGCAGCGCCATCTGAAGACATCAGGCTAACTGGCCTACTTAAGCAAGGGCTTCACAGTACTATCTCACCTTAGCAATATGTATTGCCTTTGCGGTCCTGGTTCCTGTGTTTTGTATCCTGATTCTTCATCTAGCCTTGCCTTGTCTTGTCCAAACTTTCTTGCGCAGCCTTGCCTTGTTTTACCTGTCTCGTCCAGTGTCTTCCAGGTGTCCTCATCTACCCTTGACCTGACGTCTGGATCTGACTCTTGCCTGGACCTGATCATGATTTCCTACTGCCTGGACTTGATCTCTTACCTGGACCTGACCTTGATTGCCACCTGGAACTGATCTCTTGCCTGGATCTGATCACTCTTGCTCTGCTGTCTGCCCCAACCTTGGCCTGTCTCTATCTCTGTTAGTCTGCTGCCTCCTCTGACCCTGGTGTACCATGGGACTCTTGCTCAAGCCACCACCCTAGGGTCCCACCTAAGACCTGCCAGCCCTCAGAATCCAGAGCTCAACCTGCAGGGGAGGCGGCTGGTCTATGTGAAGCGCCAGACTTCCAGCTATAAAGCAAAACTCTCTCTCTCTCTCTAGAGTGACTAGAAGTGTGCAAATTTATTTTTGTGTGAGCAACAATTTTTTTTAAACCTACAATTTTTGAGCTCCAGTGTTAGTTTTACATTTCTGTATATAGCACAAAGAAAGATTTTTGTGAGTGACCAAATAAAACCTCGGAGCAATGCTCTGAAATGTATGAGCAATTGCTCACATGCTCAGTTTAGAGGAAACTACGCTACAGGAAACAGTTACCAGCTGCCAGTATAGACCTCAGAGCTTCGCCTACTTGGCTGCGAAAATACACCGCAGCACTAAAGGCTTATACCCACGCCACCCTTCACAGATTGCTAAGGCCATGAGCTTAGCAGACTCAGCTCAGACCTCTGCCAGTGCTGGGCTAGTGCATCAGCTTTGGTAGCAGCAGGATCAGCTGAATACCATGGCTGGATAGTTCCAAGGTATGACTGCCTGGATTGCTATGGCTTCTGCACTAACACCAGTAATACAGCCTACTATTCCCATCCTTCACTTGCCTCCGCTAGTGAGGCAAGTGAAGGATGGGCTTCTAAATCAAAGCTGGATGCAATTCGACAATCAGGCACCTTTATTCTACACTGATTGTCAAAGTAACTTATATTCTATCCTTACCAGGTGGCCCAGCCCTGGCATGGCTCTGGCCTCCCTGCAAAAAATATTTGAATCACTTCTTGTAAGAATTCTTGCAGATCTTTGATGAGCCTGGTTGCATGGCTTTCAAGGCATATGAACTCCTGCAGATCAGACAAGGTTCTCGGTCTGTGGGGGAGTACTTAGTACACTTCCACACCCTGGCCTCTGGACTTCAGTGGGGAAATAACAGTCTGACTGCAATCTTCAGGCAAGGGCTCTCAGCGAACATAAAGGATAAGTTGGCTGCAAAGGATCTGTGTGAGACATTGGAAGGCCTAATCAGTCTAGCCATTCAATTAAACCTACAGTTCCAAGAACAGGTCTGGGAAAGGGATGCGATCATCTGTCCCATCCGTCTTGCCCTGAATTTCCAGCAGCCAGTGACTTCTCATTCACCTTCTGAGCAGAGACCTGCACCAGTGGAGAGGCCATGCTGGTTGACCACTTTAAACTGTCTCTGGAGGAGAAGCAAAACATCTGCAATCTCAACATGTGCTTGTATTGTGCCTCATCTGGGCACTTTTCAAATCACTTCCCGAATAAGCAAAGAAATAGAAAGACCATCCTATATCATTCTTGCACCTCTCCACAACTTCCAGTGCTTTTGCCTTCTTGGATACTGGTGCTGGTGGCAGCTTTATCTATGAGGCTTTGGTCCATCACTACTGGATCCTGATAGTCGCTCTAGATACTCTGCTCTCAATGTCATCCATATATGGAAAACATTTTCCTGGACATTTACAAGAGTCACCATACCCCTCATCATGTAAACAGTTATTCTGCATGGTAAACAAATCAGTCTTTATTTGTTACCCAAAGCAGTCAATGCAGTCATCATGGGCCTACTGTGGTTCATGCTATATCAGCCCCACATCAAATGGAACATATTACAGATCACCAAGTGAGGCTCTAGCTGTCATGAGAGATGCCTTGCCAAAGTTTTACATGTGATTCACTTAGCTTGGACTGTTACTTTGGAGCTTTTGGGTCTACTGATATAATATAGAGTTTGCAGATCTGTCAGCAAACAGTAGGTCGATGTTGGGCACTCAATTGCTTTTACAACTGTGCCATTGACCTGGTCCCTGGCAAGTTTCCACCCAGAGGCAGGGTATACATGCTCTCTGCCCCTGAAACAGAGGTTATGATCAAATATATTAAAGAGAATTTGGACAGAGCCTTCATTTCCCCCTCCTTGTCACCTGCTGGAACTGATTTCTTTTTGATAGGGAAGAAGGACAGGTTGTTATGTCCCTTTCTTGACTGTCTTAAATCTATAACCTACATCTATGAGCTCTTTGATCTCTTTTGGGGACATGCAAATATTTACCAAGCTGGACTTTTGGAGGGCATAAAACCTGATCAGGATCCAAAAAGGCAATGAATGTAAAACCACCTTCAAGACCCATGATGAACACTATGAATAACTAGTGATGCCCTTTAGGTTGCTTAACACCCTTGTAGTCTTCCAATTTATGATCAATGAGATCTTCCAGGACCTTCACTATTTCCATGTGGTAGTTTACCTGAATGATATCCTAGTCTTCTCTAAGTCTTTGCCAGAGCTTCTACGTTATGTAAACTAGGTCCTCCAGAGTCTCAGTGAGCACCACCTCTATGCCAAGTTAGAGAAGTATACCTTTGAAGAGGAAGAACTTCCCTTCTTGGGATATATTATCTCCCACCAAGGCCTAGAGATGGACTCAAACAAATTAAAGGTTACACTGGAGTGGCCCCAGCACATGGGAGTCAAGGCGCTGCAGTGCTTCCTGGGGTTCAAAAATTGCTATAAGCAATTTATTTATGATTACTCCTTCTTGGCAGCTCTGCTCACAGCCCTAACCAAAAAGGGCACAGAAATTCAAAACTGAACCATGGATCCTATCCAAACTTTTGAATATTTCAAAGAGGAGTTCACCCTTGAACCTTTTCTATACCACCCAGACCCAACCAAGTCTTTCATTCTGGAGGTAAATGTGGCTACTCTCAGGGTAGATGCTGTTCACCTGAGCATAACCATAATGGTACTCTTGTGACCTGCTCCTATTTTTTTTTTTTTTAAATTTTTATTAAGTTTAATATATCACAAAGTATACACTATGGGGTACATTTGTGCACGCTACCCGGAACAAATGTACACCCAATTTTATAACATGTGCGCGCTACCGCGTGCATGTTATAAAATCCGGGGTCGGCGCGAGCAAGGGGGTGCATACTTGTGCATCTTGCACGCGCCGAGCCCTAGGGGAGGCCCAATGGCTTTCCCTGTTTCCTCCCCCCACCTTCCCCTCCCTTCCCCTATCTAACCCACACCCTGCCCTATCTAAATCCCCCCCAACCTTTATTGCAGGAGTTACGCCTGCCTCTGGCAAGCGTAACTTACATGTACCGGCCGGCTGCCGGTGCGCCAACTCCCGGCACAGCCGCTGTACCAGAGGACTTGGGACTGCCCTGGCCCCACCCCCGCACTGCCCCCTGACCATCGCCCTGCCCCCAGACCGCCCCTTTTTCAAAGCCCTGGGACATACGCACGTCCCGGTGCTTACACGCACCACCAAGCCTATGCAAAATAGGCTCGGTGCGTGCAGGGGTAGGTTTTAAAGGGTTATGTGTGTAACCCTTTGAAAATCTACCCCTATATTCTAGAACCAGAGAAATTTTACAATTCAAACAATTCATACAAATTCTCCATTTTAACTTAAACAACTAGTTCTTTAAATATTGATCCATTTCAATATAGGTAATAGGAGGAACCTGGTGGAAAAGTATAATAATAAAGAGCAGATACATAAAGAAACATTTTCTCATATCAAATTGCAGTGTAATAATCTCCATCTTAAAACTTTTTCCTTTTCAGCTCAAAGGAGGTTCTAGGAATGAGAATCCAAATAAGAGCGTAATTGCTCAGGTTGATTAAACACATAGGGGCAGATTTTAAAACCTGTGCGCAGGCGCAAATTTGTTCGCGCAACTAGGCGCGAACAAATCTACACCCGATTTTATAACATGCGAGCACAGCCGCACGCATGTATAAAATCCAGGGTTGGCGCGCGCAAGGGGGTGCACAATTGTGCAACTTGTGTGCGCCAAGCCGCGCAGCCTGCCTCCATTCCCTCCGCCCTCCTGCACTTTCCCTTCCCTTATCTAACCCGCCCCCCAGCCCTACCTAGAACCACCCCCCCTTACCTTTGTTGAAGAAGTTATGCCTGCCTCCCAGCAGGGGTAATTTACACGCACCAGCCGATGGCCGGCCCGCGATCCCGGGCACAGTGGCAAATGGCCACTATGCCTGGAGGCTCAGGCCATGCCTCGTCCCGTCCCCGCCCTGGACTGCCAATTCCCCTCCCCTTTTTGCAAGCCCCAGGACATATGCGCATCCCGGGGCTTGCGCGCGCTGCCGAGCCTAAGCAAGATAGGCTCGGCGCGCACAAGAGCAGGCAGGGACAGCTTTTCGGGGGTTACGCGCGTATCTTACACGCGAAACCCTTTGAAACTATGCCCCATATTTTGAATCTTGATATATTACTTGACAACGACAGGGAAATCTTAAGAGAAACTTTGCTCCCCGTTCTATTACCTCAGCTCTCATTGAAATAAACCTTTTCCTTCTGAGTAGCATATTTTGAGCTATGTCGGGAAAAATTCTGACCTGCTCCTATTTCTTGAAAAAATTCTCTCCTGCAGAAAAGAGCTATCCCATTGGTGATCATGAGCTCCTAGTAGTCATGTTAGCCTTAGCGGAATGGCAATACCTGTTGTAAGGAGTTAAGCACCCAATAACCTTCTATATTGATTACAAAAAGCTAGACCACCTAGCACAGAGACTGAACTCCTGACAAGCCCACTGGTCTTGTTTTTTAATATGTTTGACTTCGAGTTGTGTACCATCCCAAAGAGAACAACCAACAAGCTGATGCCCTCTAATGTTCCTTTGATACTGAGGGCTTTCAGGAATCTCTACTGCATATCATTGACTCTGTAAAGGCTGCAATCTCTGCCGCAATCACAGTATCTACTGGGAAGACCATGGTTCTCCAGCATCTATGTCAAAAGGTTCTTCAGTGGGCACATGACTCCCACCAAGCAGGCCCCCCAGGTATCACCATGACCCTGGACTTAATCTGGTGGCCCCAGATTAAGACCGATGTAAAGCATTAATTGGAGTCTTGACCCATGTATGCCATGAATGACCTTGGGAGTTTTTTTACAGCTGCTGCCAGCACCCAAGGAGCCCTGGACTCACTTGGCCACTAACTTCATCACTGACCTTCACCTCTCAGGAAGCAGCACCCTCATATGAATGGTTATGGATAGATTTTCTAAGGTGCACATTTCATGTCCCTTCTGGGCCTCCCTTCAGTAACAAAACTGGCTAAACTCTTTGTCTAGCATATCTTCAATCTGCACGGAATCCCTTTTCACATTGTTTCAGACTGGGGAGTACAGTTCATGGCCCACTTCTGGAAAGGCTTGTGCAGATAATTTGGAATTATGTTGGATTTCACTTCATCTTATCACCCCCAGAGTAATGGGCAAACCAAGCAAGTAAATCAGAGTATCAAGGCCTTTAAATGAGCCTATGTGAACCATCTGCAGGTTAACTGAGCCTTCCTTCTCCCATGGACTGAATTCTGCCATAATAGGTAAACAGTTCAATTGGCTCATCAGTCCAATCAGAGGGTGAACTATTGGTTGGCCTTTTGCTGCTAGGCCCAATATTTGAAACTAAGCAGACTTGTTACAGTGCTCAGTAGTCTGGCTGTAAGGCAACTGAACTGTGGGACTCTCTGTGGCAATGAGAGTGCAGCTGTGTGCTTTGTCTTTTATCAGAGTGAGCAAAGAAAAAGAGACAAACTAGCCCTTGTTTAATCTTGAACTCCTGCTGTCTCTGGGTCTTTACTTTCTCATGTCCCTTCACTCACCTACCCCTGGGTCTAGCTTTCTTTAATACATAGAAACATAGAAGTGATGGCAGAAGAAGACCAAACGGCCCATCCAGTCTGCCCAGCAAGCTTTCACACCTATTTGTTTTCATACTTATCTGATACTCTGACCGCTGAGATCAGGGCCCTTATTGGTAACTTTTTGGTTCCAATTCCCTTCCACCCCCACCATCGATGCAGACAGCAGTGCTGGAGCTGCATCTAAGTGAAGTATCTAGCTAATAACTATCATAATAATCATATAATTAATCAAAATTAGATTCATCAGGTATATTTGAAATTTTCCATTTAGAACCCCACCCTCAGGTTCCAAAGTGTTTGCAGGCCTCTTCTTATTCCCCACGTTTCCAATATATTTTCTATTCCTGTTGCTAATCCTCCCTAATCTTATTCCCTGCTGCAAACCACAACTATCAAGTTCACCCTCCCCTATCACTGCATTCTCTATCTTACTTGCCATTCTGTCATCTGCACTGTCCACTGCTCTTGAAATTCAAATTTTTCTTCCCCTCATCCTGCCTTCCCCTCATCCTGCCTTCCCCTCATCCTGCCTTCCCCTCATCCTGCCTTCCCCTCATCCTGCCTTTTCCACTGTTCCACTGTTCCACTGTTCGCACACCTCTGCCTATCTTCTCCATATTCTCCTTCTCTACCTTGTACTTTCAGCTGGGGATATCAATCCAAATCCTAGCCCTTCAAGGCAATTTTCACTTCATCGTCCCATATGAAGCCATAATCCCTCCAGTCTTATCACTATTCCCCTTTCCCCTCTCTTTTCTCTTCTTTTCTCTTGCTCCCTGTAGAATGCAAACTCTATCTCCAAGAAGCTTGCTTTTATTCATGACCTTTTTGCCTCTTGTTCTCTCCATCTCCTTGCCTTAACAGAGACCTGGCTTTCCCCTGTGGTAACTGCTTCGGTTGCTGCTCTGGTAGGCCGTGGTGGTGGTGTTGGACTGCTGCTCTCCCTTTCCGGAAGATTCCAACCACTTCTCCCACCTCAATCCCACTCTTTTTCTTCCTTTGAAGCCCATTCCATCCACCTATCCACTCCACTACCTGTCATCTATCAACTCCCTGATACATCTTTCTCCTCCTTTCTCACGGACTTTGATTCCTGGCTTTCTCTCTTTATTGACCCATATTTCCCTTTCCTTATCTTTGGTGATTTTAACCTCCATGTCGATGACCCCTCTAACTCTTATGCCTCAAAATTCCTTTTTTAACTTCTTCATTTGAACTCCAACTCTGCCCTACCACCTCTACTCACCAGCATGGCCACTGGCTTGACCTAGTCTTTGCTTCCAATTGCTATCTCTCAAACTTCACCACCTCAGTTTTTCCAATCTCAGACCATCACCTGATAACTTTCACATTAACCTTCTTACACCCCCCCCCCCCCCCCCCCCCCCAGACTCATCCAAGCACCACTTGTATTTTTAGGAATCCCCAAGCTGTTGACCCTTGCATCTTTTCCACTGCTGTTTCATCTCTCCTTTCCTCCACAATTTTGTCTGAATCTGTTGAATTAGTTTCTTCTTACAACTCTCTTCAGCCTTAGTCACTCTTGCCCCTCCTCTTACCCATCCTGAAGGTGCACTAAATCCCAGCCTTGGTTCACCCCTAAAATGTGTTACCTATGTTCTTGCGCCTGCTCTGCAGAATGTCTCTGGTTAAAATTCCATTCAGAATTCATACACTTCAAATTCATGCTGACTGCTTTCCAGTATGGTATTGCACTTTCCAAACAAGACTACTATGTCTATCTGACAAACTCTCTTATAGCCAACCCTCACCATCTCTTTTTCACTCTCAATTCCCTCCTCAGACTTTCCTTGGCTCCGTCCTCCCCTTCTCTCTCTGCCCAGACTATAGCTGAGTACTTCCTTGACAAGATTCACAAAATTATTTTTGAGTTCTCAACTAATTCACCTTTACTTGCCTCTCTCCCATTTCTTTCCTCTACCTTTCATCTAGCCCCTGCCATTCTTCCTGCTTTCCTGAAGTCAGAGTGGAGGAAACTTCTCATCTTCTTTCTTCCTCTAAACTCACTACTTGTTCCTCTGACCCTTTCCCTACTCAATTCCTGAGCTCCAACTCCACTGCAGTCTTCGTTTCTATCTGTCATGTACTCAGTCTATCACTCTCCACTGCTACTGTTCCTCCTGCCTTCAAATGTGCTGTAATCATACCAGTCCTCACTGGATCCTACCTGTCCTGTCAACTATCGCCCCATATCCCTTCCCCCCTTTTGCCTCCAAACTACTTGAATGTGCTGTTCACTAGGGATGTGCATCCGTTTTCCACGTATTTGTAATCCGCAACTTATTTTGTCCTATCTGTTAAATACTTGGGGAGGCAAAACGCATCGCGACTCCCCACGTATTAAACAGATTTCTGTTTTATTGGACCTCCTAAATAAAAATTTAAACCCCCCACCCTCCTGACCCCCCCAAGACTTACCAAAACTCCCTGGTGGTCCAGCGGCGAGTCTAAAAGCCATCCCTGCATTCTCACACCCTCGTTTGCCGGTTTCATCATGGCGCCGATAGCCTGTGTCACAGGGGCTACCGGTGCCATTGGTCAGTCCCTGTCACATGGTCACCGGCACCATCTTGTGCTCCTACCATGTGACAGGGGCTGACCAATGGCATCGGTAGCCCCTGTGACATAGTATGGGCAAAGGCTATCGGTGCCGTTTTGAGTCCTGGCATCGGACGACCGGCGTGCACAAGGTCGCTCCGGGACCCCCGTTGGACCAACAGGGACTTTTGGCCAGCTTGGGAGGGCCTCCTGACCCCCACAAGACTTGCCAAAAGTCCAGCGGGGGTCCGGGAGTGACCTCGTGCACACCGGCCGTTCGATGCCAATAGTCAAAATGGCGCCGATCGCCTTTGCCCTCACTATGTCACACATAGTGAGGGCAAAGTGATCGGCACCATTTTGAGACGCAAAGGCAAGGAGTTTTGGTAAGTATTGGGGGGGTCAGGAGGGTGGGGGGTTGAGGTTAATTTTAATTTTAGCTGGGACACGAATTTACTCGCCGTATTAATGCATCGGGGGGTCATACGTCCGTATGGAACGGAATTGACCCTCCACGAATCCGAATCGCTAACGCAACGAAAACATTTTGGCTGTACATCCCTACTGTTCACTGCCACCATCTTGACTTTCTTACTTCTCAAGCCATTCTTGATCCACTCCAGTCTGGTTTTCACCCTCTTCATGCAACTAAAACAGCCCTTGCCAAAGTTTCCGATAACCTTTTATAGATAAAGCCAAACGCCTTTATTCTGTCCTTATCCTCCTTGACTTGTCTGCTGCTTTTGACACTGTTGATCACCACCTATTCTTTGATATTCTGTCCTCGCTTGGATTTCAGGACTCTGACCTGTTATGGTTCTCTTCTCATTTCTCCCATCACACTTTTAACATTTTCTCTGGTGGTTCCTCCTCTACTGCTATTCCACTATCAATTGGTGTACCTCAGGGCTCTATTCTGGGCCCTCTTCTCAATATATAATAATTCCCTTGGTACTCTGATTTCCTCTCATGGTTTCAGTACCATTTTTATGCTGATGACTTCCAGATCTACCTTTGTATATCAAAATTTTCACCAGAAATCCAGTCCCGGTCCTTGGCCTGCTTGTCTGACATTGCTGTCTGGATGTCCCACTGCCACTTAAACTCCACATGTCCAAGACAGAGCTTCTTATCTTTATCCCCAAGCCCACCTCCCCTCTTCCTCCTTTCTGTTTCTGTGGATAACAGTCATCTTTCTGGTCCCATCAGCCTGTAAATTTGGAGTCCTCTTCGACTCCTCTCTTTCTCTATGCATATCCAAAATACTGCTAAAACATGTCATTTCTTTCTTTATAACATTGCTAAAATCCATCCTTTCCTTTCTGAACACACTACCAGAATCCTTATCCACTCTCTCTTCTCCTCCCACTTAGACTATTGCAACCTGCTTCTCACAGGTCTCCCAGCAAGCCATTTTTCTCCATTGCAATCTGTCCTAAATTCAGCTGCGCAACTTATCTTTCGTCAAAGTCACTATGCTCACATAACTCCACTTTTGAAGACACTGAATTGACTCCCTATCTGCTCCTGCATACAGCTCAGCTCCTCTTTCTCATCTACAAATGCCTTCACTCTGAAGCACCTCATTACCCCTCCTCGTGCACTCCGCTCATCAGGTAAGTCACTCCTATCCGTGCTCTTCTTCACTACTGCCAATTCCAGACTCTGTGCTTTTCACATGGATGTGCCATGTGCTTGGAATAGTCTGCCTGAACTGGTATGTCATGCTCCCTCTCTTGCCATGTTTAAATCTCATCTAAAGACCCACCTTTTTGAAACCGCTTTTAAATCTTATACCTGATTGTCTGCTTTCAGTCTTAACTAACTTTCTTTTCTTTTAACTAAGGCTCCTGTTCTGTATGTTTATCTTCCTAGATTGTAAACTCTATTGAGCAGGGACTATGTTTTTGTATGTTTGTACAGCGATGCATATTAGGGATGTGAATCGTGTCCTCGATCGTCTTAACGATCGATTTCGGCTGGGAGGGGGAGGGAATCGTATTGTTGCCGTTTGGGGGGGTAAAATATCGTGAAAAATCGTGAAAAATCATGAAAAATCTAAAAATCTAAAAATCGCAAAACCGGCACATTAAAACCCCCTAAAACCCACCCCCGACCCTTTAAATTAAATCCCCCACCCTCCCGAACCCCCCCAAATGACTTAAATAACCTGCGGGTCCAGCGGCGGTCCGGAACGGCAGCGGTCCGGAACGGGCTCCTGCTCCTGAATCTTGTTGTCTTCAGCCGGCGCCATTTTCCAAAATGGCGCCGAAAAATGGCGGCGGCCATAGACGAACACGATTGGACGGCAGGAGGTCCTTCCGGACCCCCGCTGGACTTTTGGCAAGTCTCGTGGGGGTCAGGAGGCCCCCCACAAGCTGGCCAAAAGTTCCTGGAGGTCCAGCGGGGGTCAGGGAGCGATTTCCCGCCGCGAATCGTTTTCGTACGGAAAATGGCGCCGGCAGGAGATCGACTGCAGGAGGTCGTTCAGCGAGGGTTCCGGCGCCTCGCTGAACAACCTCCTGCAGTCGATCTCCTGCCGGCGCCATTTTCCGTACGAAAACGATTCGCGGCGGGAAATCGCTCCCTGACCCCCGCTGGACCTCCAGGAACTTTTGGCCAGCTTGTGGGGGGCCTCCTGACCCCCACGAGACTTGACAAAAGTCCAGCGGGGGTCCGGAAGGACCTCCTGCCGTCCAATCGTGTTCGTCTATGGCCGCCGCCATTTTTCGGCGCCATTTTGGAAAATGGCACCGGCTGAAGACAACAAGATTCAGGAGCAGGAGCCCGTTCCGGACCGCTGCCGTTCCGGACCGCCGCTGGACCCGCAGGTTATTTAAGTCATTTGGGGGGGGGGTTCGGGAGGGTGGGGGATTTAATTTAAAGGGTCGGGGGTGGGTTTTAGGGGGTTTTAGTGTGCCGGCTCACGATTCTAACGATTTATAACGATAAATCGTTAGAATCTCTATTGTATTGTGTTCCATAACGGTTTAAGACGATATTAAAATTATCGGACGATAATTTTAATCGTCCTAAAACGATTCACATCCCTAATGCATATGTCATGTAGCACTATAGAAATGTTAAGGAAGGAGTAGTAGTAGTAGTAGTAGTAGTAGTAGTAGTACATGGCATATCAGTGCAATGAAATTTTCCTGAAACAGGTGTTTTCAACAAAATATGAAGTCTGTTTTTATATAGAGGATAGTCAGGATACCTCTATGGAAAGGGATTTATAGACATAATCTTTGACATTGGGAGCACCCAGACTTTCAGAACTTGGGAAGTTTTCCTATTTAGATTTGTTTGTACTGTATTAGGTTAAAAATGTTCAGGACTACAACAAAAGAGCATGTTTACAAAATCCTAAAGTAGTGATAGAACACTCCATAGGTTGCATAGAATTAGCTTAAATCTATCGGATAGATGCTGGCAAGAATGGGAAGAAGTTGCTTCCTTTCACATGTGGAGGACTTGCCCAATAGTAAAAACAAAAACATACTAGCAGGAAATTCTCTCAAGGATTCATAAATTCTCTGGCGTTCTGTTCCTAAATGACCCAGTGATAATTTTCTTAACCTTGTTGTAGATAAGATAATTGATTATACTTGAATAACTCTCCCATCACCTCCCAGTAGATCAAAAACAGAAAATCAGCCATACAAATGTAAACAAATAGCATAACAGCTAATTTTTTATACATTGATAATTCCTGACATTGCTTGATAGGAGCATGAACACAGAATTTAGTATTTATTTTTGTTGATAAAGTAAACAATGATCTGGAAAGGAATATGACAAGTGAGGTTATCAGATTTGCAGATGATACAAAATTATTCAGAGTAGTTAAATCACAAGCGGATTGTGATACATTGCAGGAGGATCTTGCGAGACTGGAAGATTGGGCATCCAAATTGCAGATGAAATTTAATGTGGACAAGTGTTAGGTGTAGTACATAGGGAAAAATAATCCTTGCTGTGGTTACACAATTTTAGATTCTATATTAGGAGCTACCACCCAGGAAAAAGATCTAGGCGTCATAATGGATAATACTTTGACATCGTCAGCTCAGTGTGCTGCAGCAGTCAAAAAAGCAAACAGAATGTTAGGAATTATTAGGAAGGGAATGGTTAGCAAAACGGCAAATGTCATAATGCCTCTGTAGCACTCCATGTAGCACTCCATAATGCCTCTGTAGCACTCCATGGTGAGACCACACCTTGAATTCTGGTCGACGCATCTCAAAAAAGATATAGTTGAATGGAGAAGGTACAGAGAAGGGTGACCAAAATGTTAAAGGGGATTGAACTGCTCCCCTATGAGGAAAGGCTGAAGAGGTTAGGGCTGTTCAGCTTGGAGAAGAGACAGCTGAGGGGGAATATGATAGAGGTCTTTAATGAGTAGATGTGAATAGGTTATTTATACTTTCAGATAATAGAAGGACTAGGGGGCACTCCATGAAGTTAACAAGTAGCACATTTAAGACTAATAGAAGAAAATTCTTTTTCACTCAATGAATAATTAAGCTCTGGAATTTGTTGCCAGAGGATGTGTTTAGTGCAGTTAGTGTAGCTGGGTTTAAAAAAGGTTTGGATAAGTTCTTGGAGGAGAAGTCCATTAACCTCTATTAATCAAGTTGACTTAGGGAATGGCTTGGCCTCTGCTATTACTGGCATCAGTAGCATGGGATCTTCTTAGTGTTTGGGTACTTGCCAGGTTCTTGTGGCCTGGTTTGGCCTCTGTTGGAAACAGAATGCTGGGCTTGCTGGACCCTTGGTCTGACCCAGCTGGCAATTCTTATGACTTATGTTCTTAAACAATCTCAAACTTCTCTCTAATAAAGGGACATAAATGAACTAATATATATGTGTATGTGATTATATGCTTGTCTGCAATAATAATTATAGTGCCCTTGAATACTTATTTTTATTCATTTTAATATTTTGTTGTTGTCCATGTAAATGAGAATGTAGGAACAGAAAGATCAAAAAAATGAAAATACTCATCTGGTCTTTGTGAGATTCTACTAGTAGAATACCTTTTAATATGATAGATCTTATGATAAAACTTTTTAAAGCCATGTGAAATTAACCCAATTTTTTATTATTTTAAAAATCTCTAAGTGCTGTATATTGAGATTCCAGAGAATTGGCATCAAGAGCACAAATTTTCAAACTGTCCACATTAGCCCAAAGTCTGCACTTACTTTTTACCTGTAGCCTTTGTACCACTTCTCAAAGTGAAAGTATGTACATATTATAACTTTGAAATTTGCTGCAGAAACCATGCTCACATGCACAAAGATTTGAAAATGCAATCTACATGCATATTATTTTTCCCCAGACCTAAACACACCCTTGGGTCTACTTCTACTACTCCTACTGCTGCTACTACTTACCATTTCTATAGATGTACAAAATGGATGCAGTGCTCTACGATTATACATAAGAAGTCCATGCTTAGAGCTTACAATCTTTTCAAGACAAACAGTATAAATAAAAGGATCAGATGTGTTTGGGCTGCCTAAATACAGGTAATGGGCTTCATCTTCTCTTTGGTGGTTCCAAACTGTAGGTTTTATATATCTTGAAAGACACTATTTTATTAATCTTTACGGCTACCCCAGATCTCCAGTCCCTCTCTCCTGAAGAAGCAAATACAACTTCTTGACTCAATTGCTTTTCAGCTTCAAGTGCCCCAGTTCCTCAAGGTGTGGTTCCTGGAGCATAGGTATTTGTGATTCAGACCTCTTTAAAGCTTGCAAAATGTTACTCCTTTTCACCTGAGATACAAATCCACATACATTCTATGAGATCTAGATTTCTAGACCCACACTCATCCAGTTTGCAAATTGGTGATATCTAACAAAATCCCATACTGACTCAGTCATTCTGCAACAAGATCACCCTCACATCCCCATCCTAGGTCACAATCACTATACCTAATATACAAACTCCTTTTCAGAAAACATCTTATACAAGTTCCTTTCTGGCTTCTCTCAATTTAAGTAACAGTGAATACAGAGTGGAGCACACAATGTTTTAGCCACTTTAAGGAAGGGCAATTTTAAACAAAAGTAGATCGCTTTGAAAATTGTCCTCTGAAAATTGTCCCTTGTGCTACATAATGGGACAGTGGGAGCACTGAGAGGAGAGGATCATCTTGCTGGAGGCAGAAAAGAATCAGTGAGTAATGCTTGGGAAATCTTTTAAAACTTAAGTCAGCATGGCTTTACCCAAGGCAAGTCTTGCCTCACAAATCTGCTTCACTTTTTTGAAGGAGTTAATAAACATGTGGATAAAGGTGAACCGGTAGATGTAGTATACTTGGATTTTCAGAAGACGTTTGACAAAGTTCTAGGAAAAGTAAAAAGTCATGGGATAGGTGGCGGTGTCCTTTCGTGGATTGCAAACTGGCTAAAAGACAGAAAACAGAGAGCAGGATTAAATGGACAATTTTCTCAGTGGAAGGGAGTGGACAGTGGAGTGCCTCAGGGATCTGTATTGGGACCCTTACTTTTCAATATATTTATAAATGATCTGGAAAGAAATACGACGAGTGAGATAATCAAATTTGCAGATGACACAAAATTGTTCAGAGTAGTTAAATCACAAGCAGATTGTGATAAATTGCAGGAAGACCTTGTGAGACTGGAAAATTGGGCTTCCAAATGGCAGATGAAATTTAATGTGATAACTGCAAGGTGATGCATATATTTATTTATTTATTTATTTCGGATTTTTATATACCGACATTCTCAATACAAGTATCGAATCAGGTCGGTTTACATAGAACATTAACTGTCGCAATAAAGGCGTTACATTAAACAGCGTTTCTTAACATATATTTTCTTAACATATCACATATAAATATAACTATAAATACAACTTAAATATAAGTATAAATACAGTTTAACTTAAATATAAATATATATATAGGGAAAAATAACCCATGCTATAATTACACAATGTTGGGTTCCATATTAGGTGCTACAACCCAAGAAAGAGATCTAGGTGTCATAGGGATAACACATTGAAATCGTCGGTTCAGTGTGCTGTGGCAGTCAAAAAAGCAAACAGAATGTTGGGAATTATTAGAAAGGGAATGGTGAATAAAACAGAAAATATCATAATGCTTCTGTATCGCTCCATGGTGAGACTGCACCTTGAATACTGTGTACAATTCTGGTCGCCACATCTCAAAAAAGATATAATTGCGATGGAGAAGGTACAGAGAAGGGCTACCAACATGATACAGGGAATGGAACAGCTCCCCTATGAGGAAAGACTAAAGAGGTTAGGACTTTTCAACTTGGAGAAGAGACGGCTGAGGAGGGATAAGATAGAGATGTTTAAAATCATGAGAGGTCTAGAAACGGTAGATGTGAATCGGTTATTTACTCTTTCGGATAATAGAAAGACTAGGGGGCACTCCATGAAGTTAGCATGGGACACATTTAAAACTAATCAGAGAAAGTTCTTTTTTACTCAACGCACAATTAAACTCTGGAATTTGTTGCCAGAGGATGTGGTTACTGCAGTTAGTATAGCTGTGTTTAAAAAAGGATTGGATAAGTTCTTGGAGGAGAAGTCCATTACCTCCTTTTAAGTTCACTTAGAGAATAGCCACTGCCATTAGCAATGGTAACATGGAATAGACTTAGTTTTTGGGTACTTGCCAGGTTCTTATGGCCTGGATTGGCCACTGTTGGAAACAGGATGCTGGGCTTGATGGACCCTTGGTCTGACCCAGTTTGGCATTTTCTTATGTTCTTATATTCTTAAAAGTATTGGGAAGAAGTAAAATTATTGGGGTATATTATTTAATGTGTTTGTGTGCCTGTATTGAATATCTAGTCAGAGGGCAGGGAAAAACTAGGAGTTTGTGTATTTTGTATTAAATAGGTCATCAGAAATGCAGGCAAGACACAAGGAGTTTTGTGTGTTTTGTATTAAACAGGTAGTCAGAAAAGAGGGCAAAAAACAGACGTTTGTTTGCTTTATGTTAAATAGGTAGTCAGAAAGGCAGGCAAAAAACAGGTTTCTGTATTTGTATTTAAACAATGTCTTTGCTTTGGTGTTTACTAAATAGGATGTTGTAGAAATCCCATTCTGGAAATGATTTTCAAGGGCAATGATTCAGATGAACTGAACCAAGTCTCAGTGAACCCGGAAGATGTGGTAGCCCAGATTGACAAACTGAAGAGTAGTAAATCACCTGGACCGGATGGTATACCCCCCAGGGTTCTGAAAGAACTAAAAATTGAAATTTCAGACGTATTTTGGTTAATTTGTAACCTATCATTAAAATCATCGTTGTACCTGAAGATTGGAAGATGGCCAATGTAACCCCAATATTTGAAAAGGGCTCCGAGGTGATCCAAGAAACAATAGCCCAGTGAGCCTGTCTTCAGTGTTGAGAAATATCATGGAAACTGTTATAAAGAATAAAATTGCATGGAACAGTTGCCCTATGAGGTAAGGCTAAGGAAGTTAGGGCTGCTCAGTTTAGAAAAGAGACGACTGATGTGGGATATGATAGAGGTCTACAAAATCATGAAAGGACTTGAACAAGTTAATGTAAATCGGTTATTTACTCTCTCACATAATAGGACCAGGGGGCACGCCATGAAGTTAGCAAGTAGCTCATTTAAAACAAATCAAAGAAAATTATTTTTCACTCAGGGGCGGATTTTCAGACTCCGCGAATAGGCCTACTTTTGTTTGCGCTCCAGGCGCAAACAAAAGTACGCTGGATTTTAGTAGATACGCGCGGAGCCGCGCGTATCTGCTAAAAACCTGGATCGGCGCGCGCAAGGCTATCGATTTTGTATAGCCGGCGCGCGCCGAGCCGCGCAGCTTACCCCCGTTCCCTCCAAGGCCGCTCCGAAATCGGAGCGGCCTTGGAGGGAATCCTCTAACGCCCTCCCCTCACCTTCCCCTCCCTTCCTCTACCTAACCCACCCGCCCGGCCCTGTCTACACCCCCCCCTTACCTTTCTCCGGGGATTTACGCCTCCCGGAGGGAGAAGTAAATCCCCGCGCGCGAGCGGGCCTCCTGCGCGGCGGGCCGCGACCTGGGGGCGGGTACGGAGGGCGCGGCCACGCCCCCGGACCGCCCCGGGCCGTAGCCATGCCCCCGTACCCGCCCCCAAAACGCTGCCGAAACGCCCCCGAAACGCCGCGACGACCGGGCCCGCCCCCCCCGACACGCCCCCGACACGCCCCCCTCGGAGAACCCCGGGACTTACGCGAGTACCGGGGCTCTGCGCGCACCGGTAGACCTATGTAAAATAGGATCACCGGCGCGCAGGGCCCTGCTCGCCTAAATCCGCCCGGTTTTGGGCGGATTTAGGCGAGCAGGGCTCTGAAAATCCACCCCTCAGCGCATAGTTAAGCTCTAGAATTCATTGCAAGGGGATGTGGTTACAGCAGTTAGTGTAGCTGGGTTTACAAAATGGATACGTTCCTAGAGGAACATGATGGACCCTGGTTCCTAGAGGGCATGATGGACCCTGGTCTGACCCAGTATGGCAATTGTTATATGTGCATGAAAGTTACAAAGTCACTTCATATCTGGGCACATGCTGATAGCCATGCACCAAAGTGTGCCCGCATGCCAGTTTGAAAGTTACCGTCCCTATGAATATCCTCTAGATCAATTGTATACAACTGTTCACTGACATTTGGATTGTGTTTTTTCCAAAATCATGCTATATTTTGTCTTGCAGGCAACAGAAAATGTTCAACTAGTGAAATGAAGCAGATACGCCATCATTGAAATCTTGAATTTTAGAATCCTGAAGGACTACAAATACAACGATGAATTCTAGCCCTTGATAAAGAACGGCAAGCGTTCGAAACATGGAACCATGTCGGGCGTGTTGACAACTTTTGGCTTCAGGGATTTCACTAAGTTAGGTCACATGAACTGCACAAAGTGTTATTCAAATGAAAAATATTTTAAAAAATTGACTGATGATTAAGTATAAGGCCAATCATCTAGCAAAACTGCTTATAGGATGAAGCCTATTTAGACTGGTCAAAATCAACTTTAAGCGTCTATGTTATAATTTCACAGTACTTGTGGTATTCTGATTTTGGCAGTGTGGTATTTTATCCTAGTACTCAAATTCATCGGGGTTTACGTGAGTTATAGTTGATTGTACAACTAGTGAAAATCCACCTTAGGGATAAGAGGAATTAGGGTCAGCAGAACTTAAAATGTAAAGCTATCTTGACACTTACCCCCACTTTTCAAGTACTCTTAGTTTAAAAATATAGAAAATCTGACTTCAAATTAAGAATCAGCATCCTTGAAAATCCCAGATCAGTACTGCAGTTGAGTATTAGTGGGTATAGG
Organism: Rhinatrema bivittatum; assembly: GCF_901001135.1. Lineage (NCBI taxonomy): Eukaryota > Metazoa > Chordata > Amphibia > Gymnophiona > Rhinatrematidae > Rhinatrema > Rhinatrema bivittatum. Next base: position 169,648,885 of record NC_042620.1, read on the forward strand.
TGGTGTCTACCTATTTATTTTCACAAGCTATGAAAGCCTGCAGACTTCAGCATATAGCCCATATCTCCTGGATTTTCTGGAAATTTTCCCAGGATATCTAATTTCCCTTATGGATCCATCATCAGGTTTCCCAGTATCTTCTGAGCATGGTTCTGGAAAACAAGCAAGCAGCACGCACCATAGGAACTTTGAAAGCCTATCTGTTCTCAAACTTTGTGGTAACCCCTCCTCTTTTTCCACTTCCCCCTCTCATGCCTGTGGGATTTCTAAGGTACTTCCAAGCCTGAACAATAAATCAAATTTCTAAAGATATTCACTGTGGCACTGGACTCTTCTACCAGATAACTTTCTGTATCAGGACTATATCTTAAGTTTTTTACTACTCTAGGTTGTGTGAATATGCGTCATCCCACCCTCTACCACTTCCACCTTGAAGTGCCAATGCCTCCTCTACTACCCTTCAATAGCTCAAATCACTTTCCCAATGTTCCCCTTCCCATGGCTCTACTTTTTCTACTTCTTCCCTCACCCACAATGTGCCTCATCACTATCCTGAATCAACTGAGCTGTGTGCTCATTGTCCCTACTGTGGCCTCTCCTTCTCCTCCTATATGTGCTTCTTATCTGAAAATTAAATTTGTACTAGAGGAAGAGGGGCTACTGTGGAGATTGTAAGTACTTGCTGCTGGTTCAGTTCCCATGCTCAGAGATGGTCCACAGCTGTTCATGTTTGCGGGCAGATGCCACCTTCTCCCATGTGCAGCTCAATCACCTTCAGACAGCAACTTGGAGGCCAAATGAGAAGAGGAAGACTGTCAGTGGAGCTGCTGGCAGGGGGGATGGGGGAAACAGGAGGAGAAGGAAGAACAGTGATAAGGTAGCAGTAGTCTTGAACTGAGCCGCCTAAGTGGCCACTTGTGCTACCTAATGGGTTGTGCTGGCCTGACCTGCACTAGAAGTTTGAAGAATAGAGACAGCGATGAGGGCATTTAATAAATATAAAGGTAACCTTAATAGCAGAGTATTCTGACAAGTGAGCTACTTCGTTTAGAAAATAAAATCAGTAAAAGATGAAGCACGCTTTAATTATTTTTAAACCAACACAGCAGCTATAAGATCCAACAGGCTTTCACTTTAATATAATATTTCATTTCATTTCACAATATCTGTTGGAGCATGTTGCACATTGTCTAGAAGAAACCAAACATTTTCTAATTAGGTTTAATTTGTAAGCCTATGCTTAAACAAATGAATCAAAATCTAATTATAACTGATTGCTAAACCAAAAATTAAAACATGAACCCTGCTAGTATGCTGTATATTTACTGAATTTTATTTGACCTTGAAACACATCTTTCCTGCTGCTTCTCCTGTTTAAAATGGAGGATGTAGTCCCTAGACTAGTACTAGTGGCTTACCCTGAAACCAATGTATTTGTAAATGATGCCACTGTTTGAAAGATGGACTATAGATGTCCTTCTGTCAGTGTATACTTTCTGAAAAAAGCTGGTCATATTGCTGGTTCACTTTCACTCTTCTTGTTTGTTGCTGCTGGGGCTGATATTGGGTGTAGATTAGAAAAAGGCAAAGGACATATCTCACATTCTCCACTACCAGATGTTCTTGGGGTATGCTACTGAGTCCTACTGATATTACTTGCTGCTGCCTTCTCCTACCTATGGTGTTTAGCATGCTAGTACTAGACTCCCCAAATCTTCCTGAGCTACTAAATCTTCAATATCCTCTAGGGATATGCAGAGAAAAAATGTTTCTTTCAGTTTGTTCATTCATTTCATAGATCACTTATCTTTGTTTGGTTTAGAATAGTTGGAAAAAAAAACCTAAATGTGTTTATTCGTTCCTTTCATTTTTCATGTTATATTAAAGTCAATGGGGGAAGCAAGGCCAGTCCCATCACTAAAACCTAGGCCTGATTCCATGGCCCAGCCTGAGGCCAGGTCCCATGGTTGAGACCCAGCCCTAGGCCTTGGCCCGATACCAGGGCCCACCCTGAGAATAGGTCCCATTACTAAAGCTCAGATCTAGGCTTAAATTCAAAGCAGGGCCCAGACCAAGGCTGGGTCCCATCACTATGGCTTAAGCTTAGTACCAGGTCCTGCTGCCAAGGCCCAGGCCCAAAAGGGTGGGTCCCATAGCCAAGGCCTAAGCCTGAAGCCAGGTCCTAGGCCTGATTCTATGGTTCAGCCTCTATTTCCTGTTGCTGAGGACCAGGTCTAGTTTTACCTCTGCTTCATGGACACTCATTGAATTCATTGCTGAACCACTGTAAGCTACATTATTTATGTGTTTATTCTATAAAATACCCCCATAGAACGCTTTGCTGTAACCCATCTTAGTTATATGTCAACCAATATAGATAACATTATTTTTATGCTGTTGTATTCCAAGACACAACACAAGCTGTTGGACTTAACGTTGTTCCCATTTGTTACCATTGTTGCTAAAGCTACAGTTAGAATTAATCATGTGATATTATACTATATGTTGAAGTCATATTATTCTCGTTTCCGATTAATTGTTATTGTATGCACTATCTCTGAATTGAATTTAAAATGTTAAATAAGAAGCATTCTCGAAGTTATAATGTAAATAGGAAGGGCCCCCCCCCCCTTCCTAAAACCAAGTTACAATGTAAACCGATGTGATATTCCAGATCGAACACCGGTATATAAAAACAAATAAATAAATAAATGTCTGAAGCCAGGGCCTGGATGAAGACTGGGTGCCATCAGCAAGGCCCAGGCTTTGGCCCAGACCTAAGGCTGGGTCCCATTGCTAAGGCCAAGGCTTGACACCAGGGCTCGGCCTGAGGCCAAGTTCTGTCACTGAGACCCAGGCCTAGGCCTAAGCCTAGAGGCCCAGGATCATTCCTTCCAATCTCGTCTTTGTTCTTGGATTGCTAAAAAAATTATGCTGTCTGCAGGAATGATAGCCTGCAGTAATGTCACTGTAATGCATCCTTCCAGTGGTCAATGTCATTTTTTGGCAATCCAAAAAGAAATAAAATGTTGGAAGGCCTGGTCTTGGGCCTACAGGCCTAGACCTATTCCTGGGACTCAGCAACGGGACCTAGCCTTGGGTCAGGCCCTGGCCTTGAGTTGGGCCCCAGTGTTGGCCTAGGCCTAGACCTGGGCCTCAGCAATGGGATCCAGCCTTGGGCTTAATCCTCATAATGGGACCAAGCCTTGGTTTGAGCCCTAGCATTGGACCTCAGTCTAGGCGTGGGTATTATTGAAAGGATTCTGGCCATTGCACCTGGCCTAGGCTTCAGCAATGGGACCAAACTGAGACCCATTTATTTTTTCAATGTACAAAACTGAAAATACCCCAAAATACCCCAAAAGTTTAGGGTATTTTCGTTGGAGGCTGTTTTCAATTTGTTTCATTTACAATAAATAGAAAATATCCTCATTTGTCATGTTTTTTGCATTTGTTTCAAATGCACATCCATAATGTCCTCATACTCACAAAATCTCAAAAGTGGTTCATCTGAATTATTTATTTACTTACTTATTTATTTATTTACTTTCCTTTTTTAATTAACATTTTTCTATACCGAAATTCATGACAAGATTCATATCAGACCGGTTTACATGGAACTTAGGGACTACCTAAACATAACCAAATAACAGGAAGGCCGAAGCGCAGTTATATAAAACAAGGAGATAGAACTTGGGGGGCTAGAGTAGCCTGGACATAAAAGGATAGCAAAAAACTAGAGGTTGAGAACATATTAGAGATGTGAATCGTGTGCCAGATCGTCTTAACGATCAGATTTGGCTGGGGGGGTGGGGGGAAATCTGATCATTAAGATATGTGAATTGGAATTGTTTCCGATTCCAATTCACATCGCTAATTTTTTTTTTAGGGAGGCCTGCGCCGCTAAAAAAAAAAAAACCCACCCGACCCTTTAAATCAACCCCACCCTCCCGACCCCCCCAAAACCTTTTAAAATTACCTGGTGGTCCAGGGGGGCCTCGGGGGGCCTCAGGGAGATATCCAGGGGGGCCTTGGCGAGAGAGATCCAGGGGGGCCTCGGCAAGAGATTTCCCGTTCCCAGGCATCAGCTGTTAAAAAATAAATGGCGCCGATGCCCCTTTGCCCTTACCATGTGACAGGGTATCCGTGCCATTGGCCGGCCCCTGTCACATGGTAGGAGCACTGGATGGCCAGCGCCATCTTTAAAGATGGCGCCGGCCATCTTTACTCATCAGCCCCTATTATACTATACTCTATAATAGGGGCTGATGAGTAAAGATGGCCGGCGTCATCTTTAAAGATGGCGCTGGCCATCCAGTGCTCCTACCATGTGACAGGGGCCGGCCAATGGCACGGATACCCTGTCACATGGTAAGGGCAAAGGGGCATCGGCGCCATTTTTTTTTAGAACAGCTGATGCCTGGGAACGGGAAATCTCTCCCCGAGGCCCCCCTGGATATCTCCTCTCCCCGAGGCCCCCCTGGATCTCTCCCCGAGGCCCCCCGAGGCCCCCCTGGACCACCAGGTAATTTTAAAAGGTTTTGGGGGGGTCGGGAGGGTGGGGTCGATTTAAAGGGTCGGGTGGGTTTTTTTTCTTAGCGGCGCGGGCCTCCCTAAAAAAAAGGGTAGGGAGGGTGGGGGAGGCTAAGGGGGGTTGATTTAAAGGGTCGGGTGGGTTTTATTTTTATCGGGCCATTGGCACCATTTTAATTAGTGGCAGCCAAAATAGCACCGATGGCCTGAGAGCGGGAGATCGCGCCGGGACCCCCCCCCCCCCCCACTGGACCACCAGGTAATTTAACATTTTGGGGGGGTTCGGGAGGGTGGGGGAGGGTAAGGAATTGGTTTTAAAGGGTCGGGGTGGGTTTAGGGGTTGTTTTGGTGTGTCTGTTTTCCCGCCCTCCCCCAAATAATTCCCGTGTCCTATTTAACGATACAATACAAATGCCCCTGACGATAAATCAGGGGCATTTGTATTGTATCGTGCACTCTAACGATTTAGGACAAATTTAAAATTATCTGACGATAATTTTAATCGTTCAAAAACGATTCACATCCCTAGAACATATGTCTATACTGTGGCTGGACCGAGCGTCTAGCGAATTAGTAGATTATCTTAAGATCTCCTATAGAAAGTGCTTAGGATTAGGAAGAAATGAGGTGCATGCTATACTGATTTTAGTTTCTCTAGTGACTCACCATGTCTGATGCCACTCTCCAGTGGCTCTGCCTTCTTCTGACCCTGCAACATAGCAACAGTGGGTTGGGAGCAGGCAGATGCTCTTCCAGCTTCTTATCTAGCCTACCTGTGCCTTTCTAGCTGCTGGTTTTGCCCTCCTAAAAATCTTTACTTTGGGTAGAGGAATCCTGGTTTTCTTACTATCATCAATAGTGCTATTTGTATCAGCCCTAGGACCCTGTGGATAAAAAGCCTTTTCGCTTCCTATTCCAGTTGTTGTCAGTGTCACATCTACCCTTTACTGCCAGTGATACAGTTTGTGGAAGAGTCACCCACACACACATTGTACAAAAGATTGATTCATTTTTCCACATATAGAAGGTCATAGACCAAGGAAAAGGCTTCTGTACTTAGCTGCCAGTCACAGAGTTACTGCAGCTGTATTCCACATCTGTGAAACACTGATCTCTCTGTGCTGCAGACAGAGATAAACTTTGACCACTGTTGAATAATAGTGTAACCCTGTAACAGAGAACAAGATTACAGTGTCGCCTCTGACAAAGTGACACAGTGCCAAGCTGACAACAGGAGGCAACAGGCTACAACCCACCTTTTTTCTCTTATATTTTGCAAACTTTTTCTTTCACAGAGAAAGAGCTGCAGAATCTCTCTCTAAAATCCAGCAAACAAATAAAAGAACAAAATCATGACTGCTCAAAAGTAAATTTTGTATTCTGTTTCAGGTATTAAAAAAATGAGGTATTTACACTGGGATAGGCCGGTTAAAAATCTGCTTCACCTTGACTAGCCCTCTGTCCTTGTCCTAATATCCTGGCTCCACTTTGGCTTGCAGAGAAAAAAAAAAAGGTGCAATTTTCCTTGCCCCATATACTATAATGTATCCAAAAACAATTGAACATTTTCATACATTTTTGCAAAAAGCAAAACAAAACTGGACTCATTTTTTTAGTTTTATCCATTCATTTTAAACAAAAGTACATCCCTATTGTTTTCTTATATGTTAACTGAAAATGAAATGAAAAGAAAAACCCAATGAAATTCATTTTTTTTTTTTCATTTTGCAATGTAGCCCTGGGCCCCTAACTCAGTCTCTTGTTGCTTCTGCTGCCACTGCTAGGCCTCACCCTCACTCCCACCAACACCGCTGAAATAAAACAATTGTCCTCAGGCCTTACCCTATCTCCCCACCTCCTTTCCTCAATGAAGCTTCCCATCTATGGGATTCCAGCAGTCCAAGTGAAACAGGAGCTATCCTCCGTGGCTCTTGCCCCACTGCGGCAGGTTTTCAAAATTACCACCAGGCTACCCTGAGACTGGCAGCATCTTGTGGTATGTCTGCACATCATATGCTCATATCGCAGAATTGTACCTGCCTCAGGGCCAACCAGCAGCATTTTCAAATTGGAACCCAACAGGGACAGGATTGACTGGGGATTGGTTCTTGCCCCCATTTGTACCACTAGAACCCGATGCATAGGTAAGCTGCATCAGTGGGAGGGGAGAGGTGGGGAGAATAGATAGAAGGCCTGTGGGAGTTAATTATTTTATTTTGGTGGTACTGGGTGGGGGGGGGAGGGGTGAAAGATTGAAAGTAGGAGGCGGAATCGTACCACTTCCTTTAACATTTTTTTTCCCTTTTTCAAAAATTTGGGTTCAAACGAATGAAATTAATCAAAATAAGCATCAAAGGAAATGAAAAATGAATTTTAAAAAAATGAAAGGAAAGTACTTGCATGCACCCTCTTAAGATAAGCTGAATAATTTAGAAGTCATGCTGTTGTAGCCCACACCAAATGATGTGCTGTGCCAGTTCAATGTCTGATCAGGGAGAAGGTACAGGGAGTCTTAACAGGTACTTACATGTGGCACGGGAGTCACAAGGGTCCACGCTTCTTCATAAATTGCATTCTCCCCTTCTGTCTTACTCTCTGAAAGGAGGAGGGAAGGAAGAATACTAATTATATCAATACAGCTATTTAAGAAAGTAAGCAACATCTAACCTATTATTTTGCCTCCATCTATTATGATAAAGTTAATGCTACAGAAAGGTGTTACACACCAGCACATGAAAATGAAGCCCACCATGCTTCCATAAATTATGCCCATAAAAGGTTGTGGCATTTTAATTGTTATGTTCTCCCCATATTTAAACTTCTCCCATTCTTCCATATAAACATGAACACAGATAAACATATATTTACTGTTCCATAAATCTACTTCAATTCTGTTCTACACAACTACCTGCAGGGATAAGAAATCAAAAGTTGCTGGTGCTAGTTGATTCTATTTGCAAACAATAATAACTATAGTTTCAAGTCCTGTTAAACCTGTCTTGCTGTGAACATTGTTGAATAATAGATATATCTGGCCTTTGAAGGCAGATGACATTCCTATAAAGATATTGCTTGCCCAGGATATATTTGCATGAAAATCACTTGGGTACATACAATTATGAGTCTTTGACTAGTTGCTTTACTGACGGATAATCCTGAAAAGAAAATCAATTGTGACTTATCCATGTCTGCTCAGAAATAAACTCAGTCACTTGAATTCACACCAACACAGGCAAAGTTCATCATACTGAAAAGAAGTGTCAACACATTGTCTCATAACTATCAACCAGTCCACCATTTGGCAAACTGATATACCAAGGAAGGATATTTCAAATTTTATCAACTCAGTCCAAAAACATATTTATCATGATAAAAATCTAGTCATTGTAATGTTCCTGGAGAAAATTGGATTCTTAGCATAGTGAGGGCCATAGAGCAAAGTGGCAACAGCCATACTGGAGGAAATCACTGAAACGATGTCATTTTGGCACCATCCTCCAGGCAGATGATGCAATTTTAAACTTTCATGAACCCTGCCTTTTTTGGAAGATCCTGGAAAGGGGTATGTTGGTGGCCAGGGCAGGAGCTCCCTGGCCAAAGAAATTTTAAAGGAAGGAGGGAAGGAGAGTGAGTCTCAGTCCCAGCCCTGGCCCTGACCAGCTCCTGGTACCGGCCATGGCTCAGGACAGACCCCAGTAATAGGCAGGTCCTAGTGTCAGAATGGCTTGGGGCAGGCCCCAGCATTAGGTAGGCCTTGGCACTAGGCCAACTCAGGGCTGCTGGTGCTAATTAGGCCTTGGCACTGGCCTGACTCCTGGTAGGCCCCAGCATCAGGTAGGCTTCAGTGCCTGGCCACCTCAAGGCAGACCTTGGTGCCAGGTAGGCTTCAGCACAGGACCAGTCTCAGGCCAGATTTTTAGCCCAGGAAAGCTCTGTAAGAGCCATTGAAAGTATATTTTTTATTTTAAAAAATGCCATAAATGTAAAAATACTTGAACATTTTCTGGTATTTTCAGACAAGGCTATATGTGATTCATTCCATTTTTAATGAACTAAAAATAGCCCCATTCATTGCATTGTTGGCATTTGTTGGAAACAAATGCCCATCTCTAAATTTTGCTAGCCTGATTGTGGCTGACAATTCATCTCTTAACTTTTATTAAAACAACATGGGTATTCAAAAATTTCAGATTATTATTTAGTTGATTATATTGTTTTAACTTCTGCTATTGTCTTGTTTTTTTGTTTTGTCATTGTTTATTATTTTATTTTTGTTTATTACATATTCACAAATTTTATCCTGTATTTGTTCATTGTTTTATTGTATATGTTAATTTGCTTGTTTATAAAAGAATTTTATATGTTATTTCAAACCACTTTGGATAATCTTTATTTAAAAATTGGTATATGCACTTTCGAATTAAATTATAAGCATGTTTTTATGTGTATTTAAGATCACTGCTACTTCAAATGTAATAGTAAAGGTCAAAGAAGGAAATACACAGGGCTTAACCCTGGATTTATCAAAATGCACTAAATATCACATGTGATAGGAAAAGGGGTGTGTTTTATGGTAATAGGCAGTTTATGCTAATACCTATGTGATAAGTGCCAGAGTTGTTGTATTTCCTACATACAACCACTGGGGACCATGTTTAGTAGTTTTAAGCTCCTGGAGAGGCAGCCTAGCTGTGAGTGAGAGAGAGAGAGAACCTAGCCATAATGCTCTCACACTAGATAGATATTTATATCTCTATGGGAGGCCCACCTAGTAACTCGACGTGAGCTTTAGGTATTAGTGTAGGGGTTAGGGGCCACTTTGACATTCAAAGTGAGATGTACGAGCAGACCAGTGCTCTCTTGTGAAGATTTGATAACGTTCGGAGTGAGGAAACTCACCCAAAGATGAGATTTGTGAAATGTTCTCTCAACCTAGCTTGATGGACTCTCTACCTGGATAACATCAAGCTAGGTTGAGAGAACATTGCACAAATCTCATCTTTGAGTGAGTTTCCTCACTCCGAAGGTCATCAAATCTTCACAAGAGAGCACTGTTCTGTTTGTACATCTCACTTTGAATGTCAAAGTGGCCCCTAACCCCCTACACTAATACCTAAACCTCACCTCGAGTTACTAGCTGGGCCTCCCATAGAGAAATAAATACTATCTAGTGTGAGAGCATTATGACTAGGTTCTCTCTCTCTCTCTCTCCCTCCCTCCCTCTCCCTCTCTCTCCTGTAGGAGGGACCTGATAGCTAGGCTGCATCTCCAGGAGCTACAAACAGCATGTGCAAAAACATCACAATGCACAAGAAAGCCCTATCACATGGCTTTACACAAATGAAAAAGGTATAGTTAAAATTCACATTAAAGCTATGCAATTTGGCTTCACAAAACTGTGAGCTTGGCCAAAATATCCTCCCCCTTTTGTCATTTGCATCACCCCATGGCATTTTTGCATGCATTAAAGGCATTTTTTGCATGTGTTAAATGCATTTTTGCATGTGAAAACGCCTTATAGCACTTTGATAAATGACCCCCTTAGTTTGTAGAAACAAAGGAAGTAGAACTGTGGAATGCACAAAATTCTGATGGGATTAATATGTACATATTTCAGCTTTTCAACAGAGTAGGATTGGGGGAGAGACTATTTCACACAGATCCTCACATTCTTTTTCACATACCATGCTTTTCTACTGCTCTCTCTCTGTTATGATCACTATTGACAAGTGGCTCCCCCACCAATACCTCTCTCACTCAGGCTCTAAGGTTTGTTTTATTGGACAGAAGGGGGTTCAGAGGTAAGTCCAGACAGTAGGCCCAGTCCCTGATGCTTGTTTTGTGGGGAGGGAAGAGGGTTGTAGTGGTTCAGAAAGGCTCCAGCTGCACTAAAGGGCCTGGCACCACCATTCCTATTCAACTCACTCATTTTATACTCTCTCCTGCCCTTTGCACATGCTGCCTCACACTCGCCTGGTAGTACCTGCCCCCAAGAAAATGTGGCTTGCCAACATGAGAAAGAGAACCTCTGATGAATCTGACCTTACCCTCTGGAACATTTTACCCCTGGACATCAGACTTATACCTGATGTTCTCACCTTCAGGATAAAAACTAAAAACCTGGCTGATTATAGAAGCATTTGGTCCATGTCTAATGCTCTTTTGTTCTGTCTTCCTCAACTTAGGCCACTTGACTCATCAGGCTAGAGCTTCACAACATTAATTTACTTTATCTTACATATTGGCATCGTGTGTTGCCTGTATATGCTGCTTCCCCAATCCCGTCTCCTACCTGCTAACTACAGCCTCTGATATTCTATTAGGGTGATACAGACTGCCATTCCTCTTAGGAAGATTGATTTGATTTTGTATTACTACTGTATTTGCCCCCATTCTTATATCATTTGATTTTTATTACTGCTGTCCATTACACCTGTTCTTAGGTACCTGTTATCTTATATTTACACTTCCCATGCATTGTAAACCCCCTCGTTTATTTTGTTTGATGGTCTCAGAAGCATGCCACAGCCATTTGTAAAACCCTCTATTTCATAATATGCTCTGAACTCATCTGCTGGAAGAGCATGATATAAATAATAATGTTGATGATGATGATGAAAATGATGTGCATAGATTGTATGTTCAAGCCTACACCTGTTATTTTCTATAGAAAGTCTAACTGTACAGACCTAGGTCTTGCGAGTCAAATCTGATTGATTTCTTTGATGGGATGACCAGAGAATTGGATCAGGGGAGAGCATTGGATATAGTATCTTTGGATTTCATTCAGGCCTTTGACATGGTTCCGCATAAGCAACTTATAAATCAACTAAGCATCCTTGTATGAACCCTTTTTATACATTACTTTTACGGTATCCTGGATAAAATCACATAAAGGAGATATAGCTATGTTTCAAGGGAGGCCAGTGTAAATAAATAGCACTGGTTTACAGTAATATTAATAGAGTAATGAAAAGGAAATCTAAAGATTAGAAAAGATACAATTTTGCTTTGTAAATAATTTAATAAGAAATCTATATATTTTACCTTTGTGCAAAAACTTCCCCAAAGTGTTGAGTGGAAAATTGCACAAGAATGGTATAATTTTGAAACATTACACATCAGTTAGGTGGCAAAAAAGTGCCTAAGTTATACCACTTTTCAAAACAGACTTACGTGTATAAGTCCACTTTGAAAATTAACACACACACCATTGAAAAAATACACACACACAATTAAACTTGCAATTTGGTGCATGTAGTTTTACTGAGGGAATTTATGCGCATAATTTTTACAATGAAAAAATGGATCACACCCACATCAACTCTAGATTAATCCTATAGGGATCTGTTGTGCCCTTCAACCACTAAGTTCGAAGCTTTGGCTTCATTTTGAACTCCAAACTCACCACTGATTCTCAAATATTATTCATTACAAGTCAGCCTTTGTACTGGGCATGGCCAAACCTCTCCCTGTGGAATGCCTCTTAACTATGCATATACAAGTCCAGTGTGTGTGCATGTATTGACTGTATAAGTTTTTAAAGGGTTATTTTGGCAGATAAAGCACTACTTTACCTATAGAAGTGAAAAGTACAAAACTGGTGCATTCAAAAAAAAAAATCTGAAATCAATGGGCTAATGCTAATTTGCTTCCTTGAATATACAAAATTAAAAATGCTCATTTTACAAATAATTTGCAATAGTAAAAAGTCCAATTTTCTCATTTTTGTTTTTGAATTGAAAATGTATATTTGTAAGGAAGACAAACCTGCTTCTTTTTCAAAAGAAGTTAATTTTTAAAAAAAATTGTTAAAGTAATGGTATTTGCTAGATTAAGGTCATATAGCCAGTTTTACATATACCAGAGTCATTTATCAAATAGTGTTAGAGCCTTATCATGGGCGTTAGTGCCCTAACGCCCGCGATAACACCATAAAACCCACAATAAATAATGTGTCACAAGATGCGTATACAAATTTTTAAAATTTAGTTGAAAGGGAGAAGTTTATGAAAGCGAGGGTGTTTATCATTGTGTGCAATAGCATAACAAAGGAGAGGGAGAGGGAAAGAGAGAGAGAGCCTCTGGGGAGGCACACATATTAGTCAACTATTTATACCACTGTAGGAAGGTCAACTAGTAATTTGAGGTGAGGTTTGGTGGTGGTCTGGGGTTTGGGGACAGTTTTACATGCACAATGTAAAACTGTAGTAGTGAAGATATGATGTGATTTTGAGTGAGGAAAGGTACACAAAGATGTGATTTGCACAATGTACTCTTGACCTACTTTGATGGCAAAGGTGCAGGGAGGCAGCTGATGTGGCTGCAGCTGCAATCTTAGAGCAGTGAGTGATTCAGCTCGGCTTGGCGTCTGTCCATCTTCCACCCCTGGCAACCCCTCTTCCACCGGTTTAAAACCTTTGACCAGCCTCCCACCCACCTGACCAGGTAGGTGCGATCTACCATACCCAAATGACGGCTTCAGACCATCGGATCCGCACCTGGCAAGGAAGGTCTGGCCGTTGTCTGCTTCCTGAGACCCTGGCCTGCTCCTACCTCTCACCTGCCCGTCTGACCAAACTCCCACCAGGACCACATGACCTGCCCTGCCAAATTGCCGGCTATAGATAGTAGGATGGTGCCCAGCAGAGAAGTACTAGCCGGTGTTCACTCTTGGCCTGGAGTCAGGCCTTCAGAGGCCTGCTGCCTTCAGCCTGCATTCATGGCCTCAGCCCCTTGCTGCCAGCATGAGGCATATGGCTGCAGCCCAAATCTTTCAGCCTTGTATAAGGCCCATCAGAGGTAGGTCAGGACATTAGGATTGGGGCTGCCCAACCACCTGATTGAAGTGCTGTGCTCCTGTGCCTGCGCCCGTGCTTGTGCCCCTGCCAGCTCTTTCACCGGCTAACATGGTCTCCTGCACCGGCTCCCAGGATGAACAAAATCAGGACCTCCTGACCACTGAGGACCCTAGTAGACAGAAATCTACAGAAAGCCCTAGTAGATAGTATACAGAAGACCCCACAGGAATCCAGAAGACCCTGAAGACCCAATAAGAATCCAGAAGACCCAGGAAACCCCATTAGAAGAACCCAGAGGACCCCAAAAGACACAGAGCTCCCCACCACTACCTAACACCTGAGAACTATACCTCAGTAACATCTGAGGACCCCAGGATACACTGAGGTCCCCAGAGGACCTAGAGGACCCTAGAAGGCCCAGAGGAGCCCAGAGGACACCACTACCTAACACCACTCGTGAGAGCTATATCTCAGTTACACCTGCGCAAGTGCTCAATGTAACCATTGCATCGACCTACAGTGCTCTGCCATTTGCTCCAAAAATCAAACATGGAATTAAAAAACAGGATATTACCAATAACAGGATAAGGGAAAAATGGCGACCTTATAAACAACAAAAACAAAAATCCAAACTCTACTAAAAAAACTCTGCAACGCAAAACAAGCACTAAAAACCAAAGTATCAAAACATGCCTACTATTCACCCTTCTACTGAATGCACACTATTTCAAGAAAAATCCCATTTATCAATGATATTATCAATTACCAACAACCCTAAATATTCTGCATAACTGAAATCTGGCTATATGACAAAGACAATGTACTACTAAACCATCATATCCAAATTACAATCTATTCCATATACCATGACAAAAAAGAAAATGAGGTGGTTTACTAATTATCTGCAGAAAGGAACTCAAATTAACACTTAAGAAAACTGAAATCTACCCTCCCTACGAAGAAGCCATTTTAAAATTAAAACAAATTAACAATGGATTGATATACTGCCTTCCCTGCCTACTCTTAAAGGACTGTATACCCTTAATTGAACTTTTCATATATGAATTCCCTGCACCAGAGACAACAATAATACTAGGAGACTTTAATCTTCATGTAAATGATTCTCCACAATCCAACTCTTGTGATATGTTCCTAGAAGCAATGGAAGCCCTAGGATGGACTCAATATATCTCTGAGGCCTCACAGAAAGCAGGTAATACTCTCAACCTCATATTCACAAATTCTAATAATTATAATATAAGTACTAAACACAAAATAATTCCTTGGTCTGACCACCATCTAATTAAAGCAGATCTAATATATAAAAAACATTCAGTGATTAGCTCTGAAATCAAAACCGCTCAAACATACAGAACAAAAATTAAAACTGACACACTAACTAATGTATTAGAAACCAAAATAAACAACCTAAATCTAAACAGCTGCGCTGAGGCATTTGATTGGTGGGGAAAAATGATCAAGGAAATAGCAGACCAGTATAACCCACTCCAAACCAAAACTTCAAACAAAAATTATGATAATCTAAAAAAAATGAACTCCTTGTACAATGAAGAACTGAAAGAAACAAAAAAACCCTGAGAAAACCTGAAAAACTCTGGCAAAAAAAAATGACAGGTGAATACCTAAGAAGATACAAATCATACCTCTCATACTACAGAAAACTAACGAATAAATTCAAAAAAGACTACTATGCAAAACAAATACACAGAGTTGTTTTCAATTCAAAACATGTTTGAAACAGTTAAAAGTCTAATAAAAGACCCTTCTGCACTCCAAACTTTGAACAATAATTTCTCAAAAACTTCATCTAATGAATATGCTACAGCATTAACTGAAAAAATACAGAGATTGAAACAGCAAATCACCTATACCTACCCTATTAACAAATCAGATGACCTTAATGCTCATGCTAATTTGTCATCATTTGACATAGTATCAAAACTGGAGATAAACAAAATCATAATTAAACTAAAACCAGCTACTCATCCACTTGACCTGATTCCTGCCTCTTCGCTGAAAGAAGTAAACCAAACCATAACCCCTACAATCATAATAATAGTCAACCTTGCCTTGGCAGAAGGACATATGCCCAATGGTCTAAAACTGGCAGTTATAAAACCAATCTTAAAAAATAAATTAGGAAGATCTGATGACTGGGACAACTACTGTCCAATCTCCAATTTAGCCTTCATCACAAAAATTCTTGAAAAAGCAGTGCTTACCCAATTAGAGTCTCATCTAGAAGACAATAAAACCCTGCATGTTAACCAATTTGGATTTCGGAAGAATCGCTCAATGGAAACTGTTCTATAATCCCTAACTAACCCTATATTATGAGGCTTTGACACTAAAAAATCTTACTGCCTAATGCTGATGGATCTCACAGCAGCCTTTGATGCTGTTGACCATAATCTACTTTGCCAATAGTTGAGAAAGATAGGGATCGAAGGAAATGGTTCACCTCATTTCTTGCAAACATATCTTTCCAAGTTCATCTCAACATCACTTATCAAACACGTTCCAATGATCAACAGGTGTTCCACAAGGATCAGCACTTTCTGCAACTCTATTCAATATCTATATGCTGCCTTTGTGCAAATTACTAACAGACCTAGGAATAAAATTATTTTTATATGTTGATGCTTTGCAATTCTATATCCCACTAACAAAATCATGTGAAAAAACAGCATCACTTATCTCTGAATATATGGCTACAATAAAAGAAAAACTTGCACAAATGAAACAATCAATGAACTCCAAATAACAGGAATAATTTGTCTGAACTAAAACCCTCCAAAATCTACTCCACCAGGTATAGATCTCAGAAATTGCTAGTTAATCCCAGCAACTCAAGAAAGAGATCTAGGAGTTCAAATTGATGAAAACTTAACAATGAAAGCCCACATTAGCAAACTGATCAAATCTGGTTTCTATAAGTTATGAATCTTGAACAGACTAAAACCTCTACTAAACACTGCAGACTTTAGAATGGTATTACAATCTCTAATATTCTCAAACCTTGATTACTGTAATTCCCTACCTCTGGGACTTCTGACTAGTCACCTAAAATCTCTGTCACTACTGCAAAATACTGCAGCTAGACTACTGTCTGGAACTAGGAAATATGACCACATTACCCCAACTCTGATTCTGCATTGGCTCCCTGTTCAATCAAGAATAATCTACAAAGTACTCACAATAAAATTTAATAATATTTATCAGAACAATGATCTGATGGGAATAATATTTAAACCACATACTTCACCATGAATGCTCAGTTCACAAAACAAAGGCCTCCTAGAAATTCTGACCATAAAAAATTCTCATCTAACACAAACAAGAGAACGAGCAATTTCAGTCGCTGGCCCAACACTGTGGAACTCCATGTCAGAGGACCTGCAAACAATAACAGACTTTAAAAAATGTAAAAGTGAGTTAAAAACTTGGCTATTCATTAATGCCTACTGTCTGACAGAAAACTCCTGTTCGCCATGAGTCTGATAAACTCCTGTTCGCCATTAGTCTCACAACCAGAACTGTCGTAACCAATTCCCCCTACACTTGACCCTTCTATTGCCCAGCTGTTTTTCCTTAAATGTATCTGTCTTTGCACCCTCTGTCCCTAAATGATTCCTTAGTTTCCTACCTATACATTTGCCTACCTCAGTTTTATAGTATTTTTTTATGAATGTCAAACCTGTACACCATTGTGAACTAGTGATTCTTACATGGAATGATGTCATATAAACACATACATACATACATAAATAAATAAACAAACATTTGCTATATTACTATGTTAACTAAGCTTTTCTGTCTGAATGCAAATCCTTTTTGAATGCCTGTTTAACACATTTGATAGGATATCCTCTAGCTATAAATATTATTGTACTTCCAGCATGAAACATTTGTCATTGAAAATACCATAAAAAATGTTTATGTGCAAACATATAATTGTGTATTCTTAGAAGTATAAGTCATACTTTTATATCCATTCAAAGGTTAATATTATTCTTGAGAAAAATAACTGTTCTTAATACTTAATCAGGGACCATCCATTGTTAGTAAACATGTTTGGAACCAGCATGCTCTCCCATGCCTTCCCTATTCCCATGTATCTGTAAAAACTCCTTTAGTTTGTATTGTTTCTGTTAACCTGTTGAAAGGGTACAAGGGTACTTAATACTACACATACTAGTGACCAAAACACATGACTCTGCTTCTGCCAGTCATTTTATAATTTGAAGGGTACAGTATGAGGTCTTACCTTTGTTCTTACCCAAGTTCTTACTGGAAAACCATCACCCATAGTCTCCATGATTTTCTTTCTTTTGACCCATGTATTTTTCTAGAAGTGGACATTTCTTGAATCTTCATTCAGTGGGTAAAAAATTAGAATATTACCAGCTGAGACAAATCTTTACTTACTAGATTTGAGAACTTGTGACCTTGTTTTGCTGAGATGTTTTCTCTATAAAGTAAAATGGAATCCTTTTTTAGTATATACCACCAAGAAACAATAAGACACAGAGACCCAAATGTTTCATCTCTATTCTTCTTAAGTACTTAACCTGTGAAGATGAAATTAACTTTCATTCAGTCATTTAAATTCACCTCACTGAGAGAGCTGGGAAATATTAATATTACTTTAGTTCAGAGTAATGAAGAAACTAGGAAATTTTAATAAAGGAAGAAAAGTCTAATTAGCATATCTAAATGAAGTGTGTGAGAGATAAGAACAGGATATAATAGCAATCAGAAAAAAAAAACTACAAGGATGTACATGTTATTCTGCTATGGTTCTTATCAAAGTAGTTATTGCAAGTTAGATAGTATAAATCTCAACCTCATATAAAATATAAATAAGTGCTTTGCACATATTCTAAGGAAATAAGGTTTGGAATGAGGATTAGAACTGACAACAGCTGACTCCAAATGATAAATCTCCACTAACTGGGGAAGTAGTAGGGATGGATGTACAGAGGAAAAAAAAAGTGTTTGGTTCATTCATTCATTTCATAGGACACCTATATTTGTTTCATTAGCTTCAAATGAAAAAAAAGTTTGTTTTATTCATTCATGCATTCGTCATTATAATCAAAGGGGGAAACAATGCAGCCCCTATTGGGCTCAAAAATTATAATTTTCTAATCATTTTAATGAAATTGGTGGGTATACATCATCAGAAGGGTAAAGGTGTGCCAGCAAATCAAGGCTATGTCAACATGGCACCAAAAGTGGCATGAAAAGCCTAAGGTACTGAAAAGGGGCACCAGGAGTAGTAGGAGTTCTCCAGGTCACCATCAGAGGAGCAAAGAAGCAGCTAGAGTGGGAAGAACACCATATGGCTTCAAAACTGTGGCACAAACAAGGTAGCACAAGGGCCTCATTTTCTAAATGAGGGAGCACTGGATGGCCGGCGCCATCTTTAAAAATGGTGCGGGCCATCCAGTTCTCCTACCATGTGACAGGGGCCGGCCAATGGCACGGATACCCTGTCACATGGTAAGGGCAAAGGCCATCGGCGCCATTTTTATTAGTGGCAGCCGACAGCCCGAGAGCGGGAGATCACTCCCGGGACCCCCACTGGACCACCAGGTACCTGTAAAAAGTTTTTTGGGGGGGGTCGGGAGGGTGGGGGAAGCTAAGGGATTAATTTTAAAGGGTCGGGGTGGGTTTTTTGTTTATCGGCTCGGGCGCAGTCGATAAACAAAACCGCGATTGGGCCAGATAAAAAAAAAACCACGATGTGAATCAGAACCGGAATCAGAACAGATTCCGGTTCCGATTCACATCTCTATCCAGTATACTGCTTACAACAGTGGCCAAGCTAGGTCACAAGTACCTGGCAGAATCCCAAGAGATAAATAGATTCCAAGCTGCTTATCCCAAAACAGGCAGTGGATTTCTGTAACTCTATCTTAATAATGGTTAATGGACTTTTCCTCCAGGAACCTGTCCAAACCTTTTTAAAACACAGCTACACTAATCACTTTCACCACATCATCTGATAATGAATTCTAGAGCTTAATTATGCATTGATTAAAAAAATATTTTCTCTTATTAGTTTTAAATGTGTTACCTAGTAACTTCATTCTGTGTCCCATGGTCTTTATACTTTTCAAAAGACTAAACAACTGGTTAACGTTTACTTGCTCCATTCACCTCATTATTTTATAGACCTCTATCATATCTCCCCTCAGCTGTCTCTTTTCCAAGCAGAAGAGTCCTAAAGCCTTTAGTCTTTTTTCATAGGGGAATTGTTTCATCCCCTTTGTCATTTTGTTTGCCCTTCTCTGTACCTTTTCTAATTCTTCTATATCTTTCTTGAGATATGGTGACTAGAACTACACACAATACTCATAGAAACATAGAAACATAGAAATGACGGCAGAAGAAGACCAACCGGTCCATCCAGTCTGCCCAGCAAGCTTCACACATTTGTTCTCATACTTAACTGTTTCTCTTGGCTCTTAGTAACCTTATGTTCTAATTCCCTTTTCACCCCCCACCATTAATGTAGAGAGCAGTGCTGGAGCTGCTTCCAAGTGAAATATTAAGTTTGATTAGTTGGGTAAGCGGCAGCATAGCTCTCTGCCATGAAGCAGAGGGCAATGCTGGAAATGTGTGAAGTATCAGTTTTTCTTTTCCCCTGTCATTGAAGCAAGGAGTCATGCCGGACATGCACCGAAAGTGAAGAATGCCTTGAAAGTCACATTAACTATCATCAAATATTGAAAAGCCTAATAATTGGTAATACCTATAAGCCCATGAACCCATCCCTGTTTTTTTTCTTTTTTTCTTTTCTTTTTTTAATTGGGAGATGGATGCCCTTCATCCTTCTACTCTGTGAAGGTGGACACCTACCACCGGCCACTGGCATCCCGCTCCGTTAATGCCTCTGTGGCTACTGCCGCTCCATGCAGTGTTTTACTACCTGCTCTTTATATGCGTCCTCTAGAACTGATGGATCCCATCCCTGGGTTTTTTTATTATTTATTTAATTGGGAGATGACAGCCCTCCATCCTTCCGCTCCGTGAAGGTGGACACCTACCACTGGCCACTGG
The DNA here is from genome assembly GCF_901001135.1 of Rhinatrema bivittatum. Classification (NCBI taxonomy): domain Eukaryota; kingdom Metazoa; phylum Chordata; class Amphibia; order Gymnophiona; family Rhinatrematidae; genus Rhinatrema; species Rhinatrema bivittatum. Next base: position 169,669,308 of record NC_042620.1, read on the forward strand.
CATCCCGCTCCGTGAATGCCTCTGTGGCTACTGCCGCTCTGTGCAGTATTTTACTACCTGCTCTTTATATGGACACCTACCACTGGCCACTGGCATCCCGCTCCGTGAATGCCTCTGTGGCTACTGCCGCTCCGTGCAGTATTTTACTACCTGCTCTTTATATGTGTCCTCTAGACCTGATGGATCCCATCCCTGTTTTGTTTTTTGTTTTTGTTTTTTATTTAATTGGGAGATGACAGCCCTACATCCTTCCGCTCCATGAAGGTGGACACCTACCACTGGCCACTGGCATCCCGCTCCGTGAATGCCTCTGTGGCTACTGCCGCTCCGTGCAGTATTTTACTACCTGCTCTTTATATGCGTCCTCTGGACCTGATGGATCCACAATATTTATCCCATGCCCCTTTGAAGTGCTTCACAGTTTTGGACTTCACCACTTCCTCCGGAAGGGCATTCCAGGCATCCACCACTCTCTCCGTGAAGAAATTCTTCCTGACATTGGTTCTTAGTCTTCCTCCTTGGAGCCTCAGCTCGTGACCTCTGGTTCTGCTGATTTTTTTCTGTTGGAAAAGGTTTGTCATTGTCTTTGGATCGTTAAAGTTTTTCAAGTATCTGAAAGTTTGAATCATATCACCCCTGCTCCTCCTTTCCTCCAGGGTGTACATATTTAGATTCTTCAATCTCTCCTCGTATGTCAACCGATGAAGACCCTCCACCTTCCTGGTCGCCCTTCTCTGTACCGCCTCCAACTTGTCCTTGTCTCTTTGTAGATACGGTCTCCAGAACTGAACACAGTACTCCAGGTGAGGCCTCACCAAGGACCTGTACAAGGGGATTATCACTTCCCTTTTCTTACTCGATATTCCTCTCTCTATGCATCCCAGCATTCTTCTGGCTTTTGCAATCGCCTTGTCGCATTGTTTCGCCGACTTCATATCATTAGACACTATCACCCCAAGGTCTCTCTCCTGCTCCGTGCACATCAGCCTTTCCCCCCCCATCGAATACAGTTCATTCGGATTTCCACTCCCCAAATGCATGACTTTGCACTTCTTGGCATTGAATTTCAGCTGCCATATCTTCGACCACTCTTCCAGCTTCCTTAAATCCCGTCTCATTCTCTCCACTCCTTCCGGCGTGTCCACTCTGTTGCAGATCTTAGTGTCGTCCGCAAAAAGACAAACCTTACCTTCTATCCCGTCCGCAATGTCGCTCACAAAGATATTGAACAGGACCGGTCCCAACACCGATCCTTGCGGTACACCACTTAAAACCGCTCTCTCTTCAGAGAAAGTTCCATTTACCATCACGCATTGTCTTCTGTCCGTCAACCAGTTTGCAATCCAGGTCACCACTTCGGCACTCACTCCCAAGCTTTTTGTTTTATTCACCAGTCTCCTGTGCGGAACCGTATCAAAAGCTTTGCTGAAATCCAAGTAGATGACATCTAGCGCTCTTCCTTGATCCAATTCCTTGGTTACCCAGTCGAAAAAGTCAATCAGATTTGTCTGACAGGATCTTCCCCTGGTGAATCCATGCTGCCTCTGGTCCATCAATTCTCCGGACTGTAGATATTTCACTATTCTCTCTTTCAACAGTGACTCCATTACTTTTCCCACCACCGAAGTGAGGCTAACCGGTCTGTAGTTACCAGCCTCTTCTCTGTTCCCACTCTTGTGAAGCGGGACCACCACCGCTCTTCTCCAATCACTCGGCACCACTCCCGTTTCTAGGGATCTATTGAACAGGTCACACAGCGGACCCGCCAGCACATCTCTGAGCTCCCTCAGAATCCTTGGATGAATCCCATCAGGCCCCATGGCTTTGTCCACTTTCAGATTCTTTACTCAAGATGTGGTTGCATCATGGAGCGATTCAGAGACATTATGATATTCTCTGTTTTATTCTCCATTCCTTTCCTAATAATCCCTAGCATTTTATTTGCTTTCTTGGCTGCTGCTGCACATTGAGAAGAACATTTCAATGTATTTTAAATGATGACACATAGATCCTTTTCCTGACTGGTGTCTCCTAATGTGGAACCTTACATTATGTAGCTATAATTTGGGTTACTCTTCCCTAAGCTCAAAATTTAAAAGCCCTGCGTGCGAAAAAATCAGGGGTTATGCGTGTGGCCGGGCCCTGCACACGCTGCACGCATTTTCGAAAGGGCCCAGCCACGCGCGTAACCCCCCGTTATGAGCAAGTTCTGGGCTTGAAGAAAGGGGCAGGCCAGAGGTAGGGGCAGAGTGGGAGCAAGGCAAGGGCAGGCCAGGACAGCGCCATTAGACACTGTCTCGGGGAAGTGCGTGCCGGAGTTTACTTCTGCTCTGGAGGAGCAGTATTAAAAAAAAGAAAATTGGGCATAGATAGGTTTAGTTTAGGAGTTGGGGAGGAGAGGGGAAGAGGGAGGAAAGATAAGGTTGGGGTTAGGGAAGTTCCCACCCAGTCTGCTCCTTAATTGAAGCGGACTGGGAGGGAACTGGGAAAAAGGCTGATCACGTCGCTATGCATAACTGAAAAAAATCCCACCCTGCGTGCGCAAGTGGGGCACATGCTCACACATGCCGATTATAAAATCGGGTGTGCATACGCGTGGATATCATATTTTATAACGTGCGCGCGGTGATGCGTGCATGTTCTAAAATTGGAGTGTCCATGTACAGGCGCCGGGAACCGCACACACATGGATGCCTGTGTGCGCCTTTTAAAATCGGCCTCTAAGGGCATCACATTGCACTTGTCCAATTTGAATTTCATTTTCCATTTCAAAGCCCAATCTCCCAGATTTGCAATGTTCTCTTGCAATTTCTCAAAATTCTTTTGGGATTTAACAACTTTGAATAATTTTGTCATCTGCAAATTTGACCACTTCACTTGTTCCCATTTCCAGGTATTTTTAAAAAAGTGTTCCCAGAACATATCCCTGGAGCACCCCACTATCCATCTTTTTCCATAGGGAAATTTTACCCTTTAGCCCTACTCTCTGTTTTCTATCTTTTAACCAGTTGGCAATCCACAATACGACAATGTCCCCTATCCCATAACTTTTTAATTTCTTAATAAGTCTGTCATGAGGGACTTTGTAAAATGCTTTCTGGAAATCCAGATACACTATAACTACTGGACCAGGCCCCAGACCGGAACATGGCGCGCCAGCAGCCGGCTCGGCACGCGCAAGTTACGCCTGCCTCGGGCAAGCATAACTTTTGGAATAAAGGGGGGGGGGAATTAGTTAGGGCCGGGGGGGTGGGTTAGATAGGGGGAGGGAGGGGAAGGTGGGGGGAGGTGGAAGGCGCGTGCCGACTCCGGATTTTAAAAGATATGCGCGGCTACGCGCGTATCTATTAAAATCTGGCGTACTTTTGTTTGCACCGGTCACACGAACAAAAGTACGCACGGGCGTAGTTTTTTAAAAATCTACCCCCAAATGTTTTATCTTCCAGTATTAGTCTTACTCATTACTCCTCCTTGCCTTATTCTTATTCAAGAGCCACCATGAGCAACAAGAGAAATATATAAAACAAAATAAATCAAAGAACATATCATCAGTCTGTGTGCACTGTTCAGGCTTAGCATGAGCTCCAATTTTAATGGGTTTATATTAAAGAATCTTATAAAATAAAGGTAGATGCTGGTACTGTAGAATATCTTAGAATATTTTATTGAGAAATTGCATTGAATGATATACTATTTGCTTACAATACTTCAAAATATCGGTACACCTGGTCTTCTCTTAACACTTATTGAGAGCAAGCTAACATATATTTGTGGGACCTCTCTTCTCAGGGTCATGGTATATTTACCAGACTCATGGTTCTGGGTCCATTTTACTTTATATTTTTTTGTTATTTGTTTGTCATTTTTCACCATTTGCTTAACCATGGTTGATTGTGGTATATGGCAATGGGAATGGATATTGGTAACTAGAGCAATTTATCAACAAATGGTCCTCTTCCTTTCCCCTATAGAAATAAACAGTTTGGTTATTTGCTGCATGTTGTGACATTTACAAATTCATTTTCCTCTAAATTGGTTCTGTAAACTTGAACCAAAGATAACTCAGATCCCCCTCTCAACTCCCTCCCCCCCCCCCCACCACCACACACATTTTCAGTATGCATGTGTTCCTTACTGTTTGTATTTTAGATCTCCGTTGAAATTAGAAAATATTGCACATTAATCACATCTGTGGAAGGAAAATGATCCTATTAAATAAATTGTGAAAGTAAAAGTTAAAAAAAATAAGCCATGGATGCAGAATCTTACCAGCTAGTTGAAACACAGCAACCTCCACGTCCATACTAGGATAATATATATTTTTTAAGACATGAAAAGCGCTCTCCTGGGAAATCCTTTCTTACAGCTTGCATAATGCTATCTTTTTATACCAACATAGATCCATATTCTCTTCTCTTTTTCCATTGCTTTTTATTAAAACATCTCCTGTCAAAGGTTTACCACCTCCTGATTTTGATTTCCTCTTTCCTTTAATAAAAATTGGAAGCTAAAATTGGAATATGAGTGTGGGCTGTGCCACATGTGGCATTTAAAAGTCAGCTTGCAGAACAGAATGAAAGCATAAAGATTTATAAGGGTGATTTCTTATATTCCAATAATTCAACAAACCAAATAATAAGTGTTTCTATAAAAAATTGTACTATTTATTTTCTAAATTATATTGATTAAATAAATACCAACCATACACTATGCCATATTTTAAAATAGTACATGACAAGTACTGAACTAATCCTACTTTGACAGAAACAGAAAATTTGTGGACCAGTTGCCCATCTTGACTTTATTCACTGGAGAAGGCCAAACTGATCAAACTGATTTGCTATTTTAGTTTAAGAAAGTGAAGATTCACAACTGAAAACTGATGCAATAAATTGAATCAGTTGACTATCCTATATGTAATCAAAAATACAAAAAACAAATCAGATGCACAGGGACTAAAAGCATCAAAAAAATGTATATATCTATAAAAAAGCTTTTATATCTTAAATCACTACTAACAAAGGAACATGGTATCAAACTACTAGGTGCATTGTTTTAATCCACTGTATCTTGCCCACAATGGGCTTCAGACAGTATCAGTATGTGACACATTATATTCATATCATGTACCAAAGTTCCTTTAAAATCACCTGAAAAATTGTTAATATCAAAAATATCCTAACAAAACTATATTTAATTTATATATATGGTACTTAAAGGGAAAGAAACTATTTGCATTCAAATCATTCAATAACAAACTGAAAGCTATACTTAGTAGAGATGTGCTTCGGGTAAAAATTTTGTGTCAGGTTTCGTTTCGGGCCCCCCCTCCCATGGGAATTTCATTTTTCCCGTTGTTCGGTGTGTTTTTTTTGGGGGCCCAAATTTTTGGGTTAGCACGCACTAACTCAAAAATGAATTTTTTCCGAAATTTTGGAAAAAAGTCAATCGTTTTTCGGTTCTCCCGAACCACTCTGAATTAGGCAATTTCATTGACATTGCCTATTCAGGAAAAACAATTACACATCCCTAATACTTAGCTCTACGACGGTGTGAACTAAGTCATCTGCATCAATGAACACAGCCATGTCTTGGCATCATAAGATGCCTTCCTCAGCGGTTCATTGCGATCACATCAAAACACTGCACTGATGCTAAGCTCCAAATGGCAAAACCAGCTTTCTGAGTCCCTGCGCCTCTGATTTGTTTTTTGTATTTTTGACAATTTTGTGGGAGGTGTTGCTCTTTGTTTTGTTATCCAGTGGGGCAGATTTTAAAAGTCCTGTGCGTGTAAATCCAGCCGGACATACGTGCGCAGGGGACTTGCACGCCGACGCACCTATGTTGCATAGGCCGCCAGTACGCGCAAAGCCCCGTGACGCGCGTATGTCCCGGGGCTTTGCTTGGGGGGGTGTGTCAGGGGCGTGTCAGGGGCGGTGCAGCATTCGGGGGTGTTCTGGGGGCGGGGCTGTGGGCGTGGTGCCGGCCCGGGGGTATTCTGGGGGCATAGCCAAGGCCTCCAAACTAGCCCCTGGGCCGGGGAATGGCGCACCAGCAGCCAGCCGGTGCGCGCAAGTTACGCCTGCCTTGGGCAGGCGTAACTTTCTGAACAATGGTAGGGGAGGGATTTAGGTAGGGCTGGGGGGTGGGTTAGGTAGGGGAAGGGAGGGGAAGGGAGGGGAAAGTGGGGGGCCAGAATAAAAGTTCCCTCCGAGGCCACTCCGATTTCGGAGCGGCCTCAGAGGGAACGGAAGCAGGCTGCTCAGCTCGGCGCGTACAAGTTGAACAATTGTGCACCCCCTTGCACGCGCCGACCCTGTATTTTATAACATGTACACGGCAGCGCGCGCATGTTATAAAATTGGCCGTAGATTTGTTCATATCAGGTTGCACGAACAAATCTACGCCCACACATAACTTTAAAAATCTACCCCTATATGTATAGCTGTTGGTTATGAAAGTCTTTAAGAGGTAGTTTCTTGGATACTGTATGAATAGCTATAACTGCACATTATGTAATGCATAATTTGCTATTGATGATACTACTAATAACTATTCTACTACAATTTACCACTTCTATAGTGCTCTTCGATGTATGCACTAGGGATGTGAATCGTTTTTGAACGATTAAAATTATCGTCAGATAATTTTAAAATCGTTCTAAATCGTTAGAGTGCACGATACAATACAAATGCCCCCGATTTATCGTCAGGGGCATTTGTATTGTATCGTTAAATAGGGCACGGGAATTATTTGGGGGAGGGCGGGAAAACCGGCACACCAAAACAACCCCTAAACCCACCCTGACCCTTTAAAACCAATTCCTTACCCTCCCCCACCCTCCCGAACCCCCCCAAAATGTTAAGTTACCTGGTGGTCCAGTGGGGGGGTCCCGGCACGATCTCCCGCTCTCGGGTCATCGGCGCCATTTTGGCTGCCACTAATTAAAATGGCGCCGATGGCCCGATAAAAAAAAAAAAAAACACCCAACCCTTTAAATTGACGCCCCTTAGCCTCCCCCACCCTCCCAACCCTTTTTTTTTAGGGAGGCCCGCGCCGCTAAAAAAAAAAACCCACCCGACCCTTTAAATCGACCCCCCCTCCCGACCCCCCCAAAACCTTTTAAAATTACCTGGTGGTCCAGGGGGGCCTTGGGGGGCCTCGGGGAGAGATCCAGGGGGGCCTCGGGGAGAGGAGAGATCCAGGGGGGCCTCGGGGAGAGATTTCCCATTCCCAGGCATCAGCTGTTCTAAAAAAAAAATGGCGCCGATGCCCCTTTGCCCTTTCCATGTGACAGGGTATCCGTGCCATTGGCCGGCCCCTGTCACATGGTAGGAGCACTGTATGGCCGGCGCCATCTTTAAAGATGGCGCCGGCCATCTTTACTCATCAGCCCCTATTATACTATACTCTATAACAGTGTTTCCCAACCCTCTCCTGGAGGCACACCTAACCAGTCAGGTTTTCAGAATATCCATAATGAATATGCATGAGAGAGATTTGCATACATTGGAGACCCAGGGTATGCAAATCAATCTCATGCATATTTATTGCGGCAATCCTGAAAACCTGACCGGCTAGGTGTGCCTCCAGGAGAGGGTTGGGAAACACTGCTCTATAATACTGATGAGTAAAGATGGCCGGCACCATCTTTAAAGATGGCGCCGGCCATCCAGTGCTCCTGGATGGCCCTATTATACTATACTCTATAATACTGATGAGTAAAGATGGCCGGCGCCATCTTTAAAGATGGCGCCGGCCATCCAGTGCTCCTACCATGTGACAGGGGCCGGCCAATGGCACGGATACCCTGTCACATGGAAAGGGCAAAGGGGCATCGGCGCCATTTTTTTTTTAGAACAGCTGATGCCTGGGAACGGGAAATCTCTCCCCGAGGCCCCCCTGGATCTCTCCTCTCCCCGAGGCCCCCCTGGATCTCTCCCCGAGGCCCCCCAAGGCCCCCCTGGACCACCAGGTAATTTTAAAAGGTTTTGGGGGGGGGTCGGGAGGGGGGTCAATTTAAAGGGTCGGGTGTTTTTTTTTTTATTAGCGGCGCGGGCCTCCCTAAAAAAAAAATTAGCGATGTGAATTGGAATCGGAAACTATTCCAATTCACATATCTTAACGATCAGATTTCCCCCCCCTCCCCCCAGCCGAATCTGATCGTTAAGACGATCTGGCACACAATTCACATCTCTAGTATGCACCACTGTACAAAAACACATGCGTGACAGTCCCTGCTCAGAGCTTACAATCTAATGAAAACAAACATAAAGAGACTTTGGGAATCTCTACATTCCTCCTTGTGTACTCTGCTCATTAGACAAATCTATCTGTATCCTTTTCCTGTACCGCCAGTTCCTGACTCCACGCTTTCCACCTGGTTGTGCCATGTGATTGGAATAGTCTTCACAAACTGGTGTGTCATGCTCCCTCTTTCACTGTGTTTAAATCCCATTTAATGACTCACCTTTTTTGAGGCTGCTTTAAACCTTAGGCCTGATTGTCTGCTTTTAGATTCATTAACTAATTTTCTTTTCCTTGTATTATTCTTTTTAACCATTGTCTTACTTTATGAAATGCCCCAAGTCTCTTGTCCTTTATGTTTATCTTATGATATTGTATGCTCTATAAGCAGGGACTGTCTTTTTTGTATGTGGGATAATCGGGAGTTAAGATTTGAAAACAGCTTCAAAATGGTGGGTTTTTAGACTGAATTTGAATAAGGCAAGAGAGGAAACATGACACATCAACTCAGGAAGTTGACTCCAAGCATAAGGTGCAGCCAGATAGAAAGTAGGGACTTGTGAATTGGTGGTAGAGGAGAAGAATACAGATAAGGGTGACTTCTCTGAAGAGTGGAGTACATGAGGATGGTTGTAGGAAAAGATAACAAAAGAGATATAAGAAAGTATAAGCTGCGTGAAGGCTCTTATATGTACTTTTAAGAGGAGCTTGAACTGTATGTGGAAATAGATAGGGATCCAATGTAGTGAGAAGAGGTGTTATATGGGGTAGTCCATCAGACCCATAGGGAGTTCACCACAAAAGTAAAAAGGGCGGAGTGAGGGCATTGAGCAGCGACGGACGCAACAATATATATAGATATGTATATACAGGGTGGCCCATGGAAAAGTAGCCTGCTTCCAAAGCACTGGTATTGGAGGTGGGCTACTTTTCCATGGGCCATCCTGTATATATACACAGCAACTACTTTTTCTACTGGGTGTCATGGTGTACTTATTATTGAGATGGGCAGCACCTGAGGGTAATAACTGTTGGACCCAGCTTCAGCTGATAGGCAAATTCTGATGACTGGCTGGAAATAGGGCAATCTTAGGGTCCTCACAGATTACAGGTGAGGAGATGGGAGAGGGGGGAAGTGATTGAAAAAGCAAAGAGTCCATTAGAGCTCACAGCTAAGAACAGTTAAGTGAAAGCCCTTAAAAAGGACATAATTCTCACACAGAGCAAACCAATCTTCTTACAGGATGATCTCCAATGAAAAATGAGTTTTTCTTTTGCAGCTATAAGTGTGAGAAGGCTGATTAAGAGATTAGCAGATGGAAACAGGACCCTTGTGTAGAAAAGCTGTGCATTTTGCCAATGTTTTAAAATAGAAAATGTTAAGATTTTAGCTATAGATACTTAAGACATCTGAAGTCATACAGATAGGCCATCATCTCTGTGGGGTTCAAAGAATAGGTTTTCTTTTCCTTCTTAACTGTAGGTTGTGGAACATTCAAAAGATTTACTAAAACTTGAAGCAGCTGCAGTTAACTTCAGGTGAATGGAGCTCCTACCAACCTTCTATACGACATCTATTCTCTATTATAAGATGTGTAGTACTAAAAAGGGCCACTTCATGTATGTCCCTGGTCTCCCTGCACTATGTTATATCTAATGGAGAAGCAGACCATATTTTTCTATGGACTACATCTATGCTTATGGAAAAGCAGCATTCACCTGAACCTCTAGCCAGCTGATCCCCTCTTTCATCCTGTACAGTCTCTAGTATAACCACCATTTCCAGATTACTTCCTCCTCTCCAGCATAGTTGCTTTCTCAACCTTTGCATACACTGGCTTATACCTTCTTATATCCCCCTGCTCTTTTACCTAACTCACCTCCTTTCTTCCTCCCTGCTCTACCTTTGCAGTATGTTTAAATATATGTATATATGTTTCCTTGTTATGCTGCTACCCTAAGTCATCTCATTGATATTGCACAATTTGGGTGCTCTATATGTTGTAGAGCTCTCCCTCTTGATTGGTTATCTTTTGAATGATTCTGAGCTCTTTATTGAATCTTTTATGTTTTGTTTTGTCTCTCTGTTTTCTCTTGCCTGCTTTCATTAGTCCTTTGCTGCTAGGAATGCCTGGGACAGTTTGCTTCCTTTAATTTCCTTCAGTTGGAACTAGGCTTTCTGCATGCTAGCAGTTCCTCCCGATCCTTGTCTCTAGCAGAAGCATTGCTTTTTACTATTCACATTCTACAGCTTCTATCTCAGTTCCAGTTGCCTCCTTTGAACTGTTGAGTTTCCAGACAGAACTTATCACAGCTGTGACAGTTTCTCCTTTCTGTCTGACTACTCTTGATGCCTTCTCATTCTGTGAATGTTGAACTGTTCATCATTCAAATAAAGTGTTTAGTATTCAAGGACTGAGTATCCTCTGGTTTTTGAAACAGAGAATAATGTTTAACTGTCGCATAGGCACTCAAACTAAGAAACAAGAGCTGGGGAGGAGAGGGAGGAAGGACTGAGTGCTGGAGAGGAAAGATCCTCTTTTGTTTTCTGTCAATTTGAAGCGCTACCTGAAAGTTGGAGGTGAGAGCCCTGGACTGTGGGCGGGACCCAGAAGTGACATCAGCGGGAGGCACCCCGCGGGACTGACATAAAATTGAGCGCCTTGCGGTGCCCAGTCGGGAGGAGAGGGAGGAAGGACTGAGTGCTGGAGAGGAAAGACCATCTTTTGTTTTCTGCCAATTTGAAGCGTTACCTGAAGGTTGGAGGTGAGAGCCCCAGACTGTGGGCGGGACCCGGAAGTAACGTCAACGGGAGACGCTCTGCGGGACTGACATAAAATCGAGTGCCCTGAGGCGCGTAGCCACCAGCACATAATCGAAGCCGCGTGCCAAAGGGATGCGCCCGTGGGTAAGAAAAATAATATGGGTTGAAAACATAAATAAAAAAACTATACTTCATCACCTACATCTCCACAGTCAAAAAGAATTGGACCAATGGACTCCCACATAGAATGCGGGAGACTATTGAGGGGGAATAGCAGAGGGAAACTCCTCTTTAGGAGTCTCCCTGAGCCCCAAGTCCTCACAACCCTCCTTGTATCCTATAATGGAAGGTCCTTTGGGGGAAGGTAATAGTATAGTATCCCATTTGAATGAAATCCACTATGATAGTGATGGTGACCACACAGAGGGAAACATACAAGAAGGTGCAATAACTATGGGTAGCGAGGCCACTGCGAGAAACATCACTGTTCCATGTCCAGCAGTCCTTGAACTATATAGCATAGTAGAAGAAAGTTTTGTTGAACCTGAAAATGTATCAATGTTGGATCTATGAAGATTGATAACAAATCTAGACAAGAAATTGTCTGGTACTGTTTCTAAAGTTTATACTTTTTCTGTAGAAACAAGGGAGAAATTTGAGGACCTAGATAAAAGGACTGATAAAGTGAGCAGGCAGTGGCAAATTTGAACCCAATGATAAAAAATGTGCAAGCTACCAATGTATCTTTTATTAAAGATAATTTGGTACTACACACTAGAATCAAACAAATAGAGAATGAAATGAGATCTCACAATTTACGACTATTAAATTTTCCAATATCTAGATTAATGTCAGATTTTGAACTATTCAAGAAGTATGTAGTTGGAATTCTGTCCTATGATTGTCAGAGTATTCCAATGATTTCTAAAATGTATTATTTACCCCAAAGAAAAATGCTGCAGGTAGCAGAAGGGGGGGGGGGGGGGGTTTGACATACTAGAAAAGCCCTGGAGTGTCAACTTTCCTAGAGGACTCATTAGATAATATAGCATCCCGAGCTACTTTGCTTGTTACCTTTTCATTAAAAAAAGATAAAGATCTGTTCTTTAGTAAATATTTTCAAAATAAAAACTTTGACTTCTGTGGTCAAAAGATTCAGATCTTCCCGGATGTATCCCATGCTACTCAAGCAAGGTAGAAACAATTTTTAACTTTAAAGCAAGCAGCTTTGGATATAGGTGCTACTTATTTTTCTAATTTCCGTGTAAGTGCCAGATTACCTATGAAACAAATAAATTTGTTTTGTTAGACCCTTCACAACTACAGCATTTTATTTGGGATAAGACTCAAAATTTTTAGACAGGTTAAGGAAATGGGTTGTGTTAAGAAAAGACATGCACTTAAACCATACTCTTTTTCCTTCCCTAGATGTGGGCTAGATCAGATGTTTTGAGTTTTGAGAAATTACCTATTGAAATATATGATTGTTCCTTTTTTATTTTTGAATATCTGAATACATGATTGTATCATTTGTTTGTAAATGTTATAATTGAATAAACATTAAAAGAAAAAAAAAAGAAAAGAAATGAGAGCTGTGGCAGTACATTCGCAGTCAGACTTTTTCACTTTCCCCATCAGATCCATTCTACCCCAAAGCCATCTTATAACCTCTAATTATTCAATCTCATCCCTTCCATCTCACTCATCTATTATACCTTCCTCACTCTCATCCTCCATCCCTTTTCTGTCACCTTCCTTCTCCCTTCCAACCCTTCTCTAACATCTCCCAGTTGGTCCACAATCCACCCCCTAGCTCCTCTCACATATTCAATCAATCTTTTATATCCCTTCTCTGCAGCTGATGTAACCCAAAAGCCTCTCTGGCATATGATTCCTCCCCTCTAACAGCCTCTTATATGAATGTGACCCTTTCCTGTATCTCCAGGGCCACAGTTAGAAAATTTTTGGTGAGAAAGGATGGCAGGCTAATAATCAGAGCTATTTGTATTGTATACTATAGAGAGGTTCTGTATTGGTGAGTAGAGAGGATCCATGGCTATATCCAGCAGCCCTTGCTCAGTCAGCTTTCTTCTTTTATCAAGGCTGATACAAATACTGATGGTGATCTATAAATGTCAGCAGCATTACTAAATAAACTTGGCATTGGGTCTATGAGCCATTGCAGGCTCACTGATTCTGCTGTGACCACAATCATTCCTTTGGCAACGCTTCCTATTACAAAATAGTATGGTTCTTTGCATTCCCTTAATGTACCTAGATGTGGTGTCCTACCACTAGCCTCTAAATTACACCAGAACAAGGACAATTCATGAACAGCTATGATACCCATTTTTGTGAGGGAGCTAGTAGGCCAGTCCAGTCAGTTGGAATATTACTTTCAGATAAATGATAATTTAAAAGAGATAACTCTGGGACTACAGATAGCACACAGCTTTGGGGAGAAAATGGAACAGCATGACTGGCCCAAATCTCTCCCTTCTGGAAGAAAGAAAATGATTTACTCCTCTATACAGGCAAACATTCAATATATATATTACATGTCCCTGAGGAAGTTTTCTCTCGTTATTGAACCTTTACTATAAGTGTAAATAATAGTTAAGGTCTTCATTTGTTATCTATACCTAATTTTTCATTCTTTCAGTACAAAAATTTAGCAACACATGTGCATTGATAATGGCGCCGGCTGAAGACAACACGATTCAATTGCAGAAGGCCGTTCCGGACCGCTGCCGTTCCGGACCGCCGCTGGACCCCCAGGTAATTTAAGGCATTTGGGGGGGGGGGGTTCGGGAGGGTGGGGGATTTAATTTAAAGGGTCGGGGGTGGGTTTTAGGGGGTTTTAGTGTGCCGGCTCACGATTTTCACGATTTTCACGATACTTTAAACACCCAAACGGCAACAATACGATTCCCTCCCCCTCCCAGCCGAAATCGATCGTTAAGACGATCGAGGACACGATTCACATCTCTACTACCAACTCAAGTCTTTAGTTGAAAACATAGAAACATATCTGCTTGGAGGTCACAGTAGCAGCAATAGTGAACACTAAATTTTGCATAATACCCACATCACAGATAAGCATGCATATGTATTATGCATGTGTAAATGTACATATTAAGATAGCAACTTTCAAACCTGCATGCAGGAGTACTGTGGTGCATGTGTATTGGCATGATTCTAGATAGGCGACCATATTATAACGTGTGCGCACATTATAAAATAGCCTGGTCATGCGCTCATGTGTGCCAAACTTTAAGTGGGCGTGTGCATAAGTGTGCAAATCCTAATTCTACCATGTAAGGCAGGGTATTTCATAATGGGCTCGCATCCACACCATTGTCAGTTTCACCAATTTCTCTACCAATTTGATCAACAGCTTGGTCCTCTAAATATCCTATGTTTGATAGTGTGTACTCTGCTCCAGTTAATCCAGACACTTTAAACCTGGCGGAACTGGCATATTTCTTTTATTTTACAAGTTACACCTCCTCCATAGCAGAAGTAAAATTATGCGGCAGTGGCTCGGGATGTACACTGTGGTGCAAAAGTATGTACATGCACATCTCTTGGCCACATTCCAAAATGGCTACACCCCACCTAAACCATGTCCACACCATGCCCCCTTTTGAAATCAATTGAGATGTGCATGCAGAGGAAGCTTTGCACACATCTAGGTGGCTGTTAAAATTTGGTGGGAGGGTGGGAGCTTGACTTGTGAATGCACCTCCTGGTTTTGGCATGTGCTGGGCTTTTAAAATTCACCTTTAAGCGTGAGCACAACATACTCATGCAATTTATGCGTGTTATATATTGTGTATGCATATACATGCACTCTTTATAAAATTAACGCTCATGTACATGCTAATCCATATATAAGCACTTTTTTTAAGTTATACTCTCTGGGGTAGATTTTTAAAAAATGCGCGTTCGCGTACTTTTGTTGGCGCACCAGTCGCAAACAAAAGTACGCTGGATTTTAGTAGATACGCGTGGCCTCGGAGGGAACTCTCTTTCGCCCTCCCCTCACCTTCCCCTCCCTTCCTCTACCTAACCCACCCCCCCGGCCCTATCTAAACCCCCCCCTACCTTTGTCCGGGGATTTACGCCTCCCGGAGGGAGAAGTAAATCCCCGCGCGCCAGCGGGCCGCTGGTGCGCCGAGATGCAACCCGGGGGCGGTTCCAGAGGGTGCGGCCACGCCCCCGGACTGCCCCGGGCCGAAACCACGCCCCCGACCCGCCCCCGAAATGCCGCATCCCGCCCCCAAAACGCGATCGGCCCCGCCCCGACACGCCCCCGACAAAAAACCCCGGGACTTACGCGAGTCCCGGGGCTCTGCGCGCGCCGGCAGGCCTATGGAAAATAGGCGCGCAAGGCCCTGCTCGCGTAAATCCGGGCGGATTTACGCGAGCAGGGCTTTTAAAATCCGCCCCTCTAGTTTTAGCAAATAAATAACAATAAACAGGCTACAATATATGGACCAATCAAGCCATATGTTAGGAGTGGCTAATTCTGGTGCTCAAGAGCGCTAAACCAGTCTGATTTTTTGGATATCCGCAATGAATACGCATGAGAGATTTGCATGCACTACCTCCATTGTATGCAAAAATATCTTATGTATATTTAGTGTGGGTATCCTGAAAATCAGGCCTGTTTGTGTCTTTTGAGGACTGGGGTTGGCCACCCCTGCCATATATTGTAGAATGTGTTGCTATGGTCACCCATACATCTTTTCCTTAACTCAGATAAACAGAGATGCTCAAAGATTTTATCTAACTGACAAGGAACAGGAATTCAGGTTTCTGATGTGCTAACATTTTCCAGTGCAAGATAAATCACTATTGCAGTCATATACTAATCTTTCTAAAAATGCCAGACTTCAGTTATTGTGAAATGGTTAGTAATTTACTTCAAAAGATGCATCTGATAAGATAAAGAACATTTTACAAGAGGAAAACGAAGTTCTAAGTAATAGTAATGTATCCGTATCATTAAATTACCTGAACTGGAGAGGATCTTTGAGATACATATTCTTTGAGTAGGGTCAAAGGTGGAGAGTGGCCTTGGAGTCCATTTACTTCAGTTTCATTTGTCTGCTAAGAAAGTTTTTTATTTTTTTAAATCAGTGCAACTTTCAGCTTGATATAAGTCTCTTACTTGATAAATAAAGATAATTAAATATGCCCTCTTTATGAGTGTACAGAAAATAACTGATGTGAACTCATAAACCAACAACACAGGGGCCAATTTTTAGTCAAGTCTGAAAGCCTAATCTGGGCAGCCAAATTTTGGGTGCCTAGATTTAGGTGAAATATCAGCCAAATATAGGCACCTAGATTTTTGGCTGAACATTCACCTAAATCTCAGCAGCATCATTGTCAGAGCAATGCTGGATGACAAGTGGAGAAGAGGGCATCCTTTATCCTCCTCCTGGCTCAGCATCCACAGATTTGAGGGAACCTTTTGGGGGTGGTCAGTGAGAGTCAGAGTTGAGGGAATTGATGGTTGATGTGGGTCACTTTTTTTTTTTAAAAATCTGGAATTGGAAGATTTTTTTGACAAGTTCCATCCCCCAAATCAACTAGACTGATAATAACATGAGAGCGTGCATTTTCAATCGCAGGCCCAATTCTATGGAACACTCTACCCTTCGATCTCAGATTATCTCCAACAATAAAGATTTCAAAAAGACACTAAACACTTTGGGGTAGATTTTCAAACCGCGCGAATTGGCGTACTTTTGCTGGCGCATCAGGCGCCAGCAAAAGTACGCGGGATTTTAGTAGATACGTGCGTAGCCGTGTGTATCCACTAAAATCCTGGATCGGTGCGCGCAAGGCTATCGATTCCGTATAGCCGGCGTGCGCCGAGCCGCGCAGCCTACCCCCGTTCCCTCCGAGGCCACTCCGAAATCGGAGCGGCCTCGGAGGGAACTTTATTTTGCCCTCCCCTCACCTTCCCCTCCCTTCCCCTACCTAACCCACCCGCCCGGCCCTGTCTAAACCCCCCCCTTACCTTTGTCGGGGGATTTACGCCTCCCGGAGGGAGACGTAAATCTCTGCGCGCCGGGACGCGACCTGGGGGCGGGTACGGAGGGCGCGGCCACGCCCCCGGACCGCCCAGGCCGTAACCACGCCCCCGGGCCCGCCCCCAAAATGCTGCCGACACGCCCCCAAAACGCCGCGCCGACCGGGCCCGCCCCCGACACGCCCCCTCGCCAAACCCCGGGACTTACGCGAGTCCCAGGGCTCTGCGCGCGCTGGTAGGCCTATGTAAATTAGGCGCACCGGCGCGCAGGGCCCTGCTCGCCTAAATCCGCCCGGATTTAGGCGAGCAGGGCCCTGCGCGCCTAAATCCGCCCGGATTTAGGCGGATTTAGGCAAGCAGGGCTCTTAAAATCCGCCCCTTTCTTTTCACAATAGCTTTCCCAGACTTATGTGAATTATCTGCTCATAAGTTCAGTTCTTTTTATTCTTATATGATTTATCATTTTATGTCATTTTAAGCCTTTTCTCTATTATACCTATCTTACTTCTGTTTTATTTTATGATTGCTTACCAATTATTTATGTTTTATTTGTAACCCGCCCCAAACTTTGGAGGGCGTGGAAAATAAATATTTCAAAATAAATAAACAAACAAACATAAATAAATTGACAGGGCTAGCAGTCCACATTCTAAATGTTTACAGGTAGTGGCAGAGAAGGGGGATACTAGGAGGGGTAGCAAGACCCCCATCATATTTTTACCATGAGGCAGGAAATAGGGAGAATTTTGATGGCCAGATTTAGGGCTGCTCTGGCAGCACCTGGTTCTGGCTGCTCAAATTAAGCAGTTTGCATTGAATATCAACGTTAGGTGTCTAACTTCCTTAACTCAACCTGACCCCCACCCCTCTGCAGGGCTGGT
Organism: Rhinatrema bivittatum; assembly: GCF_901001135.1. Classification (NCBI taxonomy): domain Eukaryota; kingdom Metazoa; phylum Chordata; class Amphibia; order Gymnophiona; family Rhinatrematidae; genus Rhinatrema; species Rhinatrema bivittatum. The sequence goes on from NC_042620.1 coordinate 169,687,246, forward strand.
GGAGGGGATTAGGCACCCTAGGCACCTTCTGCCTTGTGCCTTCCCTCCTCCCCTCATCACACTGCCCCCCTCGGTCACGCCACCTACCCCCATTAGGGGTCGCGAGCCATGTGGGGCCGCAAGCGGAGGCGCCACGGCGACAAAGAAGAGTGGAGATTGCTGAATCTCCACTCCTCTTTGGCACTGCCACTCACGGCCCCTCATGGTTCACGTCCCCTAATGGTTGGTGCCCTAGACTCAGGCCTAGTTCACCTAGTGCTTCCTCCAACTCTCCATCCCTTAACATATCCACTTTTTAGGAATGTAAACTTTGGTCCCCATGAAAAATAGTAGGGGTCTGCAATGAAAAGTTATTCATTTTATATTTTGTATCATTTAGTTTTTTTACAAATAAAATAAACAAAAAAAGAGACAATAAGGGGCGGATTTTCATACTCCGCGAATAGGCCTACTTTTGTTTGCGCTCCAAGCGCAAACAAAAGTACGCTGGATTTTAGTAGATATGCGCGGAGCCGCACGTATCTGCTAAAAACCTGGATCGGCGCGCGCAAGGCTATCAATTTTGTATAGCTGGCGCGCGCCGAGCCGCGCAACCTACCCCCGTTCACTCCGAGGCCGCTCCGAAATCGGAGCGGCCTCAGAGGGAACTTCCTTTTGCCCTCCCCTCACCTTCCCCTCCCTTCCCCTACCTAACCCACCCACCCGGCCCTGTCTAAGCCCCCCCCTTACCTTTGTCGGGGGATTTACGCCTCCCAGAGGGAGGCGTAAATCCCCGCACATCAGCGGGCCTCCTGTGCGCCGGGACGCGACCTGGGGGCGGGTCCGGAGGGCGCGGCCACGCCCCCGGGCCGTCCCGGGCCGTAACCACGCCTCCGGGTCCGCCCCCGAAACGCTCCCGGCACGCCCCCTAAACGCCGCGCAGTTCGGGCCCGCCCCCGACACGCCCCCCTCGGAGAACCCCGGGACTTACGCGAGTCCCGGAGCTCTGCGCGCGCCGGTGAGCCTATGTAAAATAGGCTCACCGGCGCGCAGGGCCCTGCTCGCCTAAATCCACCCGGTTTTGGGTGGATTTAGGCGAGCAGGGCTCTGAAAATCCGCCCCTAAATGAAAAGAAAAGCTGTGGATCCAAGCACTGCCCCGGCCACCAAAGTTTAAAAATAAAAGCCCCTGGGTTCAGTGTCAACAATCCAAGCTCCCCAGCATCCATTCTGTTACGACTGTGCACAGTTCTCATGTTGTGAACACCTCTATGAGGAGTGTCTCGGTGTGGAGAGAGACAGTAGTGTCTAGTACTGGCTGGTGCAGGCAGGAATGAGTAAACCCTATGGTAATTCTGAAGGTGGAATAGACAGATGGAGTATAACACAGGCTGGCAATATCTGATACTAGATGCATGGAAGTATGGGTGAGCTTGAGTACTGGATCAGCATGAAGGTATGTATGAGAGTGACTGCAAGTAAAAGTGAACAGGAACTGGAACTGGGTGCTGGTAAGGCTGAATACTGAAAGCATGCAGGTAAGGGTGAACCCGACTGGAGGTATATGTGATTAGACTGAGGGAACCTAAGGAGGCAAGACAGACAGACAACCCAGGACAACCCTACACTGGACATGAAACACATAAGCCTGAAGACAACAAGGCAAGAAGGGGACCCGAAGGTCTCACACAAGGCCAGACAAGGCAGAGACCCTAAAGCCACACATACACACAGCGAGGAATGGCAGAAGGCCCGAAGGCCACACACACACACCGCAAGGCAGAAGGCCCGTAGGCCACACGCACACAGTAATGCTGAGGGCCCGAAGGCTACACACACACGGCAGGACTGAGGGCCCGAAGGCCACACACACACGGCAGGCCTGAGGGCCCGAAGGCCACACACACACGGCTGGACTGAGGGCCCGAAGACCACACACACACGGCTGGACTGAGGGCCCAAAGGCCACACACACACGGCTGGACTGAGGGCCCGAAGGCCAACATACACGGCGGGGCTGAGGGCCCGAAAGCCGCACACAGACGGCAGGGCAGAGGGCCCAAAGGCCACACACACACCGTGCAAGACAGAGGACTAGTAGGCCACACACAGAAGGCAAAGGGCCCATAGGCCACAGACAGCAGGCAGAAGGCCCGTAGGCCACACACAAAAGGCAAAGGGCCCGTAGGCCACACACAGCAGGCAGAAGGCCCGTAGGCCACACACAGCAGGCAGAAGGCCCGTAGGCCACACACAGAGTAAGCAAGGCAAGGCAAAGCAGGGTAGAAGGCCTGAAGGCGATACACAGAGTAAGCAAGGCAAAGCAGGATAGAAGGCCCGAAGGCCATACACAGAGTAAGCAAGGCAAGGCAAAGCAGGGTAGAAGGCCCGAAGGCCACACGCACAGCAAAGCAAGGAAGGCTAGAGCAGGGAGCCCAGGCGAGCTCGATACTGAAGCACCGATGGAACTGCTAGTCAGAGTTATAAAGGAAAGTCTGGGGTATAGAGTAGACAGGAAGGAAGGAGTGGGCCAGCCAGAAGAACATGCTCGTGGGGAACTTCTGGTGGTGAGGCGGCTGCATAGCAGCCATAGCCGTAACACATTCCCCTTACACTTCTTTTTTTTTAACTTTCTCTATATTAATCTCAGATACACCAAATCACACAAGCATATAACAAGAGGTTTAAAAGAAAAGAAAAAAAGATATACCAAAACCAGAAACATTATAATAAGTTATGTATAAACCTTAAGCAAGAGATCAACAACAAATAAAGGAGATAAAGAAAAGGATCCATAGAAAAAAATTCAAAAACAAGCAGAAAAAGCAACCAAGGGGGAGATCTCAAACCAATGCAGCAATACACTGCAAATCATCAGGAATTTTTCTGCCTCTTTAGCTAATGAATCAGAACTAAATTTTTCATATATAAGAGATAACAATGGAGTTACTTTTAGTTTACAAATTCAGACAATTGGTTAGGCTCCCAAAATATATATTGTGAGTCCTTATAAGCATTGCAACACTTAGCAAGGTATATACAGGCAAAAACTACCCTTTTTGTCACACTACACTTCACATAGACAAAAATGTTTTGAGGTCCATATTCAGACATAGTCCAGATAGCAAAGTTAGCCAGATAAACTTAACCAGCAAAATTCGGAGGTATATTCAATAGTCCAGCTGCTCTAGAATATAGCCGGCTATCTTAAAGTTAGCCAGCTAACTATAGCTGGCTTACTTTAGGACAGCTCTTTTGCCTGACCAGACTTAGCAGTCTAATTTATCTGGCTAACTCTGAAATCATAGTTAGCCAGACAATTTAGTCAGCTAATTCAATTCTTCCCATTTACAACCCTGGAACGTTCCTAACATACCCCTAGATTCATCAAAATGCTATAATAATGTATGGATAACGCCTGTGCTAAGAAAAAGGGATGTGTGTATGGAAACTTTAGAATTAGTGCAACATGTGATAACATTCTGCTTTGCATTGGTAGTATCATGTGATGTGTAAACTTTTTGTGCCTTGCAGTAATTCCTATTTTGTATCTTGTGCTGAGAGAGAGCGTGAGGGAGTGAGAGCCTATCTATAAGGCTTTCATAGTAGTCAAGTATTTAGATCTCTATAGGAGGGCCATCTAATAGCTTGAGGTGAGGTGCTGGTGGCAGTTTAGGGTTTAGGGGCCAGTTATTCATGCAGAGTGAGAAGTACGAACAGCACAGTACACCTCAGTGAAGATTTGGTGTCATTCGGAGTGAGAAAAATTTCACAAAGATGACATTTCTACTATATTCTCTCACCCTAGCATGATCAATTCTATAATAGGGTACCATCAAGCTAAAGTGACATAACATAGTACAAAATTTCATCTTTGTGAGACTTTCTTCACTCCAATTCAAATTTTCACCGAGGTGTACTGTGCTGTTTGTACGTCTCACTCTGAATGAAAAACTAGCCCCCAAACCCTAAACTACCACCAACACCTCACCTCAAGCTATTATATGGCCCTCCTATAGGTATATAAATAGTTGCACACTGTGAGGGCCTTATAGATATGCTTTTTCCCTTTCGCTCTCTCAGCCCAGAAATTGTTAAAATGCAATTTGAAAAATTTATCACAAATTGCATTATAGTTGTTTTGCCCATATTTCACAGCTTAACGCCATGAAAAAAGATGTAGTTAAGACCATGCAATATTGCCCCCTCATTTTCATACATGCTGTGTGCTACCGTTATTATCGCATGCGTTAACACCATAACACATTTTGATGAATGACCCTATTAGCCAGATAAATTCTAGCCAGCTATCTTATTATCAGCTAGAATTTAGCTGGATAAATGCCCAAATATTCATTTAACCTGCTAACTTCCAAGTTAGTTGGCTAAATTATTTTGAATATGGAGCTCCTGCTGCTTAGTTTGATCAATTGAGAAACATCTGGGTACATTCTTATCTTGGTTCTCATTAATTCCTTTTCCATTACATAAAAGAAGAAACTTATCACATATTTTTTTGAAACATATTTTTAATGAGTGAAAAGCAAAATAACAAACAGGAATATATCAAACAGGAATTCAAGCATAAAGGCAATACAGTTATCCCTCATCACAGTTACAATACAGCATTGCGTTTCACCAATTTTCATTTTAAGGTTCCCCTCACACACACACTCACACCATCATACATCTCATTCGTGCTTCAAATATCTCTACCACCATCTTATAATCTTCATGGCAAATGATAGCTGGAGCAAGAAACAAACCCCTCCTTAGTTATTTTATGATTTGAGTTTATCAATAATCTATTTTCAATACTTTCTCCCACAGCCAAAAATGCCCTCTCCTCTTCATCAAGGTTTTCTTTCCAATCATCTTCTTCCTTTTTATCATCTCAGATAGGGCAGTATGTTTCACTGCAGTCCTCCATGCTCCAAAAGAAGGTGACTCAGATTTCTGCCAACAGGCCATCACTTCTTTCTTTGTCAACCCAAGCACTACAGCTAAAAACTGATGCCCTCCTCTAGGCAATTTGAGTTCCTTACCAAATAAATTCAAGTATAATATTTTACCATCCCATGGGATCACCCCTCCCTGTCAAATCGTATACTTTTTTCCAATAAACCAGCAATTTTTGACATTCTGTAAACATTATTATAGTTATAGATCACCTTTTAGCTGCTGACATTTGAGACATAAAACAGATTCCCATAGATGCATCCAAACCCATTTATCTCTGGTTATATAGACACAATGCAATAGTTTGAATTGTATCTCCCTTAAATAATCAGATAAGAAATACTGATAAATCTTATTGAAAGCTAGGGCAAGATCTGGTTTCCTAATATCACACCCCAGATCAACATATCTGTGCTAATTTTCCCACATGTTTTCCATATATGTTTTCAGGGTTAGTACCCAAATTCAAAATTTATCAAATTTAGCAGTGGTTTCTAAAAAGGTCTCCTCTTCATCTGAGAATGTAATGCTATCCAGGGACCTCTTCATTACTTTATTGGCATAATGCTTAGCTTGTAAATAGGCAAAAAAAATGACTAGCAGTTAATTCCCATTGTTCACACATTTGCTGAAATGAGTATATACAATTTTCTTTTGTATCCACCAATTGACCAAGGCAATGCAACCCTTATAATACCACAATTGAAACATCATTTCATCCACCCCCCCACCACCCCAGAAAGTCTTTATTTCCTGTGAAGAATTAAAATGGAGAGCAATTAGTTGACTTATACTCTCCTACTCACCACCATTTCCATGCTCTTACAAATGTTGTGATCCAAGGCACATTGTTGCAAACGTGGGGGTGCGGTTGCTTGCTTTAGAGAGATGTGAGCCCTTGCGCCATGGCGCGGCTAAGGGAGAACCCCCAAGACACACACCATGGGAGGTATGAGTGTCCAAACACGGGCTGGAGCTGGAACATTGCGGGACAAGGAACAAGACGAGGAACATCGTAGGCACTGGAATGAGGCAGGCTCAGACCTACACTGAACCTGCACGCACAGGTGAGACCCAGCATCACAATGCTAGTCTCAACATTAGCCCTCCGGCCACTTGGTAGCCCTTCCGGACCCACCGTTTGGGAATGATGAGTGCATGAGGCCAGATGGAGGCTGAGGACAGGAACATGATGAAACATGGAACTGAAGAACTTAGAAGACTCAGACGAGGACTCGAGGAACTTGGAAGACTCAAGGAACTTGGAAGACTCAGATGAGGATTCAGGATTCAGGAACTAGTATGGGGTGAGAACTGCACCACAGCGTGCCCTACACAGCTGCCTGTGGCTGGTCGCGGACCATGCTGGAAGTGAAGCAGACTCCAGACGAGAATATGAAGTCTTGAGCTGGAAACATGATGAAGATTCAGGAGAGGCCTGCACCGAGGCGTGCCCTACACAGCCGCCTGTGGCTGATTGCTGACCAAGCTGAAGTGGAGCAGGCACTGGCTTGAGTCTAGGGCATGGACAGAAGAAGGAACAAGGAACTCCAAAGACCAAGAACAGGATTCAGGATTCAAGATTCAGGATTCAGGAACAGAACTCAGCATTAAAAGGAAGGTCCTTCCAGAGACTTGCGCTGCAGACATGAAGACAGGCCTTGTGCCATGAAGCGCCCTACATAGCCACCCATGGGCTGCTCATGGACCACGATGGTGATACACCAGGAAAGGTGGACGAGAAGGAAACCTGGAAGCAGGACGAAGAGCTGGAAGCTGGAACATCAGGACCAGGACTGGAACATCAAGAACTCAGATCAAGAATGAAGAAAATCAGGAACATGGAACATCAGGAAAACAGGACAGGCGACAAAGGAGCTCCAACGAGGAACAAGATCAGGAACATCCAAAGAACATCTAGACACGAGAAGACCATGGTGGATCTTGACTGGAGAGAGACCACAGGCAACTGTGAAGATCCTATGCAAAGGCCCCGAGGACTGGAAACAGAGCCCTTTTATAGGGCTATAGGAGCGATGAGGTGATGACATCATCAGTTGATGCCACGAGGCCTTTCCCACCGCTGGCCCTTTAAAAGTTGACCAGAAGCACACACACGCATGCCAAGAAGATCCAGGTGATGAATGAGGAAGTTGGCATCGGTGGTCCTCCTGCTGTGAAGGAGTTGGAAGAGCAGCGGCGGTACTCCCGCCGTGAAGATCAAGGAGACATCCAGCAGCTCCATGCCACTAAGAAAACGAAGCAGCAGTGGCAGCAGTGGCCTGGGGCCATGCAGGAGCAGCATTGGGCCTGCTGCAAGACAGGCATCGGGGGCATCCCAAGCTGCATGGGAGCGGCAGCAAGAAGCGGCAGACTGTGTCAGCGTCGGAGGTGACTCCCCAGCCACAGAGAATAAGCGGCAGCGGCAGAGCGGTGGCAGTGGGGCGCTGGCCCAGACAGCATGGCACAGGCAGCATGGGAGAGGTGAGAGGCTGCTTGCGGGCCCGACCATGAGCAGCATCTCAAAATGCATCTAGCTGCAATGCCTCAATAGAGGCACAAGAATAAAGAAGAAGATTAATCATTTTAAACGGCCATGAGAGACCCAATAATAATGCATTAAAGATGAAACACATCAAAGTATTTAGTTTGATACAAGTGGACAAATCACGCCACAAAAAAGCTGTAATTATTGATCTATACAGTCAGACCTCTGTGTTCCTAACCTAAAATGGCATCATTTGAAGTCCATAACATAACCTGGGCAAGATGACCATTTTAATTACTGCACACCATCCCATAAGAGGAAAAAGAAACAAAGTTCATTTAACTAGTGGAAGGGAGTGGGCAGTGGAGTGCCTCAGGGATCTGTATTGGGACCCATACTTTTCAATATATTTATAAATAATCTGGAAAGAAATACAACGAGTGAGGTAATCAAATTTCCAGATGATACAAAATTGTTCAGAGTAGTTAAATCACAAGCAGATTGTGATAAATTGCAGGAAGACCTTGTGAGGCTGGAAAATTTGGCATCAAAATGGCAGATGAAATTTAATGTGGATAAGTGCAAGATGATGCATATAGGGGAAAATAACCCATGCTATAGTTACACAATGTTAGGTTCCATATTAGGTGCTACAACCCAAGAAAGAGATCTAGGCGTCATAGTGGATAACACATTGAAATCATCGGTTCAGTGTGCTGCGGCAGTCAAAAAAGCAAACAGAATGTTGGGAATTATTAGAAAGGGAATGGTGAATAAAATGGAAAATGTCTTAATGCCTCTGTATCGCTCTATGGTGAGACTGCAGCTTGAATATTGTGTACAATTCTGGTCGCCGAATCTCAAAAAAGATATAATTGCGATGGAGAAGGTGCAGAGAAGGGCTACCAAAATGATAAGGGGAATGGAACAGCTCCCCTATGAGGAAAGACTAAAGAGGTTAGGACTTTTCAGCTTGGAGAAGAGATGGCTGAGGGGGAATCTGATAGAGGTGTTTAAAATCATGAGAGGTCTAGAATGGGTAGATGTGAATCAGTTATTTACTCTTTCGGATATTAGAAAGACTAGAGGGCATTCCATGAAGTTAGCATGTGGCACATTTAAAACTAATCGGAGAAAGTTGTTTTTTACTCAAAGCACAATTAAACTCTGGAATTTGTTGCCAGAGAATGTGATTAGTGCAGTTAGTATTGCTGTGTTTAAAAAAGGATTGGATAAGTTCTTGGAGAAGTCCATTACCTGCTGTTAATTAAGTTGACATAGAAAATAGCCACTGCTATTACTAGCAACAGTAACATGGAATAGACTTAGTTTTGGGGTACTTGCCAGGTTCTTATGGCCTGGATTGGCCACTGTTGGAAACAGGATGCTGGGCTTGATGGACCCTTGGTCTAACCCAGTATGGCATTTTCTTATGTTCTTATGTTTTGCTTTATATAACATTTTTACTACATTATGATGATACATATCTTTAATTGAGTGAGAAAGCCATATGTACTTCATGGTCTCAAGACTCCATGTCACTGGAAAAGCTCCCTGCCATCTATCCTTCAGTGTCACATCATCAGGAAAGTCCATGGATTTACTATAATTAATCTTTAGCCCAGAGAATGTTCCATATTGTTATGATGCTGCTTGCAGAGCCCATCTCGCAAGCAGCTTCTCACCTTGCCCTAGTCCAGCTTGACGCCACCACTACTCCCACAGGACATCTTCTTCCAGCAGCCTGATGCTGCCACTGCTTCCACAGGACTCCCTCTTCTCGCGGCCTGGACCACCTTGCCGCTGCCACCGTGGACCGCCGCTGCCACGTTCCCCAGCGGGCGCCCTCCCCCCGCTGCAAGCTCCTCCTCTTCATGACATGGAGCAGCTGCCAGAATGCCTCTGCTTCCCTCTTCATGGCTGGGAAGCTGCCTCTGATGCTCCTTTTCGTGGCCCTGGCACCGCGGCCAACTTCTGCACCTCCTGGGCCTCTAGGTGTGCGCGCCTCATCACAATATTTAAAGGGCCAGCGGCAGGAAAAGCCCCGTGTCCCCACCGGATGACCTCATCAGCCTGCTCCTTCACCAGCCCTATAAAGGGCTCTCTTCCACTTCCTCAGGTACTTCTAACCGGATCCATGGTTGTCCATGCTTCTCTTTCCGGTCAAGGTCCTCCGAGGTCTTCTTGTGTCTTGATGGCTCTTTGTTAGATGTCTGATGTTCCTGGTCCTGTTCTTCATTGGAGCTCCTTTGTCATCTCTTCAGTGTCCTGATGTTCCATGTCCTGAAGTTCCGATGTTCCATGTCCTGAAGTTCCTGATGTTCCATGTTTCATGTTCCAGTCCTGGTCCTAATGTCCTTGTCTCCGGCTCTTTGCTTTGCTTACAGGTTTCCTGCTTGTTCTCCTTTCCTGGCGTGCCACCATTGTGGTCCATGACCAGCCCATGGGGGGTTGTATAGGGCGCTTTGTGGCACAAGGCCTGTCTTCACATCTGCAGTGCAAGTCTCCGGAAGGCCTTTGTTTTTAGTGCCGAGGTTTGTTCCTGAATCCTGAGTCTTGAATCCTGTTCTCAGTCTTCGGAGTACCTTGTTCCTGCTTCCGTCCATGCCCGAGACTCAAGCCAGAACCTGCTTCACTCCACTCCGCGACCAGCCATGGGCGGCTGTGTAGGGCGCACCTTGGTGCAGGCCTCTCCTGAATATTCAACATGTTTCCAGTTCCAAGTCTCCACTTTCTCACCTGGAGTCTGCTTCACTTCTGGTATGGTCCGCTACCAGCCATGGGCAGCTGTATAGGGCATGCTGCAGTGCAGTACTCACCCTGTACTAGTGCCTGAATCCTGAATCCTCACCTGGGTCTTCCAAGTATCCTGGATCCTTGTCCGAGCCTTCCAAGTTCCACAAAACTTTGTCCGACTCTTCCAAGTATCCTGAAACCTTGTCTGAGTCTTCCAAGTATCCTGAGTCCTTGTCTGAGTCTTCCAAGTTCCTCAAGTCCTCATCTGAGTCTTCCAAGTACCTGAGTTCCATGTCTCATCTTGTTACTGCTCTCAGTCTCCATCTGGCCTCATGCACTCGTCATTCCCAAGCAGCAGGTCCAGAAGGGCTACCGAGTGGCCGGACGGCTAATCTTGAGACCAGCAATGTGTTGCTGGGTCTCACAGGTGCATGCATGTCCAGTGGAGGTCTGAGCCTGCCTAGTTCCAGGCCTCAATGTTCCTCATCTTGATCCTGGTCCAGCCTTGTTCCATCTCCAGCCCGTTCCTGAAGACCCTCACCTCCTATGGTGTGCCTTGGGGCTCCTCCCTGAGCCGCTCCGTGGTCCAAGGGCTCGTAATCCTGCTGAGCAGCAACCGCACCTCCATGCTCGCAACACATATATTGTGATACAGTTAATAATAGCAGCTAAACTATCCATAGGGTTATAATAAAAAGCAGCATCAACAAACTCACACTTTAGCCTGTTTCCTGTTGAGTTGTGTACCATGAAATTCCTCCATGCCACATAGTTTAATAGCCAAAGTTTCTTTCATCTATATATAGAGCAATGGTGACAAGGGGCACCCCTGTCTCATTTCCCTCTCAAGATAGAACAATACAGAGAATGCTCCTTTCACTAAGTTCTGAGTTGATGGCTTCTCTTACAAACATTTCTCCCCAAAATTGGAACATCCCAAAACCCACCACATATAAAGCCTTTCAATCCTGTCAAATGCCTTCTCCATATCTAAATTTACCAAAGATCATCCCTACCCAATTTCTTGTGAGCAGAAATGACTCAAAATGCCTTTAGCAGATTGCTAGATGAGAACCTGCCTGTGATAAATCCTGTTTGATCTTCAATAACAAGGGATTAAATAATTTTGTTCACTCTCTGATCTAATACAGCTGTCAATATCTTGATGTCCTGGTTTAATAATGAGATGGGCCTATATGATTCTGGGTGCACTCAATCTTTTCCTGATTTTGAAAATAACACCACCATTGCCAAATTATATCCCTTTTCTAACTGCCCCATCTACTGCACCATAATGCACATGCCATTTAATGCCAGCACAATGCTCTCTCCTAGAATTTTGTAAAGCTCTGGCCCTGGTGATTTTTCTAATTTAAGCTTCTTAATTACACCACAAATCTCCAAGTCCTGGATAGGTTCTTCTAACCTCATTTTATCATCTGCTGAGAGCTGTGGGAATTCCATCCCTTGAAAAATCTTTTCCCAGTTATCCATGGAGAAATCCCCTAGAATATGCAATCTTTTGAAAAACTACCGAAACACTTTTAATATTTGCTTGGTATTTTTATGTTCTGCATTTTGATAATGCAGCCTAGACACAAAGGCCTGGGGCAGGAAGAACTTAACAAATTGGACAATAATTTACCAGATTTATTTCCCCACTGAAACAATTTATATTGATAATAAAGCAGGTTTTGTTGTACTTTAACCTCCAGCATTGTATGAATCTCTCAGCAAGCCTCTTGCAATTGAATTTTCAGACCTCCAATCAGTTTCTGCACATGCAATCTTTTCAGCCACTCAATGCATTTAGTAAGCTCTAATTACTTATGACAGCTATCTTTTTTCTTTTTCATTTGATAAGTTATGATTTGCCCTCTCAAAACTGCATTTGCTGCATTCCAATTAGTGACCACGTCAACATCAGATGTGTCATTATGAATTTTTATTCTGCCGATTGCTTGTGCAGAAACTCCACAAAATTCATGTCATGATAAAGTAACGCAGACATTCTCCAATGTGGTCTATGACCCCCAATATCTGAGAATGAGGTTTTTAATAAAATCAGTGCTTAATCAGAAAAAGATACATCATGCATATCACAGGCTTGCATCTTGTCAAACCAATGCTCAGATAGAAAGATATAGTTGATTCTTGTATAGACATTATGTACATGGGAGTAGAAAGAAGACTCTCTATCTTCAAGGTAGATAAGCCACCAACTGATAATTAATTACAGTTCCTGACACAAAAAAGTTTATACCAATGTCAGCCTGGATGGGTGACAATCCACCAATGGATTATTAGTAACATTGAGATTCCCTCCAATTAGAAGAGTGTTCCCCTCCTACCCAAGCAGCTTAGTGACCATAGAGGAAAAAAATGTATGAGCATAGGTGCATAAACCTTAGCTAAAACCACTTTAATCCCCAGATGTTTTCCTGCCAGAATAATATAACAGCCCTCCTGATCCATAATTAGATTTTCCAATTCAAACGAGAGATTCTTATGAGTTAAGATTGCTACCCCTTCTTGATTAGTAGTATATGAGGAGAAAAGTACTGTCCAACCCAGTCTCTTTCCAATTTAGAGTTCTTCTCATTAACTAAATGTGTAACTTGTAAATAAGCACATCCATTTTCCTTCTTTTAAGTTCTGTTAAAAATGTTTCCTCTTGATTGGGGAGTTCATACTATTCACATTAAAAGATCACAGATTCATATCAATCACACCCATGTGATTGGCTGAACTGTTGCAGCATGAAATCTCTATTAAAATGGAAGACTCCCCAGCCTAAGTCCCCCATGCCTTTATTATTTGCAGGCCTATTAGGTGAGATTTGATGTTACCTCCCCATGTCTTGTAGTACACCTCTCACATCCAGAAATTTCCAACGCCACTCAATCCGATCACCATGCTGCTCTCTTTCATACACACTCGATACCCACACATCAATTAATAGCCAACACGCACACATCACAAAAACCCCAATCCCACCCCATCCCAGCCTTCCAGCAAATATATCCAAAAACCTCAGTCCTGAAGATGAAGATGCAGCATCACCCCTGAGACAATAAGCATGACTCTTCGCTTACCTTCCAGCAGCACCACACCCTCCAACTCCAGGCCTCCTGGAGCCTACAGCAATTCTCTCAAGATGAGAAGTGGTACTGGCTTCCTCCACTGTGATACAAAAATGTCCCTAAGTTCCTTGACCTATTAGGTTTCAAGCATACTTTGTAACATATGATGTCCCCATCATGGCTCTCGCTGCCCAGCAAACTTGCCATGGAGAGCAAAGGTAAATAAACTTGTAAATAATTCAGAACTTTGCTGGTTCATAGAAGAATCACGGAACAAAGTTGAAAGTATAATGTCACTCCAGATCAAAAAGCATCCAATAGCCTGCTTGTGCGCTTAGCACTGACTCAGTATGGCAAGCAGACAAGTCTAATTGAAATGCCTTCTGTAACTTCAGTCAGAAACATCAGGTGGCTTCTTTTAACATTGCATGCTGTGTTTTGACCCGTTGTCTCAGACTAGCCACTTAACAAATGTTATTAAGGTAGCGTATCAACAAAGGTTTTTGCCTCACCACTCATGCTGAGCAACTTTGTTTTGCCATGATAAAAAACTTTTAGCCGAGCAAGGAAATGCAATAAAAACTTCACTCCTTTGCAAAACAGCTGTAAGCAGTATGGTGTGAATTATTTCCTCGCTGCTTACAACTTAGCAGAAAAATCAGGAAACAATAGCAGATTTCTGTCCTCATACTTAATTTCCTGAGTTTTTCAAAAGGCTGCTAGAATTTCCGCATTGTCAGTGTGATTAAGGTATTTAACAATTACTTGCCGCAGTTGATTGCAATCCGGACCAACAGCATCAAGCCTATGGGCTCCCTCCACCAAGATTGCACGTTTAGAAAGCACCAGCGGTAAGTGAAGGGCTTCTGGTAACCTTTTCTCACAAAATTTAATAAGCTCCTTGTCCTGAATCGCTTCAGGAACTCCCACAATACGCAAGATACTGCTATGACTCCTGTTTTCCAGGTCATCTAGCTTCAAGATATTTATTTTTTTCCTGGAGCACAGCTACCTCTGTACTTAGCTACTCAAGGCATTCATCATGGCCGAAAAGCCTGTTATGTATATCTGTAATCGCTGAATTGTTGGCATCCACCTTGTCTTTTAACTCATCCACAGATGATTGCATTTTTTGTAATTGGTCTGTCAATGCTGCAGTCTGCCCATGTGATTTCCCAAAGTGAGGCTTCAGTTATGCTTTCTGCCGGCCCAGTATAGTGTGTCATTTTTAACTCCATGCTGATATTTGTATCTGTGCCCTGTCTCTTTGATGATCCCACTATCTCTTCCAGATGTTGAGGATTTGGATTGTCCATTAAGTCACTCACCCACTGTTAAGAGTTTTTGCAGAAAAAAACACAATTAAAATGATATGTTAGAGGAAAGAATATTGGCTCCAAGGGAGTGAGGCCCAGGAGCATCCACTCAGTATGACATCATCACCATGTCTACCTCGTTAACATATTTTTATTGGGTTCCAAGACAGGAGATACCAAAATGGTTCCCTTTGACTCTGCAATCACAGATGAAAATTCTATATCTTTTGTAACAGAAAGTGTTTGAAAGGGAGAAGCATTTTAGGAACATATGTAGCTTTTATAATTGGTGGCAAAGTCTCACAAGAAACCCCAAACATTCTATTAAGTAATTTTTTAAAATACCATCTATTATAAAAATGTGGAAAATTAAGAGTCTTATATTCCTCTGTTGGGACAAATTCTGTGGTCTCAAGTGATAATCCTTTGCTTAGCCACAGAAACTTTAAAAGCATAAACTCTCCATTTTCTGCATCAAAACTATGTTAGATTCCACAAGAAACTGCACAGTATATCATGTAATGGCCACAATTAGCTTGTAAAAATGAAAACATTAACATTTAGATCCACTATATCAAAAAAGAAATCCTTCTGTAGATCCCGAATAGCCAACCCGAGATCCCCATGTCACCTCTAACCCCATCCAAAGGTCTTCAAAAGGCAGGAGCGATCTCCAGTCGCTTCTGCCCTGCAGCTGCTGGTTTTCAAAATAGCCACCAGTCAACCAGAGGCCGGCAACATTTAATCATACAACGCAGCCAAACAACACAATGATGCTGCCCTTGGTTTGAATAGCAGCCATTTTGAAACCAGCAGCAGTAGGGCACTAATGACTGGGGATTGTTCCTGGCCATTAAAGATCTGTGCATAGTGTAAAAAGTGTCATGTAGGTTGATCCAGTTGGAGGGCTATAGGAGATGGCACTCAGCCAGGGAATAGGCTTTATTTTTTGGCACTATTCCAAAACAGAGATTACCCATCAAGTGTATAACTTAATACATAACAAAATCGTCACTTGGTTCTAATGTTTTAACTAAGATATTTACCTGTAGCCTTGCTCAAGATTAGTTTATGAAATCAAAACATTTTTTAGAAGGATGGGGATGGTTTCATATAGTTAATGTCCGGCAACCCCCTTGGTGCCTTTATCGTTTAATCAACAACACACCCTCCAACCTCCGTATTTTTATTTCAAAAAAATATTTTTAAAACTTTTCAGAGATAGGCATCAGTAAATTCCATTCTTTATTCTTTTTTTATTATTATTTATTTTGTCTTTATTTTCTTCGTGCAAAAACACTATCTGGAACCTGGAAGATGTAGTAGGCAAGATTGACAAACTAAAGAGTAGCAAATCACCAGGACCAGATGGTATGCATCCTAGGGTTCTGAAGGAACTAAAAAATGAAATTTCTGATCTATTAGTTAAAATTTGTAACCTATCATTAAAATCATCCATTGTACCTGAAGGCTGGAGGGTGGCCAATGTAACCCCAATATTTAAAAAAGGCTCCAGGGGTGATCCGGGTAACTATAGACCAGTGAGCCTGACTTCAGTGCCAGGAATAATAGTGGAAAGTGTTCTCAAGATCAAAATCGTAGAGCATATAGAAAGACATGATTTAATGGGACACAGTCAACATGGATTTACCCAAGGCAAGTCTTGCCTAACAAATCTGCATCATTTTTTTGAAGGGGTTAATAAACATGTGGATAAAGGTGAACCGGTAGATGTAGTGTATTTGGATTTTCAGAAGGCGTTTGACAAAGTCCCTCATGAGAGGCTTCTACGAAAACTAAAAAGTCATGGGATAGGAGGTGATGTCCTTTCTTGGATTACAAACTGGTTAAAAGACAGGAAACAGAGAGTAGGATTAAATGGTCAATTTTCTCAGTGGAAAAGGGTAAACAATGGAGTGCCTCAGGGATCTGTACTTGGACAGATGCTTTTCAATATATATATAAATGATCTGGAAAGGAATATGACGAATGAGGTTATCAAATTTGCGGATGATACAAAATTATTCAGAGTAGTTAAATCACAAGCAGATTGTGATACATTACAGGAGGAACTTGCAAGACTGGAAGAATGGGCATCCAAATGGCAAATGAAATTTAATGTGGACAAGTGCAAAGTGTTGCATAATGCATATAGGGAAAAATAACCCTTGCTATAGTTACACGATGTTAGGTTCCATATTAGGAGCTACCACCCAGGAAAAAGATCTAGGCATCATAGTGGATAATACTTTAAAATCGTCGGCTCAGTGTGCTGCAGCAGTCAAAAAAGCAAATAGAATGTTAGGAATTATTAGGAAGGGAATGGTTAATAGAACGGAAAATGTCATAATGCCTCTGTATCGCTCCATGGTGAGACCGCACTTTGAATACTGTGTACAATTCTGGTCGCCGCATCTCAAAAAAGATATAGTTGCGATGGAGAAGGTACAGAGAAGGGCAACCAAAATGATAAGGGGGATGGAGCGGCTCCCCTATGAGGAAAGGCTGAAGAGGTTAGTACTGTTCAGCTTGGAGAAGAGATGGCAGAGGGGGGATATGATAGAGGTCTTTAAGATCATGAGAGGTCTTGAACGAGTAGATGTGACTCGGTTATTTACACTTTCAAATAATAGAAGGACTAGGGGGCATTCCATGAAGTTTGCAAGTAACACATTTAAGACTAATCGGAGAAAATTATTTTTCATTCAACGCACAATAAAGCTCTGGAATTTGTTGCCAGAGGAGGTGGTTAGTGCAGTTAGTGGAGCTGGGTTCAAAAAGGTTTGGATAAGTTCTTGGAGGAGAAGTCCATTAATGGCTATTAATCAATTATACTTAGGGAATAGCCACTGCTGTTAGTTGCATCAGTGTCATGGGTTCTTCTTAGTGTTTGGGTAATTGCCAGGTTCTTGTGGCCTGGTTTTGGCCTCTGTTTGAAACAGGATGCTGGGCTTGATGGACCCTTGGTCTGACCCAGCATGGCAATTTCTTATGTTCTTATGATCTATTGTTACCCCAAACCGTCAGAAATTGAGTTGCTATGCTTAGCTTTGAAATGTCTCAGATTAATTCGAGACATTTCAAAGCTAAGTATAGCAACTCAATTTCTGACGGTTTGAGGGTAACAATAAATAGTGTTTTTGCATGAAGAAAATAAAGACAAAATAAAGAATAATAAAAAAAGAATAAAGAATGGAATTTACTGATGCTTATCTCTGAAAAGTTTTTAAAATATACTTTTGAGGGTGTGTTGATGATTAAACGATAAAGGCACGGAGGGGGTTGCCGGACATTAACTATATGAAACCATCCCCGTCCTTCTAAAATATTTTTTTATTTCATAAACAAATCTTGAGCAAGGCTACAGTAAATATCTTAGCTAAAACATTAGAACCAAGTGATGATTTTGTTATTTATTTTTTGGCAGCACGGTTTGGTTTTGTTTTTTTGTTTTTTTTTTGGGGGGGGGGGCTTGGTAACTGACTACATTTCAAATGTTTGTTTCTTAAACCAAACAAAAAGCAGAAATGAATTTAACTATTTGAAATTTAGCAAACTGTTGTTCCTTTAAAAGCTTGGGTGAGGGGGCTGTTTAGGATGAGTAGAGATTGGTGGAGGGTATAACTGAGGAGGAATAAGAAGATTGGAATTGTGGTTTGGAGGTTAGCAGTCAGCAGGGTTTTTTTGTCTACTATGTATTGGTATTATATGGGGTTTGATGTGATTTTATTGTATATGTTACTTTTGTAAACTGTTTTTATTTTACTTTTTCAATTATGCAATACATAACTATTTTAAATAAATAAAATACAATTTTCTCTCATTTTTTTAAATGAATTTCAAGAAAATGGGAACATTTGTTAACATTTGCTATATTTTTCAGACAAATACTCATTCCCAAAATATCAGTGCCTAAATTTAGGAACTGGACCCTCTCAATTTTCAAAGGGTCCAATTTAGGTATCATTTCCAAAAGTTATGTACTTAAACCCTTTGACAATTAACTTGACTGTGTTTCACTCGGTGCTGAGAGGGACAGATCACCCTGTCCTGAATCAAAAGAATCCATTCTCTGTATTCATGTGAAAACTCTCAGTTGTCATATAATTTCTGAACATGAAACTTCAATACCATGATATGGGAACATCAGACTAGGGGCATATGTTCAATATTACATAAAATGTTTAAAATAATATACCAAAATAAATGAGGATTTGCAATACCATTCTGGAAAATGGCTTATCTCAGCAACATTATAACCCTATATTATACAAACCTTCTCTTTTAGATTTATTTTGTAACTCGTTATGGTTATCATAAGGGAAAACACTACACTACACTACTAGGCTTAAATGTCATTCTCTTTTTGTCTTTCCTATTCAGAAAATGCAGTGGCCTTATTGACTGGTGAATGGATTTCTTCTATTTTTGGTCTATTAATGAAAATGCTTAGTAAATTAAAAAAATGTATTTTCTTAGGTAGATTCTCTTTGCATTTTTTCTCATTACCATATTTCTTTCTTTCCTTTTTGTGTTTTTTTTTCCACAGGATAAACAAATATATGTGAAACTATGAATGAGCATAATGTTACAGAAAAGCTCAGTAGGTAAGAAAAGGATTACATAAGTAATCTTGCTCAACAAACCAATATTAAATACATGCCATTACTGTTACTACAATAGAAAAATATATAAATCTCCAGCAAACAAATGCACTGGCAATGAATCAATAGTAAAAGGGCAGAGTGAGCTGGAGGCAATTTTACCTCATGCAAACTTGATTCACTCAAATATTACAGCATATGCAGAGGATGCTTGGTACAACAAATACATCAAACCAAACACAACTGCCAAATAATTATTCTCCAGGAGTTTTCAAAGTTATTTGTTGACATTATAGAGAGGCCTTGATCAGCAAATAAGATATTTGAATGTTGATTCATATTTTTAGACTAGTCTGTTTATTATAATAATAGATTAATTAATTAATATATATAATACAAGTTTTGTCACTAGCCTCTTGCAGATAGTATTTTTTTTTTATGGTGATTCCTTAAAGGAGTTTTTGTCTCACAAAGAAAAACAATAAGCAGAAAAGCAAGGTTAACATCCAGTAGCTGGTGTTGTATGAGCTGCACTGGTTTGGTCTTAGAGAAAGATATTCAGATTTGTCTAAAGGTAAAGTAAAGGTCTTCAAAACGTATGGCTTGATAGAATTTAATTTATATAGTCATCTTCATTCTTCCTGATATAATAAATATTCACGATTGCCATCTTACAGGTTTATAGGACTGTGGTCAATCATAAAGCATCTTAACATGTCAGTTGTGTGACAGTATTGAAGACAATGTGGGACCAATGCTGCATTATTTCACTGATTCTTCAAAAAAATGTCTATGCTCTATTAGTCTTGTTCTTAAAATCTGTTTAGTTTTTCCCTCGTAGATCTTTTGTCAAGGGCACAAAAGACAAAGGGCCGGATTTTAAAAGGGTTACGCTCATAAGGTACGCGCGTAACCCTTTTAAAGCCCCCCTGTGCGCGTCGAGCCTATTTTGCATAGGCTTCCAGCACACGCAAAGCCCCGGGATGCGCATAAGTCCCGGGGTTTTCTTGGGGGGGGGGGGGCGTGTCGGGGGGCGTGTCGTGATCCGCGCTCCATCGGGGGCGTGTCTGGGGGCATGACGCGGTCGGCGCATCATCCGGGGGCGGTGCTGCAGGCATGGCTGCAGCCTCTGGACCACCCCCCGGACCGGAACATGGCACGCGCAGCAGGCCCAGCGCGCGCAAAGTTACACCTGCCTCGAGCAGGCGTAACTTGTGCGACAGAGGTGGGGGGAGGTTTAGATAGGGCTGGCGGGGTGGGTTAGGTAGGGGAAGGGAGGGGAAGGTGGGGGAGGCGGAAGGAAAGTTCCCTCCAAGGCTGCTTCGATTTCGGAGCGGCCTCAGAGGGAACGGGCAGCGCGCGCAAGGCTCGGCGCACGCAAGTTGCACAAATGTGCAACCCCTTGCGTGCGCCGACCCTGGATTTTATAAGATACACGTGTACTTTTGTTCGTGCCTAGTGCGCCTAGTATGCGAACAAAAGTATGCACGCACGCTATTTTTTAAAATGTACCCAACAGAATGATGTGCATTTGATTATCCTATGTGTCATAGGATGAGTACATACCTTTATTTGGTTCATGATGGAACAAACTGTACATTGTCCATATTTATGATGACCAGATGGTTTCCCACCTATAGTTTTCTGTATAGATAAAGACATAACAGCAGAAGATAAATATTCCCGCAAATTCTTGGCATACAAAAACTCCATCCTTACTTGAAAATCTTGATAATATTGATAATACATCTCAATGTTTTTGAATACTTAACAATGTCCTCAGGTAAAGGTGAAAACCTAGTGACACAAGTGATGGTATCAGAGATCAGTCTTCTTTTGTGCTGATAATAAGAGGCTTTTATTACTATATAAAGCCCTCTTGTATGTTCTTCAGACACTGGTATAAGGATGCCCTCTGGCTGTTAACTACTTACTAAAAAAATAAAACTTTTTAATTCACTGGTTTGAGTGCAATTTCTCCTATATTGAAAAGATTGTGAAAAAGGACAGGCTCTCCTTCAAAGGCAAGGGATGAGAACTAGAAAAATGTAAAAATGTATACCTGTCCAATGGTTTGTGATAAACAGTAGTTTCAAAATTACCTCCTGATTATTTTTTTGTTAACTAATAGGGTCATTTATCAAAATGCTTTAAGGTGTTTTCGCATGTGAAAAGCGCCGTTAACGCATGCGAAAACACCTTTAATGCATACGATAGCTCCATAATGTTAGGTGTGATACAAATCTAAAAAAGAGGAGGAGTTAGGGGCAGGCTTTACTGTTTTGTGAAGCCCTATTGCATGGCTTTAACCACACCTTCTTCAGTAGTGTGATAGCTGTGTTCTCAAATGCTAGTATTAGTAGTTTTGAAGCACCAGGAGAGGGAGAGAGAGAGAGATTAGCCATAATGCCCTCACCCTAGATAGATATTTATAGCTCTATGGGAGGCCCACCTAGTAACTCGAGGTGAGGTTTAGGTATTAGTGTAGGGGGTTAGGGGCCACTTTGACATTCAAAGTGAGATGTACGAACAGAACAGTGCTCTCTTGTGAAGATTTGATGACCTTCGGAGTGAGGAAACTCAATCAAAGATGAGATTTGTGCAATGTTCTCTCAGCCTAGCTAAAGTGGTTGTATTTGGGAAACACCACACTTATCTTAAATTGCAAAAAAAGTTATCACAATTTGCAGTAACTTAGCTCTTCACATAGGGGCAGATTTTTAAAAAATACACGAGCGCGTACTTTTGTTCGCGCACCAGGCGCGAACAAAAGTACGCTGGATTTTATAAGATACATGCGTAGCCGCGCGTATCTTATAAAATCCGGGGTTGGCGTGCACAAGGGGGTGCACATTTGTGCAACCTACGCGCGCCGAGCCCAGCGCGAGCTGCATGTTCCCTCCGAGGCCGCTCCGATTTCAGAGCGGCCTCGGAGGGAACTTTTCTTCGCCCTCCCCCCACCTTCCCCTCCCTTCCCCTACCTAACCCACCCCCCCGGCCCTATCTAAACCCCCCCCTTACCTTTGTCGGCAAAGTTACGCCTGTCGCCGGCAGCCCCGCTCCGTCCTCCGGTCCCGGGGGCTGGTCCGGAGGCCTCGACCATGCCCCCGGGCCGGCACCACGCCCCTGGTCCCGCCCCCAAAACACCGTGCCCCGCCCCTGAAACGCCGCGTCACCTGGCCCCGCCCCCGACATGCCCCCTTCAAAAAAACCCGGGACCTACGCGCGTCCCGGGGCTCTGTGCGCGCCGGCGGCCTATGCAAAATAGGCCGCCGGCGAGCAGGGCTTTTAAAATCCGCCCCATAGGTATTAGCACAAATTGCAATAAACTGCCTATTACCATAAAACACACCCCTTTTTCTATCACATGCGGTATTTAGTGCATTTTGATAAATCCAGGCCTAAGATTTCTTTAGATACTAATCACAGGGTATACTTGCAATGGAAAAACAAATTCACTCTTAGGGTGGTAAAATGGAAATTCTAGAATCCTGTATTGTCTCACTTGAAAAAACTCAAAATAGCTTGCTTCAGTCTGTTTGATTTATTCCAAAAAGTTTGACAATTTTGAAAATTCCCTGAAAAGTTTGAACTTGAGAGTTCTAAATTTTCCTCATACTAAATTGATCTCACCTACAGAACTTTTCAAGAATTATTTATCTTCTTTTCTCAAGATACCTCTAGCTGCAATGCCTGTTATAACAAAGGCATATTTTCTGCCACAAATCCAAGAAGATCCCAGTGGAAATCAGCCTCAGGATTCAACCCTTGATCTGACCAACATTCTTGAATCATCGCAAGAGCTCAAGATTACTAATAGAACCACATTGTTGGTGTCATTTGCTTCTTGGTAGATAGAATTACTGTGTTTAAGTACTTTCTTCGCTTACAGGTTACATATGTTTTATGGCCAGAAATTGTGGATTTATCCTGATATAACTAGGTTGACTCAAGATCGTAGGAAAATATTTCTATCTATAAGATCAGAGGTTTTGTCAAAGGGATCCCAGTTTATTTTACGATATCCTTGTAAGTGTTTGGTTAAACATCTTAATACTAATTATGTTTTCTTTGAATCTTCACAGCTTCGGGTTTTCTTGCATTCTCATACCTAGAGGATACTCTTTGCATGAATCGGCCAATTTGATATATTGTGGCGATTGCTTTTCATATACTTTTTCTCTTTTTCATGGTTTTGGACTCCGCTCCCTTTTCTTTCTTGGTTTCCCCCTTTTTCCTTTTATATTAAGGGGGAATATATAGATGTAACAATTTCTTTCTTTATTTTCTTTGTCTGTTGTTAATATATTTACCTCTTATACACCTCTTTTTCGGTAACAAGAGATTCTTGTATTATATGTGTTGTATTGCAGAAAAATAACAAAAAAATATTTACTTCCTGATACTCTTGTAACAAAAAGATCTAATAAAGAAATACCATAGTTATCATAATTGAGAGAAAACTGAATATTTTAATCACAACCATTCAACCATTTGTGAAAACTTAAGAACATAAGGCTTGCCATACTGGGTCAGACCAAAGGTCCATCAAGCCCAGTATCCTGTTTCCAACAGTGTCCAAGCCAGGACACAAGTACCTGGCAGGATTGCAAAGGGTAAAGAGATTCCAAGTTGTTTAGCCCAAGAATAAGCAGTGGATCTCTACAATAATGGTTAATGAACTTTTTCTCCAGGAACTTATCCAAACCTTTTTTAAATGTAGCTGCACTAACAGGTTTCAACACATCCTCTGGCAACAAATTCCAGAGCTTAATTATGTGTTGAATAAACAAATATTGTATTAGTTTTAAATGTATTACCTAGTAACTTCATTGTGTGTCCCTTGGTCTTTGTACTTTATGAAAGAGTAAACAACTCATTAACATTTATTCACTCCATTCCACTCATTATTTTATAGACCTCTATCATATCTCCCCTCAGCCGTCCCTTCTCCAAGCTGAAGAGTCCTAACCTCTTTAGCCTTTCTTCATAGGGGAGCAGTTCCATTCTCTTTATCATTTTGATCACCCTTCTTTGTACTTTTTCTAATTTTGCTATATCTTTTTTGAGATGTGGTGACCAGAATTGCACACAATACTCAAGATGAGGTCGCACCATGGAGCGATACAGAGGCATTATGATATTCTCTATTTTATTAGTTCTAATTCTGAACCTGTCCAAGAACAAAAACTTCATCTATAAAACAATTCCAAATCAAAATTAAATCAGAAAATGGTGAGCTTTGAAGTCCCGAAAGGCAGAATATAAATAAAATAAACTTGAAATCTGAGTTTCAAATTATGATGCATATAGATTTGTTAATGATGGCACCATGCTGGGACCCATGGCAGTTCCAGATATATGCTGGAAAATACTCTCTGAAAAATAAAATAATTCCATTTTACAGCAATAGATGCCAACTGTATTATAAAATCAGTAGGCATTCGGTGTGATCGCATTCAGGTATCAATGACAATATATTTCCCTGAGGAATAGATGTATATAACAAGTTGACATCCAATGTTACCAATATTAAATCCTGTTCTACAACTTCAAAATCATGCAGCATATTTAGTCAATGAGCTGAATCTCTTATGAATGAAGAAATTGCTAAAACAAATTATCTTAAAAATAATCAATTAAATTGGATAATGTTTTTAACACTGTTGGACCAATGCAATAAAAGCACATGGCAAAATGGGCATTCATATTAATCACCCATTTTTCTATCACATGCACATCCACAGCCCTTGGGCATCCAGTGGAGTATGTAAATTTGTGGCCACACTATAAAGGATGCACGAGGGATATATTGTGATTCCCTCACACTCAAAATCACTGAGTGCCCTGGAGACATGGCTGTGTGTGGGTTAGAAAAACGGTCCATTTTATCCTGCCATAGATACTGCATACTCACAATATACATGCACACTTGCAGCATATATATTGTGTGCCCACAAATTAACAAAGTCATTTATCAAATAGCGTTATGGCATTTTTGCATGCGTTAAGCACCTTTAACGCATGCGATAGCACCATAACGTATAGTGCGATGAAATCAGAAAAAGAGGAGGAGTTAGGGGCAGGCTGGGTCCACTGTTTTGTGAAACCCTATTGCACAGCTTTAACTATACCTTTTTCAGTAGTGTTAAGCCTTTATTCCAATGTGTTCTCAAATGCCAGTTTTAGTAGTAAGTGAGAAAGAGACTCTCTACCTGATAACATCAAGCTAGGTTGAGAGAACATTGTACAAATCTCAGCTTTGGGTGAGTGTCCTCACACCGAGGGTCATCAAATCTTCACTAGAGAGCACTGTTCTGCTTGTAGGTCTCACTTTGAATGTCAAAGTGGCCCCTAACCCCTACACTAATACTTAAACCTCACCTCGAGTTAGAAGGTGGGCCTCCCATAGGGAAATAAATACCTATCTAGTGGGAGAGCATTATGGCTAGTCTCTCTCCCTCTCTCTCTCTTCCCCCCCATACATGCAACAAGCTCTTAACACATGTAAAAGTGCATTTTGATAAATGAGGGGGTATGTTTGATTCATTAGACAAAATAGGAAAAGATGACCATTCCTCTTTTGATAAATTAATTTTGCATTTAATTTTAGAATATTCTAAAGTAGTAATGTCTCTTAAAACTAATTCTATGAATGCATATAACAGTGGATTTAGAGGTCCAGATGGCAACCAGGTTGGACGTCTCTGTACCAAAGAATTGGAAAATGAAATCAATGGATTGTCAGGGAAATATAATGTCCTCAATATATGGTGGAAATAAATTTACTCATGGCTTTCTTAGGACCAAGCTCACCCTAATATGGGGCAGATTTTCAAAGGGTTATGCGCGTAAGATACGCGTGTAACCCCCGAAAAGCTTCCCCTTCTAGCCCCTGCACGCGCTGAGCCCCAGGACGCGAGTAAGTCCCGGGGCTTTCCTGGGGGGGCATGTCGGGGGCATGTTGGGGGGCATGTCGTGGACGGCGCGTCATTGTGGGCATTCCAGGGTGGGGCCACGGGTGTGGTTCCGTCCCAGGGGCATTCCGGGGGTGTGGCCATGGCCTTCGGACCAGCCCCAAGACCGGAACATGGTGCGCTGGCAGCCGGCAGGCGCACACAAGTTACGCCTGCATCAGGCAGGCGTAACTTGTAAAATACAGGTAGCAGGGGAATTAGTTAGGGCTGGGGGGTGGGTTAGATAGGGGAAGGGAGGGGAAGGTGGGGGGGCCGGAGTGAATGGAGAATGGCTGCGCGACTCGGAGCACGCGCAGGCTGCCGATTTTGCACAGCCTTGCGCGCGCCGACCCTGTATTTTATAACATGCGAGCAGCAGCGCGCACATGTTATAAAATTGGGAGTAGATTTGTTCGCGCCGGGTTGCGCAAACAAATCTACTCCCGCACTCACCTTTAAAAATCTACCCCTATGTGTTACAATAGGCCTAATACTACATAGGTTCCAAGTGTCCTTTTCAGTTTTTTTGTGGCACCACATCATGTTTTAAGTGATATTTTTATCTCAGAAGGCTGTACTTTGAATGTTCTTTTTCATGTCAAATCAGTTATTATAAATGCATACATTTTTATTGTGAGTGGAGAGGGCCATGGTGTGGAGACCCTTGTGTAAAATATTCTGGGACTCAGTTCAAAATCTCTGACCAAGATGTCTCCTACACAGAATGTACATTGTTTTGTTTTTTTTGGGTCATTTATTTTTTATTGTTTTTCAGAATTTTCATGTTAATAACAGTTGGATTGCATTGGCTGATTTTAATTTTTCTGTTGCAAAATTAATTCTCTTTTATATAGGATATGCCTGCCAGCACTGAAGCTTTGTATTAGGGTTGAAATATCTAGTGGATTCAAAATTCAAAGAATGTGCTTTTAGGTATATTTTGAGAATATATTACTACAATTTTCTATGGAGATAGTCCATCAGAAAACCATCCCTCTCCACAAATGAATTACTTGCACCCTATTGCCACTATAGGGAAGAAGAGTCCCAGATTTGCCCACCAGAAATCAGGAAGCCTTCCTCTAATCCTCACCACACCTGTAAATGATGTTCAGACACAAAAAGTTATTGTTAAGAGAATAAAGAAACCCATGAATTTCTCCATTAGAATCCACATAGGTTTGGCGGATGGGGGTAAGGTTGTGGATATTTTATCTTTTCCCTCTTATATTTGCTCCACAAAAAAAATATTAAACACAAATGAAACTATTTCAGTATAGTGTTACAAAATTTATTTTAAATGTAATAGTGCAATTTATGTGCAGAAGGCCACACTTCAAACAAGTTTTGTGGACTTTCCCATAATCAGTACTTACCGCAAGACTTATGTATATGCTCTAAAAGTCAGCATGATTCAACAAAATATATCTTATCCTAGCGTTTTATCTTAACTTTACTAATCACAGTCTCATTTCTGCATCTTATTTCAACAACACAGGTCTTAGGTCATGATCAGTCAACAGGTCAGCATGGCCTAAATTCTAATTCTAATTATCTATATGTATACCACATTTGGTTACTGCTAAGAAAGGAACACACATCATTATATCTATTTTCTACCTTGATATAGCTGTAATCAGCATAGTTAAAACAATGTTTAGACTTCAGCATCCTTCTTCATTATTTTATCTGATCCATGGGGCCAAAAAGCCTAACAGTACAGCCTTGAGCAAATTTGAAACAGCTATTACACATCTTTATTTCCATTATAATCTAAGACTGGTTAGGCTTTAATTAGGAAACCTTGACTTTGCTCCATAGTTCTTGCAAAGTAGTCTAATGAGTATAACTTTAAATAATCTCTATACACCAGCATAAGCTAAATTGTACCCAGAGGTACAATAAAACTTTTTAATTCCTCAAGGGTGGGGATGGGGCAGTATAATAATTGTTTGCACAGGGCAGCAAAATAGGCAGAATCAGCCTTGTTTGAATAGAAACATAGAACCTGATATGGTCTGTGAAATCTACCCATTCACATGTTCTTCTCAGCTTTATAGTTGCTTCTTCTCTGTCAGGGATCCTCTGTACTTATTCCATGCTCTCATGAATTATGATACAACCCTTGTCTCTACCACCTCCATAGGGAGGCTGTTCCATGCCTTTACCACCCTTTCTGTAAATAAATATTTCCCAAAATTGTTCCCAAGTCTACCCTCTTTCATCCTCATTCATTAACACCTCATCCAGATCCATTGACAGATGCTCTTATCCTGTAAATGTATAACTTGTAGGCATTTAAATGCCTCTATCATATCTCCCATTTCCCTCCAAGGTATTTGTTTAGATTTTTAAGCCTGTCCTAAAAAGATTTATGAATGCCCGTGCCCATTTTAGTAGCTGCCCTCCAACCCAACTATATTCAGTTATATCCTTTTGAAGATGCAGTCTACAAAACTGTACACAGTATTCTAAATGAAGTCTCACAAAAGACTCATACAGAAGCAGTATCACTTCCCCTTTCTAGCTGGCTTTTCCTCTCCCTAGTTACCCTAGTATTCTGGCTTTTGTTGTCACCTTATCAATTTGTTTTGCCACCTTACGATCATCAATTATGATCACCCCCATATCCTGCTCATGTTTTGTGTACAGAATTTCACTTCCTAGGGAGGGTAGTTATAGAACTGCATGCTAAGGACTAAAGTCTGTAAGTAAAAATTACATGCAGACTAAAGCTTGAATTTGCAAAGCTGACTTGTGCACAGGGCAATTTTCCATTGGTCAGATCTAGGCTAGTAATTTTTAAAGTTAGACACCTAGATCTTTTGGATATTGGATTCACAATTGGAAACATAACTTTGAAACATCCACTTGGGCACACATGTATGTGTATATGTGCACATGGTATAAAATAGGCTTTATGCACGTACATGTGCGAACAATTTTATATAGACACATGCATGTGTGAGCAAATGCCGCCTCTACCATGTAAGTGGGGTGAATTTAGTAGACATGTCCGGTGACGCAATTACCTGTTTCCCCAGTTCATTCCCAGTAAAAAGATAAGACTTCCTAAACCCCCTAATTAACTAGCCTACCTTTTACCCTGTTAGCCCAAACCCTTAAAACCCCACTAACCTCTTTAGTTTTTTTTGTTTCTGGAATTACACGCCATCCATAACAGAAGTAAAGTTACGCGGTAGGAGACCCCCGGCGCGCACTTGTGCATGTAAATATGCACAGATTAGAATACAAATGTAGGAGTGCCCTTGCACCACCCAGACTGTGCCCACACCCTGCCTTTTTTTTTTTGCAAAAACATTTTTTGTCTGTGTAACTTGTAAAATACAGGTTTGGCTGCATACTTGCACGCTTTTTAAAATTTGCACTGGCCCAATGTCTATGCATATCTCCTGGCTTTCATGCTCATAGGCCGCTCCGATTTCGGAGCGGCCTGGGAGGAAGGCAGCACAGCTTGGCACGCGCAAGATGCACAATTTTGCACCCCCTTGCACGCGCCAACCCTGGATTTCATAACATGCACACATGTTATAAAATCTGGTGTACACGTGCGCACACCGGGTAGCACGCGCACATGTAGGCCACATGCGCATGTTATAAAATCTACCCCTCTGTGTTTAAAAAAAAATGAGGTGGAGGCAGCACAGTAACTGTTTGTATAGGGCAACCAAAATGTTAGCACCGTTCCTGAGGCAACCCAGCTTTGGCTGGGTCTCGGCATCAGATGGCCTTGGAAACAGGACCCAGCACTGAGCCAGAACCCAGCATCATGTCTTGGCCTCAGTGACAATACCCTGTCTCAAACGGCACCTTGACTTTGGGCTTGGGCCCTAGCCCAATTTTGTTTTACATTTAAAAATGAGACCTTCCACCACTGACTTCAATGTAAAATAAAAAATGAATGGACTGAATGAATGAATATTTGTTTTTGTTCTAAAACTAATGAAACAAAGTGAGGTACTCATGAAACAAACCAACAAAACAAATCAAAGTTTTCAAGGCTGTATATCCCTAATGACTGAGAAAAGAGCCAAGATGTTACAGCTTTTCTAAATTTTAAAAAAGTTTTAACTGCATTCCAAAGGGCCAGCACTTGTTAACTGAAAGAAGATTCACGAGTCACCTCAAGTGTAATTACTGTGGGAGAAGGTATTTGTAAAATCCTTTTTGAGAACATCAGAAGGTCTGTATTGGAATCAATAACTTGGAAAGATATAATGGGTCCCCAGAGTGAAAATGTTTAAATCTGATAAGATATTATGGGTAACCAATAGCTTTTGTAAAACGGGAGTCACATGATCATATTTATTCAGGTTGTAAATAACTTTTGCAGCAGTATTTTGGAGTAGCTGTAAACATATTATTTGTGAGATAGGTAAACCAAGGAAAAGAGAATTGTAATAATCCATTTTTGAAACAATTAAGCAATGCATGAAAAGTTTTAGGTCATGACATTCTAAAAACGGATGTAAGCAACAAACATACCTGAGATGGTTACGGAATTTGAACTACATGGGAGATATAATACATCATGGAAAGTTTAGAGTCAATGTGTACCCCAAGAGTGGAAGCAACATCCCTGAGAGAAAGTGGAAAGTATGTGTGTGTGTGGGGGGGGGGGGGGGAGTAGAAACAGATGTTTTATAGATAACCCACAAAGCTTTAGATTTAGTTGGAATTATTCTGAACTTGTGAGCAGATAGCCACTGGGCTACCGGCACAAAAAGTTGTTCAGGTCCAAAAGTGAATAAATCATTTTAGTATTAAAGAAGTCCATACCCTGAATATCAACAGCATAAATTGATGGTCTAAACCCCCAAAACCTATCATTAAAATCATCTATTGTACCTGAAAACTGGAGAGTTGCCAATGTAACCCCTATATTTAAAAAGGGATCCAGTGGCAATCCGGGAAACTATAGACCAGTGAGCCTGACTTCAGTGCCAGGAAAAATAGTGGAAACTATTCTAAATATCAAAATTGTAGAGCATATAGAAAGACATGTTTTAAAGGAACACAGTCAACATGGATTTACTCATGGGAAGTCTTACCTAACAAATCTGCTTCTTTTTTTTGAAGGGGTTAATAAACATGTGGATAAAGGTGAACCAGTAGATGTAGTATATTTGGATTTTCAGAAGGTATTTGACAAAGTCCCTCATGAGAGGCTTCTAAGAAAACTAAAAAGTCATGGGATAGAAGGCGATGTCCTTTTGTGGATTACAAACTGGATAAAAGACAGGAAACAGAGAGTAGGATTAAATGATCAATTTTCTCAGTGGAAAAGGGTAAACAGTGGAGTGCCTCAGGGAGCTGTACTTGGACTGGTGCTTTTCAATATATATATAAATGATCTGGAAAGGAATACGATGAGTGAAGTTATCAAATTTGTGGATAATACATAATTATTCAGAGTAGTTAAATCACAAGAGGATTGTGATACATTACAGGAGGACCTTGCAAGACTGGAAGATTGGGCATCCAAATGGCAGGTGAAATTTAATGTGGACAAGTGCAAGGTGTTGCATATAGGGAAAAATAACCCTTGCTGTAGTTATACGATGTTAGGTTCCATAATAGGAGCTACCACCCAGGAGGGGTGGGGGAAGCTAAGGGATTAGTTTTAAAGGGTCGGGGTGAGTTTAGGGGTTATTTTTGTGTGCCATTTTTCCTGCCCTCCCCCAAAACAATAAGAGAACCCCCACGAACAATATCGTGGGGTTTTCCTATCATTTTGGGGGAGCACTCGATTTCTGATGATTTTGAAAATATCGACGATATTTTCAGTCGTCCGAAGCCCGATTCATATCCCCATTGGATAAGTTCTTGCAGGAGAAGTTCATTAACTACTATTAATCAAGTTTACTTAGCTAATAGCCACTGCTATTAATTGCTTCAGTAGCATGGGATCTTCTTGGTGTTTGTTACACTCTCCTCCTCCAGAGGGAAGGAGTTAGCAATCTGCTGTTGCTCACCCTGCCAAGAGGGCGGAGTTAGCAAGCTGTTCTGCTGTTCTCCTGAAAGGGGAAGGAGTAGCTATATGACATGACCTGCTCCTCCAGAGGGGAGGAGTTAGCTATCTGTAGATCTGTTAGCGAACTGCTGTTAGATGCTCCTGTAAGGAAAGGAGGTAGCAATCTGATACCAATCTGCTAAGGAGTAGCAATCTGTTATGGATCAACTCTCCAAGGAAGAGGAGTTGGCAATCTTGTATAATGATGTTCTTCTGAGGAGAGGAGCTAACAATAGGTATACTGTACTTCACTACTGAGATAGCAATCTATCATGCCTCCGCTACGGAGTAGCAATCTGTATATAAAAGCTGCTGGCAAGTCTCAAGTAAGAGGAGTAGCTGTCTATATTTATTTATTTTATTTATTTAACAACTTTTAATATACCGACGTTCATATGGCACATCACGCCGGTTTACAATTAACTCAAATAAAGGAGGAATTACAATGAACAGGGAGCAGGGGATGGGAGCAGGCCAGAAAGAGGAGGGGGGGTAAGGGAGACAGGAGAAGAGAGGGAAAAAATAGGTAGCGTGAAATAGAAAATACAAAACAACCGTCAAAATAGAAGGAACTTATTTACAGAAAGATCTATTTACAATAATTGCAACTAAAATATATTATATATATATATATATATATATATATATTATATATATATATATATATATATATTATATATATATTATATATATATAATACTTCCGTGAGTGGAGTTAGTGGTCTGTAGTGGTTGGCTCCCACAAGGTGACAATAGTGAAAGGAAGTGACCACTTGGAGGAAATGGCGGATCCCTGGGCCGATGGCAGATGACATTGTGACCTGGTTTGGCCTCTGTTGGAAACAAGATGCTGGGCTTGATGGGCCCTTGGTCTGACCCAGCATGGCAATTTCTTATGTTCTTATGTTAGGATTCAGGTTATTGTAAATTATTGTTAGAACTTTGCAGATAATTCTAGATTGCTCAGGGAGCCAGTGCAGAGCAATCAGAGTCAGAGTAACGTGATCAAATGTTCTTTTACTGGTCTGGAGTCGGCTGCTGCTTTCTGAAGAAGTTGGAGAGGTTTAAGGTGACTGGCTGGAAGTATCAAAAATAGGGAGTTGCAGTAGTCCAGGTTAGAGAATATAAGAGATTGTAAAACAGTCCTGAAATCTGATAAAGTCAGTAGGGGTTTCAGGCAGCTTAGTATTCGTAGTTTGAAGAAACTGGACTTGATCAGTTTGTTTAAGTGAGGTTTTATACTTAATTTTTCGTCGATTTGGACACCATGATCCCGAACTAGTGTTGCTGGAGTTAGAATGTAGTTTCCAAAATCAATGTTGGAGGGAGTAGTTTTAGGTGGATTTTTGCTTAGTCAGATTAGTTCATTTTTTTTAGGGTTTAATGAGAGTTTCAATTGTGCAAGTTTCTTTTTAATCGGGATCATAAACTTAGAAATAAGTGAAGCTGTTTTCTCAGAAGAGTTTGTAAAAGGGATATAGAATTGAAGATCAAAAGCGTATAGGAAGACATTTAAACCAAGGTCAGTTAACAATTTGCATAAGGGCAGCATGTAGATATTAAAAAGAGTTGCAGATAGCGCAGATCCTTGAGGAAAGCCAGTAGTACAATGGAAAGTGTCAGATAGATGATTATTAAGTTTTACTTGGAAGGTTCTGTTGGTAAGGAAAGAGGAGAACCATATATTTAGTTGTGAACTTTGTGAAAGATTAATGTTATGCTCAGGCTTGTGAACCCTTGGCCGACGAGAGGATGGTATACCTTTTGGGTGGCGAGGCAGAACAGGAGGCAGAACCAGCTGACCCTTGGCACTGGAGACTGAGGCGAACACGGAGACGATGAAGAGAGGAGATAAGGCGCTGTGTCTTCACCACTGGTGGTCTGCGGTCCCCCCGGGAGGAGCCCGTAGGGACCCGACCGCTGGGACTTAGGTGGACCTAGGGAGGTCAGGGTAACGGTGCAAAGGCCAACTGGAACTTCACCCTGGAAGCCTGCGGTCCCCCCAGGAGGAGCCAGTAGGGACCCAGGCCGCTGGGACTTAGGTGGGCCCTTGGAGACGGAGTCTTGAAGGAGTCCTAGGTCGAGTGCCAGAGGGTCGTCGCTCACCAGTCCGAAGTCATGTACTAGAGAATCACCGCTTGCCAATCGAAGTCAGGAACCAGAGAATCACCGTAAGCCAATCCGAAGTCAGGAACCAGGAACACCAAGACGGAACAGGATCCAAAGCTCAAGGACTCACCGAAGCAAGCAGACTGGACAGCGCTGGAGGACGTTGCCAAGTCATTGGATGAGCAGAGGAAGCTGCCTTTTATACTTCCTCTGCCCTGGCTGATAGAGAACAGGTGAGGCCATTTAAAGGGATGGGTCCCTTTAATTCTGTGGAGGGGGCATGGCCTCATGCTTAAGCATGGTGGCAGCCATTTTGGATTTCCCCCGCGGAGGGGAGACGCCGCTGGGGGGAAGCAGGACGGCTTCCCCTGCAACGGACAGCGCCAGAGGCTGCGCGGGCATGATGGCCCGAGTCAGAGCCCTCCCCCAGGGCTCCCATGGCGCCACGACTCAGGTAAGGGGCCGCGGTCATGGGGCACTACGGCCGTGGAGCACAACAATTA
Organism: Rhinatrema bivittatum; assembly: GCF_901001135.1. Taxonomy (NCBI): domain Eukaryota; kingdom Metazoa; phylum Chordata; class Amphibia; order Gymnophiona; family Rhinatrematidae; genus Rhinatrema; species Rhinatrema bivittatum. The sequence continues at coordinate 169,722,011 of NC_042620.1, forward strand.
AACAGAAAATACAATAGGTATAAACTCTGAGAGGACTCATAGGGAAGAAGAGTTCAATTACCTGGCTCATGGAGTGAGATGAAATAAACAGCAGTGCAGTCCCTGGCTCTAGGACTCTCGCATAATGAACGACATTATAGTTACCTGGCTCAGACTGAGATATAATGAGGGCCAATTAGTTATCTGTCTGTAACAAGGACATGCAAACAGAAGTATTGCTGTTACATGACTCTGAGAAAGGTAGATAATGACTAAGAGTTCTTGTTATTTGGTTTTAAGCAGTACAGATGATGGTATCTAATGCAGCACGTTCCCATTATAGAAGGGGAAAGAGTGGAAAAAAAAAAGCAAGGCTGTATTTGACTTCTGCTACTAAAGCTATACAAATATATCCATTTTCACTTGCTTGAATAGCACTTTTACAAATTCAGAGTAGCATTATTATGCTAATATATTTGCAAACAGTCTCTAGACTCTAATCATAGTAAATCCTGGCATATTTTTGGCTAGAGGCTGTATGTTAAAACTGTTCTCTAATATTCATTAAAGAAATATTTGTGCGCAAACTGTGAAATTTGGGAGGCTGAAATCAAAATATGAAAATCAATTTTCTGAGCCTACCCCATGGTAAGTTATCAATTATACGTAGACAAAACTGCTAGCATTCCCCCTATCTGTTTCACAGGAGAAACTAGTTGAATAGGAGTCAATATTCAAAAATCTGTTGAGTGTGTGATATAACCAGGTAAATTTAACCTGTTATCTTTACACTGATACTCGTTGCACTTATTCAGCTAGCATCCAGATAAATCTAACCTCTCAAAATTTGAGAGGGGAGTTGCGTGGCCAGGAATATCAGGCTAAATTTAGCTGGCATGTGTTGAATATTGAAATAGGTGGCTAAATTTGAAAGCTCACTCCAAAATAACTTTGATCCAGCACTTTTAGCAGCTAAATTTGTGGGGTTTGTGATTTTAACCATACAAATTAGCCAGTTAAAGATACCACATTTTTATGAGGTACATTTACCTACCTAAAGCCCAATTTTAGCAAGGTAAATATTTTTATTATTCCATCCATAGACATAGAAGCTGAACTGCATAAAAATGCTAACAATATTTATTATGGGTAGATGGAAATAGTTCTAGCGTTTCACATGAGTGTCATGTCTAGGGATGTGCTGTTTCCTTTGTTTTGATTGGGGCACATTAAACAATTACACAGTAACTTTCAAACCGGCATGAGGGCACACATTGGAGCGTGTGTGTCGACTCAGACGCAGGGACGCAGCCATTTTATAACTTGCACGAATTTTTGTACAGAATTCTAAAATAGCCTGACAGCGTGCACACCAGATTTTAAGGGGACGTGCACATGGGTGAGTAAATCCTGCTTCTACCATGTAAGTTAGGGGATTTTAAAAGTGGCATGCGCCCATGCCATTGCCAGTTTATCAGTTCGTCTACCAGTTTGCCCAGCTAGGTTCTCCAACCCCCTCCCTGGTTTGATAGCCTATACTACCCCAGACCCTTTAGGCTTCTCAGAAATGGCTTCATCATTTTATTTTATGACTTACACGTAATACAGAGCAAAAGTAAAGTAACGCGGCAGTGGACCCCAGCACAAGCCAGGGCACATAAGTACTTATGCACACATATCTTAGCTAGGCCCAGAAATGCCTATGTCCTATCCAAACCATACCCCGCCCTGCCCCTGCAGATGTGCACGCAGTGGGTTTTATGCGGGTATCTAGGCACTTTTTAAAATATGATGGGCATGCGTGAGCCTGACTTCTTTGCACATTCCCTAATTGATTTGTGCGCATGGCTTTTAAAATTTACCTTTCAGCTTGCACTAAATCAAATGAGTGTGCACTACTTGGGTTTTAGCCACATTAAAATGAAACATAAAACAAAAAATAAACAAAAGAAAATAAAACAAAACAAACAACAATGTTTTGCCTGCACACCCGTAGGGGCCGATGCAATAAAGGCGCATAGAAAGCGGGCGCTGAACAGTCAGCACCCACTCTCTTAATGCGCGCATGGTGCCCCAAAGGGGGGGGCGCCATGCAATATTTAAATTAGGGGGTCGCGGCTGCCTGTCTGCCAGTTTTGAAAATGGCCCCCGAGTTTATTGGGGGCCATTTTCATTACTGGCAGACCGCCGAGTTATGAAGACCGACGCCGGTAAACTCGGCATCGGTTTGCCGGCGTCGGTCTTCATAACTCGGCGGTCTGCCGAGTTTTGTTTTTTTTTTTTTTACTTTAAAAATGAAGTACAGAAAAGCAGTTTTTTTCTGCTTTTCTGTACTTCTTTTCAATGCGCTCAGCTATTAACACGTGCTCCAGGCAGGCATTAATATCTGAGCGATAAATGTGCGTCTGAGACACACATTTATCTTTTTGCATTGGGAATGAATAATAGGCTCATTCCCGTGCATTTGCATGTGATGAGCGCTATTACATTCACTCCGTGTTAGATGTGCATTAAATAGGCGCTAAACCCCTTATTGCATTAGGGGATTGATTAGCGCCTATTTCACCCACGTCTAACTGCTCGTTAAGAGTGCGCTTGGCATATTGCATCGGCTCATTAGTCATCTCTGAGAGGGTAAATTTCAGACAACTCCGTGAGGCCCCTTTTACACTTGTGTATGGCTGTTTGGAGATCTGCTACAATATTTTCTAACCTGCATGTATTAGGTATGCACAGATGATAAAATACAGTGTGCATATGTCTACCTCCTAACACATAAGGTACAATCATAAATTGGAGATTACAAATAAATCCTAATAACATTTATAATAATAACTACTTATAGGATTTAATACTTCAAGCTAGATTCAACAGATCAAGTTGCTTTATTAAGATTTACAAATCTGGGAAAAATATCAAGAAATATCACAGATCACATACAACAAAAATTACATCAGAAAATACATGTACACACATTAAAAAAACCCAACTATATATATATATATACAAAATATTTACAATAACTGTTTCTCAACTGTTTCCCACCCCTCCCCTCCCAGACCCTGCCCCCCACCCCCTCCCCACCCTGCCCCTTTTAGCTGGCCTGGCACTTCTGTGCAGATTGCATGTTACGTACATGGCGGGCCCCTTTCAAAATTATACGCGACAAGCGCAGGGCCTGGCCACGTGTGTAACTCCCAAATTTTATGTGCACAGGCCTTTTAAAATTCTCCCATAACTGTTTTTCCTTTGAACCAAATGGCTATTTGCCGCAGTTTCACATTAATTCCAATCTCTCCAGCAGTGTGATTATCGCAAGGGCTGCACTCTTCACGTTAAATCGCCATGTTATCTTAGCATTTCCCCTACATGTGCAAAGAGTTGACTTCTTTTGAAGATTACAGGGAAGCAATAGAATTAGTTGAACTCCTTGGGCTTCTGTCCCTCCCAACGCAGCCCTTGTGGTGAAACACGGTCCATGTCGGGGGAGCAATACTTTTCTGAATGTCATGAATAAAAGTTTTGGAAAATGCTGGAAAATTACCTCTAATGACTGTTTGATTCCATCACACTCACGAGGATCCACAAAATCTCAAGCGATATACCTATTGCTACATGGATGAGCGGGATACATTTCAGTTTACAGCTCATCTTCTCCACACATTATTTGCTGTGTTAATCTATAGGCTCCCACATTTCCACCCACTTAGCAATTCTATTATATTGAACTGCAGCGGATTTTGTATATTCATAATATAGACAGCTGTAACCTACCAAAAGTAAACATTAAGGATAGCTGCATTTTTCCAATTGGATAAAACTAATTTAATTGCAATAGTCAACAAAACGTCCAATAAGAGACAATGAGAGAAGGTCAGCAGTGAATGAACAGCAAAGGAACGCATAATGACAATCTGATATGAAAGATGAGAATCCCAACATATTAATTTTCCCCCATACCTCCTGCCAGTAAACACGCTCTTTAATGTCTACCTGTTACCACTATGTCAACTTCTTACAAAATTAAGCCTGAAACACTTCCTGTTCGCAGACGATGTACAGATCGTGATTCCCATAAAAGAAACAATCTTAAAAACAATGGAATTCTGGGACAGTTGCTTATTAGAAATTAAACTTCTCCTCACCAGCCTAAACCTCGTACTCAATGCTTCGAAAACGGAATTCCTGCTCATATCACCGGAAAACAATAACTCACTTCCAAAACCACCCACACTCCTTCAAACAACCCACGTAAGAGATCTAGGAGCTATCTTAGACAATCGTCTCAACCTCAAAACATTCATTAACCAAACCACCAAAGATTGCTTCTACAAATTACATATTCTGAAAAGAATTAAACCACTTTTCCACGCTCAAGACTTTAGAACAATCTTGCAAGCAATAATCTTTTCTAAACTAGATTATTGCAACTCATTACTACTAGGCCTCCCAGCTTCTTATACCAAACCCCTTCAAATGGTTCAGAACTCTGCAGCCAGAGTGCTTACAAATTCCAGGAAAATTGACCACATCTCCCCCATCCTCAAAAACCTCCATTGGTTACCTATCCACTATAGAATCATGTACAAATCCATCAACATCATATACAAGACCATTAACCAACACACACAACTCGATCTACAAATACCACTTAAAAAATACACTTCCGCCAGACCCATCAGGGAATACTACAAAGAGTCACTCCAAATTCCAAATGCCAAAACCTTCCAACATAAATCCTTGACTCTCAGAGCCTTCTCTTCAGCAGGTCCATCTCTTTGGAACTCTATCCCACCGGATTTGAGACAGGAACCATGCTCTCTAACATTTAGAAAAAGACTAAAAACTTGGCTTTTCAAAAAAGCATTTCCAAGCCTTGAATAAAACCTCCACTCTTCAACACAAACTCGCATGCAATAACTGGATCTAAATAAGAATCCAACTACCATAAACTTACGCACATCATTACCTGCGGAGTTTTATCATATTATTATCATTCACTACTGTGTCATATTTATTCTCTTGGTTACTTATTTTACCGTTTCATATTTATGTACTGTCCCATTTATTCACATAGGCTTATTTATTCACTCCGCTATACTACTACACTAATTGGCTGAAATGTAAATATTGCATTGTTCAATCTCTCCCCTCTTCCAGCTCCAAGTTAATTTTCCCTGTTTTATTGTTTTATTGTAACTTTCTCACCCTTCAATTGATTCTCTGTATTTAAAGTTCACAGTTCTATTGGGAATATTGTTATCACGTTACCTTATGCTTTTCACACATTGTTAATTGTAAACCGGGTTGATGTGATGCCAGTCATGAAACTCGGTATAACAAAAACAATAAATAAATAAAATAAATAAATAAATATATAAAGGACAGTAAAATAACATGAGATAGTGTTTGCTGTTCAAAGAGGCACATGACCAACACATGTGAGAAGTCAATAATTTAGCTTTATAAAGCTGCCAAGGAGTCCATAAAGCATGATGAGCTGAAAATAGTGATTGAGTAGTATGAAAAGCAAGCAAAACCCTCTAATCGAGGACCTGCAATATTGATCCAGGGGACAGGAGTACCCACAGCCAGATCACCATCCTACAATTTTTCTAGCACCAGACACTGAGGAAACGTAACATTTTTCATAAACTTATATAAATTAGCAGCAATATGATTCTGTAAAGCCAATGAATACAGTTGGCAATAGAGTATACAAGGAAATTCAGATCTGACAAGGAGTTCCAAATACAGTGCTGCAATTATAACCATTGAAAGCAGTGGGAAGAAGGCAACTCAAATCTAGAAACCAAAACAGGAAAAGACAGAAGTTTACCATCTTTCACTAACTGGCCAATAGACCAAATCCCAGCCTTCTGCAGATCTGCCAGTTCAAACTCTGACCATCTATCTTAAACAATGGATTAAACCATAGGGAAACATATGATGAAAATTTCAGATGGATCTGTAATGGACTAAGAAATCTCTCAAAATCTCTGTATACCTTATGTGTGTGTTGCGCTGGAGGTGGACCCTTGGTCTGGCGTGGGATTGGTACGGCCCTCTGAGGGATCCCAGAGGGCGCCTGATGCCAAGAGGCGGAGCACACGAGGAGACAGAGGCTGATAGGAACTTCACCAATAACGGTCTGGGGGCTCCGCTGGTTGAGCCCTTGGATTCCCGGACTGCTTGGACTTAGGTGGGCCTCTGGGGGTCTCCTGGAGAGATGATGGAGAGGTGTGCCCACCAAGAGAAGAGGTGTGCGGCTAGGCGAGCTAGACCGGAACCAAGAGTACCGGAGACCACGGGAACAAGGCATAAACTGAAGGTCCTCCAGGTAGGATAGGCAGCGCCTAGTGGTCTAGCTCAAAGAAGGCCGCGGGCGGTGTTGAAGCAGGCGAACCTGGTGGTCACAGGAGGAGAGAAGAGAGTATCCGAATGGAGCGCAAGGGTCAAAGCCAGGTTATCCATCCAAAGATGGTCAGCCAAAGCGAGGGTCACTTCCAGGTATCAGTCTGAGCGTACTCAAAAGGCAAGATGAGGTCAGTTCCAAATATCAGTCCAAGCGTAGACAAAGGCAAGCAGAGGTCAGTTCCAGGTATCAGTCCAAGCTAGGTCAAAGACAGGCCGGGGGCAGTACCGGGTATCAGTCCGAGAGGGTACAACCTGGGAAGTGGAACATGGAACAGGACTCAGGAACAAAGGAACTCAGGAACAGATGCTGGAACACAGGAAGGACCACGGGAACACAGGAGCAGACGCAGGAACACTGGAACAGGCACAGGAACACTGGAAAGAGCACAGGAACAAGGAACGCAGGAACGCTGGAACAAGCACAGGAACAAGGATGGCAACTAGCTTCACACTGAGGTGACGACCCGATTGCCAAGGCGAGGGACTAAGGTATAGGCCCTCGCTTAAGTACTGTGCTTACGTGACATCATCAGGGTGCGCCGCGGAGCGGTTTCCCACCCCTGGCCCTTTAAAGGGCCAGCCGGTCCGCATGCACATGCCTAGGGGTGGAGCCGAAGCAGTGGAGGACGCCGATCCCCGGTGTAGCGCGGAGAGTGAGGCCTGAGACGCTGAAGCGCTGGAGGAAGCTGGAGATGCCGCTGCCCGAGGCCAAGGACGCAGCTGTTTTCCGCAGCAGCAGGGGAGGTGAGTCCGGGAATGGCAGAGCTAGGAAGAAGGTGAGCAGGCCTGGGCGCGGCCCTGGTGTGGCCAGGGTGCGCAACAGTGTGGACCTATGAATTGAAAATGACTTCAAGGAAGAGAGTACAGGTATGCCTAAGAGATGAAGCAGGGGGATAAGTGCAACTTGAGCCTGTTCCAGTTGCAACCACAGCAGTAGTAGTAGCCAAATATACTTTTGTGCTGCTTTTAATATTGTTTAAGGGGTGGTCCAAATTTTGTTCTAAATATTGCTTTTGAGCCCTCCCTCAAAAAAAATAAAACAATAGAAAAAAACACTAAATTTGCTTATAGTTGCTTCAGTATCACCCTAAAAGTGCCTGGTCTGCATGTGTGTGTGTGAGTGAATGGGAGGCTGCCTGCGATGGGTGTGTGTGTATGAATGAGAAGCTGCCTTGCATGAGTGGGTGTGTGAATGAGAGGCTGCCTATGATATACATGTGTGTGTGTGTGTGTGTGTGTGTGTGTGAATAGGAGGCTGCCTGGGTTGAGTGGGTGTGTGAATGGGAGCCTGCCTGGATTGGGTGGGTATATGAATGGAGGCCTGCTTGGGTTGCATATGTATGTGTGTGTGTGTGAATGGGAACCTGTCTGGGATGGGGGCAGGGTATAAAAGGGAGGAGAAATAGCCTAGTGGTTAGAGCAGTGGACTGTGAACCAGGAGACCAGGGTTTGAGTCCTGCTGTCGCTCCTTTTGACCTTGGACAAGTCACTTTACCCTCCATTGCCTCAGGTAGATTGTAAGCCCTCTGGGGATAGAGAAATACCTTCAGTACCTGAATGTAAACCGGTGTGATATCTTGATTGAGATCGAATGTCGGTATATAAAAATAATAAATAAATAAAATAAAAAATATATTTGAGAATGGGAACCTGCCTGAGGTGTATAGGTGTAAATGGGAGCTTGTCTGGGGTGTGAGCATATGTGCGTGTGTGTGTGTGTGTGTGTGTGTGTGTGTGTGTGTGTGTGTGTGATAGAGAAAATGGAGGCTGCAGGTGGATTCCAACCTGCCAGCAGCTGAAATGAAGATGAGGGTCTTGGGCTGCTGGAAAATCCCAACCAAAGAAGAGCTGGAGTCACCTGTGGTTTGTCTGAGGGAACGTTTGTATATATGAGCTTGTCTGTGTATATATAAGAAAGAGAGGAGAAAGTTTATGCATCCCACTTCCACTAATCCACGACAATCTCAGGGTGACTGCAAATCAAACGTTCCCAGGTATGGAGAGTGTGATTTTTTTAAATCCTTTTTTGTTTTATTGTTCAGGTGTTATTTGATGTATCTGCTATTTTGAAATATTTAATTGGTGTTTCAGACATTTAAAAAATCTTGTATATGATTTTTTAAATATTTGATTTTTTTTTATTCATCAGCTTTTTTTGAAATAATATTATTAGTATGCTTTAGTAATATGATTATGCATTTATTTTATTTCTTGATTTTAATGTTTGATATTTGAAGAATGGTGATGGTTCTGTTTTTTTTTTTTTGTTGCACTGCATAGAGTGTCTGGCTCCTTGCAGTTGCCAGTTCAGTTTTTGTCTGCGTGTTTGTATTTCTACTTTATGGCTGCTCTATTCTGTATTTGGTGAGGGTATGTTTATGTGCATGTGTGACTGAGGTGATACATTTTCCTAATAGCAAATATATTAGTGTATTGGGCTTTTAGAGGGTCAAGCCCACACCCAACACACATCACAATAGGCCTAATGCCATATGGGTTCCAAGTGTCTTTTTTGCAGGGATTTCCGGTTGGCATCATAGCAGTGCATGTAAATATAATGTAAGTGATATTTTTACCTCATGTAAAATATAAATGCATAACTCTTAACTGTGTATGTGGAATGGGGGGGGGGGGGAACCGTGTGCAAGGCTATAAGATTTGCATAGGGCAGCTAATATCCTTGTACTAGCCATGGATTTGGGGGGTAGAGGGGTCAGTTTTTAAAATTTATATCACTGAAGGGAGCAGGTTGTGTTATTCTTTTGGGTGGACCTGGGACACAGAACGAATGAATGGGGCAGGCAGCACAGTAATTGTTTGCACAGGGCAGCAAAAAAGCTAGCACTGACCCTGACTGGCAACCCCTGCACTGGATCATTTCGATTTCTTTTACATTCTGCTTTTTGGCACTTCAGACTGATATCAAAGCAGATTATATTCAGGCACTTCCCTATCCCCACAGGGTTTCAAATCTAATTTTGTACCTGAGGCGATGGAGGGTAAAGTTACTTGTCCAAGGTCACAAGGAACAATGTGGGATTTGAATGCTGGTTTCCCTGGGTCATAGCCTACAACACTATCCACTAGGCTACTCCTCCACTCTCCTGTACATGTTCCTAAATAAATAAACAAATAAATAAATAACCAATAACGTGAATCTTTCTAAGAATTTTCTAAAAAAGCAGTGAGATCCATATTAGAAGGTAAATGAGGGCTTCAGTTACAGATGATGTCCTAAACATATATATCTGAAAATTAAATGTACTTGCATATTTTCCCTTCTCCGAACATTAGAAACTTGGCAGCCAAGAAAGACCATATTGCTTAACTAGCCTGCCCATTTCTACAATCCCTGCTACGCCTTCAAAGATCCCTTATGCTTGTCCATCCAATGCTTTCTTGAATTCAGATGCTTGCCTTCCAAGAAGGTCCAGTTATTTAGCAGTTATATTTGGTCACTGTGCCTGGGGCAATTATCTAACACAGGGAACTGGGTACCTAACTCCATGGCTAGGCACCTTGATCTCAAATTGATCTCCTAATTGTTACATGCATTCTTAACATAGAGAAACATTTTTTGGTTATGATAATCTTTACTGTGATGGGTGTAGAATGCTATATCCAGTAGCATAGAATTGTTTGACATCCCATAGATTCTCTCTGCTCCTGTATGCTCAGCTGGCCCTTGCTGTTGTGAATTTCGGAGTATTGGTCTTTCCATCTCCCCCATATTGCAAAGTTTGCAGGGATGTCTGCTACAGCACCGGTTGCATGATTATAATGTTAAGCTTTCAGAAGGGAATACAAAACAAGAAAACCTACTACAAACTGTCCAGTTCTGGTACATTTCTGCACTGAGCAGCTCTCTGTACCCTACATTACCAATGCTAAAGAACCCTAGAACAAACAGAATATAAAAATAAATTATGATAAGTTATCTTTTAAAACATTTTTCCTACAATACTGGGGGCAAGTTTCATGACAATTTCTGTGTATAAAGAAGATTACCAGAGAAAAAAACCCCATTTGGAAATTTTCTTTCCCTCCCTTCCTCCAATATGGGGAAAATTATTTTGTGCTGACCCCTGCACACTTACTTTTTCCAGCAGGGAAAAGGACCAGTGTGGGGGTCAGGTTTAGAAGGATCTCCAAGTTAGTTCTCACACCTGTCCTGGAGGACACCCAGTCATTTGGGCTTTCAGGATGTCTGCAATAAATATGCATGAGAGAAAATTGCTTGCAGTGGAGGCAGTGCATACAAAATCTATCACATGCATATTCACTGTGGATATCCTGAAAACCTGAGTAGCTGGGGGTCCCCCAGGACAGGTTTGGGGACCACTGCCCTAAAGTACATGCAGGGATTTCATTTTGAAATCTCTATGCGTTCTTTACTAAGCATCCTTTGCACTTACGGTACAAAGTACATGGTATAAAGGATCCCTGCTGCACTGGCTGCCATAGCATTTTCAAAAGGAAACCTTATGGGGAGTTTCCCTTTGAAAAATTCTCTCCATGTTCCATAAAACTTTTTCATTTATTAGGACTACTCTTTCTAGCTACATATGCCTTTACCTTTCTCTGCATTTGTTTTGAACCTTTTTTCTCTCTCTGTTTCTATGGAGTTTATGTATTGAAGTACACCTGTGTTAATGTATGCACACACACACACACACACACATTGAATGCTTACATTAAGCAGTGCAGGCTTTAAAAGTATGTTAAAAGCAGGGGTTATCAACTCAGTCCCCAGGATATACCTACAAGTCAGGTATTGCTGCCTCCATTGTATGCAAATTTATCATATGCATGAACACAAAAACCATAATATATTGGAGTGTATAATCTTAAGGTGCAATAGTTTTAAAGGCTAACACCTTTAAATGAATTATTTGTCAGCTCTGTCACATGCTATCAGTATCTGGGATATGTGGGAAGAGGCCAAACCTCTATAGCTTGTGTGATTGCACCCACGCTCACATTAAAATGTATCCCTCACCAGGCTTTCATTGCAGGGAGCAAACTATTCTTATTGAGATCCAAGCCCAGGCCATGACCCTAGTGGATATTGTTGATAAAACTGTCTGGTAAGTGGGAAGAACTGGGGAGAACATAGAGTTGCACAAGGCAGTCACCCAGTTCTATACTCAAGTGAAGGACTACTAGTGGAAAGGGCAATCACGTGGGAAAGGTGGCAACATTTTTTATTGTTTTATAGGTGAAGGAGATTATCACTTCAAAGCCTGGTTAATAATTCTAAATTTGCATTCTCAATGTTCTTCAGAAGAACATTATAGTATGTCTAAAAATATACCAAAGTAGGTTATAGAAAGAGCTTTTTGGCATTCTAAACCTGATGTCTGAACAAACTTGATGGCACATTTTTGTACAGTCCAGTCACAGTTAAAAGATATTTTTGAAATGTATCTTTTATAATATTGCCATGCAATGTACCTGAGGAACAAATATTGAGGGAAATTATGGTAATTCTGATTCTGAAAACAATGATTCAAAATTGAGACATCATATTAATTCTGATGAATCAGAGAGTATTAGAAATAGATTGGTTGCATAACTTTAATTATAGTTGGCTATTTAAACATACATTTGCAAACTATAATTATGTAAATGGATAATTGCTATGTTTATATTTTTCCATGCAGTATTTTTTCCTTTTTCATCGTGGAGGATTTGGTCTTCCCTGTAGCTAAATGCTTTAACTTTGGATTGTTGGATATGGATTTAATTATTCACCTTTCCAAACTCATGCTTAAGGTGAGTTACAATTCAGGTATATGAGGTAGGTCCCTGCCATAAAGGGATTACAATCTAAGTTGATAACTGAGGCAATGGAGGGTAAAGTGACTTGCCCAAGGTCACAAAGAGTGATAGTGGAAGAAATGAGAACCTAGACTCCAGATTACTCTTGAACTAGCATATATACACTAGCCAAGAGCACCCACTACCACCTGAGGCAACTTAAGCAGACAAAACTGTACCTAGAGAAAGGCTACCTGGCTACTCTGACTTCTGCATTCATCCCTTCCAGACTGGACTACTGTAATATACTGTACATGTGCCTCCCACAAAATCTCCTCCATTGCCCACAGCTAGTACAGAATGCTGCCATCCAGATGCTATCTGGGTCCAAATTTAGGGAACCCATTAATCCAACACTTCGAGAACTTCGCTAGCTTTCAATTCCCTGCTGAGTTAAATTTATAGCCCTATGTACAGCCTTCAAATCACAAAATGTGATTTGAAGGCTGTACATGTAAGCCCTGTCTATGTAAGAGATTGCCTGTCCCCCTACATGGCCACTTGCAGGCTAAGATCTGAAACAGGGTCTCTTCTGCAAGTCCCTTCTCCCAGGCTTGCTAAAACCTCAACCTGGATGCATGCCTTCTCCCCCCCCCCCAGGCTCTGGAATTTTCTCCCAAAGAGGCCAGATGTGCAACTAATATACTGACTTATTTATTATTTATTTATTTTTAACTTTTCTATACCAACGTTCTTGTATAAAATACAAATCACACTGATTTACAATGAAACTGCAAATTCGCTCGGTGGCGATACAAGGAACATGGGATATAAGTAATTGTGTCGAGGGGAACTATAACGAACTTCCCAAAAACATCAGAACAGAGAACAATCCTTAACTATCTCATGAAGAGAGATACATTTGAGTGCAATATGAAAGAGCCCAACCTTAATTGTAAACATACATGACAATACCCATCTTTAAATCACAAACTTAAGTAAAAATTGGAAGTAAAAATTGGAAGGCAGGAAATAGTGAAGGTGGACAAGTCAGTAGCGAATGTGCGTAAATTAAGTTTCAGGAAAAGCTTGTCTGAAAAGCCATGTTTTGAGGGTTTTTTTTGAATGCCGATGGGCAGGGTTCTTGTCGGAGGTCCGGTGGGAGCATATTCCAAAGAGAGGGGCCTGCTGTCGATAAGGCGCGCTTCCTTAAGGATGTTTTAACACGGGGGGCATACAATGTGTCTTTGTAGGCTCTTCTGATAGGTCTGAATGAAGTATGCGGACGTATTTGGATGGTTAAATTAAGAGGGGTGAGGTTGTGCATATCTTTGTGTATAATCATGAGGACTTTAAAGAGAATCCTGGATTTAATCGGTAGCTAGTGGAGGTTCTGCAGGATGGGGGAGACGTGTTCTCTTTTTTTCATGTTGGTAAGAATCCTGGCTGCGGAACTCTTAACCATCTGTAAGGGTTTGATGGTGTTAGCAGGGAGTCCGAGAAGAAGGGAGTTGCAGTAGTCAATTTTTGACAAGATAATGGATTGCAGCACCATTCGGAAGTCACGGAGGTGAAGGAGTGGTTTCAGATTTCTAAGGACTTGAAGTTTGTAAAAGCATTCCTTTGAGGTGTTATTCACAATTTTTTTAGGTTAAGTTGGTTATCCAGGAGAACGCCTAGGTCTCTCACAAAAGGTGAGTGATTTAAATTTAATTTGGCTACTTGGGAAGCTATTGGTGAGTTGAGATGACTGTTGTTGTCGTCTTGAGAGATGATAAGAATCTCCGTCTTGTTGGTGTTGAGGACTAGGTTGAAGCTGGCAAGAAGGTGATTAATTGATTGAAGGCAGTTGTTCCAGTGGATCAGTGTTTTCTGAGGAGATTCTGTGATCGGGATAAGAATTTGTACATCGTCTGCATAGAGGTATTGAGTTAGCTTTAGATTTGTGAGAAGGTGGCAGAGCGGGAGAAGGTAGATATTGAAAAGAGTAGGAGAAAGGGAAGATCCTTAGGGAACTCCCAGGTTGGAGCGGACGGGGTGAGATTCTTTGTTGTTTATCCTAACCTTGAAGAACCTGTTACACAGGAAAGATTTAAGCCAGCTGAGTGCAGATCCCTTTATGCCTATGTCTGAGAGCCAATCTAAAAGGGTTGTATGGTTCACCATGTCAAATGCGGCAGAAAGATCTAGATGAGCTAGCAAGTAGGGTTGCTTTTTTTCGAGGTTTAAAAGGATGGTGTCCGTGAGAGATATAAGGAGGGTTTCTGTGCTTAAAGATTTGCGGAAGCCATACTGAGAAGGGGAGAGAATGTTATTTTCCTCTAGGTATTCCGAGAGTTGCTTGTTGACAATTTTTTCCATGATTTTAGCAATCAGAGGCAGGTTAGTCATCGGACGGAAATTGGCTTGGTCTGCTGGTGACAAGTTTGGTCTTTTTAGTAGGGGTTTTAGTATAGCGAGCTTTAGCTGGTCTGGCACTAGACCTTGAGCTAAGCAGCAAATTATGATTTCCGCTATTGGCTTTGAGACGATATTTGGGATATTGATGAGAAGGTTAGGCAGTATTGGGTCCGACAGATGTGAAGCAGCTTTCAGTTTTTTGAGAATATTTTCTATCTCCAGTGATGATGTGGACTCAAAAGCTTCAAAAGCTGCATTTTGTGGAGGCGTAGAGGAGCACGGGAGAGTGGGCGATACATTGGTTGTTGTGAGGGGATTGATTAGGTTGGTGATTTTTTTCTCGAAGTATTTGGCCAGTTCTGAGGCTTTGTTGAGAGCGTGGTCGTCCGGATTGATGGGTGGGGATGGTTTGGTAAGCGCTGCTACATATGAGAACAGAGCTTTCGAGTCAAAGATGAAGTGGTAGATTTTTTATGACTTTCTGCCATTCTGTCAAAACTTGACTTTTTAACCAATATTACTCTACCAACCTCCACTGTACTGACACCAGTACACTGCATATTTTTCCACATGCTATATAAATATCACATGGTCATGTATAATTTGCACCACACTATACCATATATTGCTCTGTATTAGTAATTGTACTGTATAATTGTACTGTATAACTGTACCTCATTGTACCTTACACCTATTCTGTTTTATATGTATTTATAATGTATTGTATTAAATGTAACCCTTATATATATAGGCCTCAATATTCAAAGCTAAATGGCTGTGTAACTTAGCCAGATATAACATGGGATATTCAGTGGTATGGCTAAGCTGCTGAATATCTTTTGATTTATTTATTTTTATTTTTTACTTTTCAGATACATACAAAGTAAGAAACACATGTGAGATACTGTATAAGCCTGGTATCAAAACAAACATTACTAGAGCAAAGAAGAAAATACTAATCCTTGGCTTAATACATGGTTAATAAATTAGCCTAGAAAGGGGGCTATACTTGAGGAGTACAAAAGAAACTAAAATAGAAAACAAACCATAAGCTTAAATAGACAAAGCTGCTAAACAGAGTTACAAAACTTTTGGATCTCTATGAGTGTTCAGGCTAAATAGATGTATCAAGAAAAGCTCTCAGCTGTTCTGGGGTAAAAAACATGTAACAAACACTATCTTTCTTAACTATACATTTACAGGTAGGAATGTGAATCATGTGTCCAATCGTTCCCACTTTCATGTTCATCTGGCCGCGGGAAAATCTCATTTTCCCGTGGATCCCCGTTTTTTTTTTTTAGTGAAAAATCGTTTTTTGGGTTAGTGCGCGCTAACAAAAATAGCAAAAAGTAATAAAAAATAACAAAAATAAACGTTTTTTTTGTTAGCGCGCGCTAACATGAGTTAGCGCGCACTAACCCGAAAAATGATTTTTACGAAAATTCAGGGGGAAAAGTGAATATTTCTTTTTTTACCTGATATATTAATGAATTTAGAAATATTGTACGATATTTCAATTCATTACAAAAATGATTCACATCCCTATTTACAGAGATATCTTAATAGGAAAGTTGCCCCTAAGGAAACAGTTTCTTGTCTCATAGCAAGAAACCCCTTTCTCCTTTCTTTTGTAATCTTAGAGATATCAGGAAACATGCTGATATTTGAACCATGGAAAGGAGAATTTAAATGATGAATATAACAAGACATTAATTTACTAATGTCTTGCTCAGCCATCAGAGAGACAAGTAAAGTAGGATGATCGATGATGTCAAAACCAGAAGAATCCAAAAAAGTGGTAAGGTTTTGCATATCCAGAGGAAGTCCCCCAGAGTCCATTGGTGGACATCTTTTCACTGAAGTAGTAGGTAAAAAATATACTTTGTTAATTGAAGGAAACTCGGTCTCTAGAATAAGAAGTACTTCCCAAAGATATCTCTTAAATGTAAATAGTGGAAGTTCTCCCATAATTCTAGGAAAATTAATTAATCTAAGATTCAGATGGCGACTCCAGTTCTCTATTAATTCAAGCCTTCTAGATAGTGCACCTCTATCTTTAATTGTAGCCATATTGAAACTGTAAATTTGCTGAATATCTGAATCCATCTTAGCAACAGAGGACGTTAAAGTTTGTAAAGTGTCCTTGTGAGCTTTAATTTTAGAATTCAATGAGTAGATTTTAAAAGGAGCGTGCATGCAAGTCCATTTTATTATTACAAGATTTAACAGCAACTGAGAACCCAGCCGTGAGTTCCCATAGAATATCCAATGTAACCACTACGGATTTCATCGGAGATAAGATAGGCTCACCCCATGAAAAGGGGGCACCATCAGGGAAGGGTAGCATTGGAAATCCTGCAGACATCGAAGAAGCACCCGCAAAGGAATCTTTCTTTCTCCCTGATTGCAAAGACGCTGAAAGTACTGGCTCCTGAGATGTTCCATGTACTCCCCCTTGCAGCACCAAGTTGCTGACATCATCATTCAGCGACATCTGCAACGCACCTGAGGCTGACTCCCTCTGAGTGGTTGGTGGCCTGATGTCAGGTGGGCTGAGGGAAACCTCTACCACAGGTGAATATCTGAGTAAAGATCACTACTTAGCTGGATTGTGTTATATCCAGTTAAGTTTAACCTGCTCTATGGCAAGTCTAATCTTTCTGATTAACTTAACCAGATAAGAGCAAATATCACTACTTATCTGGGTCAAGTTAATTGGATATGTAGCACCGCCCCAATCCATCCATTACCTGCCCCCAAGATATCCGGCTATCTACATAGCTGGATAAGTACTTATCTGGCTAAATGGTGGCTGAACACAACTAGATATTCAGAAGCCGCTACTTAGCCAGAGAAGTAGCTTCTTAGGCTAAGTAGCACAAAATTTTTGTTGAAACTTTTAATTTTTAATTTAATTTACTGTAACTTTATTATTTTAAATTTTATATTTATATTATGGGTTTTTTTTTTATTTTTTAGTCTTAACTGCCATTATGTATGTGCTTTTGTAACCCACCCTGAACTTCGAAGGAAGCGAGAAAGAAATAACCTTTAAACAAACAAATAAATAAATAAGTGAATGAATGAATGAATGAATGAATGAATAAATAAATAAATAGCTGCCTCATGTTCTTGGAGAAGTCCATTAACTGCTGTTAATCAAGTTTACTTAGGGAAAAGCCACTGCTATTAATTGCATCAGTAGCATGGGATCTTCTTAGTGTTTGGGTAATTGCCAGCCATTTCTTGTGGCCTGGTTTGGCCTCTGTTGGAAACAGGATGCTGGGCTTGATGGACCCTTGGTCTGACCCAGTATGGCAAATTCTTATGTTCTTATGTAGACTAACTGATAATCCTGTACCTCACTCTACCATGATAAGAGAGCGATTAATAAATCCTTGTAACAAATTAATTAATAAATAAAATTTGAATCCTGGCTTCCCTGTTTCTCAGCCCTCGCTGCTTTAACTATGAGGCCTTGCCTCCACTCTGATATTTGATTCATGGATTGGTGGACTAGCACTCCCAAGCTAGATATCTGAATTTAAAAGCAGGTGTTCCAGGTGGCAAATGTCATAGAAGCAGCAGCAATTGTGCTAAAATTAATCAGATCTCAATGTTCACTGCACTATTTTATAAAATATTGTTTAATTCCTTTATAGGCTTTGCTGTGACATTCTGGTGTTACAAACTTTCAGGTAGATTTTAAAAGGAGCATGCGTGCGCCCATAAACACACATGAGCAAAAATGTGCTTAATTTTATATTGTGCTTGCAAGTACATGTGCATCATTTAAAAAGCTGACACTCTATATATCTCCCACAATCTGACACTCTATATATCTCCCACTGAAAGAGGGGCACTTTCAACGCAGGGTAGGTTTTGAGGGAGTGGGTTAGTGTTACAAGGGTCTGCAGACACTTGCACCCTAGGCAGACCAATGTAACACCTGCTCAAAAGCCCAGCATGAGTTGAAAGTGCCCCTCTTATATTGGGAGATATTCAGTGTCAGATTCTCTCTCTCTTGTTCAGGATCCCAATGGCCCAAAATTTCCAGACTTATGCCTCATCAGGACCAGTAGTAAAGTTTGTCTGCCTCCTTATTCTTGATGCGCATACTTCCCGACTTCTTAACATTTGCATTGCTCGTGCGTGGCCCACATATGTGTGTGTATGGGGCCATTCTTACGCGAGCAGTGCTTTTAAAATCCACCAGTTTTTGCATAATGCCTTTTTTTGTTATCTGTGTAGTAACTATATCTTCAGGCAGGTATTCATAAGTATAGTTAATATTTTGTCCTTCAGCACTTGGATTTAGGGATGTGAATTGTTTTTTGACGATTTAAAATATCGTCCGATATATTTTAAATCGTCAAAAATCGTCAAAAATCTCTGGAAAAAAGATTTATTTGAAAAATAGAACTACGTGTCAATCCTGCTACAGAGTCAAAAATCGTTAGAGGTGCGATACAATAGGAATTACCCCGATTTATCATAAAAAATCATAAATCGGGGGAGGGCGGGAAAACCGGCACACTAAAACAACCCTAAAACCCACCCCGACCCTTTAAAATAAATCCCTCACCCTCCCGAACCCCCCCCAAAATGTTTTAAATTACCTGGGGTCCAGTGGGGGGGTCCCGGTGTGATCTTCCACTCTCGGGCCACAGCTGCGTTAATAGAAATGGCGCCGGCGCTACCTTTGCCCTGTCATATGACAGGGCAAAGGTAGCGCCGGCGCCATTTTGGTTCCTGTCCCCCGACGTCACGAGCGCAGGAGATCGCTCCCAGACCCCTGCTGGACCCCCAAGGACTTTTGGCCAGCTTGGGGGGTTAGCTTTCTAGCTTCATGGAGTGCCCCCTGGTCCTTCTATTAACTGAGAGAGTAAATAACCAATTTACATTAACTTGGTCAAGTCCTTTCACGATTTTGTAGACTTCTATAATACCCCCCCGCCCCCCTCAGTCGTCTTCTCCAAACTGAACAACCCTAACTTCTTTTGCATTTCCTCATACAGCAGCCGTTCCATGACCCTTATCATTTTGGTCGCCCTTCTCTGCACATTCTCCAGTACAGCTATATGCTTTTTGAGATATGGTGACCAGAATTGTACACAGTATTCAAGATGTGGTCTCATCATGGAGCAATACAGAGGCATTATGACATCCTCTGTTTTATTTTCCATTCCCTTTTAATAATTCCTAACATTCTGTTTTTGATCGCCACAGCACACTGGGCCGATGATTTCAATGTATTATCTATTTTGATGCATAAATCTATTTCCTCGGTGGCAACTCCTAAGATAGATCCTAATATTGAGTAACTACAGCAAGGGTTATTTTTCCCTATATGCATCACTTTCACTTGTCTATATTAAATTTAATCTGCCATTTGGAAGCCCAATCTTCCAGTCTTGCAAGGTCCACCTGCAATTCATCACAATCCACTTGAGATTTAACTACTCTGCATAATGTTGTGTCATCCACAAATTTGATCATCTCACTCATTGTACCCCTTTCCAGATCATTTATAAATATATTAAAAAGCACCGGTCCAAGTACAGATCCCTAAGGCACTCCACTGTTTACTTTTTTCCACTGTGAATCCTGACCATTTTATCCTACACTCTGTTTCCTGCTTTTTAACCAACTTGCAATCCACAAAAGGACAACACCTCCTATCCCATGACTTTTTAGTTTTCTTATAAGCCTCTCATGTGGGACTTTGTTGAATGCCTTCTGAAAATCCAAATACACCACATCTACCGGTTCGCCTTTGCCCACATTTTTATTCACCCCTTTAAAAAAAATGTAGATTTGTGAGGCAAGACTTCTCTTGGGTAAATCCATGCTGGTTCTGTCCCATCAAACCATGTCTATCTAAATGTTTTGTGATTTTATTCTTTGTAACAGTTTCCACGATTTTTCCTGGCACTGAAGTCAGGCTCACCGGGTGGTCTATAGTTTCTCAGATCACCCCTGGATCCCATTTTAAATATAGGGGATACATTGGCCATCTTCCAATCTTTAGGTATTTCAGATGATTTTAATGATGGGTTATAAAATTTTTACTAATAGGTCTGAGCTACCAGACAGAGATATTTTTATATTGCCTTGTATTTTACAGCTTAATGTTCTAAATTGCATCTTGAGAAAATATGTTTTTCAGTTGTTGTAAATTTCAGGGATTCCAGCTTTGAATTCCTTTATTGTCATAGAGTTTGTGACTGACCTGTTTAGTTGGGCAATGTAGACTAAGGCAGGACATGTGACAAAGTAGGCTAAAAAGTAAGCTAACTTACACCAGTAATCTTCTAGAGAGATTCTCTGGTTAGAATCCTGCCTGTAATCTAGACATAATAAAACAACTATTAAACCAAATGGAACTAGTAATTAACATAGAAAAAACTGAATTTATACACCTTGAACGAAAAAACATTGTAAAAATTCAAAATCCCATCAAACTTAAAAATAATAAAACAGTGGAGTAAACGGATAAGGCTAGAAACTTAGGGGTAATTATAGACATGGAACTTAGCCTTAAGCAACACATATCATTAAAAGTAAGAGAAGGCTATGCCAAACTAATGGTACTTAGGAGACTAAAAACCTTACTAACTCAAAAACACTTTCGTACAGTACTACAAGCACTAATATTTGCTAGCACGGACTACTGTAACACACTTTTCCTAGGATTACCATATACCACAATCAGGGCACTACAAATACTACAAAACTCAGCTGCCAGAATACTTACTGGAAAAGGCAGGAGAGATCATATCACCCAAACACTTGCGGATTTACACTAGCTCCCAATAGAACAAAGAGTGCAATTAAAAACTCTATGCACAATTCATAAACTAATAAATGACGAAAATGCTGACTGGCTAAACACTGCACTACGATTACACGTCCCTCAAAGAAATCTCAGGTCTGCCAATAAAGCACTGCTAACCATACCCTCAGTCAAAACCGCAAAGTTGACCCAAGTTAGAGAGAGAGCACTATCTTTGGCAGGACCATTGCTATGGAACACATTACCACTTGAGCTAAGACAAATGAAAGAACTGAAACTTTTCAAAAAAAGCCTAAAAACCTGGCTCTACAAAAAGCATTTCACAGTGAGTACGCTGAACAACAACAAAATATTCAGGCGAATGTTATCTGTAAAAAAACTGAACTTATTATTTTAGTCATAATTAAATATTAAATTAAAACAGTATTCTCATATGATTATCTCATTAATCAGACAAATAGTAACCCTAATCCACTTATTATTTAGAATATATTATTGATCTATGTAACCGTATAATATTGGCACCCTATGGATAACTTAGAAACCAACCAAACCTATTTTGTGCCTATATGTAAACCGTTGTGATGGTACACCACTGAGCAACGGTATAGAAAAGCTTTTAAATAAATAAATAAATAAATAAAATAAAATAATAATGCATTGTGGCTGCCAAGGCCCTGGAATCGTAGTTAAAAAAAGAAAGTTCCTCATTTAATCACATAAAGCATGTGAACCAAAGATGACGTATAGCTAGAGTATGCTAGGATAAATAAATATATAATTGTTGATATTCATGGTATTACCAAATATAGCAATACTTAAAGTTGACTGTTAGATCATGTAGGGAACACGGGAGCTTAGGCATAGGTATTAGTTACAGGACGTTAATGAATATTTAACCGTAGTATTAAATACTGCCAGTTGATTTGTTGATTGCTTATTATCATGATCTGTGCATCATATATAAGAATTAAAACTGTGACACTGGCTCAGAAGAGCTTCCTGATTTTGATGGTAACCTTTTTATTTATTTATTTATTTTGTCAGAGTGCATGCATCTGAAAAGAAATAAAGGAAGTAGGATTGCAGCCTGTTTCTGGTTCTTGTTTTTAAAAGTATTTTTGTTCAAATTCAGACAGTGTAATACAGAACTAAGAGTTTGGGCCTGGTAAGTAATTTCATAATGGCCAGCTTTTGTATGGAATTCCTCATAGGAAGATGTTTGTGATAACTTACTCAAAAAAAGCTTCCCATGACTAACTTATTCATCTAAAATTAGGCAGATAAATTATGCCAGATATTCAGCAGGATAAATATTCCGCTGAACATCCTTGATTTAAGTTATCTGGCTACTGTTAGCTGGATAACTTTATACCTAATCGGCTATGTTTTGAATATCACCTGATAAGTTATCCAGCCTTGTTTGGTTGGATAACTAGCTTTAACTGGCTATATTCAGAAAAATATAGTGGATTAAATGGAAAAGGTACTTCATGACTCTAGTGACAGCTTCCTCACCCCAGCTGAAACCATGGACCCTTCTGGGTTCAGCATCCTCAGACCCCCAAACCCCACATAGCCACATAGAAAGTGCTAGCCAGGATCATAGTAGTAGCATTCCACAATCCCATCTGAACATTGAGGTTCTAAAATATATTGAGAGGTTGCAAGGATTAGGGATCGTGTGGGGAAGGGCAGAAGGGAGAAAGGTAGAGGAGAGCTATTTGTGGCAGAAATATGTTGAACTGAAGAGTGGACAGGGAGAGGGAGACTGGCCTTGACCCCTTCTATTTTCACTTTTTAAATTCTCTCAGAAGGGTTGTATTTATCTAACTCCTAATATCAGAATTATCTGGCTGAGTTAATCAGATTACTTGTCCCTACCCTAGGTCACCAATTACTTATCTGCTAATAGTTAGCTGGATAATGAGTGACTAATCCAACTAATAGCTAGCCAGGTAAGTATCATCGATTTTGAAAACTTGGCATTTTGCTAGATAACAGGTGAGTTATACAGCTAAATACTTTTCAATATTCACCTCTTTACTATTAATCAAAAGAAAGTAGAAGAATTTTAAAAGGAGACTGACAATAGAAGTTTATACAAAAAGAAGGAATAATGTAATAAATATTGAAGTGTAGCTGAAAAAATTACTTTGAGCTTGGCTTCAATCACTTAGCTTTAGAGGTAGATAATCAGAAATATACATTTATGTGAGTTAGACAGATAAGAATTTTCTGTGTTACTTACATAAGATATTCAGCACTATGGCTATGCTGCAGAATATCCCTGGATTTGGCGCTACTCAGCCATATAAGTTATATCCAAATAAATTAAACCTCCTCTATGGCAGGTCTAACTTATCTGATGAATTTAACTGGATGTCTGAATATCAGCAATTATCAGGCTAAGTGCAAGGTGTTGCATATAGGGAAAAATAACCCTTGCTGTAGTTACACAATGTTAGGTTCCATATTAGGAGATTCCACCCAGGAAAAAGACCTAGGCATCATAGTGGATAATACTTTAAAATCGTCGGCTCAGAGTGCTGCAGCAGTCAAAAAAGCAAACAGAATGTTAGGAATTATTAGGAAAGGAATGGTTAATAGAACGGAAAATGTCATAATGCCTCTATATCGCGCCATGGTGAGACAGCACCTTGAATACCGTGTCCAATTCTGGTCACCACATCTCAAAAAAGATATAGTTGCGATGGAGAAGGTACAGAGAAGGGCAACCAAAATGATAAAGGGGATGGAACAGCTCCCCTATGAGGAAAGGCTGAAGAGGTTATGGCTGTTCAGCTTGGAGAAGAGACGGCTGAGGGAGGATATGATAGAGGTCTTTAAGATCATGAGAGGTCTTAAACGAGTAGATGTGACTCAGTTATTTACACTTTTGAATATTAGAAGGACTAGTGTGCATTCCATGAAGTTAGCAAGTAGCACATTTAAGAATAATCATAGAAAATTCTTTTTCACTCAACGCACAATAAAGCTCTGGAATTTGTTGCCAGAGGATGTGGTTAATGCAGTTAGTGTAGCTGGGTTCAAAAAAGGTTTGGATAAGTTCTTGGAGGAGAAGTCCATTAATGGCTAATAATCAAGTTTGCTTAGGGAATAGCCACTGCTATTAATTGCATCAGTAGCATGGGATCTTCTTAGTGTTTGGGTAACTGCCAGGTTCTTGTGGCCTGGTTTGGCCTCTGTTGGATACAGAATTCTGGGCTTGATGGACCCTAGGTCTGACCCAGCATGGCAATTTCTTATGTTCTTATGTTCTTATAAATGTATCCTCAATCTGCCCACAGCCCACCCACTATATATCTGGCTGACTACTTAGTCAGATAAGTGGTGCCTGCTGAATGTAGTCATATATTCAGCAGCCTCCATTTAGCCTGATAAGTCACTGCTTATCCAGCTAAGTAGCACTGAATATAGAGCTCTTTAGAATATATGGAAAATGGGGGGTTCATAGAGCTGAGTTTTATTTGCAATTGGGGTACATTTTTAGAAGTGTATCTAACTGCAAAATTAAGCAAGCAACTTTAAACTCACACAAAAATCAATTTCATTTTAATCTCAAGGCACCTGCATAAATTAGACTTGAATATCAAGTTGTTATAGAGCTAAATAGATGGGCATAACTTCAGCGAATACAAAATAGGGTGTAGAGTTCTCTGTGTAAACAGCAGGCTGATGACATGCATATCTTTGAAAATGTATGTTTACATATATTGTCATCATGACCACTCCTCCTCCTCCCCCCCAAAAAAAAAATATATATTTTTGATGTGGCTAAATATATGTACTTTATGAGCTTACATGTATAGTTATAAGGAGATGAAAATTCATCTATGCGCAAATTGGTGAATTGTGCATAAATCCTGACTAGTCTTTTAAAAATTCACTCCCTGGTGTATAAAATAACTTTAATAGATATTGCTGTATAAGTTTTCAAAGAGGTTTTATACTGGTGACTAATGCTGTAGAATGTAAAGCAAACCTATTGGTCATATAGCTCAGTTATATTTGTAATTTGGCATGTCCAGAGCAGGCAGAGTGCATAACGTGATATAAAGCATATGGCTATACAAATATATAAATCCTTAGTAAGTTGTTCAGTCTATTTAGTTATTCATTGAACAGACCAGAATTTTTAAATATATATGAATCTCTGCACATAAATAAATGAAAAAATAAACAGTTATGTCATTCAGGCTTGATCAAAGGGTATTCAAATTACTTAAGAAAGTTTGATCAGTTAAGGGATTCTATGGTGTAACAAAGATGAAATCAGCTTTTTAGATGTTACTGTTGTACCTGGATAGCTTTAAATGCCAAATGCACAATTGGAGGTGTGTAAACGTTTAACAGAGGAAACCCTGAATCCTCCTCATATTAATTTTTAGGAATGTGCATTCATTTAAAACAAATAAGTAAAAACATAAGAGCATGCCATACTGGGTCAGACCAAGGGTCCATCAAGCCCAGCATCCTGTTTCCAACAGTGGCCAATCCAGGCCATAAGAACCTGGCAAGTACCCAAACACTAAGTCCATTCCATGTTATCAAGTGATGCTGACGTCCTCCCAATGAAAGGTCTGAGCATATGAAAAGAAACTGTAGTCTCTGTGTTGGATTTCATAAAGAAAGGTTTTCTTTGTGGAAGCTCTGTTAGAGTGAAAAAAAAAGTTTTAAAGAAGGAGAGAGAAGAATGTTGGCATTGGCAAAATGTTTTTTGTTATTTTCACTTCTGCAGTCACAGTCCTCTAACTGTGAGAAAGAGACAGAGGTGCTGCATTCTTTCTGTTCACTGGAGCAGGGCAGTGGACACAAAGAAGCAGTGAACAAACAACAGTGACTATTTTTCTGACTCTGCATAGTGGCAGTGCACTGTTTATAGTGCAGGCTGCAGAGAGAGAACAGTCACTGTGTGTGTGTTATGTGTCAGAGAGAGATATTTGTACACACTGTGAGGGAGAGCCAGACAGAGGTGTGTTTGTGCTACTGGCAAGCTTCTAACTCTGCTTGGCAGTGCTTGCTAAGCACTGGAGTGAACTCAGTCTGTCATTTGATTGAATGTGTGTGACAGACAGGCACTCAGTATTAGTGCTATTGGTGAGAGTACATCAAACACCTCAGTAGCCACTTCCAATTCTATTATGCCACTGCAAGCAATGGGGAGAGGAGGGAATGGCAGTGGGCAGAAGAATAGCGAGAGCAGAGGATTGGGTATTGCTGCAGTGCCAGCCCAGCCTCTAGTCATCTTAGCCTTTAATGAAGAGATGGAGAAGGCAGATGATACTTGCAGAGCTGAGATTATACTGCAGCAAAAGGGAAGACAAACTCCAAACCTGAACTACCAGCCCCTTCCCCAAATGATGCCATATGGAATCTACTTCTGGCTTTCTCCAGGGATTTCCTTTGGTTTCTCCCTGCCTAGGGTTTTGTACTAATATGGTTGATCCCTTTGAACCTCATTTGCAATGCTGGAGTGTTCTTGCCACTGTGGGTGACCTCTTTGTACGTCTCATGGTGCTTTGTCTGTTCATACCACACTTGGTGCTGCTTTTCCCTTCTCTTGCTGCATTGGGGAGGTCCATGCCACTGTTTTGTTTACCTTAGCCCCTCTTTTGGAGCTTTGCAACATTCTGTTCTCTCATGTTGCTGCTTTGGTCTTCTCACCATGCCTTGGAGAATTCCTGCCACTGCTGGTATCAATTTGCCCCATTTCAGTTTCTTGGGTATTTATGCCTCTTTTGGTGTCACGATGACATAGTCTTGGTGTGTTGGAGGGTGCTTCAACCTTCTGATGATGTCTGACCACAAATTCCATTAGAAATTATTAGAAACCCCAATTTGGGAGCCCAAAATAGGCTGCATTGCTTCCCCTATTGACTTTAATGGAAAATGAATGAATAAGTAGGACAAACACATATGTTTGTTTGGTTTTTTTCATCTGAAACAAACCAGATGGATGATTGTGACCCTCAAAATGAATAAACAAACCAAAGCCAAAATGTTGCTTCTGCTCATCCCTACTAATTGTCTAGCTGCATAAAACAAATATCAGTGAATACATCTTCAACACAAAGTGACAATGTATTTTGGTGAATATTTTTAACATTTCCTACTAGTCTAATGATATCTACTGAATATTCTAATGAAAGACGTGTGAAGCCCATTTGTAACAAAAACATAAATGCATTAAAATGTGAAGCAATTTGCTCGTCCAGGGAAGCTTTTTGGCGGACTTATTTTTAGTTTCACTATTAAGAAATGAACCCTCTTTCCTCCATTGTCTTCTGCCTCCTAACTTACCAATCGAGGTTCAGAGTTTTGCGAAGGTCCTCTTTCCTGTCCTGTAACGCTGCCAGAGATACTTTGATGGCAGTTTCCCATCTAAGCAAAGCTAAGAAATGTATTTCTACAAGAAAGTATATAGGTAAGAAAGTAGGTACAAGGGAAATGTTCAAAGACATTTGCCTTCAGTAGGTAAACAGAGATTTACCTGATTAAATTGGTCTGTCTGAAAAGTACCTTTTTATAATAGCTAAGAAACAATCATAGGTTTCACTACTTGTGTTCTTTTAGCTATATTAAAAATAGGAATTCCTGGAGACTTATTCAAGTCTGGGGAGTAAAGTACAAGTGTAGAATTGAATTTTAAAATATGAGAACATACTTTTTCCTCTTTCCTCCACCTTCAGGGAAATAAAAGCTAACAAAAAAAAAATAATGTTAGGTGAAACCTTTTTATTGGACTAACTCAATATATTCCTTGACTAGCTTTCAGGTCAGCTCCAGAAACAGAATGAAAAAAAGATGGCATTGCAGAAAATATGTGAATATAAGTGATATGTCTCTGTGGCTAACTTTAGGATAGGTCAGCAGCATGACCAGAGTTAGCTGCATAAATTAAGCGGCTAATCCCGAATATCGGAGTTAGCCACTTAATAAATTGTGGTTAACTCCTCTCCTCCTTGAAATGACTCCCACCTACCACTGGAATGCCCTCGATGTATGCTCCTAGCTAGTTATCCAGCTAGAATTTAGGTGCATAAATCCAAGTTAATATGCACTAAGTCCAGTTAATGAGTACTAATGAAATATAGTGCACACTAAAACCAAAACTCAAAAAACCTGAAATTTCAGCATTTTTTCTTTCATTTCATGGTTCCTGTGGTAACATAAGCCAGTCATGACTTATAAAACTGCCAAAAGGAATAAGGAGACAGACATTGCCTGCTTCCTTAGGTGAACATTTATTTACAGTGCAAAACAAAACAAAAAGAAAACTACTCACTTTGCAGTACTGGGTACGAACAAACTCAAACATAGCTGGTCTCTCATATGCTGGCTTTCTGCCTACTTCTGGGGGTTTCTCTAACCCTTCTGGATGCTGGTTCCTTATAGTATGGTGAAGTAAGCCTCGCTTCACCTAGAATTCCTTGTGGGGCTGATCCTTAAGGAAGACAGGGTGGGATAATTGAGGCCAGTCACTTAAGGTGGTTTGAGGGAGTTTCCCATACATTCCCTCAAATACCTTCCCCCTCAGCTCATCTTTATTCAGATGAATGCCTGCTTGTACCAGGAACACATTTCTGGACAGAAAATCTGCATTAATGTTTTCCTTTTCTGCCCTATGCATAATTTATAGTTGCAAGGGCTGTAGGGCCAGGAACCATTTCATCATCTTTGCATGGGGCTCCTCAGGTCTATTTATCTATAGGAGTGGTTGGTGGTCCAATATGAGAATGAACTGCTATCCCAGCAGGTAGAAGTACAAGGCTTCTAAGCCCACTTGACTTCCAAGGCCTCCTTCTCAACTGTTGAATAATGCCTCTCCCAAAGCATTAGCTTCTGGCTAATGTATGCCACAGGATATTCTCGGTCATCCTTCTCTTAAACTAAGACTGCTTTCAACCTACTACTGTGGCATCGGTTTGCACTGTGAAAGATTTGGTAAAGTCCAGAGTTATCAGGACCAGTTCAGAACATATCATCTCTTTCAGAGCCCAGAAGGCTTATTGTGCTTCAGCTGAACAGTAGACCTTCTCAGGTACTTTCTTCAATAACAATATTGTGAGAGGCTTCAGCTTCTTCCAGTAATTGGGGATAAACCTTCTGTAGTACCCTGTGATGCCTAGGAACTTTCTCATTTTCGCTTTTGTTTGCAGGACTGATATGTGAGTGTTGCCTCGATCTACTGGGTCTGTGGATAGAAGTTGCCCTTCCCCAGGATGTAGCCAAGATACTGGACTTCTTGCCCTCCTAGCAAGCACTTCTTTGGGTTGGATGTCAATCCTGCTTTCTTCAGACTGGTTAGCATGATCTGGAGTTGGCTTAGGTGTGTCTTCTTATCTGGGTTGTACACCATGATGTCATCCAAGTAGGTGGCTACATACCCTTGATGTAGGCAAAGCAGGCTGTCAACCAAGTGCTGAAACTTGAAATTGCGGGTTGCTATGGAGTCCAAAATGGGAGGATGCTGAATGCAGTCTTCTTCTTCACCGCTGGCATGAGAGGCACCCGCCAATTCTCTTTTGTAAGGTTCAGAGTAGAGATGAACTTGGCTGATACCAAATGCTCAATCACCTCATTTACATAAGGCATCAGGTATATGTCAAGTTTTGAGATCTCGTTAGCCATTTTGTAGTCAATGTAGAACCTTATGTTTCCATCTGACTTTGGCACCAATACTATAGATGAGGACCAATCACCGTTAGACTTCTCTATAACTCTGAGCCAGAGCATCTCCTTCATTTTGGTCTCAATGATGCAGCATCTGATCTCAGGAATCTGATAGGGTCATTGCCATACTATAACTCCAGGAGGTAAAGATATGCTGTACCAGGTGGTTTGCCATACCACAACTCTAGGAGGTAAGGATGTCATGCTGCTCCAGGTGGGTATGACCTGGTAGTTTCAAGATCTCCTTATTTTGCTCTACCAGCTGCTTTAAGTCAGCTCTCTGTGGTAGTCGGCTACTCTCTGAAAGGAATCTGGAGTCAGTCTACTTCAGGTCCAAATCTGGACCAAACTCTCCTCCTAGCACCACTCCTCATTCCTGTGCTACTCACTTCTTCATAAGTTTTATTTGATAGATTTGAGTTTTCTTTTGTTTATCTTGCTGGGCTATTTTGTAATCCACATGCCCTGTTATCTCCAAAACTTCATCAGGTCCTTGCCAACAGGCTAACAGTTTGCATTCCGAAGATGGGAAGAGGACAAGGACATGGTCCTCTGGATGTAATATGCTTTGGACTCTGAGGAGATTGTAACCTCAGGGTTGGGTAGCCTGAGCTTTTTCTAGGCATAGGCAGGCAGCCTCCCCAGCCTTTTGCAGGCAATCCTGCACTTGGAGTACACAGTCAACAAGGTTCTTCCCAGGGTTCCTTTCATCTTTCCAAGACTCACAAGCTATGTCCAAGATTCTTCTTGCTCTTCTTCTATACAGTAACTTAAAAGTAGAAAACCCCACCGAGCTCTAAGACACTTTGCGGATTATGAACAGCACGTAGGGTAGCAATGCCTCTGTTCTTTCCATCTTCATCTACAAATTTCCTCAACAAATGTTTGAGTGTCTGATTGAAGGACTTGATGAAGTCAATGGTCTGTGGGTGATATACTGAGGTACACGGAGTTTTTACCTTGAGCAAGGTGCAGAGTTGTTTTGTTACCTTAGACAAGAATGGGGTTCCCTGATCCATCAGGATCTCTTGGGTAGCCCAAGCCATGAAAAAACCTCCAATAGGGCAGTCATCATGTTCCATAGTAATGCTGCCTCTGGTAATCTTGTGGCCCCACAATGTCCAGGCTCACCATTTCAAAAGGGGTCACAATTATGGGCATTAGTATAAGAGTTACCACCAGTATTCCAGCAGGCTTTGTGAATTGGCAGGTAGGGTAGGACTGGCAGTACAACTGGACCTGTTTATGTAGGCCCAGTCAATAAAACTGTGCCAGTATAGAAAGTGGCTATGTATTAGTTGCATAGCCTTCTGGCGATATGGTTTGGGAACTAAGAGTTGTTCTATCAATTCCCCCTCCACACTTCCCTTTGTAAGTTGGTAAAGTAAATCCCCTTTCATTGCAAAATAAGGAGGAATAGGGTTTGTAACCTGCACTCCAGAGACAAGCTTTCCTTCTACCCTTTTTATATGCTCCTAGGTCCGCTTAAAGGACTCATCCTCCCTCTGGACCCATACAAAGCCCCCCGGGTCACCCCTCTTTCCCCACATATATATCTATTTTATAAAAGTATACTCACATATTTTACATGCAAAATAATTGTAATATATGCACATATTTACTGCACCTTTTGCACTGTGACAGGTTTTTAATAAAATATGCATGTGCTCTGCTTATGAAAATACTTACTGCTCTCATACTTTTAATCACCAGTTTGCTGACACCTTCACCAGTTCACCCTGACTCCTCACCACTTAACCTAGATCTCCCTACTAAAAACTGCAGATAAAAAGACAAGTGCAATTTTATTAACACAACTCAATTAGCAGGTATAAAAGGATGCGCATACATTTGATAATATATGCATGTATACCGCTTACAAAATACTAACTTGTATGCAAAATACCAAACCCCCTCCTTGAATACCTCTACATCTCCCATTTTTTAAATTTACATTTATACACAACTCTGCTGGAATGTGCATACATCAAGCTTTTACAAAACACTGCTACAGAATTTCTAGTTTAATAACTGAAAGGGAGTCATTTTCAAAAGCTTTCAGCATATAAAATTGGAAATCAGGTGAATTTTCAAAGAAGTTACACATGTAACTGGAAAATACTATCATAGCAATTTTCAAACACCATTTACTCACATTAAAAGTGAATTTAATGCGCCAAAATCAGAAGATATACGAATACGCTAGGCCGGCAAGTGCAAACGTATTTTAAAAGATGCCAGCATGTGCGTGTGCCGTGTATCACCCACTACACGCACAAATAAAAAGTTCTGAAAAAGGAATGGGGTATGGGCATGGTCTGGGTGAGGCATTTCAACTTCAAATTTGCATATAAATATACAGGCATGTGCCAGGGTCCCCGGCCATATAACTTTACTTCTGCTATAGAGGACATGTAAGTAATAAAATAAAGAAAAATAGATCAGCAGGATTTTAAAGGTAGAGGTTAACAGGGGAGATGGGAGGCTATTAAACTAGGGGGGGGGGGGGGGGGTTGGAAGTCCTATCCCTTACCTGGGCGAACAGGGAACGAATTGGGAAAACTGGAAATGGCATAGGCACACATGTCTACTAAAATCCCCCCGCTTATATGGCAGAAGCGGCATTTGCACACATAGGCACGTGTCCACTTAAAATTGTACACACATGTACAAGGAGTCAGTCTGTTTTATAACATGCGCACATATCCGTATGTATGTTAAAAAATGGCCGCATTCCTCGACGTGGACTGATGCATGCACGCAATGCCTATGTACCTGTTTAAAAGCTACTTTCAAATTGTACTTAATATAGGTAAAACCTATAGACAATTCAATGGCATATATTATAGGGATGTGCAAAGCCCAAACCTTTTGGTTCAGGCTTCGTTTTCGGCCCACCGTGGGAAATATTGTATTTCCCGTGGATCAGGCCTTTGAAATTCAGGAAAAATGTGTTCGGGTTTCGGGGTTCTGAACGAATGCACATCCCTAAAATATTATAGAAATTTTCAAAAGCCCACTTACATGAGTAAAGTGCATTTACACGTGTAAAACCCATTTTAAGCGTGTAAGTGCTTTAGAAAATCAGCCCCTATATGTGTAAGTATCATGTATGCATGCAAGTAATATTTTGTAAAACCCCATAGAAAGGGTATACTAGCAATTTAATTAAAAGTGTGCATACAAGTAAATATTTTCATAAGCGGAGTGCATGCATACTTCATAAAATACCTGCCTTCATGTATAAATTGTGGCAAATATGAGCATGTAACAATTACTT
Source organism: Rhinatrema bivittatum (assembly GCF_901001135.1). Lineage (NCBI taxonomy): Eukaryota > Metazoa > Chordata > Amphibia > Gymnophiona > Rhinatrematidae > Rhinatrema > Rhinatrema bivittatum. Next base: position 169,755,340 of record NC_042620.1, read on the forward strand.
TGCATGTAAAAAATTCATACATACTTTTAAATAATAAAAACTGTGCATGCACTGAAACATATGAGGAAAACTTTAAAAGCTGCTTGTGCATGCCCATATATGCAAGTATATGGGTGCGTGGAAAGTTGATACAGTATTTTATAATGTACATGCAAACGATATGTGCAAGTAATAAAATACAAGTTCATATGTGTGCAAACATACTCGTGTATGTAAAAACTGCGAGCCACACATGTGTGGAGTTATCCACATAAGCCACTACTTAGCCAGACAAGTCTGAAAAGTGCTACTTGTCCATCTATGTAATGCTTTTCAGTCTTGTCTGGCTATGTAAAATAGCTGGATAAGTAAATAAAAACAATAAGCACTATTTTGCCAGATAGATCAGATAGATGGATAAATCCGTAAAAATCAGATAGCAAGATTAGTAGCGCTTTTAGACTTATCTGACTTATTAGTGTTTTGTTTTTTTAAACTTATCCGGCTATCCTAAATGGCCGAATAAGTCTGTAAAATAGTACTTTGTTGAACAGGTAGTACTTTTCAGACTTATCTCGCTAAGTATTACCTGCTGCTACTTATCCAGATAAGTCAAAATTTAGCCGGCTAAGAGGTGCTAATTAAGCGAATATGTTCATCTTTGTCTTTCTAAGTAGCGGCAAAAGCACTACTGAGCTGGATAAGTCAAGATTTAGCTAAATAAGTGTGCACAAATGATATATCTATGTTTTACTTCAAATTTTGAAGAAATGTGAGTAGATTTTATATGCATTATTTAGATGCATTTACTCCTCCTCCGTAAGTCGGCTTCTTTTACACGCATAAGTTGGGGGATTTTCTAACATACATGTGGCAATGAACTAACTAGTTTTACCAGTAAGTCTACCAGTTCACCCAGTCCATCTGCAACTCATGAAGATCCTCCTGACTCTTCAGCCTGAAATCCCCCATTTCACCCAGACTCCTCACCCACTCTTTTTTTCACTTTTAAGAAGTTAATGATCACATTGTTCAGATACTGAGCAGGAGTAAATATTCACAAGTAAGTGTTGCAACCGTCGCTCCCCGACGTCTCCACCCCACCCACCTTACCTCTGTGGTGACTCCCTCATTGCTTGTTGGATGTTTGGCTGCTGCGGCGTCATCTTGCCGCCCTCCTCTGGCATCCCCGGACCAGCAAGACACTGCTCTCTGCCATGTTTCTCAGAAACCTAAGTGCACGCGTGCGGCGCGGCCCCGACTCAAGTACTAGCAGTGGCGCGAACCTCAGGGGCATCCCCCTGAGATGAAGTCATCCGTACCGGATATTTTTTTATTATTTATTTATTTTTGTGCTTTTCTATACCGATGTTCCTGTAAAACATACATATCACAATGGTTTACAATGCAACAATAACGTTCGCTCAGGGCGATACAAAGAACAGAGGTGGTTATTAACAGTAAAACAGGTCATAACATAACATTAACCTTATAAGATAGTTCAATACAAATCATCTTAGAGTCGATGAGATGAAAACTAGATAAAACAAAGGAGATAGTAAACTGGACTATGGAGTCCGCATGGAAAGTTTAATTGAGAGAGAGAAGTTGCCAGAGAGGAAGATTACGTGTCCGGGATGGCATGGCTGAGGAAGATTACGTATCCGGGAAGGCTTGGCTGAATAGTCATGTTTTACGTTTCTTTTTGAAGGCGAATGGGCAAGCTTCTTGTCTGAGGTCTGGGGGCAACGCATTCCATTGATGGGGTCCTGCTGCGATATGGCTCGTTTTCTGAGGGAGGATTTCGCTTGAGGGGCATACAAGGTGTCCCTGTAGGCACTCCTTATTGGTCTAGAGCAGGGGTCAGGAACCTTTTTGGCTGAGAGAGCCATAAACGCCACATATTTTAAAATGTAATTCCATGAGAGCCATACAATATGTTTAAAACTAAATACAAGTAAATGTGTGCATTTTATGTAAGATCACACTTTTAAAGTACAATAAGTCTCTGAAAATATTACACCAGGCCTTAAGACACCAATACATCTCCTATTAGGAAAACGGACCAAGTCAGGCTGCTATAGAGTCCTACACAGAAACTACACGCCAGCAGAAAACCTCACCTGAATCACGTGCTGTCCCTCACCTAACATAGAATAAAGAGACCAAAACGCATAACAAGAAGCATGCAGACAAAAACTGAATTGGAAACTGCAACAAGCCAGAGTCTCTGTATGCAGTGTAACAAAGGAAAAAAGAAACATCACACATCCTTATAAAACAAATCAAGAAATATAAAATCATCAGCAGTAAAACTGTACTAACAAAAAGAACATATTTCGAAACAGCTGATGAGTGGAATATCCAATAATTAAAAACTCATATAAAACATTTCCAGATACCAACAAAATATTTCAAAATAGCAGACACAAAGATCCAGTAATGAAAAATAATAAGGATACAAAAATTTTTTTGCTCTGCATACCTGGGAACGTTTGATATCCAGGTGTCCTGAGATTGTTCTGAATTAGCAGGAGGTGGGGTGGTTTGCTTGGAACTTTCTCCTCTCTCAGTCACATACCAGCGCTCTCTCTCACACTGGCTCTCAATGACACACCTATACACACATGCTCTCAGTCACTCACATATACAAATGTTTTTTCTCTCTCACTTATATAGGCTCTTAATTACACATTTACACACATGCTGTCTATCTTTTCACGCTTACACACACACAGGCTTTCAATCACATAAATACATGCTGTCTTTTTCTCTCACACACAGACTCTCATTCACATGCTTACAAACATGTCCTCTCTTTCTCTCATTTACACACAGGCTCTCAATCACATACTCACATGCTCCCTCACCTAAATCAGCTCTCAATCACACAGACACACATGGTCTCTCTCTCTCATTTAAACACAGGCTCTCAATCACATACTCACATGCTCCATCACCTAAACCAGCTGTCAATCAGACACAGACACACATGATCTCTCTCTTACTTATACACACAGGCTCTTAATCATACATACACATGATCTCTCTCACACACAAAGGATCTCAATCATACACACATACTCTTTCAAACAAACAGGTTTTCAATTACAAACTTACACATACAGGTTCCCAATGGTAAACTTACATTCATGCTCTCTCTCTCACAGGCAGGATCTCAATCACAGACATACTCTCTTTCACATATACAGGCTCTCAATCATTCACATACATGCAATCTCTCACTCACACACACAGGATCTCAAACACACATGCTTGCTCGCTCATTCACTCTCTCTCCCCCCCCCCCCGGGAACTCGCGGCAGCAGCAGCCACCTCCCAACGCTAACCTCCTTCATTTTCAGCCCTCGCGGAGGCGAAGGCGGAGTCCCATCGGCCGCGGTTGAAGATTTTCATTTTCCTCCGAGCCGCGCTGCAGTCTTCTTCCCGCGCAGGCACCCGATGCTCTCCACTTCCTCTTCCGGGCCGCGGGAAGAAGAGAGCACCGGCGTGCTCTCTTCTTCCCGCGGCCCGGAAGAGGAAGTGGAGAGCATCGGGTGCCTGCGCGGGAAGACCCGCGCAGGCACCCGATGACTCCAGCGCTGGCACCCGGCTGACACCCGATGACTCCCGCGCAGGCACCCGGATGACTCCAGTCGGCGTGCTCTCTTCTCCGCCCCCCCGCGGCCCGGAAGAGGAAGTGGTGAGCATCGGGTGCCTGCGCGGGAAGAAGAGACCACGCTAGTGTGGTCTCTTCTTCCCGCGCAGGCACCCGATGCTCTCCACTTCCTCTTCCGGGCCGCGGGGGGGGGGGGGGGAGGAGAAGAGAGCACGCCGGTGCCGCTGACTCCAGCTGTCCTGCCGCGTTCCGCCCGGGCTGACAGCATTTTAAGCCCGGGCGGCGGAGGACCGGGGAGCAGCTGGGTCAGCGGGGAACCGCGAAGTATGGCCACACGTGTCTGCGAGCCAGATGCAGCCCTCAAAAGAGCCATATCTGGCTCGCGAGCCATGGGTTCCCGACCCCTGGTCTAGAGGAAGTGTGAGGTCTTAGTTGGGTAGATATGTGGAGAGATGTGAGGTTATTTTTTGCTTTATGAATGATCGTGAGGACTTTGAAGAGTATCCTCTATTTGATAGGTAGCCAGTGGAGGGATCTGAAGGGTGGGGGTGATATGTTCCCTCTTTTTAGTATTGGTAAGGATCCTAGTCGTGGAGTTCTGAATCATTTGAAGGGGCTTTATGGAGTTGGCCGGGAGACCGAGAAGAAGGGAATTGCAGTAGTCCAATTTTGACATGATGATGGATTGCAGCACTAATCTGAAGTCCTGGAAGTAAAGTAGTGGTTTTAGGTTTCTTAGGACTTGCAATTTGAAGAAGCAGTCCTTTGTGGTGGTGTTCACAAAATTATTTAGGTTAAACTGTTTATCCAAGATTACGCCTAAGTCTCTCACAAATGGAGCGTTATTGAGGGTAGCGTTGGAAGAGTGGAGGGAGGATGGCAAGGTTGGCTTAGTTGCGAGATCATCTTGTGAAATGATTAGAATCTCAGTGTTATTGGTGTTCAAGACCAGGTTCAGAGTGGATAGAAGGTGGTTAATTGCTTGAAGGCAGTTGTTCCAGTGATTAATGGGTTTTTGTATAGATTCAGTGATCGGAATGAGTATTTGGATGTCATCCGCGTACAGAAAGTGGGATAGTTTGAGCTTTGTAAGTAGATGACAGAGTGGTAACAGGTAGATATTGAATAGAGTGTGTGAGAGAGAAGATCCTTGGGGGACGCCCAGCTTAGAACAGATTGGGGGGGGGGGGGAGGATTCTTTAGAGTTAATCCTGATTTTGAAGTGCCTGTTGGACAAGAATGATCTGAACCAACTCAGAGCAGTTCCCTTGATGCCTATGTCTATTAATCTTTCTAAGAGAATCGCATGGTTCACCATGTCAAACGCGGCAGAAAGATCGAGTAGCGCAAGAAGGTAAGTTTGTCCTTTTTCCATGTTTATAAGGATAGTATCTGCAAGGGATATAAGGAGAGTCTCTGTGCTGAGTGTCTTATGAAATCCATATTGAAAGGGGGAGAGAATGTTATGTTCTTCAAGGTATTCCGATAGCTGTTTGTTAACTATTTTTTCCATGATTTTAGCAATCATGGGAAGGTTGGCTAATGGGCGAAAGTTGGCTAGGTCTGTGGGAGACAGGTTGGGTTTTTTAAGAATGGGTTTAAGGATGGCAAGCTTTAGTTGGTCTGGTACCAGTCCTTGAGTTAAGGAGAGGTTGATGATGTCAGAAATTGGATTTGAAATGGTGTTTGGGATATTAAAGAGTAGGTTGGTCGGTATTGGGTCTGAAGGGTGTTAGGCTGGTTTCATTTTTTTGAGGATACTTTCTATCTCCAGCGAGGATGTTGGTTCGAAAGCTTCGAGCGTTGAATTATAATGAGGCGAGGTGGGGAGGGTGCTGGGGGGGGGCGTTGCCGAGGGAATGGAGAGTGAGGCGGTAAGGTTGGAGATTTTCCTCTCAAAGTATATTGACAGTTCTGTGGCTTTGTTGAGCGCTGAATTGTCCGGAATGGTGGGGGGTGATGGTTTGGTGAGCACCGAGACATATGCGAATAGGGCTTTCGAGTCGAAGATAAAATGGTGGATTTTCTTAGCGAAGAAGTCTTTTTTTGTTCTGAGGATGGCAATCTTATAAGCATTGAGTAAGGACTTGTAGGCTGTTAAAGAAGCAGTAGACAGATTTTTGCACCAAATGTGTTCTTTCTTTCTGAGGTCTTGTTTAAGGGCCTTCAGATCTGAGGTGAACCAAGATTTTCTGTTAAGAGATGAGGGGCTTAGGATTTTGGTGGACGAAGGACAGGATTGATCAGCAACTTTTGTGGTAACATGAATCTAGGATGTGATGGCTGCGTCTGCGTTAGAAAGGTCGAGATGTGGTAGTTCCTTGGTGAGGTAGCTGTTGAGGTGGTTGGAGGAGCAGGGTTTTCTGAATTGTATAGTGGCTTTAGGAAAGGATTGGGGAGGGTGATCCTTAATTTCAAGTGCAGTGGAGATGACCCTGTGATCTGACCATGGGACCAGTGAACAGATGGGCTTGGAGGAGAGCGAGATGCCGTCGTTGATGAAAATGAGGTCTAAGGTGTGACCTGCTATGTGGGTAGGGCTATTGATGATTTGAGAGAAGCCTAGGTAGCTGAGCGAGGAGAGAACAGTTTCGCAGTTATGAGATAGTGGGGAAGCGTCTACGTGCAAGTTGAAGTCTCCCAATATCACAGCTGGTTTGCCAGCGTTGACATGCTTCGTTATGAGTTCAATGATGGGAGAAGGGTTGGATTCCAGGGTTCCAGGGGGGGCTTAGATTAAGCAGATTTGTAAGTGGTTTGACTTAAAGAGGGCAGCTTCAATATTGTAGGAGGAGTTAGATAGTTGTAGGGTGAGGCCTAAACCTTTCTTTGCCGCTAGAAGCAGTCCTCCTCCTCTTTTCTTGAGTCTGGGAATAGAGAAAAGGTCATAAAGATGTGTAGGAAGTTGATTTGTGATTACCATGTCAGTAGGTTTCAGCCAGGTTTCCGTGATGGCACAGATATCTGGACTGACTTCAAGAAGGTAGTCATTGAGGATGTCTGTTTTTTTGGTGAGTGATTGGGCATTAAAAAGTGAGAGGGTGAAGAGGGAAAGGCCTAGCAACTGAGTGAAGGGAGAGATCAATATTGGAATAAGTCTCTGTTGGTGAATGAAGCGAGCCGAGGGAATTCTGGAGTTGTTATTTCTACCTCTTGGGTGATATTTAATCAAGGTTTAAGGTTAAAGATATTTGATCAATATTTAAGGTTAAAGATTTAACCTTAAGGTTTAAGGTTAAATATATTTGATCAATATTTAAGGTCTCTGAATTCGCTAACTAATCGAGTTAGCGAGTAAAGATTTTCTTACACTCCTAGCTACTCTGCCTCCTTGGACTTACCAGGGGTCCCTGCTCCTTGGGGCCCTCGTTTCTCTTTTGCCTTCAGGTCGCAGTCTGGAACCGGTAGTCGCTCCTCGAGGGCAAACGTTCTCAGACCTGCTTCTGAATACCACTTCTGTCAGGAAGTCATTGCTGCCTACAACACCAGTGAGTTGCTATCTTTCTCTCAGAGCTTTCCCTGGAACCAGGTACTTGCTCCTCAAGGGCCTAATCCATTCCAGCTCCTGGGCTGCTTCAAGAGACTATTGTGTGAGTGTTACCATCAAGATTCTTTTTTTTTTTAATTCATTTTTCAAAACTATTACAAAGTAAGAATCAACTTTGCAAAATGAAATATTAAAGTTTTGAACATACATTCTAATTACACAACTTACAGATAAGAAGTAAACATATTTGTTCAAGAACTAAACATCATAGAGGCACCATCAAGATTCTATTCCTGAACTCTGCAAACCTGCCTACTCACTATACTTAGTTTCTCTACAGCTCTGCCATCCTGGGATCGCTGTTCCAGTATCTAAGGGACTACAGCCCAGCCGGGCACTTCCAGCTCACTACTGCCACCTCTGGTGGTTCAATATACTGTTTAATAAAAGAACTAGTGTGTGTCTGTCTCCTAACTCTGAGCCTGACCTGTGGTCCCTCTCGGGATCTTCCCTGGGGGCATGGTCATCTGCTACCGGCCCAAGGATCCACGCACAACTATCCCAAACAATAACAGATTGCTAACTCCATGGACCCGGCACAACTCAATGCCTTGCAGGCCATACCGGGCCTGGTCCAGCGCATTGTGGAGCAGCAAGATGCCTTGGAGAAACTTACTTCAGCGTTTCATCAGCTACACACACAGAAGGTTGAAGGCACAGCTTCCAACCATGAAGGTCAGTTACAGGAGGTAACTTTAAAGACTGCTATACCACTGGCATCTCCAATCCGCTTTTCCGGAGAAATCCAGAAGACCCAGGGCTTTTTAAACCAGTGCTGCATGCATTTTGCCTTACAGCAATCATTGTTTCCTATGGCTCTCTCCAAGACTACCTACATCCTTTCATACCTGGATGGTAGGGCCTTGTCTTGGGCATCTACCTTGTGGGAATGCAAGGACCCCATTTTGCAGGACATAAAAGGATTTATGGACTTGTTTAAATCCATTTTCAATGACCCTGCTCGAACTTCTGTAGCCAGTTCTGCTTTGGTTGCTTTGGTTGAATTGAAGCAAGGCAACAGATCTTTGGCTGAATTTGCTATAGAGTTCAAAACTCTTGCAGCGGAACTCCGCTGGGACCCCAAATATCTCAAGACTCTCTTTTGTAGAGGCCTGTATACCTGTTTAAAGAACGAGCTGTCTGCTCACGAAACACCTGACTCGCTGGACGATTTAGTAGCCTTGGCCACTCGGATTGATCACCGGCTCCGGGACAAGGTGAAGGAACTCCAGCCTAAGGTGTTACCTGGGTCGAAACAGGCTAGTGCTGCATCTGCACCTCGGATCGTTCCAGGAATCCTTGCTGCTGATAAAAATGAACCAATGCAACTTAGTCATGGATGTTTGACTTCCAAAGAAAGAAGACTTCAGAAGAAGCGCGGCCTTTGCATGTACTGTGGTCAGCCCGGCCATGATGTCTCTTCATGCTCCACTCATCCGGAAAATGGGCGGGCCTAAGTCCTGCAGGAAGACTGTTCTTAGGCCATACTGTGCCCTCTCCTCTGCTCTCTCTCCCAGTCTCCTTGACCTACGGACCGGTCATGGTTCAGACTCCTACCCTAGTGGACTCAGGGGCAGGAGGCAACTTTATTCTCAGACGTCTAGTGGAAGACTGGAGGAGTCCCCTCCTCAAATTGAAAGATCCACTACTGAGTCACTACTTGAGGTGGGTTTTGGACGGTCCCCAGCACCGCCACTTCCACTGAAGCTCGGTGATGTCCCCAGCAGCTCAATCCACTGCTGCTGATATTTATAATGCTTTCCATGTTTCACTTCTGAAACCGCTCATTCTCAGCGAACTCTCTTCCAAATCTCAAGACCCACCTGTCATCAATGCAGAAGACGACTTAGAATTCAAAGTCGAAGAGATTCTGGATGTTCATAAAAGAGGCAATACTTTTGAATACCTTCTGAAATGGGAAGGCTTTGGCCCCGAAGAAAACTCTTGGGAGCCTCAGACCAATATCCTGGAAAAAGAGATGCTTCATCAGTTTCACATCACGCATCCTTCAAAACCGAAGCCTGGTACCTGAAGAGGAAATCGCCCTTTGAAGGGGGGTACTGTTGTGAACGTCGCTGCCCGACGTCTCCACCCCACCCACTTTACCTCTGTGGCGACTCCCTCTTTGCTTGTTGGATGTTTGGCTGCCGCAGCGTCAGCTTGCCGCCCTCCTCTGGCGTCCCCGGACTGGCAAGATGCTGCACTCCGCCATGTTTCCCAGAAGCCTAAGGGCACACGTGTGGCGTGGCCCTGACTCAAGTACCAGCAGTGGCGCGAACCTCAGGGGCATCCCCGTGAGATGAAGGGAACTTTCCTTCCACCCCCCACCTTCCCCTCCCTTCCCCTATCTAACCCACCCCCATCCCTACCTAAATCCCCCCCACCTTTATTTTTTTTATTTACGCCTGCCTCCGGGCAGGCGTAGGTTGCGCGTGCCAGCCGAGTGCCGGCGCACGATCCCCAGGCCCAGTGGCAGTGGAGAGGCGTCTTGCCACACCCACGCCCCGGACCGCCCCGCCCATTTTTTCAAGCTCCGGGACTTACACACGTCCCGGGGCTTGCTTGCGTCACTGGGCCTATGCAAACTAGGCTCGGAGTGCGCATGAGCGGGTTTTCGGGGTTACGCACGTAACCCTTTTAAAATCTGCCCCTATATGCAGTATAGAGAGGTTTGTTTGTTTTTACTTGGTAACACTAAAATTTAGTGCCTAGCTTATTAAATAGTGTTTTAACTTGCACACTGAATTTTAACATGTTACAAATATTTTAGTGTGTGTTTTAACGCATTAGTCACAAAGTGAATATACTGGGGGCAGACTCAGAAGTACCATTAGGAAGTATTTATTAACAGAAAGTGTAGTGAATATATGGAACAGCCCTTCAGTAGAGGATTTTGGAAGCAAAAGTAGTAATAAAATTGAAGTAAGAATGGGTTAAGCACCAGGGATTCTTAGTAGTGAAAAAGAAATGTGAAAGCTAGAGATCAAATATAGTCTATGTCATTGTAACAGGAAGAAAATTGGGCAAATTCAAAGGGCCTTATATGCCATAATATCTTATGTTTCTAGGTCTTCTTAATGCTAACTATTGAGCAAGCCACAGATGGTCCCATGTTTGTGCATGATTAACATGAAGAATGAATAAAAATTAACAGACAGTTGTATATGTGTTCAAAGACTCAAACATCCTAATTACCTCAATATGAAGAGCAGAAATGTATGAGCAATTTGAACAACCTAGAAAATTGTCAAGAGCTCATCAAACTTTTTTGAAGAAATTCAAAGCAAATTTTCTTAGATTTTTGAAAAATCAGAATGGGTTTTATCAGAAACCAGACATGCTTCAGTATTTTTGAATTTTGAATTATTAGTTTTCCCCAAATCCACTGAAAAAATCTCACAGGTTTCCCAGTAGATCTGGGAAAAATGAGAAAATCCCTTTGAACTCATACCAAGTTGAATGAATACTTTAAAATTCAGACGTACAACTGCATAGCTTAGAAAATTTAGGCCACATTATAAATGTGACCATCTGTACAAAGCAAGCATGGGATATGGTGAAAAGTACGTTTTTTAAATAAAGATGTAATCTTCAAACCAAAGATACTGCCAAAATATTGAGCTTCTCAGTTTCAAATGCAGGGACATAATTCTAGCACCAAACTAAAGCTTTCAAACGTCACCTTGGAACTCAATTAGAAACTCCATATGTGTTCTTAGAAGTGAGGAAATTATTTGTAAGGAATGAAAAGTGAAAGAAAACTTCTCCCACAAGTTAGACAGCATACTCAGTCTTTTGATCCTACCGTGTGCTACTTTAATTATAATTTTAATTGCTTTATTTCCCTGCTCCTTTTTGAGTTTGTCTAATGGAATTTCAAATTGCTGTTGCCTTCTCAAGAGAGCACCTGAGTTCAGCTCAAAATAACACCCTGATCAAGTAAATACTTCTATAAACCCACTTAATGCAAGCCTGCATCCACTGTCTGTTGTAATCACTCATGACTTTAAACTGCCTGTCTTGCTGTTATTTTACCAAAACAAAACAAAAAATATATATATTTGCATCCAAAAGGTTCAGGAGCTTTGCAATCTTTCAAACATATCAATTAAGTCTCAGCACATGAGTTCCATAAATGAATGATTCCCTCAGTTGCTGATTATGATATGTTTTATCAAATTATGCAGCAACAGCTTATAACCTGGAAATAGAAAACATTTCTAGTTAACAATAAAAAAGGGTAAATAAATATCTGACATGAGTGAATCAGCATGATAGATAATTATATTACTGTAAGAAGGTAACACCATATAACTTTTAAAGCCTATACTACTATAATATCAGGGTAGAAAAGATTGCTCAAACAAGGAGATCAGAACTTGTAGGCTCCAAGTAGTAAGATATATAAATTTGACATTTCTGCAAGCTATATTTTCTGGTTTAAAACCACTTGTGGGTCTATGCATTAAAAATCATGCTAAAATAATGAGCAGGCATGCTAAAGTATTGTTAAACATGGGAAATACTCATTTTTTGTGCACATGCTAAAGTATAGCATATATAATGAACATGCACATTTAGGAGGAAATTTTTGAAGATTTAAGTAGTGATCTCATATGGAAAAATAACATATATGCACAGAAGTAGTATGTATATAAGTATATATGAGGCCATTCTTGGTAAAAAGTAGAATAACAAACATCTTCAATCATATTAACAAAACTGGACTATTGCAATTCCCTGCTACTCAGTCTACCAGCCATCTCCATAAAACCCCTTCAGATGGTGCAGAACTCTGCAGCCAGCCTCCTCACCAATACCAAAAAAAGGGAACACATCTCCCCTACTCTTCAGAACCTACATTGGCTCCCCGTCAAATTCAGGGTCCTATTCAAGGTACTCACGATTATCCACAAAGCCATCCACAACCTCACCACCCTCAACACTTCCACCGAGCTAAAACCACATACCTCCTCCAGACCAATCAGGAGTGCCTACCAAGGCACTTTGTACGCTCCCCAAGCCAAAACCTCAATCAGAAAATGGGCCATTTCGACTGCTGGTCCACACCAATGGAATGCGTTACCCCCCGACCTCAGACAAGAATCTTGCCCTTCTGTCTTCAAAAAGAGACTAAAAACATGGCTTTTTAGCCAAGCCTTTCAGGACACCTAATCGCCATTTTCCTTTTACCTAACTAATTGGTGTAGAGGGATATGACGTCCATAGTGACTAATATTGAATCTGATGATTGAATTTCCACTTCTTGGAGCTTATTCAGAACCTGAGTTGAATCCTTTACATAGGACCTCATGTTTTTAACAAATGGTTGCAAAAACGAATCTAAAAAGATCGCTAGAGACTCCAATAAAGATCCATTACTCGAAATAATGGGTCTGAGTGGAGGGTTATCTTTTTGGGCCGAACAAGCCGTCAGGCGCGAACGAGCCGGGAATCACGTGACGCCGCGTCACTCGACGTGCCACCGACGTCACATGCTTCTCGCCAAGGATTGCAGAAATGACGTCCTCACTCCTCACTCGATCACCAGGGAGTTGTGGTAAGTCTGGGGGGGGGATTAAGGAGGGTGAGGGGGTTTAATTTTTTTTTTTGCACATATGTACATATACCCAACTCATTGGATTTTTTTTATGTCCATATTGGCCGCAAGTGGGACCCCCTTTCGGACATAAAAAATATGAACATAAAATTTTGCTCTGCACATCCCTAAGAAGCACTACCTGGATGTTCTGGTTTCTGATGCTTCAAAGTCCGTGTGGAAGAAGGGGCCACTCTTTGATGCAATTCTCACTGATCCTCCGTACGGCATAAGAGAAGCTACGAGAAAAACCGGGCCGCACAAGGAAATCCTGAGAACGGAAGCATTCCCAGAAAGCCACATCTCTGTCTCGTTGAACTATGGCCTGAGTGATATATTTTCGGACCTGCTGAAGTTTGCGGCACAGCACCTCGTAAGAGGTGGAAGATTAGTCTACTGGTTACCTGTATACAAGCCAGAATACACAGAGGAAATTATACCCCGGCACCCCTGCCTGAAACTTATTAGCAACTGTGAGCAGACACTTTCCAGCCACACAGCAAGGCGCTTGATAACGATGGAAAAGGTGAAAGAGTTAGAGGAGCAGGATCAGAACGCTCATCTATTGGACTGTCAGTACATGCCATACAAGGGTCATGACTCGTTTCAGGAAAAGTATTTCAGCGGCGTGACCAAGAGGATTGCCAGGGAGGGGAAAAACAATCAGAAATTAAGAGGATAAGAGCACACGCCGTGGGTGGCATTTCTTTGTAAGGAGCAGATAACGTCATCCATCCCGATGCTCCTAAGAATGCACATCGCTTTTCGTGGGCAAGAAGTGAAACCCAACCTGTACCTTCTGAAAGTTAGCAGAGAGTGTTACCTGCCACTGCAAGGGGGAAGTATTTTTCTGTCATCATTCAAAACTTTGGAACTCAGCATGAGGTTGCCCAGAAGGGTCCTTATCACCTGTATATTTTCCTCTGGTGGTCAGATTCACTGCCTGTCCGGATAGCTCAATTAGCCAATGCTAAGCTAATTGGGTCTGGCGTACGTTCTACTTCGTTGTAATCGCCTCGCAAGAACACATGGAGGCAATGGTTTTGAAACCAGTTTCTCTTATTTTTTTTTAAATCAATTCTGTTTAAAATGTATTTTATTGTACATAGCTTTTCAAGCTTTATTTTACCTCATTTTAATTGACAGTAGTGCTTTCAAGTACCGACGACGATGAGGCAGCGCTGTTTCCCCTTTCACAGGAAAGGGAGTTAGTACCATTTGCATTTTAAGCTGCCGACCCCTTGGAGTTCTTCGAATCCTGTAATGGTGATCAAGCATAGCTCATTTGTTTTTGCTTGTAATTGATACGTGTTAAGCCGGCATAGCTTGCTGTGAGTTCCCTACAGCGATATTGCATGCAAACGCTTCTTTTGTGAATTGTTATTAACGTGCCCTGGGCCAAGTATGTGAAACTCATAGGACCTGACCAGACTTGGATAAGGCCATTACTACACCCTGTGAAGCCTGCCCACATTGGAAGCTCATCTGTACCTTGGATTGGCTTTTGCATTCCTAAACCTTGACTCTTGGTCAAGCCAACTGTCTGCAGTTTTTGGTCCTGAGTCTAACTGATCGTTTTAAAGCACTAAGGGAAAAAAGAAATATACTCTGTTATGATTTCCCCAATGGTCTTTGTTTCATCAGTTCTTTGAAACCGAAGCTGTATTTTTCTTGAAGGGTAAACTCTGCTGAATCTACATCGTGTTCATCATAAAAAACATTGTGGTGAATACCACCGAAACCACTAATTGAGGATGTTAATCACTTTCCATTTGCTTGGGTGGTCAGACAGGGCAATGGGAAATACCGTCCTGCCAAGCCGGCCAGACCGATCACACCCATTAGAAAAGAGGCTAAACGTTGCATCATTGTGTGGATTAAAGCAGCAACCCTTAGGTTTGTTTACATAATTCATGTGACAGTAAAAATAAAGTCTTTACATCCCAAAAAAAAAAAAAATACCTACTAAAATGCTGCCACTCTAATAAGTGCACAAAAATAGTGGGGTAAATTTTAAAAGCTACGCGCAGGCTACCCGGCAGGTGCGCACATGTTATAAAATCAGGGGTCAGCGCACGCAATAGGTGCACACTAGTGCATCTTGCGTGCTCCGACGCCTAAGGCCTTCACCCGTTTCCTCCCTGGGCGCTCCAATTTAGAAGCAGCCTGTGAGTGAACTTCCCTTCCCCCTACACTATCCTTCCTACCCCTTCCTCTAACCTTCCCACCTCCTAGCCCTATTTAAACCCTCCTCCGACCTTTATCTTACCTCTTTTGCACCTGCCAGCAGCCTGCCGGCATGCAATCCTCCGACACAGCAGCAAATGGCCGCTGTGCCGGAGGCCTCTGGCCCTGCCCACGCCTCGCCCCTTTTTCAAAGTCTCTGGACTTAGATGCATCCCAGGGCTTTAGGCACGTCACCGGGCCTTTATAAAATAGGCCCAACATGCGTAAGTCCTATGGATTTACACGAGTAGGGCTTTGAAAATCTGCCCCAGTGTGTTTGCTACCCCAATAATTATAGCATGCATGATACTTTATCTCAAAATCCATCATGCTAAATGACCCAAAGTAAAAGGTTCTGGTATCATGTGGAAATTTCAATCCCCAACACAAAGTAGGAAGGGCCTCCATAACCCAATCATGCCCCTCACCCATTAACAAAGTTAAGTATTTGTGTGTGAGGCAAAGCAGGACCAGAGGTAAGCTGATGCCATTATGAAGTTAGCAAGAAATCACTAGTAACTGTGTAAAATATGATGTAATATTACTAGTCAATACAAAAGGAACATCATAACATCGCTGTTTTTTTTGGATCGTGATACCTCATAATAAGTAAGGCCTCTCGATTTTTTTCGGAGAGTGCTCTTAAAGAAACATGTCACATTTCAAGCGTTTCCCATTAAATGGTTTTACGCTAAAGAGACTTGTTTTTATCGTTATAATCACAGGTATCAACAATCTGAAATCTTAAGAATATTTTTTCTGGAACTTTTTTTTAATATTTTGGTAGAATTAGATGTGAACAAAGTACTTATCATTTTATACGCTTGGCTTGCTGTGATGACTGCTTTTCTGAAACACCGGTAAGAACCCGACACGTCCGTGTTTCGTTTGCTTCTTCAGGGGTTTTAACTTTTACCACGGTGTCTAAATGAAATACGTGAGAAGTAGGTTGTTAGAACCCTATATTCTCTAAAACATTATTTTTATAATAATACGTCACCCGATTTCAGCCGCATACATTGTTGAAAGCTTGTCCCATCATTTGAACGCCATTTTGCGTGATCACAGCTTAACAAAGCAGGATCCGCCATTGCTTTACCGCACTTTATTTAAAGAGAACAAAGAGTCTTGCGCAGACCAATGAAAAACGAGCCCGGAAGTGACGTGACGCTGAGTGGATTAAATCATTGATGACCACTCAATGGTGTCATTTAACCCTGCTGGAGTTTCTGTTGCTAAGGTAAAAATCCACCATTGCTCACGATTGTTTAAATGATTCATCATGTTTCCTCCCCTGGGATTCAACTGCACTTGTTCCAAAACAGTCCACTGCAATTGATCAAATGTATGCGAAAATTGTGAACAATGTTTTACTATGGGAGCCTCAATATTTGCCGTGTTAATCCGGCTTCTGTGTTCTCGTAGTCTGATTTTAATTTGTCTTTTGGTACGGCCTACGTATAACAGGGGACATGGGCATTGGATCAGATATATTATTTGAGTTGATTCACAGGTAGTGTTAGCATTTTTCTTATATGTTTGATTTGTAATGGGATGGTGCCATTCATGTCCCTCCATTGTATGCTCACACATATCACATTTTCCGCATTTGAGATGTGTTCCATTGATGATTTTAGATCTGTTATGAGATACTGCTGCATGCACTACATAATCTTTAATATTTTTGCTGCGCTGATAGGAAATTAAAGGAGCTTCAACAAAAGTAGGATGGAGTTGTAAAATATGCCAGTGCTTTCTAATGCTTTGTACTAGCAGGTAAGATTTATCTGTGTGAGGTAACACACAGATATTGGCTGTTATTGATTCTCTCGTCCGGTATTGGAGAAGCGACTCACGAGGAGAATAATAGGCACGTTTGTAGGCTTTATGTACCGCTGAAAAAGGGTATCCTCGTTCAAAAAATCTTTTTGCCAGAATTTGAGCTTGGGCCTTAAACTCTTTATTGGAAGAGCACAGTCGCCGTGCTCTAAAAAATTGGCTTACTGGCAAGCCATTTTTGAATGCACGAGAGTGAAAGCTGTTATAGCGAAGGAGATTATTCCTATCGATATCCTTACGATAAATAGTTGTGTGCAGACTGGTGGACTGTTTAGTAATCAATATATCCAAAAATGGTAGTTGAGTCCGACTTGATTGTAGAGTAAATTTTAAATCTGGATCTAGATTGTTTAGCCACATCAGAAATTCTGTCAGTTTTGATTCTTCCCCAGTCCAAAAAAACAAAAGATCGTCAATGTATCGGATCCAAAAATTGATATGTGAATACCAAGTTGATGAATATATGAATGTCCGTTCAAAACGGTCCATGACCAAATTGGCTATTGAGGGGGCCACTGAGGACCCCATTGCTATGCCATGAATCTGTAAAAAAAATTCATTATTAAATTGAAAAAAAATTTTTTGCAGCACAAGTTTTGCTATTTCAATTACAAATCTGAATGGAATCCGGCCACCCTCTAATTTTTCTTTTAAACATTCCTCTACTACAGCCAACGCAGTTGATTGTGATACATTGGTGTAGAGGGATATGACGTCCATAGTGACTAATATTGAATCTGATGATTGAATTTCCACTTCTTGGAGCTTATTCAGAACCTGAGTTGAATCCTTTACATAGGACCTCATGTTTTTAACAAATGGTTGCAAAAACTAATCTAAAAAGATCGCTAGAGACTCCAATAAAGATCCATTACTCGAAATAATGGGTCTGAGTGGAGGGTTATCTTTAGATTTATGAACTTTTGGGACCCCATATAATATGGGGATCCGGGGGTATTCCACCTTCAAAAAGCGTCGTTCTTTACGAGTCAAAAAAGGACTTGTTTTCTCATCCAAAAGATTTTTGATGGTATCCATAAGCTGTGGGGTGGGATCTTCCGATAGATGTTGATAATACTTAATATCTGTAAGTTGGTTAGACAAAGATTGAATGTACTGTGTACGATCTTGTACCACTATGCTGCCGCCTTTATCAGCTGGCTTTATGATGATGTTTGAATTTTCTGAGAGAGTTTGTAACGCTTGATATAGCTCAGATGACAGATTAACATATGGATGTGTGGATGTTTTTTCATACTCTTCTATGTCTTTAAGAATTAAAGATTGGAATGTGCTAATATTAGGATCCATAGGTCCAGGGGGGATCCAATTGGATTTCGGGCGTACTGTAGATATAACATCCGGCGGTACCATATTTACATCACAGTATAATTTTACTTGTAGTTTGCGAATGAAGCGAGCTATCGCCAATCTGCTTTGGAAAGGATCGTGACTTTTAAAAGGAACGAAGGATAATCCAAGATTTAGTACTCTCTCTTGTTCTGGAGTGAGTGTATGGTTAGAAATATTTATTATTGCTGATCGTGGCGTGATCGAGATCTCGTTTGCGGGCCCTGCCATTGTGCATGGGCTTGTGACACGGGATCCGTACGAGTTGGTCTGCGAGGTTGCCATCTGCCTCGTCTGCCACGGTTGCCTCGTCCTAAAAAAGGCTGATTGTAAATTCCTCGTTTTTGTTGTCTATTATGCTCACCGTCATCCGAGTCACTAGACCCACTGCCCTCAGATTCAGCAAAAGTGACGTGGCGTTCAGGCTTTGGATTGTCTGGATTAAGCCAACGATAAACATTGTTGGTGGAATAGTCTTCTTCATCCCTCTGTATTTTTTTAATTTTGAATTGTTAATAGATGTTATGATGTTCCTTTTGTATTGACTAGTAATATTACATCATATTTTACACAGTTACTAGTGATTTCTTGTTAAATAATACTGTATCATGGATCCGGCGAAACTTAAAGAGACATTTAGTTACTCAACAGACCATGTATTGAATTTGTTACAAAACCAAGCTTTACTCACTACGGAAGCAGCTCCGGCCAAAACTGACTTTGAAGTGGAATACAGCGACTTACAAAAGAAGCTTATAAGATCTGAGCTTCATTCAGCTACACTTGCACAATATTTACATCAACAGATGATTCCTAGAGGTTTACGAATGACCAAAGCTCCATTAGTATTTCAAGAGGATGAAGACTTCATGGCACGCTGGATTTCTATCCTAAACAAATGTTCCATCGATTTAATGGTCTTAATAGTGGAACGCACCACTATATCAATTCAAGAAACGACAGATCAAATCAAAACCATACAGGACCGTATAGCAGTTGAAGTCTCATCTGAATATCTTCAAGAAATTGTAGATAAAAACAAAACCAAACTCGAGGAATTTAGAACATCTATTAAACAATTCAAAATTAATAGCCAATTTGGTCATGGACCGTTTTGAACGGACATTCATATATTCATCAACTTGGTATTCACATATCAATTTTTGGATCCGATACATTGACGATCTTTTGTTTTTTTGGACTGGGGAAGAATCAAAACTGACAGAATTTCTGATGTGGCTAAACAATCTAGATCCAGATTTAAAATTTACTCTACAATCAAGTCGGACTCAACTACCATTTTTGGATATATTGATTACTAAACAGTCCACCAGTCTGCACACAACTATTTATCGTGAGGATATCGATAGGAATAATCTCCTTCGCTATAACAGCTTTCACTCTCGTGCATTCAAAAATGGCTTGCCAGTAAGCCAATTTTTTAGAGCACGGCGACTGTGCTCTTCCAATAAAGAGTTTAAGGCCCAAGCTCAAATTCTGGCAAAAAGATTTTTTGAACGAGGATACCCTTTTTCAGCGGTACATAAAGCCTACAAACGTGCCTATTATTCTCCTCGTGAGTCGCTTCTCCAATACCGGACGAGAGAATCAATAACAGCCAATATCTGTGTGTTACCTCACATAGATAAATCTTACCTGCTAGTACAAAGCATTAGAAAGCACTGGCATATTTTACAACTCCATCCTACTTTTGTTGAAGCTCCTTTAATTTCCTATCAGCGCAGCAAAAATATTAAGATTATGTAGTGCATGCAGCAGTATCTCATAACAGATCTAAAATCATCAATGGAACACATCTCAAATGCGGAAAATGTGATATGTGTGAGCATACAATGGAGGGACATGAATGGCACCATCCCATTACAAATCAAACATATAAGAAAAATGCTAACACTACCTGTGAATCAACTCAAATAATATATCTGATCCAATGCCCATGTCCCCTGTTATACGTAGGCCGTACCAAAAGACAAATTAAAATCAGACTACGAGAACACAGAAGCCGGATTAACACGGCAAATATTGAGGCTCCCATAGTAAAACATTGTTCACAATTTTCGCATTTGATCAATTGCAGTGGACTGTTTTGGAACAAGTGCAGTTGAATCCCAGGGGAGGAAACATGATGAATCATTTAAACAATCGTGAGCAATGGTGGATTTTTACCTTAGCAACAGAAACTCCAGCAGGGTTAAATGACACCATTGAGTGGTCATCAATGATTTAATCCACTCAGCGTCACGTCACTTCCGGGCTCGTTTTTCATTGGTCTGCGCAAGACTCTTTGTTCTCTTTAAATAAAGTGCGGTAAAGCAATGGCGGATCCTGCTTTGTTAAGCTGTGATCACGCAAAATGGCGTTCAAATGATGGGACAAGCTTTCAACAATGTATGCGGCTGAAATCGGGTGACGTATTATTATAAAAATAATGTTTTAGAGAATATAGGGTTCTAACAACCTACTTCTCACGTATTTCATTTAGACACCGTGGTAAAAGTTAAAACCCCTGAAGAAGCAAACGAAACACGGACGTGTCGGGTTCTTACCGGTGTTTCAGAAAAGCAGTCATCACAGCAAGCCAAGCGTATAAAATGATAATTTCTAGCTATGCACGCTTGCGCTACCAGCGCAAGTGTGCATAGCTAGAAATTGTAGCGCAAGCCTGCGAAGGGGACATCGGGGCAGAGTCGGCCCTGGAAGAGGAGGAGTCGGGGCATCACCGGGGCCGACTCCGCGAAGACGGCAACAGACAGCGAAAAGGTAAAGAGCCTTTTCGCTGCCTATTTCGCGCCGAATAACTACACCTTTTATGGTGTAGCTTTTTGGCGCGTCGCCGGCAGCGATCGCACCGTGGCTGTGCAATCGCTGCCGGCTAGCACAGGACTGCCCCCCCTACCCCCTGTTACCACCGGATTTTCTAAGTTCTGCGAACTTAGAAAATCTGCCCCATAGTCTTGCAACCTTGAAGTAATAAACTACAAGAAACCAGTGCCATACATATATTACAAGGTTACATGGACTTCCTTGATTTTGGGTTTGAAGGGGTTGGGGGGGGGACATCAGAGTCCTGCAAACCTTTTGTCTTTGTGTTGGGATACCTAAACTTCTTGATTTTGGTACCATGGGTAGGGAGGTGATTGGGACACCAAGGCCTGTTGTTCTTGGTTTGGGGTTGGGTGTATGTCTTTGAGAGGTGGGCCTGGGGGCAGGGTTTCCCCCCGAGAGTTAAATGTTAATGTGCTAATTCTCCTAGTATGCTAACATTTAAAACTCCCTGTAAGGTGGGTGTGTTAGACTTTAGCAAGTATGTGAAATAGTGTGATATCCTATGTGCTATTTCTGCTAAAGCTTATGCATCTGGAATGCCTACATTTTGACATGTATCTACTAACATTCAGGCAGCCATTTAATACGCAAGCTACGTCCTTAGGAGGTACATTTCAAAGGAGTTACATGTGTTTATGTAACATTCTAACTCAGCAATTTTCAAAAACTCATTTATGCACATAGGGCCTGGCTTTTAAAATAATTTACATGCTTAAAATTGTGTTTTCACATGTAAATATGCTTTATCCATGTAAGTCAGCTTTAAAAAAGTTGTTACAGTATATGCCATTGAATTATCCTTAGGATTTAACCCCTTAAGCACAGTTTACACTGGTAAATTTCTTTTGAAAAGAGCTACAATAGTAGTTACATTTACGCGCAAATCCTTTTGAAAATTACCACTATAAGAGGTAATTTTCAAAGGAGTTACACATGCAAATGTAACATACCATATTACGAATTTTCAAAAGCCATTTATACGTGTAAAGTGCACTTCACTGCCAGTTCAATGGCATGTATTGTAACAATTTTCAAAAGCCCACTTACAAGGGTAATATATAAAACCCAATGTTATGTGTATAAATCCATTTGAAAATTACCATCTTAAAGTGCACTTACACATATAAAACTCATTGACAATTCAATGGCATCTATTATAGCAATTTTCAAAAGTCCACTTACATGCATATAGTGCATGTACATGTATAAAATCCAGCTTTAAATATGAAATCCTTTTGAAAATTAATCCCTCAGTGAATATTACTACTGTGTGCACTAGAAAGCTTTTGTAAGCATGCTAAGCTTTAGTTCAAAGGCCCCTGAATCTGATGCTGTAGTGCCAATGCACTTGATTGTCCAAAGCAAACTAGAAAACTGCAAAGCAATGGATGTTATATTTCACTGTGAATGCAGTTTACTGATTTTAATTACTTGCCATTTCTAATCTACAAATGGAGGACTATAATGAAATAACACTACAGCAGCCACAGTACTAATAATTCTAAATTGTCTTTTCAGTGCTATCAGTATAGTGCATAAAACCTTTAGTTTGCCACATCCTGCAGCAGTAAACTAATGTTGTTCCCAAACATATTTTGTATATATTAAATATATGGAAGGCCCCTTTACTTTTTAAAAGATACCTATGGTATAATTTCAAATACAAAATTTGAAACAAAGGAAAATACAACTATATATTCACAATATATTTAAGAAAAATAAAAATTGCACATCTATAAATCACATATAAGTATCAAATCCATCAATAAATGGAATCAAGAAGGAATACTGTAAGTTTGAAACAACAACAAAAGAAAGAAAATGCATCCTAAGAGGAAAAAAAAGAAAGAAAAAAGGTTCTGCTCTATCAATTATTAAAGATGTAGGATGTTCATGCCCCTTCCTGTGAAGCCTGACCTACATCTCTTATTAAGAGACAGTTTGTCCCTAAGGAAATCTTACTGTATCATTTCAGGAAAAATAAAACTGCTGCCCTTAAAATTAGCAAGACAGTTGCAAAGAAACAAAAAAATATTCAGCTCCAATTTTTTAAATACTAATATGCATGATCAGGAACATTTTCCTCTTAAGATGGATTACTCTAAAAAAAAACCAAGGTAACTCTCAAGTTTGTAATAAAAAAAATGGTAATCCTTAACATGAAAAAACATTCTGAGGAACAATTCTTTATCTGACTAGAGCATCAGAGTAAAGTAGTGTGTGTTGTTATCTCTTGAGATAGTTCCAATATAGCTGATAAATCCAAATCCCCAGATGGTTCAGTTGCATCTGTACTACCCTCTTCGTCACTGCCAAATTGTCTAAACCTTCACAAGTAATAAAATGTGATTACAGCAGGTAGGGTTTCTGGTGCAAATTTCAAACCTTCAGTAAAGTATTTCTGAACAACTCATAAGGGAAATGCAGCTTAAGATTTTGGGAAATTCAGAAACTGTGGGTTTCTGCTCCTGGCTGTATTCTCCAGATGTTTTACCTTGGCATGTAATACCAAGTTGTTCTTTATTAGAACCAAGTTGGCATCCTCCTGCAGCACAGAGACATATCCAGAGCCCTCATTTTCTGGCCATACCCTCCTAGCTTCTAATCTAGGTCTAAAATATGTGGACTGCTTCCTTTGAAAAATGACGCCAGGCTTCCTTTAATGTGATATTCTTAAAGGGTAAAGAGAAGGAGATATTCTTTCCACTGTTTCCACTCCTGGGTACATTACAAGCGAAAAGGTTGAAGGCCTCACTTTATCTGGATTGGGGGGGGGGGGGGGGGCTCCTAGATTCAAACATGCTACCTCCCAGTATTGACCAAGACCCCTGATCTATCTATCCTGAGAGTGCCCAACTGGACATTCAGTCTGTCAGGAATCTTCATACAAGGATGTCCAGCTGCTTCCTTCTGCTGGATCCATTCAATAGAATCCCCATTTCTAATTACCTTGACACTATTGTCATGTCAGGTATTTGAGGAGACCAAGGATAACATAGTTTCACTGGTTTGAGGGAACGATAGTGTTAGTCTGCTCACAAATGATCCATCTCTAATTTTTATTTGAACCACTTAACCTCTAATTGAAGTTTACTTATCCTCTACCCATAGAAAACTTTAGCCTGCATTTGTTTCAACATTAGGGGTGTGCAGATCAAAATATTTCATGTTGTACTGTTTCATGTTGTTTGGAAGCAAATTTCCATGTCATTTACATTTTTCCCAATTTGTTTTCATTTTTTAAAGTTTTGTAAATAGTGTGCACTATTTTGGAATGAGCACTAAAAATGATTGAAGGAAAAACAGAAGATTTGGTGCTTTTGCTATCATTTCATTTTGAAAATGATATGAAATGACATAGACAACGTTGTTGACATTGTCTATATAAATTCAAATGAATGCACATCCCTATTCATCAGTAGAGGTCATATATGACAGTGTTATCTATCTATTGGTATAAATAGTGGCTTTATTTTAGATTTTCTCAGAAACTTTAAACAGTACTGAATCATTTAATGTATGCATGAGCGAGTGACTTTCATACCATCCCGCAAGCTTTCTGGCAGTTCTGCTCTCAAGCCGCATTAGGGATCATCTTTAATCATCAGTCACTATTTTGCCCATGTGTTTACGTTTTGCTTTTTTTGTTTTTTTAAATTTTTAAATAAAAGATTTTTGCAGAGATATTTCCCTTTCGATGGAGGGTGCTACCCTTCCAAGCAGTTTTAAATGCAGTCCAGAGTACAGTTCGACGTGCACGTTTCGCGTCCTGTGCTGCTTCAGGAGTTTTTCTCCAGACCGCGAAGAAGTAGTGTTCACGCTCGCGAGACAATATTGGAATGTAACTGAAGATGTTTTGGCATGAGTTAATACAGCCAGACAGGTTCCTGAAGCAGCACAGGACGCGAAACGTGCACGTCGAACTGTACTCTGGACTGCATTTAAAACTGCTTGGAAGGGTAGCACCCTCCATCGAAAGGGAAATATCTCTGCAAAAATCTTTTATTTAAAAATTTAAAAAAACAAAAAAAGCAAAACGTAAACACATGGGCAAAATAGTGACTGATGATTAAAGATGATCCCTAATGCGGCTTGAGAGCAGAACTGCCAGAAAGCTTGCGGGATGGTATGAAAGTCACTCACTCATGCATACAGTACTGTTTAAAGTTTCTGAGAAAATCTAAAATCTAACGTATCTAAATAGTATTATTGCTGAGTTCGTTGGTTTTCAAATAACGATTGAGTTCATTGAATATTATAAATAGTGGCTTGCCACTTTGGCCAGACTTTGTCAGATTTAGCGGGTTATAAGAAATAATAAACAAATAAATAATATATGGCATTTCTTTCCCCTCTGCTCTTAGGCCTGGATTTTCTAAAATCACAGGCCTTTGAGAATCACCTGGTACTGGTGGGCAAGCCTGCGAAAGCCGGCAGCGATTGCACCACCATGGTGTTATCGCTGCCGGCTTTTGCAAAGCAATAGTGCCACCGTGAAAGGTGGTGCTATTGGGTGCATTACTGGCGACGATAAGGGTTCTTACCTTTTCACCGCCAGTGATGTCTCCTCCGCGTCCGCCCCGGTGCCACCCCAACTCCTCCCCTTCCGGTGCCGACTCTGCCCCGATTTAGGTATCGCATGTGAAAAGTCCCTTTTCGCGTGCGATCCCATTAGAAAATGACCCCCTTAGTTAGGTTATTTGCTGTGCCTTGGTCCCTGGTGCAGAAATCAGTGGAGGCAATCTTATTTCCATGGAGGGAGTCATAACAAAAAACTCTACCCCTAGGCTTATGGCCTATTTTATTTTTGGAAAAGCCCCTTGTAAGGAATGATGGAAACACCAGAAGAAACAGTGACTTGTCTGCTGATGAACTGTGTTGGATGTTACCAGGAATTAATTTCCTTCGCTAAGAAATTTTTTGTGCTGCTAAACTTATTTTTGCTACTGTCTGCATGTTTTGCTATGGAAACCTGTAGAAACCATTGCACTGTAAAGAAACCCCGTTTTTTGAGATGAATAAATTTGGCATTATTGGAATCACCAATTCACAGTGTGGACTGAGTTTCTTATTCCAGGGTTTAGGTTCACCCTAGGTGGAAGTGCCTATAGACCTTCATTGGTATGAGGACACTATTCATTTGAGGGAAGTCTGTTCATCCATAGAGACAGAGTAAATGTCCTTGTTGAGTAAAGATCACTCTCTGAGCCCTCTCCACTAAACCATCTGCTCAACCATTTCAAAAAATTCCAGTGACCAAAGAAAAGTTTGGACTTCCAGCAAAGTACATGTTATGTACTTAAAGTTGGGGTTACATCAACATTCTGGAAGGCAGGCTTGGGGAGACTGTTAAGACATTTAGGATATCCTTCTACTGCTTTTCCAAGAATCCCCCTTCTGCCTGAAGTCCAGACTGGACAAAAGAGGGAATTGATCCATGCAACCTGAAGCAGGTGTTGAAGTCTCTAAAGAGTAGGACATAAAATTACCCTATCTCTTCCTCATTGCAGAAAAAAATAGGAAATGAAACCTGCTCAGTCTGTGAACTCACATGGAGCATTTCTGGCAGGTGGTCACTGTCTTTGTTCCCACTCCCCTTTACCTTATAGATAGAGAAATCTATTAACTTAACCCAGGGAAATGGTATGATCCCATTACCTCTACAAGGAGATGAGGCATGATCTTGTCCACTGGTAGTACATTAGGATCCCTAAGAGAATACCAGAGACATCTCTAGGACAGCAGCTGTGAGTGCTCTGCTGATGGTGCTGGTGAGCTTTCTAAATGTTAGGATGCTAGAAGAAACTGGAGATTCTATAGGGATTCAGAATGATTGCCAACAGATATAATATATGGACCCATGGCTGAAACATTGAAACAAGGATTCAGTCTATGATGTCTCCATTCAGTGCTTAGGTCCTTTCTCCACATCAAATAATAGATTAAAAATGATAGAATTATCAGTAAGAGCATTCTGTTGGCATTGATTATTGTTGCTCTTGCTTTCCCTTTATTGATGTTTACATATTACAAGGGATTCAGAATGATCCCATAATTCCATGTTTCTTGGCATGATCCTCAAACCAAATGAATCCAAAATCAACAGGACTGGCACCAGGAGAGGTAGCCTATAAACCATTGGACAAATTTTTACCAGTACCGTGGTATCTGCGTCCATGGAATATGTCAGTAGACACCATCTAGTGAGCCCTTGGAATTCTTAATCTGCTTTTGACCTAATGGGAGGAGAGTGGCAAACCCCGCATTTTGGTATGGTAGCTAGACAGTGGCAAACTGCTGGATCTACACACATGACTTGGACACCAAAGGAATATTTTCTCTCATAAACAAAAGGATATCCCCTTTGTCCTGGAACCCACTAACCATAACTTTAATTAAACCCACTGGGAGACTTCAAATATAGAGGAGTAGAGAAAGTGAATACACATGTGCCACATAAATAGGAATACTGGTTTTCAAATTCTGCAATAAATATCTATGATGTGTACCTGAAATAAACACAAGTTATTGGGAACACCAACCTGGTACATAAGATGCCTGTTTGCTAAGCATGTGGAGAGAGAACAATTTTGTTTTCATTTGTTAATTCATTTCATAGGACCCTTCTATTTGTTTGGTTCATTTCAAATGAAAAACATGTTTTGCTTATTCATTTCATTTGTTCATTTGTTTACTATTAAAGTCAATGGGGGATATACTGCAATCTATTTTGGGCTCCAAAAAAGGGGATTTCTCATTAATTATACTGAAACTTGTGGGTAGATATCATTCAGAAGGTAGACAGAACTCCAAGGCACTTAGATTGTGGCAATGTGGCACTAAAGTGTCATGAAAAGCCTAAGGTACAGTAAAGGGTCTCAGCAGTGGAAGGAGTATAAAGGCCTGTGATGAAGAGACACCCACTCTCCTCACTGTTACCCCTAAAAAATGCTTTTTCTGCATTGGAGAATGAAGAAACCTCAGCAATAGATTTTGAAGTGATTTCTAAAAGTGAAGTCTCCCAATGCACCCAGAAGCCCTTCAAAGGAATCAAATTCAAAGGAATCAAATGTCATAAAAGAAGCTGATTCTGCTGGTAGACTCAATCATTATAGGAACCAATTTGGGAACAAATTTTGATGGTTATACAACAGTTAAATGCCTTCCAGGATCTTTAGCTAATGGAAATTCAAACCTGATAGTCCAATTCATTGAAGAAGAAAGTAGGAACTTTGATATCAGTGTTATCATCCATCTGGAGATCAATAACCTCAATAGAAATAGTATCCATGAAGTACAAAAAGATTTCCAAAATCTAGGAAAGATAAGACACACTGCAAAGACTATTGCCTTTTCAGAAGTATTATCTGGTCATGTAAAGAGACATGAGAAACTATGCCATATAGATAATTTCAATTCCTAGTTCAAAAACTGGTATACAGAAAGTGGTTTTGGATACATTGGAGGCTGGGGTCTTGTATGGAGCAGTAAAAGGCTATATGGTAAGGATAGTCTGTAGCAGGAAGGAAGATGCTAAGTGAGACATTCAAATCATATATTATCAGACATTTAAACTAAAGAATTGGGGTGGCAGAAGATGGCCAATGAAAGTGACATGTCACCACCAAGCAATACAAGATGTGGGAGGAGAAAATAACAAAATCAATCAGCTCAAAAAAGAAGAACAAGTGTCTAGGAAGTACAACAAATAAAGGGAGAACAATTGGAAAGCTATGACTACAAATGCTCATAGTTTGGGCAATAAAATCCCAAACCTGCAGGCCCTAATGGTGGAGGCAGACTTTGACATTGTTGCTGTTATGGAGACGTGGTTCATGGAGTCTCATGATTGGGATGTGGCCATCCTGGACTATTACATGTTAAGGAAGGACAGAGAGGACAGAAAAAGGGGAGGAGTAGCTCTATATGTCAAAAACAATATCCAAGAAACTGAATTGCAAGGGACATGGGATAAAGAAAAAGCTTTATGGACCATCCTAAAAAAAGAAGATGGTGCTTCCATTTTTACTGGTGTGATCTATAGGCCTCCAACCCAAATGGATGAACTGGATAGAAACTTGATCAAGGTCATCCAAAAGTTGGGGAAGAAGAGAGAAGTGTTGCTCTTTGGAGATTTTAATCTGCCAGATGTGAATTGGAGCATCCTTTCTGAGGAATCTACAAAATGTAGAGAAATAGTATACGGGTTCAAGGTGCTTTTCTCAAACAAATGGCAATAGAATTCATGAGGGAGGGTGCAATCCTTAAACTAGTGCTCATTAATGAGGATAATGACTCTGATGTTTGGGTAGGGGCTCACCTGGGCAGTAGTGATCATCAGACGGTACGGTTCGATATTGCGAATAGGATACAGAGAAGTCACATAAAAACCGAGTTTTGAATTTCACAAGTTTGGTCTTTGTCAAAATGGGGATGTACCTGGAGGAAGAACTAGAAGACTGGGAGGTAGAACAACAGTGGGCCAAATTAAAAGGAGCTATTACAAAGGCAACAAATCTATACTTCAGTTTGGTATTCACTAAAGAAGACCCTGGAGAAGGACTGTTGCTGGTTGACAAGACTGTAGATAGAGATGGGGTACATGAAACTTCATTTATAGAAGAGAATATATGGGGAGAGCTAGGGAAACTGAAAGTGGACAAGGCCATGGGTCTTGATGAGGTTCATCCTAGGATAATAAAGGAGCTCGGAGATGTGCTGTTGGGTCCGTTGTATGACCTGTTCAATAGATCCCTGGAAACAGGAGTGGTATGCCAAGTGATTGGAATTAGTTCATTAGCTCATGCTCTGCTCATGTTTATGCCCATCAACATTGTTCACTGTTACCTGTATCTCTCAATTTAGCTTACTATTTATTTTTAGCTATTTTTTACATTTTTTAACGTTATTTGACGAGTTATTGATGTCTATTTAATATTTACGTTTTTATGTTCAGAAACTCTGTTTAATGTAATGCCTTAACCGTGACGGTTTTGTTCAATGGAAACCGACCTGATTTGATATTTGTATCGAGAATGTCGGTATATAAAAATTCTAAATAAATAAATAAATAAATAAATAAATAAAAGAGCAATGGTAGTCCCGCTCCACAAGAGTGGTAGCAGATAAGAAGCTGCAAACTACAGTCCACTTAGCCTCACCTCTATGGTGGGAAAATTAATGGAGACTCTGCTGAAGGAAAGCATAGTGAACTATCTACAATCAGGAGAATTGCTGGACCCGAGGCAACATGGATTTACTAGGGGAAGGTCTTGTCAGACAAATATGATTGCTTTTTTTGATTGAGTGACTAAAGAATTGGATTGAGGAAGAGCGCTCAATGTCAACTACTTATATTTCAGCAAAGCTTTTGATACAGTCCCACATAGGAGGCTTGTGAATAAAATAAGAAGCTTGGGAGTGAATGCCAAGGTGATGGTGTGGCTTACAAACTAGTTGATGGACAGAAGACAGCTTGTGATGGTAAATGAAACCGTCTCTGAAGAGAGAACAGTGTAAAGTGGAGTGCCACAAGGATCAATGCTGAGACCGGTTCTGTTCAATATCTTTGTGAGCAATACTGCGAAAGGGATAGAAGGTAAAGTTTATCTATTTGTGAATAATACTATGATCTGCAACAGAGTGGACATGCCAGAAGGAGCAGAGAGAATAAGACTGTGATTTAAGGAAGCTTGAACAGTGGTCAAAGCTGTGGCAGCTGAGATTCAATGCCAAGAAGTACAGAGTTATGCATCTGTGGTACGGTAATCTTAAAGAGCTGAACATGATGGGGAGTGAAAGGCTGTTGTGCACCGAGCAAGAGAGGGACCTTGGGGTGATAGTGTCTAGGGATCTGAAGACAGCAAAGCAATGTGACAAGGCAATAGCTAAAGTCAGAATAGTGCTGGGCTGCATAGAGAGAAGAATAACCAGTAAGAAAAAGGAGGTGATAATCCTCTCATACAGGTCCTTGTTGAGGCCTCACCTGGAGTACTGTGTTCTGTTCTGGAGACCATATCTCAAAAAGGAAAGAGACAAGATGGAGGTAGTCCAGAAAAGGGCAACCAAAATGGTGGATGGTCTCCATCAAATGACTTTATCAAAAGAGGTTGAAGGACCCAAATATGCATACCCTGGAGGAGAGGAGGTGCATGGGAGATATGATATAGACCTTCAGATTCCTGAAAGGTTTAATGATGCACAATCAACAACAAACCTTTTCCTTTAGAAAGAAGCCTGTAGAGCTAAGGGTCATGAAATTAAACTCCAGGGAGAATGACTCAGAACCAATGTTATGAAATATTTCTTCATGGAGAAGGTGGTGGATACCTGGAATGCCCTTCCAGAGGAGGTGGTGAAGACAATAGCAGTGAAAGAATTCAAAGGGGCAAGGGATAAACATTCTGGATCCGTAAAGGCTAGAGGATGGAAATGAAGACAAGAGTGCATGGGAGTAACTTGATGGTATGGTGGTTACTACTAGGGATGTGAATCGTTTATCTGACGATTGAAAATATTGTCCGATATTTTCAATATCATCAGATATCGGGGGGTCCCCGATATCGATAGGAAACCCCATGGTTAATTTAGTGGGTTTTCTTATCGTTATGGGGGGGGGGGGGGGAGCGGGAAGAAAGGACACAACCTAAAAACACAACCTGACCCTTTAAAATTAGTTTGTTAGTATCCCCCCACCCTCCGGAACCCCCCCAAATTTTTTTTAAATGCCTGGTGGTCCAGCGGGGGTCCCGGGAGCATTCTCCCGTGCTTGGGCTGTCGGCTGCCACTAATCAAAATGGCACTGATGGCCCTTTGCTCTTACCATATGACAGAGGCTATCGGTGCCATTGGTTGGCTCCTGTCACATGGTAGGTGCACTGGATGGCCCGCGCCATTTTTAAAGATGGCGCCGGCCGTCCATTGCTCCTACCATGTGACAGGGACCGGCCAACGGCAAGGATGCCCTGTCACATGCTAAGGGCAAAGGGCCATCGGCGCCATTTTGTTTACTGGCAGCTGACGACCCGAGCACGGGAGAATGCTCCCAGGACCCCTGCTGGACCACCAGGTATTTAAACATTTTTTGGGGGGGTCCAGAGGGTGGGGGGATACTAAAACTCATTTTAAAGAGTCGGCTGTATTTTTTGGTTATCGGCTCGGGTGCAGCCGATAAAAAAAAACCCGATTGGACTGCAAGATAAAAATTTCACGATGTGAATCAGAACCGGAATCAGAACCAATACCGGTTCCGATTCACATCTCTAGTTACTACCCTTAACCAATAAGCCTTCATACTGTTGATGCATCTCCATCATTGCTCTCTGCTTCAACAGCAGGGAATAAAGAGGAAAAGGGGAATTGGATCAGACAGCAACCAACAAGGACATTGAATTTTATCATCTGGGAAAACAAATAAGCATGGGGGTAACTTGCTGATGTGACTGTTACTACCTTTAAAAAATAAGCCTGAAATTTTAAGTTCAAACTGTTTTATTAAGTGATACATGGAATAAACTGCGTACAAAACAGTCACTGGAGAACAACTCATAAACTGTGACAGAAAACATCATATACAAAGACAGCAGCGTGTGTCAACATGTAATCACATTTTATCCCAAGGGGATAAACCTCCTCCCCATCTCCTCCTGGGCACAGCAGCCAGAATTCTTAGAACAAACCAGGCCCCAAGGAGCATTGTTCCTGTGCTTCCCCAGGTCCCAAATGCAAATTCAAACATAATGTAAAGGCTGTTACGCACCGTCCCCTACCTCGTCCCTACCCTACTCCCTTCCCACAAAACCCCTTCCCCCCCAACCCTTCCAGCAGTGTTTAGGCTCAAATACAGTTTGGATGTTGCCATAGCAGAATTAATTAACCATTAAGTACTAAACTTCTCATTCTGTGCGGTAACGATTGTAAATACGATTCCCAGGTCTGTAGAAAGGAAGTTCGGTGTCTGGGCGAGCTCCTAGAGGACAAATTCTCCATTTGCATCAGTCTGTGAAAGTGACAGCGCCATGCCCAAAATGATGGTGTCATTTCTTCCATCCAGTGAATAAGAATCACCTTTTTCCCTACCATGCCTGCCTTCTGCAGGAGAATACGCAGACTCTTTTTCTGAACTAAGTATCGAGTAATACAATGAAATAGCCATAAATATGGGGACATTGGTAGGTTGACATCAACCAATGAAGTCATATATCTTACAATCTGTCACCAGTAACCTTGTATATTCGAACACGCCCAGAAAACGTGGGAAATATGCCCAACACACACCTGGCAGTATTTGCATGAGGCAGTGGTGGTAAGGCCGGCTCGAAATGCAATGTGTGGAGAGATATACGCTCGTCTCTAAAATTTTAGATGCATTTCTCTAAAATACATATTGCTTGTGATGGAAAGCACACTCCTGACACTGAAAGCAAAAATAGTTGGTGTCAGCAAAAAGGTGCCCTATTGATTCCAGCGCTCCACCACTAACTGGTAGGAGTCTTTAGGCAAGCCCCGCGTTAACCGTCGGTAATACCCTGAAAGAGTAGGAGCTTTCAAATGGTCAAAGTGAAAAAAGTCATCTAGGGCCTTGAACGCTGCCAAGTGGGATGCAGTGGGTCCCAACGATTGTATATAATGGTGAACTTGTAAATACCCAAACAAGTGGGATCCCAATAGACCATAATACTCCTGCAGGTAGTCAAAGGGTAGTATAGAACCTTCAGCATTTAGAACATGGCCCAGCCTCAGGATACCCTTTCGCCTCCACGTTTGAAAGCACTGCGTGGTAGACCCTGGGGAGAAATCTAAATTTCAACACAAGGGTAATAGATAGGAGCGTACTCTGGAAATCCCCAAGGATGTGGTTAGTGATATCCACGCTTTCCTGAGGGGTAGTATGAGTGGATGGTTCATTAGCAGGGAGGAAATTGTCGCTTCTGGGCTCATTAGAACATAGCTCACGGCCAAGGGGGCAAACAATGTGTGCTCAGCTAAGAGGTTGGCACAAGGAGACTGTCCCAGAAGCCATCCTCGGAGCAAGCAAAGATTGGCCGCCAGTCCATATAGGTTAAGATTAGGAATCCCCATTCCTCCCCCCGCCCATGGAGCTTCAGCCATTTCAATGGGATTCTGGCTTTTTTCCCCTTCCATATGAAGTGACGGAGTAGTTGATCAATGCAGGAGTGGTCCCAAGAGGATAGTATTAAAGGGAAATTCTGGAAAATATAAAGCCATTTATGCAAAATTACCATTTTAAATAAGTTTATCCGTCCTCCCACTGAGAGGAGTAGATATTGCCAAATTTTCAACTTCTCCTGAGTGGCTCTCAGCAGAGGGGGGATATGAAGGGTATACATATTTTGTAAATCTGTGGTAAGGTGGATCCCTAAATATTTAATGGAGCCTGGGGTCCATTTCAAGGGGAAAGGTCCCCCCATTTCTCCTGAAGGTCCTCCGGAAAAGCAAGAGCCTCCGACTTGTTCCAATTTTTGCGCATCCTGGAGAGCGCCTCATAAAGCCCGAAAAGATCAAGCAGGGCCTCTAAGGATCTGTGAGGAGACGTAAGAAAGAGTAACACGTCATCAGCGAAGGCCGCATATTTGAAAATCTCTTGATTCCCGCCTCCATGAAATTGTATTCCCCTGATAGCTGGAGTGTTTTGCATGGCTAGCAAGAATGGCTCCAGAGTCAATAAAAAAAAGGAGAGGGGAAAGCGGACACCCCTGCCTAGTCCCTCGTTCCACCACAAAGGAATCAGTCAGCCCCCCATTTACACGTATACATGCCTCAGGATTATGATATAAAAGTTGAATGGCTTGGTCGAAGAGGCCACTGAACCCCATGAAACACATATCCCCATTCCACTCTGTCGAAAGCTTTCTCCGCGTCAAGACTGACCATCAAATAGGGTTCCTTCATTCGAGAGCAAAGAGCCATTGCCATGGCTACTTGCCAGATATTTCGCAATGCATGCCGCTGTTTCATGAAGCCCACTTGGCCAGGTTTGATTAGAGAGGGGAGGACATTCCCCAGATGGTCCGCAAGAATTTTGGCTAGGATTTTGTTATCCACGTTCAACAAGGAAATGGGATGGTATGACGCTGGCAATAATGGATCCTTTCCCGGTTTGGGAAGGATGGTCACATAGGCCTGGTTCCCCTCTGTAGGGAATGTCCCCTGATTAATTAGTGTATTATAAACAGCAGGGAGCAATCTAGATAGTGGTGTGGTGAGACATTTATAAAATTCAGAGCTATACCCATCCGGCCAGGGGCTTTTAATTTTTGCATGTTGTGGATAACCCGGGTCACCTTATCTTCTGAGATGGGTTCATTCAGATAATAGCTATATTCTACCATCAGGGTGGGAATTTGAATCCAGTCCCCAAAGATTTCCCATTTAGAGGCATTCCAGCCCTCAGTCCGGTATAACTGAGAATAGTAAGCATGAAAAGCTTGCAGAATTCTGTCAGTATGAGTTACTATTTGATTTTGTGTATTTCTAATGGCATGGACATATTGAGAGCCCCTAGCAGATCTGATTAACTGTGCCATCAACATGCCCGACTTTTGACCAAATTGAAATAATTTAAATTTGTAATATAAAAGGCTTTTCTTAGCACGCTGATGCAGTAGTGTATTAATAGCTGTCTGTATAGAAAGAAATCCTTCCCTATGGCTTTTGGTGTGACTCCGTATTAAATCCCATTTGGCTTTTGGAAGTTGAGCAGTCAAAGCTATAAGTTGTTTATCTAAGGATTTTTTCCAATGGGCCACATAGGAAATGATGTCTCCTCTGAGCACCACCTTGGCGGTATTTCAAAATAAAATAGGATCTTTTATATGCTGGGCGTTCAGAAGCTCAAACGCTGCCCATTTTTCTTTTATGTATTTTTGGAAAGTAGTATCCTCTGCTAAGAAATAGGGGTATTTCCATTAAAAAATACAATGTTTAGCGAGGGGGTTGGACATTTCCAGCCAAAGCGGCGCATGGCCAGAAATTATCACATCTCCAATCTCCGCTCCCATGATCTTGAAGAAGCTAAGCCTGAACTTTTGATGCAACTCCAATATTGCTCTTTGTTTCAACAGCAGGAGGTGATAGGGAATTGGACTCAAACAGCAACCAACAAGGGCCCTGATTTTTATAGTCTTGGAAACTGATAAGTATGGGGGGTGACTTGTATGGTGCAGCAGATACTACCATAAGCTTGCTGGGCAGACTGGATGAACTGCTTGATCCTTTTCTGCCGTCATTTCTATCTTTCTATGCTTCTATGAGTACTGCAAGGCAACATGAGAGGAGCAAAGAGGCAGCAAGGGTGGGAAAAAACCCAAGGCTTCAAAAGCGGGCACCAACAAATGTGGCATGAACCCTTGAAGGCAGCACGAGAGGTA
Organism: Rhinatrema bivittatum; assembly: GCF_901001135.1. NCBI lineage: Eukaryota > Metazoa > Chordata > Amphibia > Gymnophiona > Rhinatrematidae > Rhinatrema > Rhinatrema bivittatum. Next base: position 169,791,735 of record NC_042620.1, read on the forward strand.
AAATGTTACCAAAAGTGACATCAATGTCTTAAGGCACCATGAAGGGAGAACAAAGAAGAAAAGGTGGAAAAAAAATCCCAAGGTACTGGTAAAGAGACAAGCATAAATGGTGATATCAATACAACACTGTACAATGAGAAATGCAAAGCAACCCCCCCACAGTGGTAAAAACACCTCAAGTTGTATAGTAAGGCAGAGTGAAAACAAGACTCTCAAGGTACACATTCTGGGTATAGTAGCAATGCTGAGTGAAAAAAAGACTCCTAAAGTCTAATGGATATAATTTAATGGATATAGCAGCAAGCAAGGCAGAGCGGCATGGGGGATGTCTGTTTTTCTGTTGAAGCCCTTGTCACTTGCCAGATTTAGTACAAGAGAATCATCTGTCATCAGTATCATTTTTGTGACATACGTTTTTATTAAATTCCCTACTTGGAATTTATCTTACTGCTGAGTGGAATTTGGGGTTTCTTGTGACATTTTCTTTCAAATTGAAACTTTTATCACAATCAGAACATGACAATGATTTCTCATCAGTGTGACTTTTTTAGTAATATGAGAGGTTAGCTTTAATAAGAGAGGTTTTCTCATATTCTATAGCTGAACACAGTTTCTTCACTTTGTTGATTTTCTGGTATTGTATTGGTTTACTCTTCCTACTGAAACCTTTCTAACATTTAGAGCATGTAAAAGGTTTCTACTGTGCATATTTCCTATTGGGTCTGCATTTCTTCCTTCCAACTAAGATTTTGCTATAGTCTGCTTATGTATATTGTTGCCTTCAGTATTCGATCTCTACTGTGATTTCAGAGTTACAGGTAGGGATGAACAGGGGAAAAAATTTGTTTTTAGTTCATTTTTTGGAAGATTTTTCCCATGATTTTGTATTGTGGATTGCTTGATTTGTTTCATTTGTATGGAAAAAAAATGAATCAAACAATAACTTAAAAAAAGAAGCCAAAAAATAAAAACTAGACCTCCTTTCCCCTCTTCTGGAAAAATGCCAGGGCTGCCACCGGCCCCCCTTACCTGGTCTGGTGGGGATCCATCAGCTAGGATTAGGCCAAAGCCTCGGACTTGCATAGGCTGTGGCCATGGGAAGTTACCATGGCCTCGGCTTACTCAAGGCTCACATCTCAGCCTACGCTGGAGCCTGGACCCAGGCCCCATGCTGGGGATCGGCCCGGAGGTCGGGTCATGATACCGGGACCTCAGTCTGGACCCAGGCCCAACACTGCAACCCAACCCCGAGGCTGGATCCCGATGCCGGGAACTCAGCCTAGGCCAGGGTCTGAGCCCAGGCCCAACACCATGACCCAACATGGAGACCGGATCCTGATACTGAAACTTAGGTCTAGATCCAGGCCTGAGACTGTGACACACCCCAGTGGCCAGGTCCTGACAACTGGGCCTCAGCCTAGGCCAGAGCCCGAGCCCAGGAACAATGCTATGTCCTAACCTAGATGCTGAGTCCCGGCGCTGGGGCCTATTTCCAGATTCAGGCACGATGCTGTGGCCTCAGTCAGTAGGCCGGGACCTGATGCTTGGGTCTCGTCCCAGTCCTGGGAGCTCCTCTTCTTGGCTCTTCTTTCTTCAGCGCTTCAATGCCATTGTCAATTTTGTGATCCGTTTAGCAGGTATTTTGATATAAACGGAATATAAAAACCTTTAAGTAAGTAAGTAAGTAAGTAAGTAAGTAAGTAAGTAAATAAATAAATAAATAAATAAATAAATGCCAAATGACAGCATTCACTGGGGTCGCACTGGAGTTAATTAACTTTGGCATATTCACCCTAGTGGATGGTGCCATTTTGATGTACAGCAATTCCCCCTAAATAAAACAAATTAGCCTTATTCAGTGCATTTCGCACTTTTGATTTAAACAAATGCACATTCCTACTTACAGGCTCCTTGAGGAATATCACACATATGTCAAGTACACAACTTGCTTCTGTTGCATGATCTCTCTGTTCTTCCCCTGTGTGTTATATTATTTATTTATTTATTTATTTATTTCAGATTTTTATATACCGGCATTCGAGACAGCAGTCACATCGTGCTGGTTCACATAAAACAGGGGTGCATAGTAAACATAACTATAACAATGGTGTTGAAAAGGCAGTTACATATAACAGGGTGATAAGAACTTGGCTGAGAAGGAAGAGAAAGGAAAGGTTATTGAAATTCACACAGGTAAACGATAGAAGATAAGGATGACCATGGTGTATTTGGAGATTAGTTAACCGAGTTGGAGATTAGTTAACCATGTTGGAGATTAGTTAACCATGGTATAGTTGGAGATTAGGGGTGGCTTGGCGGTGTTCTATCAATTGGCGTCCGGGAAAGCTTGTGTGAATATCCAGGTCTTTAGTCTTTTTTTGAAAGTTGAGATGCATGGTTCTGTTCTTAGATTTGAGGGGATGGAGTTCCATAATGGTGGAATGGCTGTAGAGAAAGCCCGGTCTCTTAGTGTGCAGTGTCTGGTGGATTTGGACGGTGGTACCTGTAGAGATCCCCTGTATGCATCTCTTGTCGGTCTTGACGAATTGTGTAGTCGGAGAGGGATCAGTAGGTCAATGGGAGCCAGTTGGTTGATGTTTTTGTAAGTGGTAAGAATGGCCTTGTATATTATTCTAAAGTGTATAGGTAGCCAATGGAGGCTCTTTAGAATGGGGGTTATGTGGTCCCTTCTCCTGGTATTTGTCAGAATTCGTGCAGCTGCATTTTGCACCATCTGAAGCGGTTTGGTGTATGAAGCGGGAAGGCCAAGTAGGATGGTGTTACAATAGTCTAATTTTGAAAAAATGATTGCTTGTAGAATGGTTCTGAAATCTTGGGCATGGAAAAGTGGTCTAATTCTTTTCAGCACTTGTAGTTGGTAGAAACAGTCTTTGGTGGTTTTGTTAATAGTGGCTTTGAAATTCAGGCGATTATCAATTAAGACTCCTAGGTCTCTCACTTGTGTGATTGTTGGCGTGGCTTGTTGTGCAGAGGTGATGGTGCTGTTTTCTGAGGCGATGAGCAGGAGTTCAGTTTTGCCGGAATTTAATACCAGGTTTAGGCTGGTGAGGAGGAGTTTAATTTTTTGAAGGCATTTATCCCAGTAAGCCAGAGTTTTTGCGAAGGAATCCTTAATGGGTATCAGGACCTGGATATCGTCCGCGTAAAGGAAGTGTTTGAGGTTGAGGTCGGTGAGAAGATTGCATAACGGTATAAGGTAAATGTTAAATAAAGTAGGAGACAGGGAGGACCCCTGTGGGACTCCTACTGACGACGGGTGTTGAGAGGATTCTTTATTCTGAATCTTGACCTTGTATCCTCTATTGCTGAGAAATGATATGAACCAAGATAGAGCTGTGCCTGAGATACCTATGGAGGCTAACTGGTTAATGAGGAATGAATGATTAACGGTGTCAAAGGCTGAAGAAAGGTCCAGTAGGATCAGTAAGAAGGCTTGACCTTTATCGAGGCCCAGGATGAGGTGATCTGTTAAGGAAATGAGGAGGGACTCCGTGCTTAGTGTTTTGCGGAAACCGTATTGTGATGGGAAAAGGAGGTTGTTTTCTTCAATGTAGTTTGAGAGTCGGGTGTTCACCAATTTCTCCATAATCTTGGCTATGAAGGGGAGGTTGGCGATCGGACGGTAGTTGTTTGGGTCATTAGGATCTAGATTAGGTTTCTTGAGTAGTGGTTTGAGAGAGGCCAATTTTAGGTCATCTGGGTAAGATCCTTGTGTTAATGAGCAATTTATGATGTCTGACAGGGATTTGGAGATGGAGTCAGGAATTGATAGAAGCAATTTTGAGGGGATGTGGTCCGAAGGGTGAGAAGATGGTTTCATTTTCCGTAGTATACCTTGGATCTCAATGGAAGAAGTGAGTTCCAGTTCTTCTAAGCAGGAATTTTTGAAGGCGGTCTGATGTGGTGTTGAAGTAGAAGTAGAAGCGGTGTTAGGGGGCAGTTGAGTTAGAAGTTTGCTGATTTTGTTGTTGAAAAATAGCGCTAGTTCTTCCGCTTTAGATTTGGCTTGGTTTAGAGCGATTTCTGAAGGGTTTATTTGAGTGAGGTTAGAGACGTAGCTAAAGAGGGCTTTAGCGTCGAAGATTAGGTGGTGGATCTTGGATGCGTAGTAGTTCCTCTTGGATCTTAATGTATTGGATTTGTATTGGTGAAGAGTTAATTTATAGGTAGATAGAGTGACGGTGCATGGGTTTTTGCGCCATTTAGCCTCATTTTGTCTTAGCAGTAGTTTAAGCTTTCTTAGTTCTAGGGTAAACCATGGTTGCCTTTTGGAGGAGTTGGGGTGAGGTTTTTTTGTTGTTAAAGGGCATAGCTTGTTTGCTATCGATTCCGTGATGGTGTTCCAAGATCGAAGCGCTGAGTTTGGATTGGTGAAGTCTACTTGGGTGAGATGTGATGATAAGTGATTGCTAAGATCTTCTGTGGTGCATGTTTTCCTGTAAGTGAAGCAATGTGAGGGTATGTGAGATGGACTGGTATCTTTTATTGAGAATGAGGAAGTTATGAGGGAGTGATCTGACCATGGTACCTTCGTGCAGGTGGGGTGCTGGACCAGTTTGATTGCTGTATTGACGAAGATAAGGTCTAACGTGTGTCCGGCTTTGTGTGTGGGTTCATTAACTAGTTGAGTGAAACCTAAAGCGGAGTATGCTGTGAGTAAGGCTTCGCAGTTAGGTGATAATATGGAGTTGTCGACGTGCAGGTTGAAGTCACCTAAGATTATAGCTGGGGCATCTAGATTGATAAGGGAAGTAGTTAATTCGACCAGAGGAGAGGCGTCTGTTTCCAGTAAGCCTGGAGGAGCGTAGAGAAGTAAAATTTGGAGTTTGTCTGACGAGAAGAAGCCAAATTCGAGTTTCGAGTCGGTGTGGGAGGAGTGTTGAGTGAATCTGAGGTCCTTTTTTGTAGCTAGGAGGATTCCTCCTCCTTTTTTTTTTCCCTGACGTGGGATGGGGAAGAAGTTGTATGTCTCTGTGGGTAATTGGTTAATTATTGCAGTGTCTGAAGGTTTGAGCCATGTCTCAGTAATTGCGCATATATCCGGTTTCACATCGATGAGATAGTCATTTAGTATTACTGATTTCTTAGTTAGGGATTGTGCATTGAATAGTGTTAACGTAAATAGTGAAAGGCCTAGCAGTTGGGTAATGGGAGTGATCACGATTGGAGAGAGGGATTTAAGGTTGTGGTGATTGGCGTGTCGAGTTGAATGTCCTTTGGAAGGTGGACAGTGTGGGAGGATTGGGATTGGAAAGGATGGAGGCATTCTTCTCAGATTGTTGGAGTGTAAGCTGGAGTGGCTGGACTGGATGCTGGACTAGATGCTGGACTAGATGCTGGAAGCTGGAGTGGCTGGACTAGATGCTGGATGCTGGAGTGGCTGGACTGGATGCTGGATGCTGGAGTGGCTGGACTGGATGCTGGAGTGGCTGGACTGGATGCTGGACTAGATGCTGGATGCTGGAGTGGCTGGACTGGATGCTGGACTAGATGCTGGAGTGGATGGACTGGATGCTGCGGTGGCTATAACAGGATTTGGCTGTAATGCAGGCAGTAAACTCCGTAGGGTTTCAGCACGTTTACTATCTGTTACTATAGTGTTGTTATGGCTGACGTTACTTACGTGGGTATGGGTCGGGCCTCCTCGGGGCTAGTCGAAGGGGCGAGACAAAGGGGCCTGCCCCTTTGTCGCGCGGCGCCGAAGGTGTGAGTAAATTTAAAACCCCACAGGCTGGCTCCCGATTGGAGGCGCGGTTTGGGTGGGCGGGGCTCGGCGATTTCGGCGCGATTCTGCTTTTGTTTCAGATTTAAGTTGTTATTTTTGCCTGGCTGAGTGCCGTGTTATCGGCACCGAGGCCGGCTGGTTGGGGAGAGAGTAGCACTGACCTTCCCCCGGCAGGGCTCGGCGCCGATCGCGCAGGCCTTCCCCAATCGCAGCTGCAAGGCAGAGGAACATTACTGGTACTTTGCTTGTGTACAGTAGAATTCTCAGCTGAATTCTTTGCTTCTTTTCTTAGACACATTTATTACTGAAAGAAAAAAGAGATGGGGTAGGAGGAGAAACTTGTAATTTTTTCTTTTGTAATATATTTGTGGGGACAAAGCACCCCAGTATAAATAACAGAGAAGCAAGATGATGTTATGATACTGCTTGCGGAGCCCATCCCACGAGCAGCCTCTCACCTTCTCCCCGGCCCGACGCCACCACAGGACACTCCTTCTTGTGGTCTAGGCCACACCAGACCGCCGCTGCTGCTCCCGTGCAGCCTGATGCCACTATAAGCGGCAGGAAGGGCCGCCGTTGCATCATTGTGGCAAGAGCCACTATCGGGATGCCTCTTCACGGACCTAGTGCCGCCGCCGACTTCACCTTCTTTGTGGCATGGAAGCTACCGCCAACATTGCATCTTCATGGCATGGAAGCCGCTGCCGGGATACCTCTTCATGCAGCCCTGGTGCCGCCACCATTGCCCATCCACGCGGAAGAGACACCGCCAATGCCGCTGCCTGTTCCTGCCTGTCCCCAGGCCTCTAGGCACACGTGCCTCACTGCAACATTTAAAGGGCCAGGGCGGGAAAAGCCTGCGGCCCCAACAGATGACCTCATTTGCCTATGCCTTGTCCAGTCCTATAAAAGGGCTCAGCTTGTTCTCCTTGGGGGCCTTTGAATCATATCTCCATGGATGTCCATGTTTCTCTTCTCTGGTCAAGGTCCTCCCTGGCCGCCTCATGTCTAGATGGCTCTTCGATTCATGTTAGATGTTTCTGGTCTCCTTCATCTGATGTTCCTGGTCTTGTTTCTCATTGGAGCTCCTTTGTTGCCTGTTCCATGTCCTGATGTTCCATGTTTCGGAAGTTCCTGATGTTCCTGATATACCATTTTCCTGATATCCTCATCTCTGGCTCTTCATCCTGCTTCCAGGTTTACTGCATGTCCACCTTTCTGGTGTGCCACTGTCGTGGTCCATGACCAGCCCATGGGGGGTTGTGTAGGGCGCTTCGTGGCACATGAAGATGTGTTGCGTCCGTCGCTGCTCGATGCCCTCACTCCGCCCTCTTTACCTCTGTGGCGACTCCCTCCAGGTCTGATGGCTGGCTGGCTGCCGCGGCATCTCCATGCCGCCTCCCTGGACCAGCTCGACACTGCAACTCTGCCATCTTGTCCTGATGCCTAGGGCGCGCGTCCCGACTCTTGTACCACAAAGGGTGCGAACCTCAGGGGCATTCCCCTGAGATGAAATCATCTGCTTCCAATATTTAAAGGTCTTTAAAAAATTAAAAAACTGAGTTAGCAAGGATTTGTCCAAGCTACTCTGCCTCCTCGGACTTACCAGAGGTACCTGCTCCTCGGAGGCCTCGCTCTTTTCTTTATTTTCAGATTACAGATAGGAACCGGTACTCGCTCCTCGAGGGCCCATGTTCCTGGACACTCTGAAGATTCTCTACTGCCTGGAAGCTATCACTGCTACAAACAATTGTGAGTTACCATCGCTCTCTCAGAGCTTTCCCTGGAACCAGGTACTCGCTCCTCGAGGGCCTAATCCTTTCCAGCTTCTGAGCTTACTTGAGACCTTACGTGAGTTTTGTCATCTAGTTCTGTTCATGAATTCTGCCTACTCTGCCTACTCACTTTCTACAGTTTCTCAACAGCTCAACCATCCTGGGATCGTTGTTCCAGTACCTGAGGGGCTATAGCCCTGCTGGGCCTATCAGCTCACTACTGCCACCTCTGGTGGTTTCTAATAACCTGTTTAATAACTAATGTGTGTCTGTCTCCATACTCCAGCCTAGCCAGTGGTCCCTCTCAGGGTATCCTCCCGAGGGCGTAGTCATCTGCCATCGACCCAGGGATCCACCCACTACTATATCAGATTCATTAGAGATTGCTACTCCTTAGCAAGATGACATCTGAGACACTACAAGATTGCTGACTCCTCCCTCTCCAGGAGCCCGCTATACAGAGCTCTCTCTACAGAGTGCTCCTCCTATCTGACTGCTCCTCCCATCTAGCATCAGATTTCCAACAGATTGCTAACTCCGCAATCTAACGCACATCAGATTGCTAACTCAAGCAGCAGATCGCTAATGGATTGCTAACTCCCTAGCAAATCTACAACATCATGTCTGCAGCGCAAGTCTCCAGAAGGCTCTTGCTTTTAATGCCGAGGTCTGTTCCTGAATCTGAATTTCAAATTCTTGAATCCTGAGTCTTGAATCCTGTTCCCAGTCTTCGGAGTACCTTGTTCCTTCTTCCATCCATGCCCTAGACTCAAGCCAGAACCTGCTCCGTTTCAGCAAGGTCTGCAACCAGCTACGGGCGGCTGTGTAGGGCATGCTTCAATGCAGGCCTCTTCTGAATCTTCAGCATGTTCCAGTTCCAAGTCTTCACCTTCTCACCTGGAGTCTGCTTTGCTTTTGACATGGTCCGTGACCAGCCATGGGTGGCTGTGTAGGGCGCGCTATGGTGCAGTACTCACCCTGTATTAGTGCCTGAATCCTGAAACCTCGTCTGAGTCTTCCAAGTTCCTTGAGCCCTCATCTGAGTCTTCCAAGTATTCTGAATCATCGTCTGAGTCTTCTAAGTATCCTGAGTTCCATGTCTCGTCTTGTTCCTGCCCTCATCAAGCTAGGTTGAGAGAACATTGTATAAATCTCATTGTTGTGTGAGTTTCCTCACTACGAAAGACATCAAATCTTCACAAGAGTGCACTGATCTGTTCGTATGTCTCACTCTGCATATAAAAGTGGCCCCTAACCCCTTCACTACTACCTAAACCTCACCTTGAGTTACTAGGAGGGCCTCCATAGCTAACTACTACAAGAGCCTTTTAGATAGTCTCTCTCTCTCTCTCTCTCTCTCTCACTCACTCACTCTCTCACTCACTCACTCACTCTCTCTCTCAGTGTGAAAAGTTAATGCACATTGTGGTAATACCTATGCAAAGTGGTAAGATAACACACATTGCAATAAATAGGCTATTACTATAAAACATGCCCCTCTTTCTACCAGATGCAATATTTTGATAAATCTAGCCCTTAGATAGAAGACGAATGTAAATTTAACTATACAGGAATGGATCACTGGAGAAAGAGTGGCTTATAAGGAATGTCTGAGGTTTTAATTTTGATATTTTGGCAGCTCTTTTTTTTTTGTTGTTGACCATCTGAAACAAAATTCAATGGAAAAAAAGTTCATGGGAGTTTTTCTTTCATTTTGTTTATATATAAAATGAAACATTTTTGCATTGTGTTTTCATTCACATCCCTAATAATTTTTAATTTAAAATTAGACAAACATTTCAGAAACTTTTATAATATACTTATTTTACTCTTACAGTTTGCTAAAAGTGGATGATAGGAGTTATGTCCACCATTTCTGTTCAAAGTCACCTCTCTGTCCTGTTTTATTCCCCTGTGCAGGAAAGTCACATGATTCATTTGGTTAGAGGACCATGGTAACCATATAAATATACAGAACTGTATTTTCAAAAGAATTGTCCAGACAATTGGCTGGGCTGTGCATTCTGCTTGACCAACCACATTCCCCTGGGTGATATGTAGCAATTTCTAATTTATTCAAGTTTAATTAAGTAGGTGTAGGCAAATGCTCGCACATGGAGAATATATAATCTTCCTTGGTGCCACTGTCTCCAAGGCTGATTGGTGTAGGAATTAGTGCAGGAATTTTCTTCTCTTAGACTATCTAGCTGCTATAAGCTGTCACCTGCTGTGTAACCTCTTTTCTCCCATGAGGCTTCTCTCACAGCACTGACCTGGGGTTATTTGATAGGTTGCCCAGCAAACTAAATGTCAACTTTATCACTGAGTTTGGTAGTATGCTCTGCAGAGGCTAAATGAGTGATTGCAGAATTTATAATACCTTTATCTCTTATAGCAATAATCGGTCAATTAACATGGTACCTGTTTCCTTAGAGAAAGATCCCTGAAGGCAGCAACTACCACTAGTCTTAGAAGCTTCAGCTCCTGGCCAGATATACATTGGATTCTTTTTACACATACATTTCTTAATGTTTTTCTGTGTATCTTCTGCTAACATTTTTTTTTTTGTTTTTTTAATAAAATAATTGTGAAAAGCTATTGGCAGCCCCAAGCAAATATTTCTATAAAACTAATAATAAACCTATTTGCATGTATTTTGCTGTGGGTATTAATTGTAATTGGGTAGCAATAACTGAGCATTCTGTCAGTCAAGTGCTTCCAATACAAGCACTGCATAGTAACACAATTATTATTTGGAGGAATGAATACGTTCAGAGTTGTTAGATTTTGAGGATAACTTTTTTAACAACTCTGCTTGGCCCCATTTATGTACATATATGGCCAGGTGGAGACTTACTATGGTATTTTTTTTTCTATTATGTTTTATTTTTACCTGATGTGTATTATGATATTGATTGTACATCACTCTGAGTGATTCTTAATCAGGAAGACAGATTAATAAATGGCTTTAAATAAATAAATAGATAAATAAATTGTATTATCTGCATGTCCATAGAGATTATAAAATACATTGAAATCATTTTATAAACATCCTTCTGTAAAGGTGAATTTTAAAAGAGTTGCATGTGTTAAAATGAGCATATGCATGCACAAATAGCACATATTTGCACATCTGCTATTTTATAAACCTTAAACATACACACGCAAGTAATGGTATGAGAATAAATTTGCTCATATAAAAAAGGGGCAGGCTAGGAGCATTCTGGGGTGGGACCAATATTTATACGTATAAAGTGCTATTTTAAAACCAGTGAATGCAATGCACCTACAGCTGTTACCTGTGCATACTTACAAATGCTAATTATCTGGTGTTAGTCAGAATAGAATTCTATATAGCCAAATATTGATGAGGTGAGGAATCTGGGTAAACTGGGGGAGTGCAGGCTGAAGAATCAAGAGGGGTCTTGATGTCCTAGAGGTAGACTGGACAAACTGGTGTATACATTGGAAAACTGGTAATTATTTTATGCATGCATATTATAAAATTTATATGTGTTTAAAGGTGAATTTTAAAAGCCCACTGTGCTCTAAAATTAAGGGATACCTGAATATGTTGGATCTTTATGCGCCGAGCCAGTTTTAAAAGCCACCCAGATATGAATGTAAGTGCCGCCGTGCACACATATCGGAACTTCTCAAAAAGGGGTGGGTGTAGGTGTGGTCTCGGCAGGGCATGGGTGGTTCAAGACTTTAACAAGAAATTTGCATATAAATACTTACACAATCTGACACGCACCAAAGTCTTATGGATGGCATGTAAATAAAAAAGCCATTTTGTAGGGGTTTAAAGGTTCTGGGGTAACAGGGGGGTTTACTGACTATCAAACCTTGGGTAATTTGTAGGACCTAGCTTGTAAATGGGCGAACTGGGGAGGAACTGGTAAAAGCTGCTTTTGTGCATACAGGCACACATCCACTTAAAATTGGGCACATTGTGCACGTGGCTGGGCTATTTTATAACATGCGTGCATGCATATAGACATATATGTTATAAAATAACCTTATCCCTAAGCACGGGCTGAGCAACGTGCATCAATGTGCACGTTTAAAAGTTACCATCAAAGGTACTAAGAAAAATATGCATGTTACATTTCCTCATGTAAATGATTTAAATTAGGAACACACAAATATGCACCCATAGCAGATATCTTCCACTTATCTGGATACATTTTGATTTATCCGGCTAAGTGGCTAATTAGTCAGATAAGTAAGACAAGTGGATAAGTCTTCAAATGCTAGTTATCTGTCTACCTTACTTATACCTAGAATCATCAAATTGCTATAAATAAAGCAGAAATATGGTGTGTTAGCGTCCACTATAAAAATATGGATGTGGTTAGGGAAATTTCTGATATATTGCATCACGTAGGTAAATTGTGCAACTCGTTACAATTTATCATGTCACACGATAAGGTATCACATTGTATGATGTGTTAGGGTGTTATGAGTCATTTTAAACTGCATGTGTCAGTTTACATCTGGCATGTTATTTTCTTGGTTGATATATACCAGCTACCTGCAGCTGCCTCTTTGAGGGTGTGTCAGGCATGGGAGAGAGAAGAGAGGTGGTGAGTTGGAGTTTAGTGAAGTTGGATTGGAGATTAGTAATTTCTGAGTACGTTGTCCAGTTGATTTCTGTTATCCTCTGTTTACCTTTACTGTTGTCTCTTGTCTTTAACTGTGTGTGTGGAACGTTTTGTAAGTTTGTCAAGTTTGTCTGTTTGTCTTTGTGTGGTGGTGGTGGTAGTGAGGAGGCATGATAATGGTGAGGAGGCATGGTGGTGGTAGTGAGATGGAGTGGTGGTGTTGAAGCATGGTGGTGGAGGACAGGAGGAGTGATGGTGGTAATGGTGTTGAGGCATGTTGCTGAGGCATGGTGGTGGTGGTGAGGAGTAAAGAAATGGAAAGAATGGGGCATGGAAGGTATGGGGAGAGAGGAGAGGCATGAGGAGAGGAGGAGGAGGGATGAGGGCAGGAGGGAGTACAGGAGGAGTGAAAGGGCAGGAATGGTAGTAGGGAGAAAGGGAGGGGGAAAGGGAGTGGGATCAAGAGTGAAGAAAATGATACCTCTCAGGAAGCGGAAGTGGCAACCAACTAATCTGGCAGCCAGGCAGCAAGGCGGCCTTGTCTTCATACATTAAATTTCAGCATTGAGGACAATGACATGAACATTGCTCGGGTCCTTGACAGCTTCAGCATGCTCTTTGGCAATTGTGTGGTGAAGATGTCCAGGGCATCCAAGGGACAAATATGGCACACCATCACCCAGGCCATATCCCAGAGCAATGGAATAAAAAGGACTGGAGAGCAGGTGTCCCACATTACTGGGACATAAAGGTCCAGCTGAAAAACAAGGTGGTGAGCCGTAATAAATATCTGTGCCCCATTATGATGATGCCCATAGAAGATCGCCTGATTTAACTCTGCAGCACTCCCTCTTCTCAGGAGCTCAGGAAACAGGTACGTTTATAATATTAAAAAAAAAAAGTACACCCCCCTTACTTAATTTTTAACCACTGGTTACACAATGGTTGGGACTGGATGTAATCATGCCTGGACACCTTGAGAGTCGGGACTGGTAAATTCACGTCACCTGTAAATGTCAGGTCTGCTATAGATGTCCACATATTTTGGCATAAGATTTTCACATTGATTGATGCAAAGTGTGTTTTATTTTAGCATTCATACTTATATCTTCTTTGTTTCCACAATTCTCACCTAGGAAAATGCTAGTCCCAGCCGTGAAGCCCCAGGGACCAGCTGTGCAGCCTCAGCTTTCACTGCACCTTTCCAAATGGATGCTGAAACCCAGTGGAACAAAGAAGAGGAGGAGAAGCAGCAGCAGCAGCCGCCACCACAAGAATACCTCCATTGCCACCACTCAACATAAGCCATAACCTCTCCAGCTTCATAGAAGACTCAACCCTGCCATGGGAAGAAGCTGAGCTTTCTCCACCTATCTCCAGCAAACCACAGTACCAGCAGGAGACAGCAAACACCCACCAGTCTGGACATGTCATATTTGGAGCCCCAGACAGAACCTCAAACACCACAGATCACAGCACCAACAGTACCAGCAGCACCAGCAACAATGGCGTGGACAACGCATGAAATCCTTAACTGCGTAGAAAGGAGACATGGCTTCCACCTCCATTACAAATGGGCAGAGCTAGTGTTCTTGAGGAGGGCTTAGATCAGCCACACCCAGATGCTGTGGAATCAGACAGCATCCCTTATGCAGGGCCTAACCATCATTGTGACATCAATAAACAATATGACTAATGCATTGACCCAAATTTTTCAATGATTTCCGGAGCCTCCACACATGCCATCCCCAGATTCCCAAGACTCCACTCCATGCAGTAGTCCTCAGCTAGCAAGATGGGCCAGGGGTTGGCCCCCAAAAAAGATGCCTCCCCCAACACAAAAGTCCCATGGAGGAAAAGGGCCATGAAGCCCTAGTTGTCCAAATTAACAAATGCTAAGAACACTTGTCCAAACAAGCCTGGCCAGTCCTCTGTACAGAGTTCCTGTGCTGGCTAGATGGAAGAAGAATGATGGGCTTGTCCTGATTTCAGAGTTCCTGTGCTGGGTAGATGAAAGAAGCATGCTGCTCTTGCCCTGACTACAAAATTCTTGTGCCAGCTAGATGGAAGAAGCATGTTGAGCCCATCCTTACTACAGAGTTCCTGTGCTGGTAGGTGGAAGAAACATGCTGGGCCCATTTTACCCTCAGCCTGTGCCGGCTTGCTGATGTGGATGGTCTACTATCTGCCTGTGTTGTCCTGCTGCTTACTTGTTATGCCCTCCTCTATGCTTTGCCCATAGTCCTGCCTCCTTGATGCGGTCTCCAGTCACAGTCCTGTTGGTGTCTCTTCTCATCATGTCTCATCTCCTTGTCCTCTGCTGGTGTCTTATCTCATCTCATAAGAACATAAGAAGAACATAAGCTATGCCATACTGGGTCAGACCAAGGGTCCATCAAGCCCAGTATCCTGTTTCCAACAGTGGCCAATCCAAGTCACAAGTACCTGGCAAGTACCCAAAAAAATAAATCTTTTCCATGCTACTGTTGCTAGTAATTAGGCAAGTACCTAAACATTAGATACATCATAAGTTACTATTGCTTATTACTTACCGTAATAGCAGTTTATGGACGATCTGGGCCTTCTCTGAACTGTGCTGCCTTGACCCCTTAGGCTTTCCCCTTTGCGTGCATTTTGTAAACATGGACTGTCTAGGCCTTCTCTTGCCATCCCATGGTTGTGCTGTCATCAGCTTTAACATTAGAGCTGTACTGTAGATATTGAGCTGCCACTTCTCTTTTCTATGTTCTTTGCAGTAATCATGATTTTGCAAAAAGATAAGACCCTAATTATTTATATATCATGTTGCCATTTTTAAATATGTATGTACAGTTCTACACTAAATGTGCTGGTAATTTCAGTTACAATGTCTTGTGCTATTTGATCTCTTGTCCTTGCAGAATGTGATTACAAAGATGTTGCCTTGCTTTGATTCTGTTGTCTAATAAACTGGTCACATGTTTTGAAACAACTTTCTGGTTGTGTCATTTCATTGTGTGGTTTTTGTCTAAAGGGTTCACAAGTTAAAGGTTTGGGACCCACATGACCTTGCATGCTAGAGTGCCATTGGCCATTCCAACTGGGGACATTTCTTACAATCAACAGAAAGGTCATATACTCCCAAGGAAGACAGTAAAACAAATCAGAAAATTCTTTACAGTGGAGATTCACAAATGGTTCGTGTTGCCTTCTCCAGAGAGCATACTCTTAGCTAACTCTTGAGTACAAGGGCATGTATGTGAGATGGGCACTATCTAACTAGTATTCGCCTCCATATGCTGTCCGATATAATAGATGTAGAAATGCTTGGCTAGAGGTGCTGCACCTATGTCTTCACTCTGTAGGGGACCAATTGGTTGTATAGCTATGCTAATGTCATAATGCAGCTAGAACAAACCATTGGCCTCTTCCATTATAAAGATCTATCACCTCTGACCAAACAATGGACCTTCTCTCTGGGTTGAGCACATAAAGGCTCATGTACCCAACAATTAGCTAAGAGTATACTAAGTAAAGGAGAGGAGTTCCTAAACCTAGCTAGTTTGCCTCCCTTTTACCCTATTAGCCCCAACTCTTAAAACCCTGCTGACTAGCCTAGTTTTTGTAATGTATTTCTTACACGCCATCCACAGCAGAAGCAAAGTTATGTGGAAGGGGAATCCAGCGCGCAATTGTACTCATAAAAATGTATGCACAGACTTCATGTTACAGACTTGACATGCCCATACCCCACCCATGCCCCACCCAGACCTCACCCATGCCAAACCCCTTTTTTGAACATTTTGTGCACGTACCAGGATGTACACATGTACTCACATGGTTTTTAAAATCTGCATGGTGCTCACCGAGCCAAGTCACATACATATCTCCCGGCTTTGTCACACAGAGGGTTTTAAAAATTGACCAGAAAATATGATTGTATTTTTTTATATTTATAAAATAGCATGAACACAAGTACAAGCTATTTACATGCATATATGTGACTTTTACGTGTATAACTCCTTTCAGAATTACTTCCTGAGATTTGGGATTTGAGTTCTTATTTCTAATCTGTAATGTATATGATCAATTGATTAACTACCACAGTGCATGTGGTTCCGGCACAGGGGCATTCTGGGGGCATGGACGCAGCCTCCGGACCAGAACATGGCACACCGGTGCACGCAAGTTACGACTGCCTCGGGCAGGCGTAACCTTTGAAATAAAGGTAGGGGGGAATTAGTTAGGCCGGGGGCGGGTTAGTTAGGGGAAGGAAAGGGAAGGTGGGGGGCACCAGAAAGAAAGTTCCCTCCAAGGCCGCTCCCATTTCGGAACGGCCTCGGAGGGAACGGAGGCAGGCTGCGTGGCTCAGCGCGCGCAGGCTGCCAATTTTGCGCAGCTTGCACACGCTGACCCCGGATTTTAAAAGATATGCATGGTTTTTGTTTGCGACGGTTGCGCGAACAAAAGTACGCGCGCATACTTTTTTAAAAATCTGCCCCAGTGCTTGTAGCCATATTTATTTCTACAGTGTTTGCTTTATTTGAATTGTTTCACTTCCAATTTCTGAATATATATATTTTTTTTTTGTCAAAATCATTTTTATTAAAGAGTAACACAAGGATAATCAAAACCAGACTTTGGGGAAGATAAACACAGTATGCGTCAAGAGTAAGCCCATTGTTTACCGCAAGAACGATCCCCCAACATAGTGAAGACAACTGTCTCAACCCCCCGTGTACTCTCCTTTTGAGGTCCTATGGACCAAAATAAACAGAGTATACTCAAACCATAACCCACCACCCAATCACATCACAGACATCCACAGACATTTCACACACCACCCATAACCCCCTCCCCCTACCCTACCCTGGGAAACATCCCCTCCTTAACAAACATTATCAAACATTTGCAGAGAAAGATATTGCAAAGTCCCCAACCAAGTTCGGTCCTCATCATAACATACACTGTTCTCTGATTAATTGGCAAAGCATAATACATTGCTAAAGGTCCAATCATTTCCAAGAAGGATGATATCCGGTGGCAGTTAGAGTAGTTTGAAGGTCCGACAGCAAAAGGTCATAATAAGTAGACCAGCACGCCTGGTAGATCGAGTCCTGTGCCCTTTCATTATTCAGGGCGACCAGCCGCTCCATTTGCATTGTAAATGCCAAACGTCCAAAACAGGCCCGCAAATTGGGTGGCGCATCCGGTGTTATCCAGTAAGCTAAGATCGTTTGGCATGCCAACAATATTGCAGTGTGGCCAAATTTATCCAAGGACAACTTATAAGAAGAGAGAGCACCCCTTAATCCAGAAAGAAGTAACTTGCCTGTCCACCCAATAGAGGAGCCTGTACATTGAGCAACTACTGCAAGCAATTTCGTCCAAAAGGCTCTCAAAACAGGGCAAGCAAACAACCTATGTGCCAGAGTGCCCGTCACTTGATGACATTTAATACATTTAGGGGAAGATGCCCTCCCCATCCGGCAGGGGCGAATGTCATCGCAAAAAATATGGTGCAAAATCTTGAATTGTAACTCTTGAATAGAGAGGTCCGGTAGACTTTTAGGCATAAGCTGGAAACATGAAAGCATGTATGGAGTAGAGATATCCATGTCCCACGCCTCTGTCCAATACCTGGCTAAAGAGGCCACATGCGACACAGAGCGATATGATCTACCGAACTTACACCAGCCTTTGATGGAGTTACACTTTATGGCCCCATCAAAGAAACGTTGTGTGAAAGCTGACTCCTTATGAAAGGGGAGGAGATCGAGGTTACACTATCAGGTGTTGATGTCTGTATAATTTTTTTGATACATACATATGTTCACCATAATATAATCAAACCAAAGTAGTATATATGTATTTTAAACCTTTTTTCTTTCCATTTTATTTTGGCTTATGTATATTTGTTGGTTGATTTTATGAAGTTATGCGGGTTATTAAAGTTTTATATACCAAACATTTTAATATTTATCATCTTTTTCAAATCACTAACATTTTCTATCAGTTGATATTTAATCTGTGGCATTTTGACTTAGGGCCTCATTTTCCAAGCACTTTACCGCGTGCAATAAATTTGCAAATCGCGTTAACAGCTGTTAACGCGATTTGCGAATGCAAATTAGTAATTTGGTATTCAGGGGGCGGAGCATATGTAAAGCGGGAACCTCAAATTTGCGTTATGGACTGCGCTACGGGCCAGAAAAGGATTATCACCATCCATGATAGTTGCGGACAGCCTGTTTCAGGCTCCGGGGGGGGGGGGGGGGGGAAGAGAGAGAGAGAGAGGAGAGAGAGAGAGAGAGAGAGAGAGAGAGAGAGAGAGAGAGAGAGAGCGCGCCTTACTATAGTGCCTATGCCCTACATAGGTATTTGAATCCCTATGGGAGG
Source organism: Rhinatrema bivittatum (assembly GCF_901001135.1). NCBI lineage: Eukaryota > Metazoa > Chordata > Amphibia > Gymnophiona > Rhinatrematidae > Rhinatrema > Rhinatrema bivittatum. The sequence goes on from NC_042620.1 coordinate 169,810,241, forward strand.
GCTACCTACTAACTCGGGGTGGGGATTAGGTATGAGCGTCGGGGGTTGGGGGCCACTTTCGCATTCCACATGAGACCTACGGACAGAACAGTGGTCTCTAGTGCAGATTTGCTGGCCGTTGGAGTGAGGACGCTCACTCCAAGAGGAGATTTGGGCAACGTTCTCTCCACCTAGCATGTTGTTGCCCAGGTAGAGTGTCCATCAAGCTAGGTAGAGAGAACGTTGCCCAAACCACTTCTTGGAGTGAGCGTCCTCACTCCGACGGCCAGCAAATCTGCACTAGAGACCACTGTTCTGTCCGTAGGTCTCATGTGGAATAATCATTGCACACTGGGAAAACATCGTGTGTGGTGCTAATGTTAAATGAGGCCTTAGGTTGCTCCTCTCACCTGGCTCAGAGGACAATCAGTTCTAACTGTAGTTACATATAATTTTTTAATATTTATAAATTTGACAGGATAGAGACCCTTGAATATAGGGGTGTGAAAATAATGCTGAGTCATACCTGTCTGATTCAAGTTAGAAGAACTCTATGGTTCTCCTGGAGACCAACTAGGAAATTCATTTGGATTTTCTTTGAACGATCTTGTGAAGATCAGAAACAGATTCATGAAAATCCACTATGCTTTAAAAAAATATATACTGTATTTCTTTCACAAAATCTGTTGCAAATTTCCAGATATCTTCTAGATATGCTAAATTTGGTGGACATTTTCCATAGAAACAGTTTTGTCAAACCTGTTCAGCAAACCCTGAAATTCATAGATTTGGCAGTTTATGTTCTTTAACTCTTTCTTTTTAATATCTCTCTCACACTTTTTGCTGTATCTTTCTTCTTTCTTTCCCTCTCCCCAACTAAACTCCCCAGCTCCCTCATCACATTCATGTGTTTGCACACACACACACACACACACACCCCAAACATTCTCTCACATTCTCCCACTCACAGAGTACTCACATTGTGATAGTGGTGGTCAGTCTTTGAATGGAGCTCAATGGGTTTCTGATTTAGGGGTAGATTTTTAAAAACTGCGCGATCGCGTACTTTTGTTTGCGCAGCAGGCGCAAACAAAAGTACGCTGGATTTTATAAGATACGCGCATAGCCGCGCGTATCCTCTAAAATCCTGGATTGGCGCTCGCAAGGCTGCCGATTTTGGGCAGCTGGCGCGCGCCGAGCCGCGCAGCCTGCCTCCGTTCCCTCCGAGGCCGCTCCAATTTCGGAGCGGCCTCGGAGGGAACTCTCTTTTGCCCTCCCCTCACCTTCCCCTACCTAACCCACCCCCCCGGCCCTATCTAAACCCCCCCTACCTTTATCCATGGATTTACGCCTCCCGGAGGGAGACGTAAATCCACGGGCGCCAGCGGGCTGCTGGTGCGCCGAAACGCCGCGTCCCGCCCCCAAAACGCAGCGTCATTCGGCCCCGCCCCCGACACGTCCCCTTCCAAAAACCCCGGGACCTACGCATATCCCGGGGTTCTGCACGTGCCGGCGGCCTATGGAAAATAGGCGCGCAAGGCCCTGCTCACGTAAATCCGGGCGGATTTACGCGAGCAGGGCTTTTAAAATGCGCCCGTTACTGTTTAGCAACAATAATGATATTAGCAGATCTTTGCCACTCTGACATTGAGGCCAATCATGTTTTTGTCCCAATGTGTATTTATGAATATGTAGCACATACTGCTTTGAGCAAAATACATATATGCAATGGGTAAAACAGAATTGGATAAACCTGTTGGTCTTCTCAGAGAAAAGCTCTCACTGCTTATGTCAGTGAGTGGCAAATTATTCTCTTGCAAAGATCAGGGTTAATTCCCATTCCTGCTGTTCACTCTTCTCCCAACCCAGCCTCTTTGAGGGTAATTTTATAATTATGCAAAGTGTAACAACTTTATTCCAAATTTTCAAAGTAAACTTATATACTTAAATATGTGTAAAGGTGCACTTGTAACTTGTAACTGAGGCTATTTTAGTAGAGACAATTACATGAATAAAACTGGGTTTGAAACTTCAGCCCTTTGTAGTAAAACTATAAAATGGCAAGGCTCTGAACCATGTGGGTTAAAGTACTTTTGCTTCCTATTTTAAAACACCATACCATCACCAGGAAAATTTTAACCAATCCAGGACTTGAGCCCTGAATCAGATCAGCTGCAGATTAGTCTGAAATTAGCCGGAAAAGAGAAAAATTAATATTCCTAAGACTGGATCTATATCTATCCTTCATTATCACTTTTTTCCTTTGGAGTCTTTTTTGTTGGAAAGTTTTGTGCAAAGGTTTGAATAAGTGCTGCATTGTACACTGTATATATTATGCAGTAAGGATATCATCTGTAATTATATGTATAACTGCCTGACTGATACTCTCTCAGGGTTGCACTTTGAAGAAGCTATGTCTTAATTGTGCTCCCCTTGCACAATAAATTTTAATATCTTAAAAAAATCTTGAAAAATTCCAGAATAATGAAGGTTATGCATCAAAACTGATTTTACTGATCTTCCTATTGCTTTATGGTCCATCCCTTTCATTTATAATCATGTTTTTTTTTCCTATATTTGTTTGAGGCCAGGGTTCATACAGCAAAGTTCCAGGGAATTTAATTCAGGTAGAAGGTAGCAGATATGCAGCTTAGCATATTTCAGTTATCCATTTACAATATTAATAAAAGAGGTACAACTATGGTCACATTGCAACCAAAAGACAGGACTAAAAAATGATAAATCGTGTGGACGGGATTCACTTCCTGGGTCAGGTCTTCTGCTCTCTGTTAGGGAGGCATCCCCAGTTGTACAACAAGATCACCTCCCTGCCAAACCTAAGGTCAACAATGGCAGGATTCTGAAGGGAGCCCTGATGAATGGCCATGCACCAAGGATTGCCACAGCATTAACTAGGTTAAATGTGTTGGACAAAAGATATAAAATTGGGGGTGGGGGGAGAATTCCTGGGTAGTTACAAATAAGGACTCATAGTGCTCCAGTCCTGGTTTTGATTGAACTGGAAGCCAAAGGAGTAGAAGGAAACTGCTCGCTCAAAATAATAGGAATTGTTACAAATGTGCTAGTTAGAAAGAGCAGTGTTAATATAGGCAATTCATCTTCTTACTAACATATGTGGTGAAGAACAATAATAGCAGGTAACTTCAAGCTAAAAAAATCTTTGGTCTGGATTTTAAAAAAGTAAATGCGTAAAAACCCGAGCTTTACGCACATGACCAAGCCTTACGAGCGCCAGGCCAGTTTTCATAGGGCCTGGCCATGCGCATAAACCCCCGAGATGCATGTAAGTTTTATTCATTTTCCAGTTCCCATTAAAGTCTATTTTTGGCTGCAGAATTGGGGTTTTCTTATCAATTCTTATGAAACTTATGGGGAGCAATCATCAGACAAGAAAAGAGCTCCAAGGTACTTAGACTGTGGCAAAGTGGCACCACAGTGGCATGAATAGCCTAAGCACTGTAAAGGGGGAAAGGGGTACCAGAAGTGGCAAGAGTGCTTTAACAGAGGCACAAAGCACAGTAGCGAGTGTGTCAAAAACACACCACAGCTTCAAAAGAGAGCACTGATAACAGATGCATGAACCCTCAAAGGCAGCATGAGAGGCAAAGCGGCAAGACAAGTGGCATCAACATCCTACAGAACAATGAAGGGGGAACATAGCAAGCAGAAAGACTTGCACCAACACACTGAGGAACCATGATAGTGGCAAGAACACCACAAGGAGTTGTGTGAGTCATCTGGTGTATGGCAGCAAGGCAGAGTGGCAGAAAGCTGATAGGGGCAAGACGGGCTGGCAGAGCGGAGGTAGTCTGGTCCCTGTGGTTTTGACAGGGGCAAGACAGGCTGTCAGAGCTGAGGTAGTCAGGTCCCTGTGGTTTTGATAGGAGCAAGACAAGCTGGCCCCAGGGAGTGTTCCCTTTCCTTTGCACAGGAAAGGGCTTCCCGGAATGGGTTTGCCCCTAGAGTGTAGCACAAGCCTTCAAAGCGTAGTGACATGGAGCAGGGTGCCATGTGAACAGCGGTTTAACATGGGTCAACAGGTACTAAGAGATAGGCTGCAACACCGGGGAGAGTTCCCTATCCTTTGAGCAGGGAAGGGCTCCCTGGAATGGGTTGGCCCCTAGAGTGGAGCACGAGCCTTCAAAGCGTGGAGACATGGAGGAGGTCTCACTGTGAACAATGGTTTAACCTCGGTCAACAGGTAGTAAGAGATAGGCTGGCTACCCCAGGGAGAGTTCCCTTTCCTTTGAACAGGGAAAGGCTCCCCGGAATGGGTTGACCCCTAGAGTGTACAATGGTACAAATTGTTAGGATTTAAGCATGTGCAAACAGATCATGACTTCATGAGCAAGATGGAGGAGGTTCTCTGCTCTGCCCTGAAACTAAAAGAAAATTGTTTTATTTAAGAATCCATGCTGTGAAGGATTAGTATTTTGAATTGCCGGAGACTGAGGTTTCCCTTTGCAACGAGGGTTCAGCCGTTAGGACCAAAAGAAGCGCTGATGTCGTCTCCTGCCCAAATCTACAATATCGACCTATGTTGACTTTGTACCCTACAGTGCCTCTGTAAACTATGGGACAGAGGATGAACTAGAATGCAACTACCACCTTTTCTATAGTACTAGAAGAAATATTAATGTTGGTACCTAAGAAAGATTTAGGGAACATGGCCCCCATATTATGAAGGTCATGAAAACTATTGAGCAAATGAAATATGCAAGCTCCAAACATCTTAAGTCAGCTTTTTATGTTCATACATTCCAAATATGGATGGACAGGCACAGCAATCGAGGATAAAGGTTAAGTCCTTTTAGGGACATAAAGCCTGGACGGACAGGCACAGCATTCGAGGTCAAACTCTCGTAAGGACATAAAGCCTAGATGAACAGACACAGCATTGGAGGATATAGGTCAAGCCCTCATAGGGACGTAAGGCCTGGACAAACAGGCACAGCATTAGAGGATACAGGTCAGGCCCTTGTAGGACCGTAAAGCCTGGACGAACAGGCACAGCATTAGAGGATACAGGTCAAGCCCTTGTAGGGACATAAGGCCTGGACGAACAGGCACAGCATTAGAGGATACAGGTCAAGCCCTCGTAGGAATGTAGGGCCTGGAAAAACAGGCACAGCATTAGAGGATACAGGTCAGGCCCCTCATAGGGATGTAAAGCCTGGATGAACAGGCACAACAATCGAGGATTTCCTTTGTGCAGGTATGTTGTGGTTTGATCTGTAACTTCTTCTTGAACTGGTTCACTGCCAGAATAAAAAGGCATATTTTTCATTTCTGAAAGATAATTCAACATAGAATGCATTTAGAGCAATAGAGACTGTCATTTGTGAAGCAAGAACTGAGCTGGAGATTATTTGTGAATACCCAGTAGCTATTAATTGTACTTATGCACTTCAGCACTGAAATTAGAAATACTAGAACAAAACTCAGACCGGCACAGCGTTTGAGGTCAGGCCCTTGTAGGGGCATATGGCCTGGACAGTGGACGGACAGGCACAGCATTTCAGGTCAGGCCCTTGTAGGGACGTACGGCCTGGACAGTGGACAGACAGGCACAGCATTTCAGGTGAGGCCCTTGTAGGGATGTACGGCCTGGACAGTGGATGGACAGGCACAGCGTTTTATTCATCTTGCCATTCACAGGGAAAATTTGGAAAACCAAGCAAAGGCAGGTTTATTTTCAAAAACTAGCATTTCCATCAACTCTGGTGCCAGCCTTGGCAGTGAGGGCTCATGATATCCCCTGTCATTGAAAATACACATTCACGGGGCACACTAGTTGGTGGACATGACAGATATCCCTGAGCCACTTTGGCTAGGTGTGGCCAGACAGTGGACTTGTGTCCAATATGCCAGCGGATCTGTCTGCATGTCCTCTGTAGGCTCTGAGAGGTACCATGTCACTGACAGTTGTGCTGGTGTATCCTTTGCTTGGGTGGCCTCAGAGTCACTCATGCCAGCTGCTTTCTCTCTAGCCCGTAGCACAAAAGATGAATCTTTATGGGCAACATGCCTTTGGCGTGCTGAAGTGGAGGAGGAGGAGGTACTAGCTGTCGCTGAAAGAGTGCTGCTCATGCTTGGGCTAGCACAAATCTCTGAAGTGCTCGCTGTTTCCTCCTCTGCTTCACGCCTAATCTGTATCTGCCTATGGCGCTCCTGTTCACGGACTTTTGCTAATAGTAGGTCCTTCACCAATAGGAGCCTATCGTACTGTAGGGCAAGTTTCCCTTTCACACGGGGATCACAGACTGTGGAGAGCATGTATGTGTGGTCGTCTGTTAAAGGCCTTAATCTCTCTTGCACCTGCTGCTGCAAAATGTCCAGACAATGCAGCACCTCAGCTGTCTTTCCCTCTTCCTATTAAAAGGCCTCCAAATTTTCATCCAGGAAATTAACAATAGGGATAATGTCAGCCAAGGTGGCACTTCTGGAACTCAGCTCCTCCGTGGCATCCTTGAAAGGCTGCAGGATTTTTCCAGCTGACTCATGACTAACCAATCATGATGCCCTAGGGGATTCTGTAAACCTATGTCCATTGAACCAGAAAGTTCATGAAGGACACCCCTTCATGAACTTTCTGGTTCACTAAGCTCTGTAGCATCATATAGGTGGAATTCCACCGGGTGGCAATGTCTTGAATGAGAGGCTTGTGAGGCATCTCCAAATCAGTCTGCTTTTGTCGGAGAACCTGCCCTGCCCTCACACTTCTGTGGAAGTACGCTGCTATGTTCCTGCACTTATGTATTAAGTCCTGCTGGTATCCATTCTCTTGGTGCTTGGATTCCAACCCCAGAGCTGACTTCACTACCAGGTGCATGTTGCGTTCTTGCCCCTCGCTCCACCCTCTCTACCTGGGATGCGACTCCCTTCGGCTCTGACGGACAGTGCAGCCACGGCTTCTCTCCGCCTCTTAGTCCTGGTTCCCCCGGGCTGGCCTGACGCTTCGGATCCACCATGTTCTCGATGACGTAAGGGCGCATGCGCCCGCGCACTCCAGACTTTGTACCAGCAAGGGCGCGAACCTCGGAGGTGACCCCCATAGTGACGTCATCCATTTGCACTTTAAAAAGTCTTTGTTTGCTAACCTCTAACGAGTTAGCAAGGAACTCCAAAGGGACTTGCTTCGGCAGTCCACGATACTTGCAACAACGATCCGAGTCAGCCAGGGAACCCATTCCCACTGCTTGACCTTTTCAAACTTACCAGGAGTACCCGCTCCACGGGGGCTCCACTCTCTCTTCTTGATTTCAGATTGCCAGAACACTCGGAAGACTCCTCATTTCCTGGAAGTGATCGCGAACATGAACACAGTGAGTTCTATTACATAGGAATCGGTACTCGCTCCACGAGGGCCTACATTCCTATTGTTCTGAAGACTCCCTTCCGCCAAGATGTTATCGCAGGTACAGAGAGCAAGAGTTACATTGGCAAGATTAGAGATAGGAACCGGTACTCGCTCCACGAGGGCCCATGTTCCTAGAATCTTATACAGACTCTCTTCTACTCTAGAAGACCATTTCATATACAGCAATTGTGAGTTATTATAGACTGTTTGTTGGAACCAGTGCTCACCTACGACTCCTGTTCCTGAATGTACTGAAGACTCTCTGTGGCATAGAAACCATTGCAGACATCTACTATTGTGAGTATACCATCTTGTATTCAGAATACCCTGTCTACTCACTACTTCTAGTCTCTCTCTACAGCTCAGCGACCCAGAGATTATATTCCAGTATCAGAAGGACTTCAGCCTTGCCAGACACAGCGACTCACTATTGCCACCCCTGGTGGTCCAGCTTCCAGTCTAATGAAGAAATGTTGTGTTTATCTCATATTCTAGCCTAGCCAGTGGTTCCTCTCAGGATCTCCTCCTGGGGGCGCTGTCATCTGCCATAGGCCCAGGGATTCACCATTTCCTCCAAGTGGTCATTCCTTTCACTATTGTCACCTTGTGGGAGCCAACCACTACAGACCACTGGCTCTGCTCACGGAAGTATTATATAGACAGCTACTCCTCTTTCTCTGAGTCTTGCCAGCAGCTTATATATATATATATATATATATATACATACAGATTGCTACTCCATAGCGGGGGGGGGGGGGGGGCATGATAGATTGCTATCTCAGTAGCGAAGTACTATATACCTATTGCCAACTCCTCTTCCTTGGAGAGTTGATCCATAACAGATTTCTATTCCTTAGCAGATTTATAACAGCTTGCTACTTCCTTTCCTTACAGAAGCATCTAACAGCAGTTCGCTAACAGATCTACATATAGCTAACTGCTTATCTTTGGAGGAGTAGGTCATGTCATATCGCTACTCTTTCCCCTTTTAAGAGTACAGCAGAACAGCTTGCCAACTCTGCCCTCCTGGCGGAGTGAGTGACAGCAGATTGCTAACTCTTCCCCTCTCGAGGAGACAAGCGTTACATATTGCTAGCTCCTCCCCTTTGGAGAAGGAGAGTGTAACAGTGCAGAGTGTGTGCAAAACATCGGATGTTCTTAAAGCGCCCCTCGGTTATTGCCTTATCCATGTTTGCACCATTGTCTGTGACAAAGAACCCTGCCTGAGGATTCCTGTCTTGCTGGTGTAGTTGCCAGCCCTCCTGCATCTGTCTGATGCATACTAGAATATTGGCTGTGGTATGGGCCTGGTCCATCAGGTGGGTGTGCAGTAAAGCCCACCTCCACCCTGATACTTGTTCACTAATTGAGCTGCTACCTGCCCCTGTCTCAGTCAGGTCCCACCAGTGTGCTGTCAGGGAGAGTTAAGAGTGTGCAGCATTCTGGCGGTCCTGATATCACAGGTGAAATGCACACTCCCCTCTGCCTTAGCTAGCAGCGCTTGGATGTGACTGCGACACTGCTTGTACAGGCTGGGATTGACCTTTCTGCTAATTGTGGTTCTGGAGGGAAATTTGTAATTTGGAACTATGACCTTCAGAAAATGCTTGAAACCCACATTCTCCACTATCTGCAAGGGCTGGTCATCAAGGGCAATCATTTCCCCAATGCTCCTGGTTACAACTTTTGAGGCTGCCTGTCTCCTACCCCGGGATAGCGTTTCCACACTCCACCCCATTTTCTCAATGGTGGGTTTTTGCTTCTGGCAGATGTCAGGGGATTGCTGGCCTGCCACCTGACTGCTAGAAGGGGCTGAGGGCGTGGGGTTACTCTACTCCTTTTCAACCACTTTATGCTGCTTGGAAAGGGTCCCCTGACTGGTACTGCCACCATCCCCATATGGCTTCATATGATCCATCATGCCAAAATTAGATAGATGTCCCATTTGCTTGCCTCTGCTAATAGCCCTGCCACAGTAATTACACCGAACAAAACTTGGGTCCTCCGTCACTTTAAAGTGGCTCCAGATCACAGATGTCTTTCGTGATCCTCCCTTCTGTATAGCCTTGGGGGTGGATGCTGGCACTGGAGCTGAAGTAGTGGGTGCACCCTGAGAAGCAATGCCAGGGCTTCAGTCACACTCTGTGCCTGTGCTGACTGATCTTCTTCCTCCTCATCATCATCAGTTTCATCTCTTCCCTGCTGCACTTAAGTGGAGGCTAAGACAGGACTAACGAATCCTCCTAAAACTTCGTCAGCTATTACTGCTTCCATTTCTAATGAGAATCCCACACAAGATGATTCTTCATCTGAATCAGAAGCAAACAGAGCCTGCACTACATTGTCGAGACTGCTGTCCCACTGCTGCTTTTAGGTGTCAACATTTTGTCTGGCATGACTCAGGCTCCCCTTCCCTCAAATCCAAAACTACAGGGTCAGAAACAGGTGGTGGCGATATATCATGTTTAGATTTTATTTTTTTTCCAGATCGAACTGCCTGCCCCTCCAAAGAGTTTAGATTGCAACAGGTCCCTTTTTAACTTTAATGGGGACCGGCACTAGTGCCTTTTGAAGTGCCTCCTCTGCCAGTCCCAATCACTCGACCACATCTAGCTTTCCCTGACATTATGGATTTAATGTCACTGCCTACTAGGGATTTCAATTAAAAGAATTATTTTCAAAAGAGGCCCACTGGGGATTTGGCTTCATAGACCACTGCTGTCCCAATATACTTGAGTCTGCAAAACTGGCTGCCCACGGGCACAGTGCCTTGATGTGCAATAATGTAATGTGTGTGCACACAACAAAGTGGAAACCACAAAAGAGGCCCACTGGGGATTTGGCATCACAGACCACTGCTTTCCCAATATACTTGAGTCTGCAAAACTGGCTGCTCACGGGCACAGTGCCTTGATGTGCAATAATGTAATGTGTGTGCACACAACAAAGTTGTAACTACAAAAGAGTCCCACTGGGGATTTGGCTTCACAGACACCCACTGTCCCAATATACTTGTGTCTGCAAAACTACCCAGTGCACAGAGAGACTGAGTGAGTTCAATTTAAAAAATGCAGTTAACAAAAAAGCTGGAATTGGCACAGCAGGAAAATCGATGAAATATATTTTTCAATGAAAATTCTAGCAAACTAGCTAGAAATTGAATATATCTCTCCCACCCACAACACTCAAATGGTGCTTGCAACCTACCCCAGGGGGTGAATTAAGCAGCAAAATTCCACTGCTAGCAGCTTCTCTCTGTGGCACAGAGAGACCGTCTCAGATCAACTAAAAAAAGTGCTTAAAAAACAACAGGGCTAGCTGGCACTGCAGCCAAATGCAGAACAAATGTCTTTTTCTATCTAAGTAGCTAGCCTAGCTATCAATTGAATACAGATTTGAGAACTCAGACTAGCTCTGAGTACAGCCACCTTCCACAGAGAGACCACCTCCCCACACCACCCCTGCAAAGAAAGTGTGTGGCATGTCACATGCTTAAGTATATATAGTGCTGGGTCATCAGCAAAAGCATCACCGACCACTGAGTGAGAGCGCAATTGGCTGCATTGCAAAGATTCTTATCACTGATACATTGCATTCTGGTCTCCTTGCCAACCTGTCCGACCCACTCTCAGGGCTGTGAGGTCACTGATGACTCATAGGAATGGGCTGGTTTTTGGCTATGGATACACCCAAATGATGTTCTCCGATTCAAATGGCCGCTAAGAAAAGCACGCGACACCAAACGTATGGAACAGATGATATGTTATAATCATGGGGAATCATGATACATTTCACAATTGCACAAATACAACGAATATGGACATATACATTGCAGATTGCCAATACTTTGCAAACGAATTCACACCCCTACAGTATGCAGCAGCATCCAAGAAAACAAATAGAATGTTAATTAATTAATTAATTAATTAATTAATATATTTATTAGCTTTTTTTTATACCGGTGTTCGTAAAGGTACATTACGCCGGTTCACAATATAACAAAAGCAGTGAAATTACATAATAACAGGGAAAAAGGATGGGGCAACATAGTGAAGCACAGAAGAACAGTTCAAAAGCAACAACAAAACGTATCAAGAATATAACGAGGTGTAAGTAACACAACTTCAACAAAATGACTGAAGGAGCACAAATAGAAAGTAATGACTAAGGTGCAAGATGCTGTATCAGACTAGATGACATTTCAAGATAATATCTCTGTAATGAGGAAAAAGGTATTCCAGGCAGAGGGGCTGGTTTGAGCATTTCAAAATTAGGGCTGTAGAGAGAAGCAAAGAGTTAAGGATTATTAGGAAAGGAATGGAGAATAAGACAGAGAATATCATAATGCCTCTACATCGTTCCATTGTGCAACCTCATCTTGAGTATTGTGTTCAGTTCTGGTCACCACATCTCAAAAAAGATATAGCAGAATTAACAAAGGTATAGATAAGGGCAACCAAAATAATAAAAGGGATGGAATGCTTCCTCCATGAGGAAAGGCTAAAGAGGTTAGGACTCTTCAAATAGGAAAGGAGATGGTTCAGGGGAGATATGATAGAGGTTTGTAAAATAATGTGTGGAATCAAACAAGTAAACATTAATCAGATGTATACAACATTATGATAGAATTAGGATATTTAAAGAAATAGATGTTATGATATAGTGGTCCAGCGATTTGTTGTGAATGAGTGGAATAAACAAAGGTATAGATATATTATTTAAGTTTTGACTGTTCTATGATATGGTTAAGGTTAATACCTTTTAAAAAATACAAAGACAATGAGGTTACTAGGTCATACATTTAAAACTAATAAGAGAAAAATATTATTTTTATTCAATGCATAATTAAGCTTGGGAATTTGATTGCAGAAGATGTAGTAAAAGCTGTTAATGTAGCTGCGTTTAAACAGTTTGGACAAACCAAACTATTATGTTATCTTATGTTATGTAAGCACCTGGAGGAAAAGTCCATAAACCATTATTAAGGTGGAATTGCAAAAATCCACTGCTTATTCTTGTAATAAGCAGGTTGGAATCTATCTACCCCCTGGGATCCTGCCAGATACTTGTGACATTGGCCACTGTTGGAAACAGAAAACCCTCGGTCTGATCCAGTATAGCAAGTCTTATGTTCTTATGAATTATTGTCTTGTACATTTATACATTTGGATATTAATTTTAAAACTGCTTGCATTTCTGCAAAGTCTGCAAATACTTTCACCCACAGACTTTACACTCATTTTCAAAGTGAAAGTGCATGTATTTGAAAATTATCCCTTTCAAAATTATCTAGAAAAACTACTCACCCTCATTTATACCTGCTAATTTGTGCAAGTAATTATTTATTAGGGATGTGAATTGTTTTTTGACAATTTTAAAAAATCATCCGATATTTTTTAAATCATCAAAAATCAGTACATTGCGCAATACAATAGAAATTTTCTCGATTTATCGTGAAAAATCGTTACTCCCGTTAGTGTCCACTAACGTGAGTTATTTGGGGGGAGGGCGGGAAAACCGGCACACCAAAACAACCCCTAAACCCACCCCGAACCTATAAAACTAATCCCTTACCTTCCTCCACCCCCCCGAACCCCCCCGAACCTTTTTACGAGTACCTGGTGGTCCAGTGGGGGCGCGGGGACCGATCTCCCGCTCTCGGGCCATCGGCGCCATTTTGGCTGCCACTCAAAAATGGCGCCGATGGCCCGATTAAAAAAAAAAAACACAGACCCTTTAAAAATGACCCCTTAGCTTCTCCCACCCTCCCGATCCCCGGCCAGCACTTAGCTTCTCCCACCCTCCCGATCCCCGGCCAGCACTGGCTGGCCGGCGCCATCTTTAAAGATGGCCATCCAGTGCTCCTACCATGTGACAGGGGCCAGCCAATGGCACGGATACCCTGTCACATGGTAAGGGCAAAGGGCCATCGGCGCCATCTTTATGAGTGGCAGCCGACGGCCCGAGAACGGAAGATCGCTCCCGGATCACCACTAGACTACCAGGTAATTTTAAAATGTTTTGGGGGGATTGGGAGGGTGGGAGAAGCTAAGGGGTCATCTTTAAAGGGTCGGGTGTTTTTTGTTTTTTTTTAATCGTGCCATCGGCGCCATTTTTGAGTGGCAGTCAAAATGGCACCAATGGCCCGAGAGCGGGAGATCGGTCCCCGCGCCCCCACTGGACCACCAGGTACTCGTAAAAAGGTTTGGAGGGGGTTCGGGGGGTGGGGGAAGGTAAGGGGTCAATTTTAAAGAGTTGGGCCTCACTAAAAAAAATTAACGATGTGAATCGGAACCAATTCCGATTCACATCTCCAGCGATCAGATTTTTTTCTCCCTCCAGCCGAACCCGATCGTTAAGTTGATCGGGCACCCGATTCACATCTCTATTATTTATAAGAAAAAATTACACACATAAGTTAGAAAATTTTAACCTAGCTTACCAACTAAACACTCATCATCTATATTATTAGGGTCTTATTTGTGTAAGGGAAAAATCATACATTCTAATACTGAAATGCACCAACAAGGGAGATATAAAGAAAAAGAGGAGATATCCTAATTTTCAACTGAAAAGCATTGGAATGGAGGAATCAAACAAAGAAGAGAATTTTCTACTTCAAGAGGGGAATTTAGAAAAAGAACCATTCATAAAGTGAGTGATATCTCATTAACAAGCAAGCACAATCAGAGCTACATATAATGATATGGCTGTATCAAATCTGGAAATGCTACCAAAATCACATTTAAAATGCACTCTGGGGATAGGGAAATAACTACAGTACCTGAATGTAAACCGATGTGATATCTCAGATCGCATGTCGGTATATAAAAAATAATAAATAAATAAAATATGATGTGCATTCTTTTTTAAAAATTCCATTTTCATTAATGATTTTTAATTATTTTCTAGTAGTTTATCAGATTCAGATTCAGAGTTAACCTATCAAGAAAAACATAAAATTCCCATTAAAAATAGCAGAAAATGCTTCAAAAACATTTTTTTCTGTATTATTTTTTTCACAACTTCTCAGAAGTGTGTTCATAAAAGCAATAATGCATGCTAAGATACAACTTTGGCTGCAGCTAATTCTTGGGACTTTCTGAAAGGCCTTTTTCATGATGATCTTCTTAACAAAGCATTGTCTGTCATGTCTTATTACTTAATTAAGACTCAGACTTTCACTCATACCTTTTGCTTATACCTATCCTGTTAAAAATTAAAACCAGGTCATTTAAAGTACCCAGCAGCTAAAATTATCTGCTGCAGAGCGGTAGATCTAATTTTATTTCAGCTCTGACTTGTCAGGGCTGGAAATATTATGGGAGCAGCATTCATGGCCTCATGGGAAAGGGAGAACAACATACTAGTCTGATCTTTCAGCAGTCCTTGTTAGTCTGTCAAAGAACAGAATTAGAAACAGATTTTGAAAGTTCCTTCCTGTGCTGTTAGTTGCAAGAAAGGAAGTAACTGCAATAGTACAAGAGGGGATATGGAGAAAATGGAAAAAAAACAGCAGAAGTAGTATATGATGGCTTCCTGGTATGAGATGGAGAGAAAAGAGCAATGAGAAATCAGGGAATAGAATCTGTGCATCAATCTCTAGCACACCAATCATTACACAAGAGATAGAAAACATATTTTTTATATTAAATTCAAAACCAGCCTATGTCCTAATGGGTGTTACCACTAATGCCTGTATTAAATGCACATTGACATGAGTGTTGTCTAACAGTCATGTACAAAGTGTGTTAAACAACATGCTATTTCTATGTGTGTTAGTGTTAAAACACACTGGAAACTCTTATGCTACATTTGATTTATTATTCAAACAAATGACAAACTTAAGCATCAGGTACTGTACATCACAAATGAGGTTTTAGCTGTAGGTTGCATCCATCTTTTTCCAATAGAGTTAATTGAGCACTGAAGGTCCTTTGGATGTCTTATGTAGACAGAAGAAACAAGTAAATCTCTTCCCATATAATTCTTGAGTTTTTGGCTACTTTTGATACTATAGATAATGACATTCTTTCAGTGCATCTTCAAAATTTAGGTTCTCTCCCTGAAGCTTTTTAATATTTGACCTCTCAGGGAAATTATCAAATCTTTTAGTTTAAAATACATTATCTATACTAATGATATTCAATTGTATCTGCCAATTTTTTGTGATTAGATTGTGGCCTTAAGGCTCATACAAGAGTATTAGATGCCCTATATGAAACTTCAACCATGCGCCCTTCTCCACCTCTCCCATGGCAACATCATCTGTTCTCTTCACCCTCCATCTCTTCCTCACACCGTAGCAGCAACATCTTCCTCTTCAGGATTCCCGGCCCCCTTTGCTTCCTATCAGGGGTGTTCCAGATACAGCAGTTCTCTGTCTAACCTGAGACTGGGCTAGCCAGTGTCTGCATTCTAGTACAAGTGCCATGACAGTTGCTGAAAAAGGAGACAGCAGCAGGCCTCAAAAGAAGACATCCATTCTTCTTTTCCCCCTCCCCACTATGCTTCACTTTCTGTCTCCTTGTTGTATGCATGGATCATACTCCTCTCTGCTGCATGACTCCTGTTGCGTTTGTGCACACTCAAGGAATGTAGAGCAAAGGTGCAGCATGACAAGAGGAGTGGTGCAGACAGGTTCCTGTCAGCATCAGTTCAATTCTAAGAGTTCATTGCTGCCTCCCTTCTCTTGAGCTGCAGAGAGTGAGGCCAGCCTAGGCCATTGTCTGGTGGATGACCTAATCAATGCTGCTAAGAGATGTGCATTTGTTAAAAAATGAATACCTAAAAATGCAGTGAATGAGGCCAATTTTGTTTCATTCCAAACCAAAAATGGCCTCCAATGAAAATACAACTCTTCAGTTTGTCAATCAGGCCTACCACATCTTCTAGGTTCACCATGATATGGTTCAGTCCATCTGAATCATTACCCATTAAAACCTTCCCTGATAAGGGTATCTCCCCAACATCCTCTTCAATAAACACTGAAGCAAAAAAATCAGATGGCCTTATCTTCTCTGCCCCTTTAACCCTTCGATCATCTAACATCTGCTAACTAAGGCAGTCTCGGTGGCTCTAAACAATCAGCTGCAAAAGTGGTAGTCATTTGTCTAGAGATGACTACAACTTTTGCAGCTGATTGTTTAGAGCCACCAAGACTGCCTTAGTTAGCAGACATAACAAGGTCTCTGAAATGCCGTCCGGCAAGGCATGCATGTCCATTGCCATCTTGTCATCCTGTAAAGCCAATTTTTCTGCCACTGCTTTACTCTGTCTCCCTGTCATATCGAAAAATGTAGAACCTCCAGCAAAGTCCATATAAGTTTCATTAACAAGTAGGTGTCCCAGTTGGTACTCAATTCGCAGGTTGAGAGGAATGAGTAAAGAAAAATTCACAGAACTATGAGGAGTCGAGGATGCTGTCAACCACTCAGCTCCACATCATCATCAGTCCCTGTCTTATTTATCCAAATGTTTTAAAACTATTAGTGTGAGGGGCAAATAGATTTTGTCTCAGTCCTTCTAAGACTGAAATTTTGTGAATGGGAAAGAGTCCCTTCCCTCTTTTTACATTTGCAGACAATATCTTTCTGGGTAAAAATGAGGTACACAGATTAGGCATTGTTTTAGATTCTGTATGACGTTTTGAGGCACATATCTCATTTGTAGCCAAATGTACTTCCTTTCTAGAGATGTGAATCGTGTGCCTGATCATCTTAACAATCGGGTTCGGCTGGAGGGAGAAAAAAATCAGATCGATGGAGATGTGAATCGGAATCGGTTTCGATTCACATCGTTATTGTTTTTTTAGTGAGGCCCAACCCTTTAAATTTGACCCGTTACCTTCCCCCACCCCCCCCCCCCCCCGAACCCCGTAAAACGTTTTATGAGTACCTGGTGGTCGAGTGGGGGCGCGGGGACCGATCTCCCGCTCTCGGGCCATCGGCACCATTTTCACTGCCACTCAAAAATGGCGCCAATGGCCCGATTAAAAATAAAAACCCACCCGACCCTTTAAAGATGACCCCTTAACTTCTCCCACCATCCTGATCCCCCCAAAACATTTTTAAATTACCTGGTGCTCTAGTGGTGGTCCCGGGAGCGATCTCCCGTTCTCGGCCATCTGCTGCCACTCAAAGATGGCGCCGATGACCCTTTGCCCTTACCATGTGACAGGGTATCCATGCCATTGGCTGGCCCCTGTCACATGGTAGGAGCACTGGATGGCCGGCGCCATCTTTAAAGATGGCGCCGATGGCGAGAGCGGGAGATCGGTCCCCGCGCCCCCACTGGACCACCAGGTACTCGTAAAAAGTTTTAGGGGGGTTCGGGGGGTGGGGGAAGGTAAGGGATTAGTTTTATAGGGTCAGGGTGGGTTTAGGGGTTGTTTTGGTGTGTCGGTTTTCCCGCCTTCCCTCCAAATAACTCGTAATGAGTTTTCACGATAAATCGTGAAAATTTCTATTGTATCGTGCTCTGCACCGATTTTTGACAATTTAAAAAATATCGGACGATTTTTTTAAATCGTCAAAAAATGATTCACATCCCTATTCCTTTCATCTTAATCACCTCCAGAAGCCTTGCCTTCTTTTAGATGATGCCAATTTAGCCTTAGTAATTTATTTCATGGTCACCTCAAAGCATGACAACTGTATGTTGCACCTGGAGGTGGACCCTTGTCCTGAGACAGTGAGGAGGGGCTTCCTGGTTGAGTCCAGGAAGCAACTGCCACCAGGAGGCAGAGCACAGGAGGAGACAGAGGCTAGCTGAAACTTCACCACTGGAAGCCCGAGGTCCCCCCGGGTGGAGCCCTTGGGGACCCAGGCCGCTTGGACTTAGGTGGGCCTCACAGGGTCTCCCAGATAGGAAGTATAGAGGTGTGTCCACCAGGATCAAAGGTGCACGGTCCATGTCAGGACTGGAGTCTTGGGGAATCAAGGAAGGCCATAACAGTTTCTGAGTGTTGCGACCGTCGCTGCCCGACGTCTTCACTCTGCCCTCTTTACCTCTGTGGCGACTCCCTCCAGGTTTGAAGGACGGCTGGCTGCCGTGGCGTCTCCCTGCCATCTCCGTCCGGCGTCCCCAGACTGGCTCGACGCTGCAGATCCACCATGTTGCTTGAAACCTAGGACGCGCGCTCCAAGTGAAGTACCAGCAAGGACGCGAACCTCAGGGGTGTCCCCCTGAGATGACGTCATCCGCTTCCGATATTTAAAGGTCTCCGATATCGCTAACAAACTGAGTTAACAAAGGTTAGGACAAGGTTTACTCAGGTTACCCTGCCTAAGCTACTCTGCCTCTCGGACTTACCAGAGGTACCCGCTCCTCAGGGGCCTCGCTATCTCTTTGCTTTTCAGGTTACAGACAGGAACCGGTACTTGCTCCTCGAGGGCCCTCATTCCTGACTATCTACTGATTCTCTTCTGCCTAGAAGCCATCACTGTCTACAACATCACTGTCTACAACATTGTGAGTTATCATCGCTCTCTCAGAGCTTTCCCTGGACCCAGGTACTTGCTCCTTGAGGGCCTATCCTTTCCAGCTCCTGAGCTCTATGAGACCAATATGTGAGTGTTGTCATCTAAGTTCTGTTCATTAACTCTGCATACCCTGCCTACTCACTGTCTACAATTTCTCAACAGCTCAGCCATCCAGGGATCGCTGTTCCAGTATCTGAGGGACTTCAGCCCTGCCAGGCACTTCAGCTCACTACTGCCACCTCTGGTGGTTTCAAGACCTGTTTAATAAAAGAACTAGTGGGTGTCTGTCTCCATATTCTAAGCCTAGCCGGTGGTCCCTCTCAGGATCTTTCCCCAGGGGCGTGGACATCTGCCACCAGCCCAAGGATCCACCCACTATTATCTCCAGCAGGCTATAACAACAGATTGCTACTCTGCCTATGGAATACATCAGATTGCTACTCCTATCTGATTGTTCCTCCATCAGCATAGCGGATTATGACAGATAAGACAGATTGCTAACTCCATGGATCCGGCTTAACTCCAGGACCTAGCTAACTCCATGGATCCGGCTTAACTCCAGGACCGGCATATCTCCATGGATCCGGCACAACTCTCTGCCTTGCAGGCCATACCGGGCCTGGCCCTGCGCATCTCGGAGCAGCAAGATGCCTTGGAGAAACTTACTGCAGCATTTCATCAGCTACATACACAGAAGGTTCAATGCACAGCTTCCAATCATGAAGGTCAGTTACAGGAGGAAACTTTGAAGACTGCTGTACCACTGGCAGCTCCAATCCGCTTTTCCGGAGAAATCCAGAAGACCCGGGGCTTTTTGAACCACTTTACAACATCTTTATTTCCTACGGCATGCTCTAAGACTACCTACATCCTTTCGTACTTGGATAGTAGAGCTCTGTCATGGGCATCCACCTTGTGGGAACACAAGGACCCCATTTTGCAGGACATAGAAGGATTTATGGGCTTGTTTAAATCTGTTTCTGATGATCCTGCGCGAACCTCTGTTCCGGTTCTGCTTTAGTGGACTTGAAGCAAGGCAGCAGATCATTGGCTGAATTCGCCATAGAATTCAAGACTCTTGTGGCAGAACTCCGCTGGGACCCCAAATGTCTCTAGACACTCTTCTGCAGAGGCCTGGATACCTATTTGAAGGACGAGCTGGCCGTTCGCCAGACACCTGACTCGCTGGACGAATTAGTAGCATTGGCCACTCGGATTGATCATCGACTCCGGGACAAGGTGAAGGAACTCCGGCCTAAGGTGTTACCAGGGTTGAAACAGGCCAGTGCTACCAATGCACCTCGGATGGTTCCAGTAACTTCCACTGCTGATACAGATGAACCGATGCAACTTAGAATGGACACTTGACCTCCAAGGAGAGAAGATTTCAGAAGAAGTGCGGCCTATGCATGTACTGTGGTCAGTCTGGCCATGATGTCTCTACATGCTCCATTTTGTCCGATAAACTGACGGGCCTAAGTCCTGCAGGAGGAGTGTTCTTAGGCCTTACCATGTCCTCTCCTCCACTCTCTCTCCCAGTCTCCTTAATCTACGGACCAATTACGGTTCAGACTCCTGCCTTGGTGGACTCAGGGGCAGGAGGCAACTTCATTCTCAGACGACTAGTGGAATATTTGAGGATCCCCCTCATCAAGTTGAAAGATCCACTACATTTATATTCCATTCATGGAGAGCCCTTACCGGGAGACGTGACTTGCCAAACCGAATCAGTTACTCTCCGCACCGGAGTTCTTCATATGGAGTCGCTCTCCTTCTTTGTACTGGAAAAGGCTGTGTACCCTAGTGTCCTGGGGTTACCTTGATTGCAAGTACACCAACCCCAATTCGACTGGGCATCTCTGGATCTATCCCACTGGGGCCCAGAATGTCATGGGAGATGCCTTAAGGGGATATCGCCTGTTATAGGCACGCCTGTGACCCCAGCAGTACCGCGGTTGCAGTTCCAGTACACCCCCTTCGGGGATATATTTTCCAAAGTAGTAGTTGATGTTCTTCCTCCACTGGAGCCCCAATGATTGTGCCATAAGATTGAAGCCCAACACTGAGCCACCGAAGGGTAGGATGTACCCTCTCTCAGCTTTTGAGAATAAAGCTACGTCGGAAAACATGGAAGAAAATCTCCAGAAGGGCTTTTCCCGACCATCAGGGTCAACAGCTGGTGCAAACCTTTGCTTTGGGGGAAGAGAAGACGATACTATACCCAGTGAATGTTCTTCAATATCTCGAGACGAAGACGATACTATATATCTAGTGAATATTCTTAATATCTCTAGACCCAAAGAAGATACTCTTGGCAACCAGCCAGTCTGTATCCGCTGGCAATGCTATCAACTCTCATCCAGCAACATCTACTGGAGAATCACCAATTGAAGTGGTTTCTGGATGTTCCCTATCACCGCCACTTCCATTGAATCCCTCAGTGACGTCCATAGCAGCTCAATCCATTGCTGTTGATATCTACAAACAAAATTCTTCCAAGACTCAAGATCCACCTGTCACTGATGCAGAAGACGACCTAGAGATTAAGATCAAAGAGATTCTGGATGTTCGTATAAGAGACAAGACTTTTGAATACCTTCTGATAAGGGAGGGTTTCGGCCCCGACATAATCTCTTGGGAGCCTCAGACCAATATCTTGGACAAAGATGCTTACTCAGTTCCACCTCACGCATCCTTCTAAACCTAAGCCTGATCCCGAAGAGGAGATTGCTCTTTGAAGGGGGATACTGTTGCGACCGTCGCTGCCCTAAGTCTTCACTTCACCCTCTTTACCTCTGTGGCGACTCCCTCCAGGTCTGAAGGATGGCTGGCTGCCGCGGCGTCTCCCTGCCGTCTCCATCCGGCGTCCCCAGACTGGCTCGACGCTGCAGGTCCTCCATGTTTCCTGAAGCCTAGGGCGTGCGCTCCGAGTGAAGTACCAGCAAGGGCACAAACCTCAGGGGCGTCCCCCTGGGATGATGTCATCCGCTTCCGATATTTAAAGATCTCTGATATCGCTAACAAACTGAGTTAGCAAAGGTTAGGACAAGGTTTACTCAGGTTACCCTGCCTAAGCTACTCTGCCTCCTCGGACTTACCAGAGGTACCCGCTCCGCAGGGGCCTCACTCTCTCTTTGCTTTTCAGGTTACAGACAGGAACCGGTACTTGCTCCTCGAGGGCCCTCATTCCTGACTATCTACTGATTCTCTTCTGCCTGGAAGTCATCACTGTCTACAACATCACTGTCTACAACATTGTGAGTTATCATCGCTCTCTCAGAGCTTTCCCTGGAACAAGGTACTCGCTCGAGGGCCTATCCTTTCCAGCTCCTGAGCTCCCTGAGACCAATATGTGAGTGTTGTCATCTAAGTTCTGTTCATGAATTCTGCATACCCTGCCTACTCACTGTCTACAGTTTCTCAACAGCTCAGCCATCCAGGGATCGCTGTTCCAGTATCTGAGGGACTTCAGCCCTGCGGGCACTTCAGCTCACTACTGCCACCTGTGGTGGTTTCAAGACCTGTTTAATAAAAGAACTAGCGTGTGTCTGACTCCATACTCTAAGCCTAGCCAGAGGTCCCTCTCGGGATCTTCCCCCGGGGGCATGGTCATCTGCCACCGGCCCAAGGATCCACCCACTACTATCTCCAGCAGTCTATAACAACAGATTGCTACTCCGCCTACAGAATACATCAGATTGCTACTCCTATCTGATTGCTCCTCCTATCAGAATAGCAGATTATGACACTGAGATGACAAGGCTAGGAGCAGGGCCAGGCTCAAGGAGATGTGGTCAGTGATAGAAGAAGTCAAGTTCCAGAGGTCAATCCGAGAGTAGTCAGCCAAAGCAGGGGTCAAGTTCCAAAGGCCAGTCCAAGAGTAGTCAGCCAAAGCAGGGGTCAGGTTCCAGAGATCAGACATGGTCAAGGAGGCAGGCGAAGGTCTGAGTCCAGTCAGCGATCAGTGTAGTCAAGAGCAGGCAGAGGTCAGTATCCAGGCAGCGATCAGCATAGTCAAGAACAGGCAGAGGTCAGTACCAGAGAGTCAGTCCAAGAGGTACTACCTGAGGGAACGCAGGAACAGACAGACGCTGAAACAGAAGGACGCTGGAACAAGACTGGAACAAGCAATGAGACACTGAGGCAAACTAGTACAC
Organism: Rhinatrema bivittatum; assembly: GCF_901001135.1. Classification (NCBI taxonomy): domain Eukaryota; kingdom Metazoa; phylum Chordata; class Amphibia; order Gymnophiona; family Rhinatrematidae; genus Rhinatrema; species Rhinatrema bivittatum. Next base: position 169,833,241 of record NC_042620.1, read on the forward strand.
ACAGTGTCGACCCAATTGGCAAGGCAAGGAAGTGAAGGCAGGAACATCCTGATATACTGTGCTTAATCAGGGTGCGCTGCAGAGCTAGGACCTGCTCCTGGCCCTATAAGGGACCAGGCAGTCCGTGCACGCGTGCCTAGGGGCGGGCCCGATGCCACGGAGGATGCTGCGCCCCGCTGTGAGGCCTGGTGCTCTGAGGAAGGCCCGGTGACCGCCGCCATGGGACGCCGAGGCCTTGAGGAGCTAGCTGAGGCCGCGGAGTGGCTGCCCCGGAACCTGCAGAGGAGTTGGGAAGGTAAGCAGTCCCTTGCGTGGGCTGAGCGCAGACGGGGCGCGCAACACTGTAGTGTCATCTATCAGAAATTATTTAAAAAATGCTTAAGGAGGCTGCAGCTAGTAAAAATGTAGAGGCTAGATTATTGTTAAATGCTAAGCTTTCCAATCATATTAGCCCTGTGTTTACAAAATTGAATTGGCTTCCTATTTAATTTATGTCATTTTTAAAGGCCTTAATCCTGATTTTTAAAGAATTTAAAGGCATCTATACTTTGTATATTGTTGAGCACCTGGTAATCTGCATTCCTTCTAGGCACTTGTTTTCTTCCCAGTAATCATACTGTTCCCCTTGAGAAAGATATCTAGCTATCTGTGATCCACTGCAAAGGATACCTGGCTACTTGTGATCTGTGCTTTTGGGGGGATGACTCCAAAACTCTGGAACTCTCTTTCCAAATACTTTTGATTATAGAAAAACTTCTTCATTTTTAGATGTATGGTTAAGATCTGACTTTTTGCAAAGATTTGATCGGTCAGTAATGTAACGATCCGGCCAGCCAAGGAAAGCCCTTGAGTCTAGCCGCACCTATCCCTGACACCATTGAGACTCCAGAATGCTGTTGGGAACTCCTCACGGTAGCTATGCCACCAGCATGTGTCAGACACATCACGCCGTGCCTCCTGTAGGCATGCATGCGTGTACTCTGAATCCTTTTCTAGGTCTCATGATGGCCAACCTGATCGGCCGCTCCCTGATGACATCACTCTGGTTGTGTATTTAAACTCTAGCTGTGCTCCAGTCCACTGCCTCAGCAACAGATCTCCTGCCTTGCCATGCAGTATGGGTTACCTTATCATGTTCCTGCTTCCTGTCTTGCCTCGTCCTTTCCCATAAATTGCCTGATTGCTGCCTGCCCTGAATTCAGCTTGCCCTCGGACTCTCTCTTTCTATTTGCCCCGTAGGACTATCACTAAACTCTGCTGACCCCTGGAACCCAAGGATTCAACCTGCAGGGAATGGGGCTGGTATAGGTGAAGCTCCAGTTCTGTCCCAGTCCAGGGTGCATTTGCCATCTGTTGTCATTGGCCTAGTAGATTCACCTACTAGGCTGTGCCACCCACACCACAGTGCAAGAGTCCACTCTCCTGACAAGAAGCTTAAAATATTACTTAGCTCTCTCCTCTAGATTTTTATAAATGAGCTTTACAAATTATCACTATTCTTTTATGAATTTATGTTGATATTATAATGATTTTTAACTAGATTTGTTTATGCTGGCTTTTATTGTGTTTTGTTACATTTTGGAGTTATGTGCATAAAAATTAGCATATAGGCACATAAGTAGCATCTACTTACATACATGCTATTTTATAAACCTCACACTTATGTGTGTATTTTGGGTTGTGCACACATGTGTGTATTAAATGGGGCAGTCTAAGGCCAATATTTACATGTGTAAGTTGCTATTATAAAACATACTTATGCACATAGGGCCTGATTTTCAAAATCATTTACACTCTTAGAAATGGGTTTTACACGTGTAAATGCACTTTACCCATGTAAGTGGTCTTTTGAAAATTGCTACAATATATACCATTGAATTAGCCATAGGATTTTGCCACATTTTATACAGGCAAATGGCTTTTGAAAATTGCTACGATTGTAGTTACATTTACATGCATAAATCCCCCCCAAAGGGAGTAATTTTCAAAAGGATCTGCATTTATAAATGTAACTACTATTGTAGCAATTTTCAAAAGCCATTTACCCACATAAAGTGCATTTATGCAAGTAACTCCTATGGACAATTCAAAGACATATGTTGTAGCAATTTTCAAAAGCCCACTTACTCGAGTAAAGTGCATTTACATGTTTAAAACTCAATTTTAAGCTTGTAAATGCTTTTAAAATCAGAACCATAGATTTACCAACTTACTTGCATAATTTTACACCTGCTAATTATCATGTGTGTAAGTGATATTAAAAGTGCACTAATGGCCATGTGGAATGTCTGAATAAACGGGACTGGGGGAGGTCATGCTGAAGAACTAGAAGGGTTTCAATGACCTAGAGAAGGACTGGGTGAACTGGTAGAGCAATTGGTAAAAATGGTAATTTCCTTGCCACACTCATGTTTTACAATATACCAACTTATGAGCATATGTCTCACTATGGGGTAGATTTTATAAATTTACGCGCGCGCGAACAAAAGTACGCTGGATTTTATAAGACACGCGCGTAGCCGCACGTATCTTATAAAATCCGGGGTCGGCACGTGCAAGAGGGTGCACATTTGTGCAACCTGTGCGCGCCGAGCCCGGCGCTGCCTGTTCCCTCCGCTTCCCCGCACCTTCCCCTCCCTTCCCCTACCTAACCCCCCCCCCCCCCACCTTTGTTGGCAGATTTACGCCTGCGAAAGCAGGCGTAAATCTGTGCGTGCCAGCGGGCTGCTGGCGGGCCATCACCCGACCTGGGGGCTGGTCCGGAGGCCTCGACCAGGCACCATGCCCCCAGTCCTGCCCTGAACCGCCCCCTGACCCCTGGACACACCGCTGGGCACGCCCCCACCCGCACCTTTTACGAAGCCCCGGGACTTACGCGCGTCCCGGGGCTATGCACGCGCTGGCAGCCTATGCAAAATAGGCGCGTCGGCGCACGGGTGCTCTGCGCGCGTAAATCCGGCTGGATTTACGCGCGCAGGGCTTTTAAAATCCGGTCCTATATGCGAGTAAGTCCCACTTTATTTTCAAGTGTAAAATAAAGAAGCATATATTTTTAAAATAGGTAGGAAAAGTATGCATGTTCAATGTATTGAAATGCTCACTTTCAAAGCATTGCATGTATTTGCAGGTAAGCAAAAATATGTGTGTATGTTGTAGGGTAAAGATATGCACATTTTATAACACGGATGTGCTTGTGTGGGTTTTAAATGCTATGGAAATAGTATATTCAGACATGGCCATATATTCACATACATGCCTCTGCACACAGTCTTTTAAAAGATATCCTCTAAGGTTTTGTTTCATTTTTGTTCTTCTGAATTCGGGTGGAGGAAGTTTGACCACTCTTCCTATCTTTCTTTTAGGTTTAATTGTTTTTTCAGCATTTTACTTTTGCTATCTACCAGTTTCCCTTTGGATCCAGGGACTCAGTGCTTAACATCTTAAGGAGCTTGAAGTCTGTCAGACAGAGAGGTCCAGTGGACTTTTGTAAGTCCTGCAGAGGAATGAATCTTGGAGTAGAAGGAGAGATGAGGAGTATAGAGGAAGCTTGTGGTATCCATCCAGTGTTAACCACACCTCTATCACCAGGATATTGAAGAAAGGAGTCTGGAGGTACCCTCCAGGTACCAACAGAAGTAAGGAGGAGTAAGAACTTTGTGTTGGAGAACTGGACTATAGGTATGAGATATCAGACTACTTTATGGCAGTGTTTCCCAACTTTTTCAAGCCCAAGGCACACCTACATTTAATAAAATGTTGTATGGCACACCAGCCTTCATAGGACAGGCAGGGCAGACTTGGAAAGGACTCATATGGACAAGAAAAGAGCTAAGGAAGCACTGAAAGCTCCACCAGTCTCTCTTCCAAATTTTAAAACAAAAGGGGAGGGGAGGGAGAGATGCACATTAGGGATGTGAATCGTTTTTTGACGATTTAAAATATTGTCCGATATATTTTAAATCATCAAAAATCGTTAGAGGCGATATATAATAGGAATTTCCCCGATTTATCGTCAAAATCGTAAATCGGGGGAAGGGGGAGGGGAAGGGGGAGGGCGGGAAAACCGGCACACTAAAACAACCCTAAAACCCACCCCGACCCTTTAAAACAAATCTCCCACCCTCCCGAACCCCCCCAAAATGTCTTAAATTACCTGGGGTCCAGTGGGGGGGTCCCGGTGTGATCTTCCACTCTCGGGCCACAGGTGCGTTGATAGAAATGGCGCCGGCGCTACCTTTGCCCTGTGACAGGGCAAAGGTAGCGCCGGTGCCATTTTGGTTCCTGTCCCCCGATGTCACGACCATAGGAGATCACTCCCGGACCCCCGCTGGACCCCCAGGGACTTTTGGCCAGCTTGGGGGGCCTCTTGACCCCCACAAGACTTACCAAAAGTCCAGCGGGGGTCCGGGAACGACCTCCTGCACTCGAATCGTGTTGCCGTAATGAAAAATGGCGCCGGCCATACGGCCAAATGGCCGGCGTCATTTTGCAATACGGCAATATGGCCATACGGCCGGCGCCATTTTGGTGTAGTTATTCGGTGCGAAAGCCGGCAGCCAGTGTACCGTGACCTTAGAAAATCCAGGCCTTAGTTACCTTGGCTGTCACATGTGACTGCCAGAGATCCTCCAATGCTGCTGTTCAGAACACTCAGAATCAGTCACATTTAGTGCTCATACACAATGTCCTTCTCTCACTCATCCTGGGGATAAGACAGAGGCTGGAAGAAGTCAAAGGGGAAAGATGAGGAAGTGCCACATGTGCACTGTGTGTGCTGAACAAAGCAGAACTATCCATGAGCTGCATTACTGCTTATTAATTACTAAACTCCAGGACTCATGCTGTAGCTAGAAAAAAAGAGGCATGCATGATTACGCATGCTCTCAGATAGGAGCTCCTACATGTTTAAGAGGCACCACTGATGACTCCTGTTGTAAGTTGCTGCGTGCAGAGCCCAGGTGCAGGTATGGAACCAACAATCAGGCAATGGTGACTTTTCTCTTGTGCACCTAATCAGGATTGAAAGCATTCCACTGATTCTCGACAAACCAATGCTTAATTTTACTGATGTCGGTTTTCGAACCCGCTGACAGCCACAGGTTCGACAACGGATGCCGGCAAAATTGAGTGTCCGTTTTCGAACCCATGGACTGGCAGACAGATTTTTTTTTTTAGGGACCTCCAACTTAATATCGCTATGATATTAAGTCGGAGGGTGTACAGAAAAGCAATTTTTTCTGCTTTTCTGTACACTTTCCCAGTGCTGTCTATGATTAACGCCTGCCTTTGGGCAGGCATTAATTTCTGAGAGTAAAATCTGCCGCTTGGCCGCACATTTTATTTTCAGTATCCATGGGCGACTAACTAATAGGCTCATCAACATGCATTTGCATGTGATGAGCACTATTAGTTTTCGCGAGTTTGGCCGCGCGTTTTCAAGGCTGTCAGCGGGTTCGAAAACCGACACCAGTAAAATTAAGCATTGGTTGTCAGACCCGCTGACAGCCGCTGCTTCTCCTAATAAGGAGGCACTAGAGACGCGCTATTGCCTCATTTAAATAGAGAATCATGCGCCTAGGAGAGGTGCCTGGGTGCGCGTTGGGAGAGCTGGTGCTCAACACAGAGCGCCAGCTCTCCCGCACTTTATATTGAATCGGCCTGATTGTGATCCCTGTTTGTGAACGCCGAGTGAAAACTGCTTGCAGCTGTGCCAATCTGGGATGAGAGTTTACATCGGGCGCTGCGTTCTGAAGGCTAACTGTCACCTTCATTCTACATATTGCTAAAGAAACAGGGAACCATCAAGATAACCCTATCCCATATACAGGGGCTGAATTTGGTTCGAAGACCAGGATCAGCTATGAGTACTGAGACTGCCATTTGAGGCAGAGATAGCTCCCTATTATGTCACAATGCGAGGCATGCCAGAGCAAATTGTTTACAAAAGAGATACTGGAGGAATTGTTGCCTCGTCAGATGACAAAGATGGGTCTTTCTTGGAAAAGGTCCAGATAGCAGGAAACATGGCAACTTTTCTCAAGGGGGTCCATATTCAGTAGGCCGTTTAGTGGCTGAATATATTTGCTTAAAGTTATCCAACTAACCATAGCTGGATAACTTTATACATAACAGGATATTCTTTTTGAATATAGCTGGTTAAATATGAAGTTATTCCACTATGGTTAGCCGTATAACTTGAGGCTTAACAGTATATATTCAAAAAAGTATATATCCAATTAAGTTTCACTCAAGAAAAAAAAAAAAAACAACAATGATGCCTGTCCCCTACCTCCTTCCACCTGAGTTGCAAAAGCCCTCCAGGGCTGATCTTTCCACCCCCAAAAAATGGCAATGATTTACTGAAGAAAATACTTTGAAAGCATCAATTGCTCATGTTGTTTCCTCAGATGGTTTTCTTGACAAAAATAAACAGTATTCAATTGTACCGCTTCCTTAACCATGAAGCTACGTTTCTTTGAAGTATTCAGTCCCTTGACATTTAGGGAAATAATTTTTAACCGATCCATGCTTGTATTAATAATATATGCCTGTCTACCTGCCGAAGCCCCTTTGTGTTTCCCAGACCCCCACTTCTCTTTTCCCTTGACCTCCCCCACCTCCTCCCATCTAATTATTCTGAAGCAAACTTCTCCTCCTCCTCCTGTTCCATTTCTCCCATCACCAATAACCACTTTCATCCCCTCCACCTTCCTCCTCCTCCCTCTACCACCGGCCCTCCCCACCTATCTCTCCCCCCCCCCCCATTCATCAACCCCATTCTCCTTCATAGGGAATTATGTCATTGCTCCTAAATGATTGAATGGAGAATCTCATCCCCAGTAGGTGCATCTCACAGCATTTGTTCCTTTATGCCACCTCTCAAACTTGCTGGTAACCATATCCTCAGACTTTTGGGTCTTTTGAAGGAGAAGATCCCCAGACTGCCTTCAAAGACCCTTGCCTCCAAACGGTACTCACTGCCACTTAGGAGGTCAATCCCTTGGAACTTTGGGACTTGAGATCCAATCCAGGAACTCCTGCTGATGTATCAGCCCTGCTGCTTGCAAAATATTTATAGCTTCCTGCACAGTTTTAACATGATTAGCTGCCCCATTAATGGTGAAGCTCAGTCCAAAGGGGAACAGCTATCTGTATTTAATGTTCTCCTTGTGTAAAGCCTGCAGGATTACCCTGAATTCCCTCCCCATCCTGGTCATGATTGGTTGAAATATTTCCAAACGGTGCCCTCGCCATTCTATTGCATCCCTTTTCCTGTCTTGAGCAAGTAGTTTTTGTTTAGTAGAGAACTTAAGGAAACAAACCACAATGTCTCTTACCAGGTTTCCTCTGGGCTGAGCCAAAGATCTATGTGCTCTATCAAGCTCTATCTTTGGCAGCTTTGTCGCCTCCTCATCTAGGCCCAGTATTGCCATACAGACTCTGGTCACCACCTGTGTACAAACCTGTTCCCTTCGACACTCCTCGGATCTGGTGATTGCCCCTCCTGGACCTATTTTGTAGGTCTTCCAGTTGCTCAAAGAGCTATACATTTACCAGGGATTGCAGTTTGCCATTGCTGCAAGGTTGCATCATGTTCGTCAAGCTGCAGTTCTGCCTCTTCTACTGTTAGCCCCATATCAGAGAAGTATCTCTCCTTAAATCAGCCAATATGTACCCTGAGGTACTTCACCCCCTCCCTCACCAATCTGACTGAAAATCTACTTCTAAATACCGCCATCTAAGAGGATTTCTTTTTTAATTGCACCCCTCCTGCATCTCAGCTCAGTGAACCACACTTGAAAGCCCTCTCTGGTCAGGATTGTATTGCCTTGGATAAGTGCTGCATCTGCAGTATTATTGCTGCAGCCTACCTCCCCCTTTCTGTCTTCCGTTTCCTCCCTGCCATGTGGGCCTTCCTCTATCAGTGCTGAGTTAGAAGCATATGAAAAATGACTCAGGTCCACAACTTTCTTTCGTGTTGACACCCCTACACATTCATTGCTTCTGTGCTTGGGCCAAGAAACGTTCCTGCCCCCACTTACCTTATCCATTGTGGATCCGGCAACATTAGCCAGGTGTAGGCCCAATGCCAGGGCCCAGGCCCAAAAATTTTTCTTGGGCCAGGAAACTTCCCAGCCCCTACTTACCCATTGGGAATCTGGTGTTGTGACCCAGATACAGGCCCAATGCCAGGGCCCAGTCCGGAGGCCACTACCCAATACCTGTGCCTCACCCTCAGCCCAGGTCCAGGCCTGGAGGCTGGCTCCCAGGCCTCGTATGTGCAAACTCTTATATTTTATTTATAATGATGGTCTCTTTTGAGGACATGCCAGAGTTAATTAACTCTGGCGCCTCCCTCTTCAGTATAAGGTACCATTTTTGGGTACAGCAGTTCATTTAAACTGCCGTGCAACAAAATGGTATCCCTCCTCTGAGAAGGGAGGCCTATGCTTTGGCCTCCAGACCAGGCCTCGGTGTCAGAACCCAGTCTCCGGACCAAGCCCTGGATTTAGGACACACTCTCTGGACTGGGCCCTAGCTTCAAGCCAGTGGCATGGGCCCTGACCTACACAGAGACCTAGGCATTGGGATCTGACCCCCAGACTGGGCCCCAGCATCAGGCCTGGACCTTGGCCCAGGTCCAGATCCAGGTCAAGACCCCAGCATCAGGACCCAGCCTTGAAGTCTGGGCTTTGCGTAAAGCCGAGGCCAAGGTCACAGTGACCCACCGTGGCCTAGGCCTATTCAAGGCCAAGGCTTCAGCCTGGCCCTAGGTGTTGTCAGCGGATCCCCCTCCCCCAACTGAGTAAGTGAGGGTAGGTTAGGATCCTGGCCCATGCATTTTTTCAGGTGGGAGGGATGAGTGGTGGGGATGGGTGGCCTCAGGATGCCCCGTTTCTTTTTTCAATGCATTTTTAATGCATTTTCAAAATTATTTTGTTTTGGAAACTAAAAGAAATGAGATAAATATTTAACAAAACAAAATTCATGACAAAATGCATCCCACTAATGAAATTAAAAAATGCCACACATTTTTTACCTATGTGCTTCCTTAAAGGGAATCTCCTCTCAGGGGTCCTTTAGGAAACACTCAGGGAGTGACTGGACATGCATAAGCTGGTTAAATCAATTGGACTGAGTTTTGGGGTAGCTTTGTTGAGTATGTTTAAAAATAAATTGTAATTACATGCATGTATTTATCTTATGATCTTATTGATTCCATTGCTTGATTCCCTAGTGAGAGGAAGGATATGGGTGACAATGTTAAAAGTGCACTGTTTGATATCATTTTTTATCTATAATGCATTGTATTTTATTATTTATTGAATATTTACAAATTGTAATTTACATATTTAAATTATATTTTATTTGTATTTTATGAACTGTTTATTAATTTATGGTGAACTACTTGGGTAACCCTTTTAGGATAAAATGGTAGGGTAGAAGCGTAAAGATAGATTTTTTCAAAATTTGTGAAACAAATTGGAATCTTTTTGAATATAAAGTATCCTATCTATTAATTTTTTAAAATTATTTTCTGTGTGTGTTTCTTTTGAAAGGCTGGAGACATGAAGAAGAAGATCAATTAACTATTTAATCAGCTTTTTTCACATATAATATTGTACCTCATAGACACCTCTGGGCGTCTTGGCTCTGGCTCTGACCCTCTCTTCTTTAGCCATCATGCTGTCATTTGATTCACAGCTGGGAGAAAGAGAAAGGAAATAAAAAATGAGAAAAGTGAACAAAGTTTAAAGTCATAATATATCTTTTCCCAGCAGAATCATGAATTCTAAGAGCACAGTTCACAAATCCTGTAATATTCTGCTACTCATAAAATGTTTACACTATCATTATGCTCCAAGGTATCAATGAACTGAATAATGGTAAGATATTAAAGGTTCAAGGACAATTGCGGGAATTAGAGAGAGATCTCAGACAGTTAGTTAAAGCCATGATATTTTTGAAAATGCTACCTGCATGCAACAGGGAAATTAATAGAATTATCCTCACAAATAAACTCAATTCATTGTTGAAAAATGGTAAAAAGAAGAAGGTTTAGATATACTGAGAACTAAGTAGGAGGATAAGTGCTATACCGAAGGGATGATTTGATTCTATTCAGGAAACATATTCTATTTATCTATCTATTTATTTATTTATTTATGTATGTATGTATGTATTTATTTATTTGGAAATGATTTCTAGCCCACACCCTCCAAATAAATATCAACAGCTTGAAATAACTCCCAAATAAATGGTGACCACTACTTCTGTAGGTAAAGCAGAAATAGTTCTCCCCAACAATCAAAAATGTTTTACTTAATTGGGGTAAGCCTTAAAGGGATTTAAAAAAAACTACAATTCAACTAGGCAATAATATTTAGGAGATACAAATAAGGACAGAAGAGGAATAGTTAATGAAATGGTTATTGAAAATAGATAAAGCCAAAAAAGGAATTGAGAGAGAGAGCCATCGAGAGAACATCTTATTTATTTATTTATTTATTTATTTATTTATGAACTTTTATTTACCGACATTTGTAGGACACATCACGCCGGTTTACAATGAACTGAAGAAAGGAAAATTACAATGAATGAGGGGGGGGATGGGGAGCAGGCAAGAAAAGGGGAAGAGGGGGGACAGGAGAGAGAAATAATAGGGCAGAAAATAAAGGAAAGAAGATAAGAAGAGCAACGGAGAACCATTTTGAGAGGTTAGCAAAACAATCATAAACTGAGTACAACAGGAACTACAGGAATTATATACAAATTATACTTGTAGTGACTGAATGCAAAAATACAAATATACAAGAATTAAAAAGGCGGATTCTAGTGGGGGGAGGGCTATGGGGGGGTGGAATAGCTACAAAAGGGGGTACAGGAAGGCACGAGGCTGGGGGCAGGTAAATACAGTTCATGGAAACTGTCTAGGTTTGGTTCGCATCGGGTAAGCCTGCTTGAAGAGCCATGTCTTGACTCCTTTTTTAAAATTGTGTATGGATGGCTCTAGACGGAGAAAAGTAGGAAGGGAATTCCAGAGGGAGGTGCCAGTGATAGAAAATTCTCTTTCTCTGGTGAGGGAAAGATCAGCAGTTTTGAGAGACGGGGTGTGTAGGGTGCCTGCAAGGGCAGTTCTGGTGGGGCGCTCAGTGGAACGAAAATGCGGCATTTCCTCTAGCCAGGTGTGATTGTGTTTCTACAATGAACTGTGTAGGATGGTAAGGGTTTTGTATTGAATGCGGAAGGAAACAGGCAGCCGGTGCAGATCCTTTAATATGGGGGTGATGTGGCCTCTTTTACGGGTATTGGTTATGACCCTGGCCATGGCGTTTTGCAAAACCTGGAGGGGTTTCATAGTGGAGATGGGAAGGCCCAGGAGGAGGGAGATACAGTAGTCCAGTTTAGTGAGAATGGTCGTCTGTAGTACTGTACGGAAATCTTGAGTGTGGAGGAGGGGTTTGAGATTTTTCAGGATGTGTAATTTGTAGAAACCCCCCTTTAGGAGAGATTTGATGTGGGGTTTGAAGGTTAGGTGTTATAGAGTCATGTGGGCAAATGTTATAGAGTCATGTTATAGAGTCATGTGGGCAAATGTTCAGTCTTGTTAACAAAATCACTGATCTGCATGCCAATATAGCAGTGGCAGAATAAGATGTGGTTACAATCATTGAGTCTTCGTGTAATGGAAATCAGGACTAGCCTGTTGCCATCTCACAGGTCGATGCAATAAAGTATGCCCATCCTAGGGCATGGGTTTAGTTATGGTTGGGCATGCATTTCAGGTGCACAATAATCGGTAGGGGTGTGCATTCAGTCCCTACGTATTGGCAATCCGCAACGGATGTTGCCATTTTCGTTGTATTCATGGGGAAGCGAAACGTATCGTGATTCCCCATGAATACACAAATCTTCGCCGAATTATTCAGCAGCCTAAATAAATCAATTTAAACAAACCCCCGACCCTCCTGACCCCCCCCCCCCCCCCCAAGACTTACCAAAACTCCCTGGTGGTCCAGCAGGGGGTCCAGGAGCCATCCCCTGCACTCTCACACCCTCGGTGCCGGTTTCATCATGGCCTTTGACCTACTATGTCACAGGGGCTACCGGTGCCATTGGTCAGCCCCTGTCACATGGCCATCGGCACCATCTTGTGCTCCTACCATGTGACAGGGGCAGACCAATGGCACCGGTAGCCCCTGTGACATAGTATGGGCAAAGGCTATCGGCACCATTTTGATTACTGGTACCGATGGCCCGAGGGTAGGAGATCGCTCCGGGACCCCTGTTGGACCCCAGGGACATTTGGCCAGATTGGGGAGGGCCTCCTGCCCCCACAAGACTTGCCAAAAGTCCAGCGGGGTACGGGAGCGACCTCCTGCACTCCGGCTGTCAGATGCCAGAACTCAAAATGGCGCCGATCGCCTTTGCCCTCACTATGTCACAGGGACCAACGGTTGGCCCCTATGACAGTCACTATGAGGGTGTCTCTTATTGCATTGGCCTGACAGTGAATAATCTTATCATAACAGACCAAAAAGTGAAAAAGGGAGGAGTGGCTTTTTATATTAGAAACACAATACTCACCACTGAACTACAAAAAGAACAAGGTGAAAGTGAATTATTCTGAATTGCTTTATAAAAATCCAAAACAACTTCTATAAATATTGGAGTAGATCTCGAGCACAGAGTAAAGAAGATTCTGACATGATAAGGAACATCTTAACAATGGTACACAAAAGAGAGGTGCAGCTTATTGAAGACTTCAGTCTACCAGATGAGAATGAGGTGTTCGGAGGAGGTGAGGAGGTTCAAACTTGCAGGTGACATCGGCCCTGTGCTAATTGGGAGCTTTGTTGCCATCTGACTCCATTGAGGGCCCTGGTACCAACAAATTAGAGGCATCCTGATGTCACTTCCGGTTGACACCGAGAGGAGCACTTAAAATCAGGCCCTCAGTGGCGCGCAGATCAGGACTGAGGTGTTCAGAGGAGGTGAGGATGACCTGACTTGCGGGAGACATAGGCTCTGTGCTAATTCGGAGCTTTGTTGCCATCTGACTCCATTGAGGGCCCTGGTACCAGCAAATTGGAGGCGTCCTGACGTCACTTCCAGTTGACGCCATGAGGAGCCCTTAAAATCAGGCCCGCAGCGGCGCGCAGATCGGGACTGGGGTGTTTGGAGGAGGTGAGGAGGATATGACTTGCAGGAGATATAGGCCCTGTGCTAATTGGAAGCTTTGTTGCCATCTGACTCCATTGAGGTCCCTGGTACCAGCAAATCGGAGGCGCCCTGATGTCACTTCCACTTGACACCAGGAGGAGCCCTTAAAATCAGGCCCGCAGCAGCGCACAGCCGCCGCCGGTGTGCGGCTTTGTAAGAAATATATTATGTTATTTTCCTTTTCAAGAGGACCACCTCATCCTTGCAACACCCCATGTCCCCTAAGGGAGAACTGTATAAATTGGTTTTAGTCTACTGCAGAGTCCAGATTGGCCTATCTATCCTGGATTTCCTCTGATTTTCTCTTTTCCTCTTTAAATAAATATGTCTCAAAAAAGGAAAGGTAAAGTGAGTATTTTCCCTTCAGAATCCTCACTTCCATTAGACCAATGGGTTATCACTGACTTTGCTGTATCTACTAGGGATGTGAATCATTTTTGAATGATTAAAATTATCGTCAGATAATTTTAAAATCGTCCAAAATCGTTAGAGTGCACGATACAATACAAATGCCCCCGATTTATCGTCAGGGGCATTTGTATTGTATCGTTAAATAGGGCACGGGAATTATTTGGGGGAGGGCGGGAAAACCGGCACACCAAAACAACCCCTAACCCACCCCGACCCTTTAAAACCAATTCCTTACCCTCCCCCACCCTCCCGAACCCCCCCCCAAAACGTTAAGTTACCTGGTGGTCCAGTGGGGGGGTCCTAGCGCGATCTCCCGCTCTTGGGCCATCAGCGCCATTTTGGCTGCCACTAATTAAAATGGCGCCGATGGCCCGATAAAAAAAAACAAAAAAACACCCGACCCTTTAAATCGACCCCCCACCCTCCCGACCCTTTTTTTTTTTAAGTGAAGCCCGCGCCGCTAAAAAAAAAAACCCACCCGACCCTTTAAATCAACCCCCCCAAAACCTTTTAAAATTACTTGGTGGTCCAGGGGGGGGCCTTGGGGGGCCTCGGGGAGAGATCCAGGGGGGCCTCGGGGAGAGGAGAGATCCAGGGGGGCCTCGGGAAGAGATTTCCCGTTCCCAAGCATCAGCTGTTCTAAAAATAAAATGGCGCCGATGCACCTTTGCCCTTACCATGTGACAGGGTATCCGTGCCATTGGCCGGCCCCTGTCACATGGTAGGAGCACTGGCTGGCCGTCGCCATCTTTAAATATGGCGCCGGCCACCTTTACTCATCAGCCCTAGTATAATAGGGGCTGGAGAGAGTTTCAACAAAGCTAGACGCAGTGGCTAGTGATCATCAAAATATATTGTCTGAACATTTGTCTACTATCAAATGATGGAAAGTGATATTAAAAATTTACAGATAGTTAATGCGTCAATATTGAATTGAATATTTGGAAAGCTACTCCTGATGAATATTTGGAAAGCTACTCCTGATGTTTAAATTTAAGGCTTATTAATTTTCCTAAAGTCTTAGGATTACCGGTATTAGCCATAGTGAGGAAATATTTTGTGGATATATTACAAATTCCTTTGGAAAAAATACCAGTGTTAACTAAATGTATGTTTCTTCCATTTCAAAAGAAAAAAGAACCAATGATGACCCCTACTAAAGCAATAGATATAGCCAATTTGATAGCATTTTTGGAAAGTTCTACAGAAGAGGTGCTCGAGAGAGCTACACTTCTGTTATGTTTTCTTTCTCCCCAAGATTTAAATCTAGTAATGAAGCACTACTTTCAGTACTTAAATATTTCCTTCTATGACGGTCAATTCCAGATGTACCATGATTTTGCCAAATCAACACAAGAACGACATAAAGCTTTCTTAAGTATGAAACAAGAATTAATAGATAGTGGTGCAACATTTCTTTTATGATATCCTTGTAAGTGTGTTCTTAAAATTGGTAATAATACATTTATTTTTTTTAGTCCAGATCAGCTGTGGAATTTTTTGGAAGCCAAAAAGGATCCTCTGCCACAGTAATACAGAGTAATTCCTAGGTATAATGTAAACTAATGGGGAATTGTTAAAACTACTGCTTTCTTTTCTAATGTAGTGTATGTACAATCTTTTTTAAATTTTCCAATTCTCCCTTATTTTGGAAATGATTTGTATAATCAGTATGGAGATAAATGTCTTGTGTTTTATCTGATATTAGAATAGTTTCTTTTCTTATAATGGATCTCTTAAACTTGCTGTACAAAGATTTTTATTGCTTTGTATATTTTTTTGGAAAATTGATAAATAAAAAATAAATTAAAAAAAGATGTGAATTGAAATCTACCTGCTACAGCATCAGCTGAGAGGGGAAGAGTCCTTAATGCCTTACAATTAGGGGCAATTTGATGAAGAGCTCACTCATACAGACTTGATACTGGATCAGGCACTAGGGATGTGAATCGGGCTTCGGACAATTGAAAATATTGGATATTTTCAAAATCGTCAGAAATCGGGGGCTCCCCCAAAACAATAGGAAAACCCCACAATATTGATCATGGGTGTTCTCTTATCGTTTTGGGGGAGGGTGGGAAAAACGGCACACAAAAATAACCCCTAAACCCACCCCGACCCTTTAAAACTAATCCCTTAGCGTCCCCCACCCTCCCGACCCCCCCAAAAACTTTTTACAGGTACCTGGTGGTCCAGTGGGGGTCCCTGGAGCGATCTCCTGCTCCCGGGCCGTCGGCTGCCACTAATCAAAATGGCGCCGATGGCCCTTTGCCCTTACCATGTGACAGGATATCCGTGCCATTGGCCGGACCCTGTCACGTGGTAGGAGCACTGGATGTCCGGCGCCATCTTGTGCTCCTACCATGTGACAGGGGCTGACCAATGGCACCAGTAGCCCCTGTGACATAGTAAGGGCAAAGGCTATCGGTGCCATTTTGAATACTGGCAGCTGACGGTCCGAGTGCAGGAGGTCACTCCCGGACCCCCGCTGGACTTTTGGCAAGTCTTGTGGGGGGGTCAGGAGGGTCCCCCAAGACTTGCCAAAAGCCCATGGTGGTCCAGCGGGGGTCTGGCAGCGATCTCCTGCACTCGAGCCATCGGCTGCCGTAATCAAAATGGCGCCGATAGCCTTTGCCCTTACTATGTCACAGGGGCTACCAGTGCCATTGGTCAGCCCCTGTCACATGGTAGGAGCACAAGATGGCATGGGCCATCCAGTGCTCCTACCATATGACAGGGTCCAGCCAATGGCACGGATACCCTGTCACATGGTAAAGGCAAAGGGCCATTGGCGCCATTTTGATTAGTGGCAGCCGACGGCCCAGGAGCGGGAGATCGCTCCAGAGACCCCCACTGGACCACCAGGTACCTGCAAAAAGTTTTAGGGGGGGGTCGAGAGGGTGGGGGAAGCTAAGGTATTAGTTTTAAAGGGTCGGGGTGGGTTTTTTGTTTATTGGCTCGGGCGCAGCCGATAAACAAAACTGCGATCGTGCCAAATGAAAAAAAAAACACATGTGAATCGGAACCGGAATCCGAACCAATTTCAGTTCCGATTCACATCTCTACTGGCACAAACAGATGGAGATAGGTTTGTTGCCTTCTAGAAGTTGCAAACCTAAGGACCCCGAAGTAATGTTTTCCTTCTATTTGGATGATTCCCAAGGCTATAGCAAGTTGTCAGGGCTACGCCCATTACTGTTTTTGTCTTTAACCTCCAATGAGAGGCTGATCCATGGATCCACCATTCTTTCCAATAAGAAATATTTTCTGATATTGTTTCTGAGTCTATTCCCTTGAAGCCTTTTAACCATGATCTCTTGTTCTACAGCAGTGGTTCTCAATCCGGTCCTCAGACACACCCAACCAATTTGATTTTCAGGATATCCACAATGAATATATTTGAGATAGATTTGCAAACACTTCATCCACAGTATGTAAATCTATCTTATGCGTATTCATTTTGGATAGCCTGAAAACCAGACTGGCTGAATGTGTCCTGTGGATTGGGTTGAGAACCCTTGATCTACAGTAATTTTTCCTCTGAAATATTTTTGCTTATTGTGCATAATTTATACCTTTGAGGTATTTAAATGACTTTATAATACTCTACCATCTCTCACCTCCTCTAGGATATACATTTTTACATTGTTAAGCTTCATTTCATATGGCATTTTATGTAAACCATGAAGTTTCAGCATTCAAGGCACAATTAAGATTACTTATAGAACAACACCAATAGCACTCAAATAATTGAAAAAAGTTGATGGAGGACCTTCATAACATCCGAACTGGTGGAAATACTCTCACTTTTCGCCAGGTCAATATAATCATCAGTCCACTCTCCCTTTTTTTATATATGTTTAAATATGTTTTTGTTATGCAAATAAAAGAATAGAACTACCCTTAATGTACGTTACTTGTATCCAACTTCAAAAGAAGGCCAGTGTCCAGCTTCAGTAGAAAACCCGGCATAACATTACTACTAAATATATAGCACCAGGTCTATATTGTAGTAACCTAATAGTCTGACATTGTGGCATTGGTGAACCCTGATGCAGAGCTGCTGTGCTTCGAAACATAGTATTATATCAGGTTTTCTACTAGAGCTGGATTTGTCCTGTAGCAGCATCACAGTGTCTTCCAATAAGGAAGTATTTTCAAAACTTTACTTTATCCAATCCCTTTTGAAATTGAATAATTGAGCACTAAAGGAAGCCACTTCCATTCTAATTTCTTTATTTTCCAACAGAATTCTCAGTTATTAGTACTTTAGGGATTACAGCTCCATGATCATGGTAAGGAATGTTTTGGTTTCAGTTTTCTTGCCAGCAGCCTTTTTTTATGGTGAAGGAAGGTATTGTTTGGACCTTTTGACTCCATATGATGATACTGTGAAAGCCATGTTTATGTTGTCTGATTTCCAACTGACCATGATAGTTATCTTCAAGAATGAGTATTTGAGTCAGCAATTATTGTTGCAGGGTTTTCTGGTTTTTGACTTGCTTTTCAGTGATCATCTCACATATACATCCAAGCTCTCTAGTACCTCCAGAAATGTAGTGTTAAGGTGTGACAGTGTGAAATAATATGAAGATTGATAGTAACAACTTGGCTAAAGTGACTAGGTGACTCCTACTAGCTTAACTCAGAGAACTGATCCCATGGTGTACAGCCAGAAGGCTGCAAGTTCAAGTGCAAAGATCTCCATTTGGAAAAATAGGTCGTGGCACTGCACAGTGCCCAGCATGATTGTAGCATTCACATAAGGGTATAGAAATTAGAAAAGATTCCACTAACTTGTGATGAGGGTACCTGAGCATGAAAACCAACCCAGAATCATCTGCTCTCTTAGCCTATGTGACCTCAAAGTGACTTGCTGAGCCTGACCTGCAAAAATTCCCAGGACATCTGGACAGGCAGTCGAAACTGGCTCCATACTGTGATGCCTAATTATAGGGTCACACAAAGCAGAAGCCAATGGAGGGAACTTCAGGCTATACTGTCACAATAAGAGGCACTATTCTCAGAAGTATCTGTAAAAACAACTTCAGATGTGCTAATTGTCCTGACCAGGAAGATTCTAACAGAACAAAGGATTATCTAAAGAGTGATGGTAAATGGGCCTCACCTTGGAGAAATACTCAGGGGTAGCTAGGAATGATCTTATCATGCTGTTGACATGACAACCTATGTAAATTTTCCTCGAGATAGTCACGTACTCTAGAATCTTCTAACCCAGTACAATATTGTATGTTATCTATAAAAGAAGGATCATTTCCTGTATACAATGAGATGCTGGTAGTCAGTTTCTCAGAGACATGGCATCAGCATCTCCCAAGAATACTTATATTGATCAATAAAACATATTTTCTACAAAAATCTAAGTGTTCTTGTATCCCTGGATATATAAGCGTCATAAAAAATTGTGTGGCGCTTAACACTTGTGTTATGGTTAATGGTGTTTGGGTGGATCCTTGGACACTGTGGCAGCTGACCACGCCCATGGGGGGGCAGTGCCATGAGGGACCACAGAGTCAGGCTAGACTCTGGACAAACAAACACAGATTTGAATCTTTTATTAGTTTAAGTAACCACCAGAGGTGGCAATAGTGAGTAGTGGTTGTAGAGTCCGGCTGGGTGCGTCTCACACAGAATTCTGTAACAGCAGATCCTCTGCAAGGCAGTGCTGTAGTGGAAAGAGACTGAGAGTTATGAGCACACAATAAGATTAACATTCAGAGTCCCAATGTAGAAATAGGAGAAGCTCCGAGACAGGGAGAGCAGGCCCTCGAGGAGGAAGTACCTGATCCCTTAGAGCAGAGAGACCGATAGAGTTGTACTCACTTAGCAGTAACAGAGATTCTACTAGATGAGAGGTCTGGCACCGGAGCAGAGAGCAGGCCCTCAAGGAGCGAGTACCTGATTCCAGTGAAGCAGTACTGTGGAGAAAGATGGTATCTGTACTCACTGATGGTAGAAGGGTAGAGGTTGCAGGCAGCGACACAGGGAACATGGGCCCTCGAAGAGTGAGTACCAGTTTCTTGATAGCACCTGAAAGAAGCAGATAGGCTCCCAAGGAGCGGGTACCCCGTTAGAGACCCGAAGGGTAGTAAGAATTCCAGATAGTGCTGGAGTGGCAGAGTAGCTTAGGAACGGAGAGCGAATCCCATCCATACGAATCCTGATCGTAAGAATCCTGCTGCTAACTCAACTAGCTAGCAAATACTGTAGGCAGATATACCCGGAAGTCGTGACATCAGAACAGGGGGACGGCCTCTGAGGTTCGCGCCAGCGTAGAGTTAAAGATGAGGGTGGCGTGTGCAAGCATGCCCTAGAGGTACCTTGAAGGAGAATGGCAGGAGGCAGCACCAAAGCCGGTCCAGGGACGCCGGAGAGAATGGCAAGAAGACGCTGTGGCGGCCATCAGTCCATGGTGAGTGGGAGGAGCCGAGGGTAGAGAGGTAGGTGGGGCAAAGCCGTCGAAGACCGACGGATGCAACAACTTGATATACAGGTATATAAATAACACATTAGCACTATTTTATCCAGGATCTCCCATGGGAAAAACTCCTTCATAAGCCAACTATGGCATGTTTATAACTGATATTTTTATCCTTAACAAAATCTGCAGGAAAAGTGCAGATGCCTCCTGCTGGGTTTGCTGGTCATAGAAAAGTTGCTGCTTTCTCACAGCTTTATAGAGTTAGCCTCCCTTATGGAAATCAGGCTTTTCTTTTCCCTCTCTGTTTCATACATCATCAATAACTATAATCAAATAACAAAAAAGGTTTGAATTGTGAAATTCCTCTTGCCAGCTGATGATTTATAACTTGCCAAGAACTGCAGACAGAAGCAGCTGGTGGTATCGTATTAATGCCTAATAATGTTCACTAAAATCAGAGTACAGTATGGTGTGGATAAATGACAAATTGCCTCATTTACCCAAGAGTAAAATGAAAGGAAACGGGGATATCACATGTGCTTCAGGAGGAAGGAATTCTATCATTTGTTTACCAGGGTATTTAATGTAATGCTGTGCCAGCAAAATAATATTGAAAACTAGTAACATCCAAGGGGTTCAATGACATTATAATGCCATAAGCCTGAAAACTGAGTTTCCAAGAATGAGAATGAATAATATTTCTCCACATTATTAGATGAGATAATTGTACTATTAATTTTGGTTTATTAGGTGGTCAAAAATCAGTTCAGTCTTATTCATTTATATTTACATTCGTAGCAAGGTCCATATTTAAACAGTGTGTCTTGCCATGTTCTGAATATAGCCAGACAAACAGTGGGTTGTTAAAATCCCGCCCCTTTCACCCAGCCAGCTAACTATTTAGCTGGATAAGTCAAGGCTGATCCAGGGGCATTACAGGACAGAGTAAAGTTATCCACCTAAGTTAATCAGATAACACCGATATTTAGCGTTATCTGGCCAAGTTAGCCAGCTTAGTGTAGGTCTGTCTCAGAACAATCCTAAAGTTAGCAGGATAAACTTATCCTGCTAACTTTCATGTTGCCAAGTTTCCACACTGATGTGACCACACTGCTGAATATTCAATATAACCTAGCCAGATAAATTTATCTGGCTAACTTAGCCAGAGGTTACAAAGCTAAATATTGCCCCCAGCATGTTTTAATCATGTGGTGTTCTCTACCAATATTTGCTTTATGCTTTCTATTGCTTGATTAATATTCCCTTATTTGGAAGTCTAAGCATGTTGCCATTTATTAATAATGGATTAACAATGCACCATTGCTACTTGTTTTTCTTTCTTCATATTACCCAAAGAAGAGAGTTACATAAGTATCTTTAAAATGATCTTGATCCTCCAACAGGCAGGTCTCATGTCATACCAGTTCTTGTCAAACCCTTGAACTCAATATATTTTGATGGCTTTAGGATCTGTTCATTCCATAGCAACTGTAGTTGGTATAATGGGGCAGTTTAGCTTCTCCAGATGTTTCAGCCAGATTATAAGAGCAGTGAGGAGCTGGGAAAGTTATTGTATCCAATTCTTTACCCAGGGGCAAGAATGGCAGGACCTCAATAATAATTTCCTTGACATCCAAGGTCTATAAAATGTGATAGGAGCAACTGATTGCATGCATATATCATTTATCCCACTCCAGGAATAGGGAAGCAGCCTTCCACAACTACAGATACTTCCATTCTCTGAATATGTGAGCAGTGTGTGGTATGCACATGGGCATTCTAAATGTGGAACCCGAGTACCTGGGTTTCTGCCATGAATCTTTTACCTTGCATTTTTTCTCTCTTTTCCAGCAGTTTTCAGATGGCAGGTATGGCTGAGGGGTAATTAATTCTCACTGGTTTTACAACTAGGCCGGTTATGCACATGCCAGGGATATCTCCTTATTAAGATCTGATACAGAGCTATCATGCTGGTTGGGGACAAGCTCACAAGCACACTTTCTACATTGCACTGGCAAACTTCCAGGAATACTTTTCACATTTACCAAGAGTCATCCTGTGAAGCAGGAACACTTTAATTTCATATTTTACCAAAACATAAATGAAATACACCAGAGCTCCAGGATCCTGCTTATATGCAAGTTTGCCAACCAGCTAATCCAGCCAGTGTTTTAGCCCATTGTCTATATGGAGATGAAGCCATGCTTTTGATTGCAAATACAAATCCCAAAAACAAGCATACAATGGGATAAAACCCAGTCTGGATGAACCTTGCCAGAGAACATAAAGATAGTTGGTATTCCCACAGTTTGAACATGCAGGTCTGCTGTGATAATCACTTACTAGAATTAGATATGGTGGCCACATTTCTTGGTTCCTGCCATGATGTTCATATGTTAAGATAGAGCCCCCTTTCTAATTACATTGGTTCTGAGGATCTAGGAGAGGCAATCTACTAGAGATGTGCTTCAGGTTGGTATATCGTGTTGGGCTTCAATTCAGGGCCCCCCCCCCTGCGGGAATATTGTTTTTTCCTCGATTCGGGGTTTTTTTTTCAGGGGCCCCAATTTTTGGGTTAGTGTGCACTAACTCCCATTAGTGTGCGCTAACTCCCCATTAGTGCACGCTAACTCTGCCATGTTAGTGCGCGCTAACGGGGAATTAGCACGCACTAACGGGAGTAAGCGTGCACTAGCTTGAAAATGAACTTTTTCTGAAATTTTGGAAAAAATTAAATCGTTTTTTGGTTCTCCCAAATCATGCCTAATTCGGGAAAAACAATTGCACATCCCTACAATCTACTAAATATAAATAAATGCTTGAACCATTGTAGTTGTCTGTAGTTCTGGTGAAGTCTTTATGGTTTATCATTTTTTTCTTGTGCCCTCCTATTGGCCTGGCTGATAGCTCCCTTCCTCCATCCTTTACCTGCCTTTAAAGAGCAATATAACTATGCCCATCACTCTACCAGGTCACTGGTCAAGGGCATATTTGATGTGCTGGAAAGCTGGCTTCACTTTGCAGACCACACTGGAGGCTTCCTAACACTTGCACCAGTGAAAGTCAGCAAAGTGTTGGCTTTGTGCTGCAGTTACACAGCATTAGTGTCCATCAGCACTACTCCGTCTGGAAGAGATAGCTTTGGTGGCAGAGGAGACAGGCATAGAGGAAGATGAGGATGGAGAAAGGGCATGGGCTGCTGCAGGTACAGTATCCCACAAAGGTCACTTGGTGCCCCAATACTTCAGCTAAGAGCTCTCTGACAACTATGTGATATATAAAAGTTGATATGAGATATCTAATAATATTAAATGTCAAGAAAGCTTGTTGTTAGCCCAGTGTGACTGTGCTTTGCTAGCCTCTTTTTCAGGAGCTTCTCTGCTGAAAGTGCCTCATCATGCTTCATGTAGGAAAAGATAAGACACATTTTCACCATGATCTTTTTTTCCTATGAAATTTTTCCCCTCTATATAGCATGTTACCTGTTCATGGATAGGGAAGCTTTTCATCAAAAATATGATGATACAAATGGTATTTCCTTTCATGCTTACTTGTAAAGACTATAGCACTTGATGCTTGATACCGT
Organism: Rhinatrema bivittatum; assembly: GCF_901001135.1. Taxonomy (NCBI): domain Eukaryota; kingdom Metazoa; phylum Chordata; class Amphibia; order Gymnophiona; family Rhinatrematidae; genus Rhinatrema; species Rhinatrema bivittatum. The sequence continues at coordinate 169,856,904 of NC_042620.1, forward strand.
CCCAAGTCGCTAATAGCCTATAATAAGCAATTTCTTATATGTGTTTGAGCACTGTTTTCCCCATTGAATCCTATTCAATCAGGGCTATTACAGTGTTTCCAAGAGTTTGTAAATGAGGCAATTTGAAGCAGTGTGGCAAGTGGTTTTGGTTTCTTATATTCAGATCACACCAATATTACAATCTGAGCATGCTCAGGTTGTTTTCTCTGCCTTTTTCTACAGGGGGCCAATAACACCAGAGTGACTTTGTGTATCCAGAAAGGGATAATGAGAGTCATGCATAGAGAAATGAGGCAACCTAATGCATTTTACTACTCAGATCAGGGTGGAACTGTGCAATCTCTGCTGCAGTTTTTGAATAACAAATATTTTTATTCACCAGCCAACCTAAATAATAGAGATGTGAATCGGAACCGGAATCGGGTCGGATTCCGGTTCCGATTCACATGTGGGTTTTTTTCATCGGGCCCGATCGCAGTTTTGTTTATTGGCTGCACCCGAGCCGATAAACAAAAAACCTACCCCGACCCTTTAAAACTAATACCTTAGCGTCCCCCACCCTCCCGACCCCCCCCAAAAAACTTTTTACAGGTACCTGGTAGTGCAGTGGGGGTCCCTGGAGCGATCTCCTGCTCCCGGGCCATCGGCTGCTACTAATCAAAATGGCGCCAATGGCCCTTTGCCCTTACCATGTGACAGGGTATCCGTGCCATTGGCCAGACCCTGTCACATGGTAGGAGCACTGGATGGCCCGCGCCATCTTGTGCTCCTACCATGTGACAGGGGCTGACCAATGGCACTGGTAGCCCCTGTGACATAGTAAGGGCAAAGGCTATCAGCGCCATTTTGATTACTGGCAGCCAATGGCCTGAGTGCAGGAGATTGCTCCCGGACCCCCGCTGGACCACCAGGGGCTTTTGGCAAGTCTTGGGGGACCCTCCTGACCCCCACAAGACTTGCCAAAAGTTCAGCGGGGGTCCAGGATCGACCTCCTGCACTCGGACCGTCGGCTGCCAGTATTCAAAATGGCACCAATAGCCTTTGATTTACTATGTCACAGGGGCTGCCGGTGCCATTGGTCAGCCCCTGTCACATGGTAGGAGCACAAGATGGTGCCAGCCATCCAGTGCTCCTACCATGTGACAGGGTCCAGCCAATGACATGGATACCCTGTCACATGGTAAGGGCAAAGGACCATCGGCGCCATTTTGATTAGTTTCAGCCAATGACCCGGGAGCGGGAGATCATTCCAGGGACCCCCACTGGACCACCAGGTACCTACTACCCCTTTATTCTCACACCAGAACAAAACCATCTGGTCCTTCAGATAACCCCACAATGCCAAGGATAGTAATGTTAATGGTGGAAGGGTGGACTTCGTCCCCCTGCCTATAAATAGTGGCAGAATATCCTGGGATTAGAACAACATGCTACAAGACAGGATTCAAATCCTATTGACACTCTTTGTGACATTGGGCAAGTCATTTTACCCTCCATTACCTCAGGTACAAACAAGTACCTAATTCACTAATGGGTAGATGTTTAAAAAAAATATGCACACATGTCCATGTGCGCGTGCTATCCGGTGTGCGCACTTGTATGTGCAACTTTATAACATGCGAGCACCGGCACGCATGTGTTATAAAATCCAGGCCAGCACATGCAGGGGGGGTAGATTTGCCCAGTTTATGCACAACGACGAGATCGGGCATCTGCCAGTTCTCTCCCAGTCCACTTCAATTAAGGAGCGGACTAGGAGGGAACTTTCCTACTCTCCTACCTACCCTCCCTCACTGACCCCTTTTGAAGGCCCTACCTTTTTTTTTTTTTTGGGTTCTTGTTTTCAAACTTATGACAGCTCCAGAGCTGGCATAAGTTGCACGTGCCGGCAGGCTGCCAGTGCACGATCCCCCGGCACAGCGGCAAATGGCAACTGTACAGGCGGCCTCCAGCTCCGCCCCACCCTGCCCCCTGGACCACCCCTCCCTGCCCTTGGGAACGCCCCTTGGAAGAGGCCTGGCTCTTGTGCGCATAACGGGGGTTACATACGAGGCCAGGCCTCTTTTAAAATGCGTGTGGCATGCACAAGGCCCTGCCATGCGCATAACTCCCGTTTTCCCCGCTCGCAGGGGATTTAAAATTGTTCTGTAAGGGTTTTTCCTATGGAAACAAAATGGGATAAAAGCCTTAATGAATCTGGCCCTTAGACTGTGAGCCCTTAGACTGTGAGGGAAATACCTAGAGTACTGAACTTAATTTGTTCTGAAGTGGCTTAAAGACAGAATATAAATTATTTATGGTCATCATGAAATGCATGGCATCACATTAAACCTGTGAAGACTTTTTTGTGATAGGTTTTTGATTAATGCCTTTTGCAGTCCTACCTGCTATGCAGTGTTGTATTGAATTTTTGCAGCAGGATCTTATTCAGAAATATTTTGCTGTTTTCCTTTAAAGATATGGAATATCTGCTTTATTATTCAGCTATTATACAAAACCTATATGCTGGTTTCCCACAGACAACATTGAAGGTAATCAATTAATACAAAATGCAGCTGCAAGAATTATTTCAGGAAGCAAAATTTGAGATCATAATTATGCCAGTATTGTTTAGGTTTCATTGGCTATTCATTGGTTGGCATATTAAATTTAAGATAATCTTTCTGGTGTTCAAGATTGTTCATGGATTTGTCCTTAAGTGTTTTATTTCCATGTTGAAGATATATCAAGCGGCTCACGCTTTAAGATCTTCTTCACAAAATGTGTTCATTGAACCTTTGGTTAGATAGATATGTACACCTTATGGAATCTAGAGAGAAATTGTTCTTTGTGGTTGGATAGTATCTTTGGAATAAGTTACCTGGGGAATTAAAGGAAGAAGGCTCCTTATTAAGGTTTAGAAAAATGCTGAAGGCATATTTAGGCAGGCATTTAAGGATTTATGATGAGCTTTTTGAGTGTTTTTAATTGAAATTTGTGGTGTAGCAGATACTACATTTTATATGTATGTATTGCTTATTTGCTGTTGTTGATACAATGCCTGGATTTATGTTGTTATTATTTGTTTTAATTATGGTGTGGAAGTTTGTTTTCATTATCAAGATTTTAAATATTTTGTGTTATTTCTAAATGTATATCATGAACTGATTTGTTTATTATTAGCCTAGATCTGGCGATAGATGGCTACAAATATTTTAAATAACTAAATATATATAAATGGCAGCCATCACTTACAGCAGTTATGGCAAATAAATGTTTTGGGATATTGTAGAAATTAAGGATATGCATTCTTTTGAAATGAGATGCAACATTTTAATACAAATTTTCCATTTTGTTTCAATTTGTTTTTAAAACATGAAAAAAGAATAAACAAAATAGATTGTTTTTTTCATTTTATAATGTTGCCACCAAGAAAAAAGAATTCCCCCTTATCTTCTATTTGATCCCTGCAAACCACCACACTCATACAAATTACCATAGTTTTCTTTTCCGTCATGAAGCAATAGAGATGTGCAGGGTAAAATATTTTCATTTTCATTTTTGGTTTGTTTTTGGGAGGTTTTTTCCCCACAAATTTCAGTTTGAGGAATGCTTGATTTGTTTCATTCTTGTGAAACAAATAAAAACAAATATTTAACAAAAAAATGAAAATGAGGCATCCCACACACACCTCTCACCCACCCAGAAAAATGCCGGGACCAGGATCCCCCCTGACCCCTACTGACCCAGTCTGGTGGGAATCTCAGCTTTGCTTAGGCTGAGACCATGGTGGGTCACGGTGACCTTGGCCTTGACCTACTGAAGGCTGATGCTTCAGCCTTGGCCTAGGTCAGAGTCTAGAAGAGGCCAAGGTCCTGATGTCAGGGCCTCAAACCAGTCCAAGGGGCCTGGTCTGGAGGCTGGGTCCCCATGCCTGAGCCTCAGTCTAGGGACAAGCCCAAGAGAGAGCCCAGGCCTCGGAGCAGGTCTGACGTCCTCTTCTTTTCTTCTTCCACATTGCAGTACATCAAAATGGTGCTGTCTGCTGGGGTGAATGCAACAGAGTTAATTTACTTCAGTGTGACTCCAGTGGACAGCATCAGTTGAAGAAGAAGAGAATGTCAGACCTGCTTCAAGGCTCAGGCTCCAGGTCTGGGTCTGTCCCAAGGTCGAAGACCAGAATTCAGAACTCAGCCTCTAGGCCAGGCACTGGATTTGGTCCTGAGTATGAGCTGAAGTCCCGACCTCAGAACCAGGCCTCTGAGCCAGGCCTGGGTAAGGGCTCCAGCCTAGGTATCAAGACACAGCCTCTGCACTGGGTCCTGGCAATGGGTCTGAGTTTGTCCCACGGCATTTAGCCTGGGTCCTGTCTCCAGCCTAAGCTGAGGGCCCAGCATCAGGACCCTGCCTGCAGGTCTGGTGTTGGGTCTAGGTCCTGGCTCCAGGTTAGGCCAAGGTCCAGATGTCTGGGCCTGGCCTTAGTTCTGGGACTGTGCCAAAGCCCTGGCATGAGGACCTGGCCTCCAGACTGGGCAGCGGCATCAGGCCTGGGTCTGTGATCCAGCCTAAACCAAGGCCCAGGTGTCGGGACCCTGCCTCCAGGGCAGGTTTCAGCACTGGACTTGGGTCCAGATTGAGACCCCAGCATTGGAACTTTGCCTCCTTTGGGATATTGCTTGGCCACTTCCATGGATACTTGATTGATTAGGTACATTTGTTTGGGGGGGAGGAGGGATGCCAAGACCCCAGCATCACATTTGGACCTAGGCTGCAGCTTGTCCCTGGCATCAGGCCTGGGACCAGATTGAGGTCTCAGCATCAGCTCATGTGCTCAAGGCTGGGCTGCAGCTTTTGGCCTGGGTCTGGACTCCAGCCTAAGCCAAGGTCCAGATGTTGGCACCCAGTCTCCAGGCCATGCTGCAGCATAGGTTCTGGGTACAGGCTGAGGCCCTGGCATTGGAATGTGGCCCCAGGCTGGGTCACTGCATTGAGCCTAGGACAGGGCTCCAGCCTAGGGAACCCAGGCATCAGGACCTAGCCCTACCATTGGTCTTGGGTCCCAGCCTTCAGGTAGGGCCATGACATTGGGCCTGAGTCTGTGTTCTAGCCTAGCTGAGGCCCAGGCTATGGGACCCAGCCTGGTTGGTTCCATGTATAGCCTCAAATCAGGTAAGTTTGTTTGGAGGGAGGGGTCTTGGCCAAGGTCCTGGTGTCAGCCCAAGCCTAGGCTGAGACCTCAGAGTCATGCTCAGGCTAGACCATGGCCCCTGATTTGGACTTCAGCCTATGCCCTAGGCAAGGCCCTGGTCTAGGCCTAGACTGAAGCATCAGTATCCCCTGTTTTGGAATGCAATAAATAAGGTTCTTTTCATTTGGCCCACAGGAAGGATCCTAACAATAGCCTGTACTTTTCCCTGAGCCTTAAAGGGTGATTTGCCTAGCCTAAGTGTATACACATTGTTCTGGGCCAGTATATGTGCAGAACAGCAGTAGCCAAAAGTAACTCAGCTTTCCAGGACTAGTAAATCGCATCTGGGTATTCCAACAATTGCATGTTAGACCCTCACAATCGAGCTAAGGCTACTGGGATGTAGCAGGCTGCCAACCTTGAAGCAATACATAATAGCTACCATGCCTGTGTTAGCTGCAAAACCAATACCTCATGGTGTGATTATGAATGCCCCTGCCAGCTCTGCAGTATGCCCTCCATAGAAACCAATTTGTGATCCCCAAGACAGGGAATATGCCACACCACCATCATGCACAGCACAATGCTTCTGGTTGAGGTGTGCAAGGGTCAAGACAAACTCTGGCCAATAATCTGGATGATGCTTCACTAACTAGCCACACATGATTGGGCAGTAGAGATGTGAATCGTGTGCCTGATCGTCTTAACGATCGGGTTCAGCTGGAAGGAGAAAAAAATCTGATCGCTGGAGATGTGAATCGGAATCGGTTCCGATTCACATCGTTAATTTTTTTTTAGTGAGGCCCGACCCTTTAAAATTGACCCCTTACCTTCCCACACCCCCCCCCAAACCCCCCCCCAAACCTTTTTATGAGTACCTGGTGGTCCAGTGGTGGCGCGGGGCCGATCTCCCGCTCTCAGGCCATCGGCGCCATTTTGGCTGCCACTCAAAAATGGTGCCGATGGCCCGATTAAAAACAAAACCACCGACCCTATAAAGATGACCCCTTAGCTTCTCCCACCCTCCCGATCCCTCCAAAACATTTTTAAATTACCTGGTGGTCTAGTGGTGGTCCCGCCGGCCAGCCAGTGCTCCTAGCATGTGACAGGGGCCGGCCAATGGCATGGATACCCTGTCACATGGTAAGGGCAAAGACCCATCGGCCCCATCTTTATGAGTGGCAGCCGACGGCCCGAGAATGGGAGATCACTCCCGGGACCACCACTAGAGCACCAGGTAACTTAAAAATGTTTTGGGTGTATCGGGAGGGTGGGAGAAGTTAAGGGGTCATCTTTAAAGGGTCGGGTGGTTTTTTTTTTAATTGGGCCATCGGCGCCATTTTTGAGTGGCAGTCAAAATGGCGCCGATGGCCCGACAGCAGGATATTGGTCCCCGCGCCCCCACTGGACCACCAGGTACTCATAAAAAGTTTTTTTGGGGGGGGGAAGGTAAGGGTTAGTTTTATAGGGTCGGGGTGGGTTTAGGGGTTGTTTTTGTGTGCTGGTTTTCCCGCCCTCCCCCCAAATAACTCCCGTTAGTGGACACTAACGGGAGTAACGATTTTTCACGATAAATCATGAAAATTTCTATTGTATCGCGCACTATACCGATTTTTGAAGATTTAAAAAATATTGGACAATTTTTTTAAATTGTCAAAAAACGATTCACATCCCTATTGGGCAGTACCAACAATGTGGACACTTCAAGCTTGTCATTAACCAGTGAGATTTTAATATCTTCCAGTGGGAGGATAGGAACAGAGCCATTTCGAAAATGAGCACGTTGAAAGTGTATAGTGCCTGCTCACACACCAAGCTTTAGGGTAGGTGTATTGTTGCCCTCACAAGATTGGCAGGCCTCTGCAGCATGGACTGAAAAAGCCAGGCCCTGAGCCAATGGACTGCAGATGTAACTGTACAAGCCACTTGTCATGGCAGCGATGCTTTTCCTCCCCAACCCAGCCACCCCTCATTTCTGTGCTGTTTACCACAAACACATAGCCAGAAATGGAGTATAGAAAGAAATGTCTCTCTTATCTACAAGCCAACTGTCCCTGTACAGGTCACCCTCAAAATTTTCAAAGTAGCCCAATTGCCTAAGTATAAAGGAATCGTGTGCAGCTCCCAGGTACTTGGCCACCACATCGAGGATGCGCATTCAAGCATTACAGACCACTTAAACATTGATGGAGTTTAAGAGCTTTCTATTGCGGAACATCTCCTCCCTATCATGGGGTAGAATGATGGCCATGTGAGTGCAGTCAATAGCTCACAAAACATTGGGAAAGTTTGCGAAGGCATAAAAGCCTCTCTTCATGTCCATCAAGTCCTGCCTATCCCAAGGAAATGCTATGTAGCGATTAATGCAGTCAGAGACTGCTTTTATGATCTTGTCCAGGCAGTGGGAAAAAGTGGTTTGGGAATTCTTCCCACTATCCCTACTGTTGCTTGAAAGGAGCCATGTGCCATGAAATGCAGGGTGGCCAACAGTTTGGTGAGGCCAGTCACAGTGTGAGAACTTTGAGTGGCCGGATCCAATCCCATTGGATTTCTTCTTGTAATTCCAGGATAGCCTGAGAGCTGAGGAGATACCTGCAAACCACATTGTCCTCTGGCATGCCCAGCAAGGATGTTTGTGGAGGAAAGATGCGCTCCCTGTATCTCTCTCCATGACTGTCTGCATGCCAATCACTTGCCCTGGGCCCCAACCTTGCGGGTCCTGTCGCTCTGCCTGCAGTACAGGGACTTCCCTAGGAGTACTTGGAACTGGTCTTGGCTGTTCTTGAGGTTGTTGTTGTTCTGCTTGTTGTCGTCTGAGGCGAGCCTCCCAAAGCATGGAGTATCTCCCAGCAATTAAACTTGACACAAACATTATGGCTTGAGGAAGCTAGACCAGGTAAGAACAGGTGTTTTTATTGGGGCAGGAAGGCCTGGTAGGTGTGTCCGTTATCATTCCTCTTTTTTATCACGCATAATTGCTGCAATAATACCCAAGACTTGCGATACTGCCACGATACTTTTTTCACCGTATCGCAAAAAAAAAAAGTATAGTTATTTCCGGCGTTAAATCCCATGATAGTGTGCATTACTCTATCACACACCATGCTAACAGACCCACATTTTCATTTACTCCTCCCAAAATAATTCGGCTCGAATACAAATTTTTAATTTGCTTACGCATTTTGCGATGCGGTATTTATCGCATGTATTACAGCCTTATCGCATGCGTTAGGGCCCTAACTCTGGCAATAAGGCCTTAACACAAAATGCTAAATGACCCTGCAAGCTTTTGAATAAGTTACTAGGAAATTAGTTAGAAAAAGCACAAGTCAACAAGATGAAGATGATGGCAACAAAACATTTTTAAAGAACAGATTTTAATAAACAAGAGAGGGGTGATCAAATTTCAATGGAACAGATCATTAACTTTCAGAAATGCAATCAAGATCATAACATTTATAGATGGCATTAACACTCTTTACTACAGACACATGAGAGTTCCCCTATCTAGAAATTTTGAAAATATTTTTCTTTCTAATAAAAATAAACAGTCCTACCCAGAATGCATTTGAAATGAATGAAGGTCAAACTGGTATAGCTTGGCAAGTCAAACTGAGACATAGAAAATCTGAGGAGAACAACACAGCTGACAGTTTTAGATTCTGATTTTCTAAGCATTTTTCCCATAGTCAGAGAATGGGGGAAAAGCCTTAGTACTTAATTTAATATACTGTTCATTATAAATTCGGAAAAAAATTCTTGAAAATAGCTCATTTGTTAGTACTGAATAAGCATTGCTTACATCTAAGGAAAATGACAGCGAGGACTGTCCATAATATAATGCAAGCACTAATTAAGATGCACGATATCTGCTGAGTATGATATAAAAAGTTCAAGTAGATATGACATAGTAAAGAGTGCAGATAGTCAACAAACTGATACATTCACCCAAAAGCAAGGCAGGAACTGGTTTTGACTCATTCTGCATACATTTTAATTATCTATCATGTCACTATTCTTTATGATAACATATCTACCTGAACTCTTTATGATATCATATTCAGACATTATACATCGTTATTAGTGTTTACATTACACATGGAGAGCCCTCTCTGTCAATTTGGATCTTTTACACTTAAGAGTGAGAGCTTTTGTTTTTGCTTCTTATAGTTATGAATATTATATATTTAATTGGATTGACCACTGATCAATACCCTGTGATTAGATTACTCACTTAAGTAAAATGAACTTGATTCACTTGGAGGCCAGAAAGAAAAGCTATTTGGGAAGGTCAGTAAATTAAAAATGCCAAATCAAAACACAATTCAAAAGTGGAGCAGAGGCTAGGTGAGAGGCCAAACAGCAGTGAATTGGGAAATAATCAGAACATAATGAAACATTTTGGGTCCACCCTGCTCAGAGCAACAAAATGCCTCATTTTGCTGTGCATTAGCCTGATTGTCTCTTTTGGGATATACAAATTTGATAAGGTAACATCAGAGCCAGATTTGCAATTAGACAGAGTAGGCTTGTGCTTTCTCTGTGGAGAGCACCTCTGTGCTGAATGTACACAGCTTTGCTGAAATGGAAGCTATCTGTCGCTGCAGGCATCGGCTGCGCCCGAGCCGATAAACAAAAATCCCACCCCGACCCTTTAAAACTAATCCCTTAGTTTTAAAGGGTCCGCGCCATTTTTAAAGATGGGGCTGGCCATCCAGTGCTTCCTCCATGTGACAGGGGCCAGCCAATGGCACGGATACCCTTTCACATGGTAAGGGCAAAGGCCATCGGCGTCATTTTTATTAGTGGCAGCCGACGGCCCGAGAGCGGGAGATCACTCCCGGGACCCCCACTGGACCACCAGGTACCTGTAAAATGTTTTTGGGGGGGGTCGGGAGGGTGGGGGAAGCTAAGGGATTAGTTTTAAAGGGTCGGGGTGGGATTTTTGTTTATCAGCTCGAGTGCAGCCGATAAACAAAACTGCGATCAGGCCGGACGAAAAAAAACCCACGATGTGAATCGGAACCAGAATCCGAACCGATTCCGGTTCCGATTCACATCTCTAATTTGTATAGTGTCTGAAATACAACTTCATAGGATTCAAAAGGGCGCGCGCGGCTTTGTCCGGCTTCGTCCGGCGCGGGACGGAAGGGCGACCAACCTCTGCCGGGCTCATCTGCCACTGAGGCTCTGACACCACAGTTGTTTAGCACATAGCGTTTCCTGAAGTAAGTGACTTTTTGATTATTATGCCTCCTAAGCGCAAGGGGAGGGTAAGGGTTTGCCCCCCGGCACCCCTCCCCTCGCCTATACAACAGGAAATAGTACGCTATATGTCTAATGTAGCTCTGAAAACTCCAGTTGCCAAAGACTCTGCAGACTCAGTATTTGGGGGAGAAAATACTGGGACATTAGACGAGGCATCACTGAGTCCTAATCTGAGACTTCCACCGAAACAGAGGGAAAGTGATGCATCCACCGGCAGTATAAAAGAACTAATAACACCCAATGAAACCGGGGGTAACCTGGTTGAAGGGGGTGAGAACCCCTCAGCTACGGGAGGCATGGATCTAGAGGTGATGCCAGCCCGTGTAACAACAGTGCCATCGCTGAATGAGTCTGGGGGGGATAGCCTTGCTACCGGGAGTGAAGCAATTGAGATCATAGCACGCCCTCAGGTGGTTACATTGGATCTGTTGTGGGATCTGATGACCAAAATGAATGCTAATATGAAAGGGCTGGAGAAAAAGATTGATAACATGGCTGGGAATAATCTTCAGGATGTAACAGCAATTAAGGAGGAAGTAAAAAAGTCTGTTGAAAGAATTCAAAAACTAGAAGATTTGGAGAAAAAGAATCAGGAGTTCCATGTTGTAGTTGTGAAGGATAGAGAATATGGGGTAGATTTTCAGAGCCCTGCTCGCCTAAATCCGCCCAAAACCGGGCGGATTTAGGCGAGCAGGGCCCTGCGCGCCGGTAAGCCTATTTTACATAGGCCTACCGGCGCGCGCAGACCCCGGGACTCACGTACGTCCCGGGGTTTTCGGAGGGGGGCGAGTCGGGGGCGTGTCGGGGGGCGGGCCCGGTCGTCGCGGCGTTTCGGGGGCGTGTCGGCAGCGTTTTGGGGGCGGGTACGGGGCGTGGCTACGGCCCGGGGGCGTGGCCGCGCCCTCCGTACCCGCCCCCAGGTCGCGGCCCGGCGCGCAGCAGGCCCGCTGGCGCGCGGGGATTTACGTCTCCCTCCAGGAGGCGTAAATCCCCCGACAAAGGTAAGGGGGGGGTGTAGACAGGGCCGGGTGGGTGGGTTAGGTAGGGGAAGGGAGGGTAAGGTGAGGGGAGGGCAAAGGAAAGTTCCCTCCGAGGCCGCTCCGATTTCGGAGCGGCCTTGGAGGGAACGGGGGGAGGCAGCGCGGCTCGGCGCGCGCAGGCTATACAAAATCGATAGCCTTGCGCGCGCCGATCCAGGATTTTAGTGGATACGCGCGGCTCCGCGTGTATCTACTAAAATCCAGCGTACTTTTGCTTGAGTCTGATGCGCAAGCAAAAGTAGGCTGATCGCGCTTCTTTTAAAATCTACCCCCAAATGTATAGACGTTTGTAAACCTATGAAAACAACTCTAAACGATTAAATTTAAGACTATTAAATTTTCCTAGGGTGGTTGGGCAAACGCCCATGGAAACTCTACAACAGTTTCTCCAGGAAGTTCTATTATTTCCAACAGGAGAAAAACCTGTAATAAACGCCTGTTATTTCTTGCTAAAAAAGAACCCTGTAGTAAATACTTTAGAGTTGCCGTTCCAAGGTAACCTATCAAATTTTTTGGAGAATTCAGAGAGAATAATAGATAGGGGGGTATTGTTAGTTACTTTTCAAAGTTTCCTAGACCTAAATAAGTTAATGAAAAAATATTTTGCTGCCTACCCTATCACTTTTTGTGAAAATACGGTGAAAATTTTTCCGGATTTATCATATCCTACGCAACAAAAGAGAAAAGATTTTTTGCAATTCCGGCAGGAAGTAATTAATTTGGGATATTCTTACACCCTGAAATTCCCATGCAAATGTATGCTTAAAAAAAGAACAGGATGTATTTATATTTTTCTTGCCCGAGCAATTAAAGAACTTTATCGAGCAAAGGAGGATTGTCACATCATCCCCACTTTCTAATGAATAGAAGAAATATAGTCAGAGCTTAACTGTGAATGAAATTAATTGAAGAGATAATCTTAATTTGTTTAAGTAAAACTCCCATATTCTTGAAGCCTCAGTTAAGTTTTTGTTGATGGGTAAATATTTCAAATATTGATGAAAACAGTAAGGGAGTATTATAGAAGTATAATGATGTGATTTATTTTTTGAATGTTGTGGTTTCTGTATTAATTTGTAAAAATCAATAAAGACATAAATTATAAAAAAAAAAGGGAAAAACCAGCAATGGCATATATGAAAAAAATGCTTATTAGAAGGCAAACATTTCCATCAATGGTTCTGAAAAGTACAAAAGGTAATGTGCTGCAGTCTTTACCAGCAATGTGTAGGCAATCCCTATCTCTATCATCACTGTATTTGATGAAGATCTGAACTGATCATAAAGGGATATCAGACATTACTAAAATGGCAAAAAGCTACTTTCTTTGATTTTAAGGAAGCACTACTCCATTTGTCCAATGTCTAGGTAGTCTGATATCTTTAACATGCTTAAATAATGTGAAAATGGCATTAGAAAAGTAGAGGCATGAGGAAAGGGTGCTCTATTTGCCCCTACATGTCATACAATGGGACACCTACAACAGAAAAGCTCCTACAGAACTGGACAACATAGAAATGTTGAAGCAGATCAATATTATAAATTCTCTCAACATCTAAGAATCTCAACGATAACATTTACCACATACCTTCCAGAGCGCTCTTAACTGTGGCATGGAGACAGTATACAAACTTTATGGAATGAGGCCCTTTCTCCATCATCAGCTCTTTCACCTCCATATCTAACTAGTCCAGCCAGGAAAGACACAGATTGGTGCAAATGTTGTCTAAAATGCAGCAAACAACAAACACCTTTCTGGCTTTTACTGGCACAGAGGGTAGGAGGCCTTCAATGTGGTCTACAGAACTAAATGTTTGTTTCAGAAGCTCAAGAGTGTGCTAAAAAAGGGACGTGCTAGAGTGATGTACATAGCTATGCCACCCTTCAGAGGCAAAAAAGAGGTAGATTAAGTGAATTAGCAGACAGGCCAATAAAGGATAACCATTATCATCTTCAAACAGTGCAAAATGCTAGAAGTTATGAATACTAGGGATCTGCAGAAGAAAATAAATTGTTTTAGTTCATTCATTCATTTTGTAGGGGCATACATTTTAAAATAAAACATTATTTATTTGTTTTCTTCCTTTGTCATTAAAGTCAATGGGGGAAGCACTGCAGCCTTTTTTGGGCTCCAGAATTGGAGTTTTCTCATCGATTCTCATGAAACTTGTGGAAAGAAATCATCAGGAGGAGGAATGAACTCCAAGATAACTAGGCTGTAGTAATATGAATTAAAATATGGCATGAATAGTCTCAGACTCCATAAAGGAATAAAGGGGTACCAGCATTGGCAGGAATTCTTCAAGGTATCATACAAAGAGCAAAGAAGAGCTATTGTGGAAAGAATACCCCAAGGCTCCAAAAGAGGATACCACTAACAATGCTACGAACTCTTGAAGGCAGCACATGAGGCAAAGAGTGGCACCAAAAGTAGCATCTGCATCCTAAGTCATCATGAAGAGGGACATAAGCAGAAAAGGTGGAAAGAAAAACCTCAAGACACTGATAAAGGGACCAGACAACAGCACATAGAGTGGCAGATACAAAAGCAACATAAGAGGTGCAAGGCATCCCCCAGATTGGCAGGAACACCTCAAGGTGTAAGGTTTAAGATATGGCAGCAAAGCACAGTGACAGAAAGAACCCCAAGATATAAAGTCTTGGCATGGCAGCAAGGCTGAAAGGCACAAAGACTCTCAAGGTGTAGTTTGAGGGGTATAGCATTAAGGCAGTGTGGCATGGGAATATCATCATTTGATTGAAATACTTGCCAGTTGTCAGATTCAGTACAAGAAAATCAATTGAGATAAGTATCATTTTCTTGACGTAAAATTTTACTACATTTCCTGCTTCAACTTGATCTAACTTCAGTGCTACATGGAATTTTGATTTTCTTGTGAAATGGGTTTTCTGAATGCAATTGTTATCACATTCAGAACAAGTAAATGGTTTCTGAGTGAGGTTTGTTTTTTCTGGTAAGTTGTGAGGGTTGCTATATTTATAATGATAGGTAGGATTAAGTTGTTGGGGGTGTGGCCCTTTATGGCCAAGAGGGTATAGTGTCTAACAGGATAAAGATCATACAAGAGATTAAATGTTCAGTAGAATCTATATGGGTAAAAATCCCATGTATGTTGGGTAAAAGTATAGTGATAGGAGTATACTACCGACCACCTGGCTAAAATGATCAGACAAAATACTAAGAGAAATCAGGGAAGCTAACCAATTTGGAAGTGCAATAATAATGGAGATTTCAATTACCACAATATTGACTAGATAAATGTAACATCAGGACATGCTAAAGACATAAAGTTCCTGGATGGAATAAATGACTGCTTCATAGAGCAATTGTTTCAGGAACAAATAAGAGAGTGAGCTATTTTAGATTTAGTGGAATGCAGGATTTGGTGAGAGAGGTAATGATGGTGGGGCCACTTGGCAATAGCAATCATAACATGATCAAAATGTGAACTAATGACTGGAAGGGGACAATATGTAAATCTACAGCTTTAACACTAAATTTTCAAAAGGGAAACTTTGATAAAATGAGAAAAATAGAAAAAAAATGAATGGTGCAGCTGCAAAGGTTAAAAGTGTACAACAGGTGTGGACATTGTTTAAAAATACAAACTTAGAAGCACAGTCCAGGTGTATTCTATGCATTAAGAAAGGTGGAAGGAAGGCAAATCTATTATTGACATGGTTAAAAGGTGAGGTGAAAGAGGTTATTTTAACCAAAAAAACAACCTTCAAACATTGGAAGATGGATCCATCTGAAGAAAATAGGAAAAAGCATAAGCATTTTCAAGTTAAGTGTAAAACATTGATAAGGCAAGCTAAGAGAGAATTTGAAATGAAGTTGGCCATAGAGGCAAAAACTCATAATAAAAGATTTTTAAAATACATCCGAAGCAAGAAACCTGTGAGGGAGTCAGTTGGACCGTTAGATAACTGAGGGATTAAAGATGCTCTTAGGGAAGATAAGGCCATTGCAGAAAGACTAAATGAATTATTTGCTTCTTTGTTTACTAATGAGGATGTTGGAGAGATACCAGTTCCAGAGATGGTTTTCAAGGGTGATGAGCCAGATGAACTGAACCAAATCACTGTGAACCTGGAAGATATAGTAGGCCAGATTGACAAACTAAAGAGTAGCAAATCATCTGGACCAGATGGTATGCACCCCAGGGTTCTGAAGGAACTCATAAATGAAATTTCAGATCTATTAGTTAAAATTTGTAAACTATCATTAAAATTATCCATTGTACCTGACGTCTGGAGGGTGGCTTAATGTAACCCCAATACTTAAAAAGGGCTCCAAGGGTGATCCAGGAAACTATAGACCAGTGAGCCTGCCTTCAGTGCCGGGAAAAATACTGAAAAATATTCTTAAGATCTGAATCACAGAGCATATAGAAAGACATGGTTTAATGGAACACAGCATGGAATTACCCATGGGAATTCTTGCCTCCCAAATCTGCTTAATTTTTTTCATAGGGTTAATAAATATGTGGATAATGGTGAACTGGTAGAAATAGTGTACTTGGAATTTCAGAAGGCATTTGATAAAATTCCTCATGAGATGCTTCTAAGAAAACTAAAAAGTCATGGGATATTAGGCGATATCCTTTCATGCATTACAAACTGGAAAAAGACAGGAAACAAAAAGTAGGATTAAATGGTCAATTTTCTCAGTGGAAAAGGGTACACAATGGAGTGCCCCAGGGATCTGTACTTGGACCAGTGCTGTTCATTATATTTATAAATGATCAAGAAAGGAATACGACGAGTGAGGTAATCAAATTTGCAGATGATACAAAATTATTCAGAGTAGTTAAATCACAATCAGATTGTGATAAATTACAGGATGTCCTGGTGAGACTGGAAGATTGGGCATCCAAATAGCAGGTGAAATGTAATGTGGACAAGTACAAGGTGTTGCATATAGGGAAAAATAACCCTTGCTGTAGTTACACAATGTTAAGTTCCATATTAGGAGCTACCACCCAGGAAAAAGATCTAGGCGTCATAGTGGATAATACATTGAAATTATCGGCTCAGTGTGCTGCTGCAGTCAAAAAAGCAAACAGAATGTTAGGAATTATTAGGAAGGGAATGGTGAATAAAACGGAAAATGTCATAATGCCTCGGTATCGCTCCATGGTAAGACTGCACCTTGAGTACTGGGTACTATTCTGTTTGCCGCATCTCAAAAAAATTATAGTTGCAGTGGAGAAGGTACAGAGAAGGATGACCAAAATGATAAAGGGGATGGAACAGCTCCCCTATGAGGAAAGGCTAAAGAGGTTAGGGCTGTTCAGCTTGGAGAAGAGATGACAGAGAGGATATGATAGAGGTCTTTAAAATAACGAGAGGTCAAGAACGGGTAGATGTGAATTGTTTATTTACTCTTTCGGATAATAAAAGGACTAGGGGACACTCCATGAAGTTAGCAAGTAACACATTTAAACCTAATCGGAGAAAATTATTTTTCACTCAGTTCACAAGTAAGTTCTGGAATTTGTTGCCAGAGGATGTGCTTAGTGCAGTTAGTGTAGCTAGGTTTTAAAAAAGTATGCCACTAGCATCAGTAGCATGGGATCTTCTTAGTGTTTGGGTACTTGCCAGCTGTTTGTAGCCTGGAATGGTGACTGTTGGAAACAGGATGCTGGACTTGATGGACCCTTGGTCTGATCCAGTATGACAATTTCTTATGTTCCCATATTCTGCAGCTCAACTCTGGCAAATTCCATTTCCTACAGTAACTTTTATCACATTCAGAAAATCAAAATGATTTCTCTTGAGCATCTTTTCTTTTGTGCTGTATTTCTTCCTTGTTAATGAGGGCTTTTGTGCTTAAACCATCCAGTATAATCACCATCAAACAGGGTGGGAGAACCAGGCTGGGATTGTGGAGTGGTAGAAGAAAAGAACTATTGAACAGGTGCTGTCAACATGACTTTGGCTGTGGTGGGGGGAGAAAGTGATAACTGTCAGGGTAATGCTCCTGCTTGCACTACTCTTTGGGATGGCCAATGTTTCCACTTGTGCTGCTGCTACAGCCCTGCTCTGTCCATGCTTCTCACACCCCACCTGACAGACTTTATCCTTCTTGTGTGAGAGACACTGGGACTGGAGGAAGAGATATATATACACATTATTTTTAGTTTGTGTTTTGGCTCCAGTTCAGGTAGCACATAGGGAACACCACCTCTGGAGTGGTGCAGGACGTCAGGGCTAGACTGGAGCAAGGCTTGAGCAGTCCAGGAAGGCTGAAACAAGGCTTGGACAGTCTGGTAAGGCTGGAGCAAAGCCTCGACAGTCTGGTACAGAGTGCAGGTAATACTGGAACCAAGGCTTGGACTGGAACAGCATGTAGGTAAGAATGGAACTCTGGAACAATGTGCAAGTATGACTGGAAATCAGAAACAGAACGTTGATAAGACTGGAACCCTAGAACAGTTAGGGCCGGTGTGTCCCAGTTTGTAAACTAGGCAGTCACCTAGGGCACCAGCCATTAAGGGGGGACAACAAAGAGCAGCCATGTGGGGCCATGAGCTGAGTCCATCCCACTCACAGTCAAAAAAAGCAGAGTCTCAGTGGGCCATGAGCAGTTCCTCTGTTTGTGTGCATGTATGACTGAGAGGGATTGTATGTGTATGAGAGAGAAATGGTGTTAGTGAGAAAGAATGAGACAATGAGCCTAAGTGTGTGTAAGAGAGGGGTCTGACTGAGTGAATGACGTTGGAGCCAGGACCTGGACCGGGGGTGGGGGAGGGGGGCACAAGGCAAAAGGTTTGCTTAGGGCGACTAATACCCTTGCACCAGCCCTGAACAGAGTGCAGATAAGACTGGAACTCAGGAACAGTACAGGTAAGATTGTAACTATGGAACAGCATGCAGATAAGACTGGGTCTGAGGCTGGGACAGGAACAGACTATGACAGGCCTGGATAAGTCAGAGGTCAAGAACAGGCCTAGAAGGCCACAGAGCAAGGAAGGCCTAGATAGGCCAGAGCATAGGAAGGCTGGATGGCCACAAGGCTAAGAACAGAAGGCCCAAGAGCCACACAACAAGGCAAGGCAAGACTAGGGTCAGAAGGCCCAGAGGCCAGGAGGCAAAGCAAGAATAGGCCTGAAAAGACCACAAGGTAAGAATGGCTAGGGCAGAAAGCCAAAAGAGACTTGATGCAGCAGCATTGAAGCAAGGGACAAGCAGGGTTAAGTAGGGCTGAAGTCTGGGTGTGGTGCAGGCAGGAAGGAGAAGCTTGGCCAGCCTGTAGAGTATGTTCACCGGAGTCCCCTGGTGGAGGGGAGGCTGTGCAGCAGCCAAAATGTTAACAGTTAGAGGTTTCAGTCTCTTTTACACCTGATGCTGCAAGATGTCCACAAATTACAACACTCCTGCTTCCATTTTCTCATCCTGACAGGAGCCCTCCAAATTTTTCTCTAGAAAATGTACTATAGGGATTACATCACCCAAGGTGGAGTTTCTGGAAATCAGGTACTCCATGGTATCTTTGAAAGGCCCAATCATGATGCCACAGGGAGCAATTCACACCTTTTCCTCTCTCCTGTGACAGTTTATGAAGGGGTGCCTGCTGCTTCATTAACCTCTGCAGTATCATGTAGGTGGAATTCCAGTGGGTGCCAATATCAACAATGAGACACTTGGGGAGCATCCCAAATTCCTCCTGATTTTCCCAAAAAAGCTGCCTCATCTTTACCCTTCTATAGAAGTTTCCTGCTATTTTCCTGTATTTCTCTAAAAGATCCAGCAAGTATTCATTCTCATGGTTTTTGGATTCCAGCCCAAGGGTACCGTTCATTGCCAGGGGCAGAGTGTGTGCAAAATATTGGATACCCTGAAAGCTCCCATCATATGCTATATTTGTGCCATTGTCTTTGACATGGAAACCTGCATTTAAACTCCTTGCTCTCTGGTCTAGCTGCCAACCCTCCAGCATCTCTATTATAGCTGATAAAATATTGCCTGAGTTATGGGACTCACTCATTGACAAGATATGCAGCAAAGCACACCTTCACCCTGATACCCTATCCACACCAGAGCTGCTGCCTGCTCTTTCCTCCATCAAGTTCCACCAGTGTGCCATCAGGAAGATATGAATGTGAAGCATTCATGGAGGACCAGATATTGCTGGTGAAATGCACATTACTCCCCTCTGCCTTAGAAACACCTGGATACAACTACAGAATTGGATGTACAGACTGGGGATGACCTTCCTACTAAAGGTGGTCCTGGAAGGGACTTCGTAATTTGGTGCTAATACTTGCAGCAGATGCTTAAAGACCACATTCTCCACTTCTGGGGCTGGTCATCCAGAGTAATCATTTCCCCAATGGTCCTCATTACAACATTTGATGCTGCCTGCCTCCAACCTTGGGACAGTGCTACCAAACATCCCATTTCTTGCATGGTGGGTTGCTTCTGACACATGGCAGGGGCCAAAGGCATGGGTTAACCTGGGGAACACACTTCTCCTTTGCAACCACTTTACTCTGACTGGAAAAAGTAGATCTCTGGTTAGTATTGCCACCCTCCCCAGATACCATTGCTAGAGGATTCAGCTTCTGTAGATGATGCAAGTATTTTAATTTGCAGCTACCAGCATTTGTTGGATGCTTCTTTGCTTACTTGCCTAGGCTTATATCCTTGGCACAGTAGATACACTGAGTGAAATATGAGTCTTCCCTGACTTTGAAGTGCCTCCAAATCAGGGATTTCTTTCATGTTCTCTTCTCTACATTCTGGTGGGTGGAAGCTGGCACTAGAGTTGAGGTAGTGGGTGAACACTGAGAGCCAATGCCAGGGGCAGCAATCATGTTCTCTACCAGAGCTGCATGCTCTTCCTCACCATTATCAATCGTTTCCTCTGTCCCCTTAGCTAGAGGCTAAGATACTAGTAACTAGAGATGTGCATTGGTTTTTGTGTTTGTGTCGTTCTTTGTTTTTCAGCCACCATGGAAAATGTCTTTTTTTTTTCGGTTCGGGTCTTTTTTTTGCGAAAAATTGATTTTTAGTTAGTGCGCGCTAACTCCTCGTTAGTGCACACTAACAAAAACCATTAGATTTTGTTACTTGTTGTTACTTTTTGTTAGTTTTTGTTAGTGTGCACTAACGGGAGTTAGCACACACTAATGGGGAGTTACCACGCACTGACTCCAGTTAGTGCGCACTAATCGGAAAAACAAATTTTTGCAAAAAAATGGGAAAATCCGATCTTTTTCGGGCTCCCTGAAACATGCCAAATTGGACAATTTCATTGAAATTTTCTAATTCAGCAAAAACAAATGCACATCTCTACTAGTAACTAATCCTCCAAAACCTTCTTCAGCCAAAAGCTCTGTAATTTCTTCTTCAGGAAGTCCCATATAGGACAATACATCTTCAGAAGAATCAGATGCACATACTAATTGCACTAACTTGACTGCAGTTACAAAGGAAGAGTGTGCTGTTGGTTTGGGGTCTTCTGCTACCTCTCCTGGCTGTGCACTGCTACTCTCTACCTTAGATGGTTCTGCCTCTGCTACCCTTTCCCTTGCCTTCAAAACAACAGAAGAGAAACAGGTGTTGCAACATCCTCTCCAAATTTCAATTTCTTCTGGATGGAGTTGTCTGCCTCTCCTTCCATTTTGGATTTGAAAAAGACCCTTTTCAATTTAGTTGTGAGATTCCTAATCTTAGAGCCTGCTCTGCCAACAGCATTTTTCAATCAGTCTCTGCTTTTCCCCCTTTCCCTGACATCATGAAACTTTTCATAGGCTACTAGGAAATTAATATCAGGATTGTATTCTTCATAAGTTGTTCTGTAACTGAATGTGTGTTCACCACTGATTGTCCCACTCTGTGTGTGAGTGTGGAGAATTAAACACACACACACACACACACAGACAATGCACTAGTGCACAGCTCTCAGGCTGCACAAAACAAACACTGGCCCTGTCAACCTGCATGGTATGCTGCTTGCTGCAGTCTCAATTCACTGGACTGGAAAGGAGCACCAGTGCTCACTCAGAAGAAAAAAAGAACAACTGGTCCGCTGTAACTCTCTCCATTCTCTTTCACCCACACACAGACTCTGCCTGCACCCTCCCCCAGGGAAGAAAACATCTGCAGAAAACTGTTACTGGTACTATCTGGCACTGCTTTGCTTTCTCAGTGGGGGAGACCAGTGCAGCACAACTACAGCAATAGGCAGGACAATTTTGAAAAACTCTGTGAGAGCAGAGCAATCATCTCAATATACAGAGGTGGATATTTAAATGTTTGATAGTCAAAGAAGAAGGACTTATCTGGCTATCTAGTTGCTGCTGAATAACCAGTTATGTTTTGCAACTACTAGATAGTCAAATAAATCACATATCAGTAGTCTATTTTTGGTTCTCATGAACCATTCTGAATTAGGCAATTTTGTTGACATTGCCTAATTCAGGAAAAATGATTGCACATCCCTACTCAATAGCAGGTCTAAATTTAGATGGATAAGAGTTATCCATCTAAGTAGTGCCAAATGTGAGTATATTCAGCAGCATAGCCATGCTGTTGAATATCTCATCTAGGTTAATCACATATCTCTATATAGAAAACTTAGATAAATGGCTAACCTTTGAATATTAACCCCATAGCCTCCTTTCAGAACAAAGTGTCAGAAGAAATGCACAGTACTCCTCCTTGCACATGCCCAGACTGTAGGATCAGCATCACTAAATCCAGAGAGCAGCAATAGGCTGAATAAGAAAAATGCTTCACTTTGATACGTTTTCTCTGTGGTCTCCTTGTCAACAAGCCCTGCCCAGTGCCCACCAGTCTATGACAAGGATGCAAGGTCTCATCTTACTCATAGGGAAGGGCTGGTTCCTATTCCTCCATGGAAGGGTTGGCTGGATGTTTTAGTTATAATAGTAACAATTTTTCTAAAAGCAGACTAACAGTACACCTGTTCTCCCATTGAGTCCTATGGTCCATATACTTCAATGGCCCATAGGAATGAATGGGGGACAAAATGAATTAAACTAATGAGATATGTTTCATACATTGTATAGTCCCCATTTGTTTCATGGACCCCATCAATTAATTAAATAGGACTCATTAGTTTCATATATAACATTCTTTTAAATGAATGCACATCCCTAATGAATACATCACTATCACCACTGAAGACTACAAAGGTTCAAGATTTACCCAGTAGAACTCAAACTCCTGAATTCCAAGACCAAATGTAGTTAAAGAGGGGCAGAAACCAAGTAAAATTGTCACCTCATATTTCACTAGTAAACAATGGTTACACCAGATCTGCATATTCAGACTGTGGAAATGCTTACAGTTCCAGTAGATGGCTTCCTGGCTCTTGGGAGAAACTAAACCCATATGAGCACTGTTTCCTCTAAGCTGTGTATATGTATGTCTCTGCACAAAGGTTGTGAACCCTGTACACATGGCAAAATATAGTCAGCATAAGAAATCCCCATGAGGTCACTATTGAAAAGCTTTCCATTTTATCTAAGTTAGCTGGATAGACATATCCAGCTTAGATGGGATATTCAGCAGCACTGCTAAGCTGCTGAATATTCCCATAGAAAGTGCTACTTAGATGGATAAATCCATCTATGTTTAGACTTGATATTGAGTAGATCTAACTGATGGGGTCATTCATCAAAATGTGTTATGGTGTTAATGCATGCATTAATAGTACTATCTCATGGCATGAAAGAAAAGTTTTGCAAGGGGTGGGATTAATTAAAATGAGGGGCAATATTGCACTGTATGATAGCATAACACTATCATGTGGTTTTTAATACTGGAAATAATTACACCTTTTTTCCTGGTGTTAAGCCTGAAACAGCCATAATGCAATTCATTTTGAGAGAGAGAGAGAGAGAGAGCACCACTGGAGAAGCTTTAACAGTATTCAACTATTTATATGATTATAGGAGGGCCATTGCATAGCTCGAGGTGAGGTGTCAGTGGTGGTTTAGGGGCTATTTTTAATGCAGAGTGAGACATACGAACTGCACAGTACATCTCGGTGAAATTAAAGAGATAGCCAGATAAGTGGCTTATCCCGCTATCTAATGGTTGCTGAACCTAACCAGATATTCAGTGGCTACTAGATATCCAGATATATCCTTTTTATCTAGCTATCTAGCATTTTACCTCGATATTATTTGCATTATACTCATCTTATAAAAAGGTTGCGCAAAAGGACACTTTTATGCATGTTGCCTTTCAAAAATTAGAAGGAATATTGTATGAGTGAAACAAATAGGCTAGTTGACATCAGGGCTGTGAGCTATGTCAAAGAAACACTTGTATACCTTTCTTTTTCTGATCAATACAGAGATATTGTGTACAGGAGAAGAGAAGGATACAGGTTATAGTCAGGTAGGTAGGCAAGTATAGTTTCTAGATGTTTGACAGAGGACTAATGTGACAGCTGTGTCTCCTGTCCCCTTTGGAAGAATTCAGTAGCTAAAATAGAGTTGTCATTACTTTTACCTTTACAAACAAACTGTGAGGGTGACCTACATGGAAAGCCCGATGTGTACACATCTTCTCACAGAGATGATTGAGAAGAACTCTGATCACCTTGAATCTGCACAGGTAGGTACTCTGTCAACTCCTCAGAATCTGACCTGGGATAAAAAAATTCTACTGCAGAATGCTTAGCATTTATTGTAATGCATGTGAATGTGTAGAGGAGGCACTCATAGAGCTACTAAGGTGTACCTGAAATGCATATCCATATTAGACCAACTGGAAATGAAAATGCCACCCTCTTGGAATCCAACATTTCTTATAAAAATTCACTCATCCTTCCCTCACAGAGCTTCAAGCCCCTACATTGGATATGCCTATTACACAGTTATCTCTTCCATTTCCAGCAGGAAAGTGCCTGGCCCTGATGGGTTCACCTTGGACTTTTATCATGCTTTTAAATCTGAGTTGGTGCCACACTTACATGAGTATTTTGATTCTCTTCTCTCACATCCTTCGGGGCCCTCTACCTTCACTGATGCTTGTTCAGTAGTCCTTCCAAAGCCAGGTAGGGATTCCACCCAAATATCTAATTACAGGCTGATCTCTTTATTGAATACTGATTATAAAATATTTGCCAAAATTGTATCCACTAGACTCACTCGTTTGATGTGTTCTCTTATACACTCTGATCAATCAGGTGTTACGACTATGGATGCTATGCAGCCACCTCACCACCAGAGGTCCCCCATGAGCATGCTCTCCTGGCTGGCCCAGTCCGCCCTCCTTGTCTACTCTATGTTCTGGATGTCCTTTATAACCCTGCCTAGCACATCCCTCGGTGCTTTGGCATCAAGCTCGTTTGGGCTCCCTGCTCTAGCCTCTCCTCTGCTGCCTACAGGCTTCTGCCTTGCTCTGCTGCCTACGGGCTTCTGTCTTGCTCTGTGGCCTTCAGGCTCCTGCCTTGCTGCCTTCGGGCTTGTGTGTTTTATGTTCAGTGTTAGTATTGTTTGGGTTAGTCTGTCTAGTCTTTGTCAGTCTTGTTTCCCCGGGTTCCATTAGTCCTGTCACTCTTACCTACAGTCAGTATCACCCTTACCTGCTGCTATCCTGTTGCCATCCTTACCAGCACTCAGTTTCAGTATTCTGATCACCTTTACCTGCCTTCACTTTCACACATACCTCCATGCTGTTCCCGTGTACCAAGCTCACCCTTACCTCCACGCACCTTGTATTAAACTCCCTCCAGCCAGCTCCCACCACCACAGGCATCCTCTGTATAACCCTCAGTTTCACAAAGCTCCAGACAGTATCCACACATTCCTGCCTGCACCAGCCAGCATCAGAGGCTCTACTACTAGTCCTGCTTCTCTCCACCATGAGTCACTCCTGCAGGTGGTGTTCACTACACCTAACCAGTGCCTATTCGTAACAGCATGCCAAAGCCATCCACCTCCAGGGAGAGAGAAAGTACTTTGTATCCATCCAGTGAATCTCCACGGTTTTTTACCTGTACTTCTTGTCAAACCTTGAATTATTTAACTTACCAGAACTGTCTAGCCTGTCAGCTCGCAGATCAGGAACATTGGTCATGCAGCAACTGTCACAAAAAGAATGTGTATGTCTACCAGGAATGTTTAAATTGTTATACTCCTAGACCAGGATGGTGGAACTGCTCATGTATCCCAAACCTATTACCACCAGGCAAACCTTTCCCCTGTTGTACAGCTATAGGACCAGCTGTTTCAGAAGAAAGAACAGCCAGTTCAATTACCCTGCATTCTGCTTCTGGCTCAACTAATAAGGTTATTACTACTGACAGTTTGTGGATAGAGAATTCCAGCACATCATTTCAGAAAACCTCTCACAAAAGAACAAGCTATTTTCCAGAAAACTGTAGAACTCACCTGGTCAAGACGACTCCTGTGATTTCTATGCTAGGGCCTCAGAAACAGGATTCTCTAAAAGCAAGAGAACTAATTAACTCTAGCAGACCTTTGCTTCCCACAGCTGCAGGTCAGTCACGATTAACGACGGTGTTCCTAGACGATCCAGAGCTGCCTGTTCTTTCACTAAGCTACAAGCCCACACCTCAAAACTAGGAAACCATAATTTGGAGCTCAAGAGTCTGTCTCTAGGTACCAAGTCCTCAGCAGTTCAATCTTTATTCTCCTTTCACACCACAACAGACTTTGTTACCCTGCCATTTGAGCCTGCCTTGCCACCCCAGGAGGGGTCTGAGCCTGCCTTGCTGCCCCTGGAGGGGTCTGAGACTGCTTGGTCACCCCAGGAGGGGTCTGAGCCTGCCTTGCCACCCCAGGAGGGGTCTGAACATGCCCTGCTGCCCCAGGAGGGGTCAGAGCATGCCCTGCCACCCCAGGAGGGGTCTGAGACTGCTTGGTCACCCCAGGAGGGGTCTGAGACTGCTCCGCTGTCCCAGGAAGGGGTTGAATTTTTCACATCACCCCAGGAGGGCTTTGACCCTGCCCACCTGTCCCAGGAGGGGTCTGAGCCTGCTGCATTGCCCCAGGAAGGGGTTGACTTTGTCACACCATCTCAGGAAGAGTTTGGAATTGCCATCATGCAGTATCCCCTGCAGAGTTGGGACCCAGGTGGAGGAGGAGGCCTTAAGGACAGGGGTACTGTTACGACTATGGCTGCTATGCAGCTGCCTCACTACCAGAGGTCCCCCATGAGCATGCTCTCCTGGCTGGCCCAGTCCGCCCTCCTTGTCTACTCTATGTTCTGGATGTCCTTTATAACCCTGCCTAGCACATCCATCGGTGCTTCGGCATCAAGCTCATTTGGGCTCCCTGCTCTAGCCTCTCCTCTGCTGCCTACGGGCTTCTGCCTTGCCCTGTTGCCTACGGGCTTCTGCCTTACCTTGTTGCCTACGGACCTCTGTCTTGCTCTGTGGCCTTCAGGCTCCTGCCTTGCTGTCTTAGGGCTTGTATGTTTTATGTTCAGAGTTAGTATTGTTTGGGTTAGTCTGTCTAGTCTTTGTCAGTCTTGGTTCCCCGGGTTCCATTAGTCCTGTCACTCTTACCTACAGTCAGTATCACCCTTACCTGCACGCTATCCTGTTTCCATCCTTACCAGCACTCAGTTCTTGTATTCTGATCACCTTTACCTGCATTCACTTTCACACATACCTCCATGCTGTTCCTGTTTACCAAGCTCACCCTTACCTCCATGCACCTTGTATTAAACTCCCTCCAGCCAGCTCCCACCACCACAGGCATCCTCTGTATAACCCTCAGTTTCACAAAGCTCCAGACAGTATCCACACATTCCTGCCTGCACCAGCCAGCATCAGAGGCTCTACTACTAGTCCTGCTTCTCTCTACCATAAGGCACTCTTGCAGATGGTGTTCACTACACCTAACCAGTGCCCATTCGTAACATCAGGATTCATTAAAGGACAACTGATTGCACATAATTCTCACCTGTTTCTTCATATTTTGCATTTATCCAGCATATATTGCATGTACTTTGACGTCTCCTGCCATGGCCATCTCATTGGATACAGAAAAGGCCTTTGACCGGGTGGAATGGCCATATCTGCTGGCTACGCTAAAGTGGTTTGGTTTTGGCCCCACATTTATCTCTTGAGTGCAGTGCATTTACTCTTCTCCCTCTGCCTTCTTATATGTCAACAATCGTACTTCTCCTCCCTTTCAATTACACAGGGGTACGCGGCAAGGTTGCCCACTGTCTCCCCTAGTTTTTAACCTGGCTTTGGAACCGCTGCTACTCGCTATTAGACAAAAGGGGTCAATTGAAGGCCTTACCATTGGGAGTGAATCTTTTAAACTATCGGCGTATGCAGATGTCCTTCTCTTTCTACTCAACCTTGACCTTTCCCTTCCCTCTCTCTTTGATCTCATTTCCACATACTCTCTGATTTCTGGCAACAAAATCAACTGGCATAAAACTGAGATGTTATCATTAAACCCTCTGGGCTCCCTGACTGATTTGACTTGTTTCCCATTCCAAAAGGTTACAGGGAGTCTCAAATATCTAGGTATCCAATTCCACATGGATACTTTCCTTACCATCGTCCAATGTGAATCGCTGGTTCTTCAGCAGATACGTGATGCAGTATTAAAATGGTTCCCTTTATACCTTACCTGGTGGGGTCATTTAGACATTATCAAGATGGTGTTAGCTCCAAGAGTAACCTACTTCCTTACCATGCTCCCTATATTTTTCTCTAAAGATTTTTATAGGCACCTTGACCAATTACTTACACGATTCTTATGGAAAAATAAAACCCTCCGTGTTGCCTTATCTAAATTGAAGAAGGTTACTCAACACGGAGGGGTTAACTTCCCTGATTTCTATGCTTACCACCAAGCATTTATTCTACAGCAAGGATATCATTATTACCTCCTGTCACCTCCCACCTCAACCCCCCCCCCCTCCCAGATGGCTTGCCATAGAGTGCCATTTATTACATCCAGCTCCAGCGGAATATTTCCCTGGGGTCCCTCTGCCCTTGCACTCTGCCTCCAACCCAGTGGTCCGATCCCTACACTGCGCTGTATCAGAAATGGACCTCACCAGACCGTCTATTCTGTCTCCTTGGTGGCAGTCGAGGTTCGCTCCACTTTAGTGCAATCCTAAGATAAAAATCGGTGGTCAGTTACTCAAATGGCCAATATGGCAACACCATGGCATTTGGCTCCTTTCCTCTCTATGGGAAAACAAAATGTTGCTATCCTTTGAACAGCTTACGGAAAAATATGATCTCCCATCCTCCCAATTTTATGCCTGGCTTCAGCTGAGACATGCCTTACAGGATTATTGGCTACTTGATTTGCTGTCCCCTGAAGTACCATATGTAATCTCACTCTATCATACTTACGGTACTCAAGGCCACCTTGCTTCTCATTTGTATAAAATCATTAAACTGTCAATGTCTCCCAGATCTGGTTCAGGTCTGCAGTCTCTCTGGGTTACGGATCTGGATATTACCTCGGTATCTGTCAATTGGCAATATATTTGGCAGGTGTCAGTTTGCATATCACTTTCTTCTAGTTTGACCCAGACATCCTTTTTTATTTTGCACAGGGCGCTGTGGACTCCCTGGAAACTGCACCGCGCTGGGTTGGTTATATCACATGCGTGTTGGTCATGTCACAGAGATAAAGGTACACTATATCACATATTATATTATTGCCCTTATATACAGCGGTTTTGGTCCCAAATTTGGAGCACTATTTCTAAAATTCTAGGTATTTCCCAACCCATAACCTATTCCTTGGTTGTCCTCCGAAGGGCTGACCCTGCAATACATCTCCCGCCTGCTCCCGGTAAACTCCTAGATTTTATTTTATTAGTAGCATTACATAATTTATTAGCCAATTGGAAACCCAGTGATATGCTCTCTGAACACCTGTGGTGGAATTCTGTCTGCCTATTTAGCAAATATGAAAAAGCCATGGTGTTAAAGTTTCATGGGCTTTCATCTTGGAGCCAGGTGTGGAAGCCGCTTGACGATTATGTAACATTGCTCTCTTCATGATCTGGGTGGTGCATACTTATCAGCTCTCTCATTCTGCATTGCTTTTTTTTTTTTTTCCTTTCTCATTATCGCCCCACGATACAGCTGTTCTTTCTTCTCTTTTTCTTTTTCCCTCATCTTTTGGAGGAGAAGTCCATTAATGGCTATTAATCAATTTTACTTGGGGAATAGCCACTGCTATTAATTGCATCAGTAGCATGGGATCTTCTTAGTGTTTGGGTAATTGCCAGGTTCTTGTGGCCTGGTTTTGGCCTCTGTTGGAAACAGGATGCTGGGCTTGATGGACCCTTGGTCTGACCCAGCATGGCAATTTCTTATGTTCTTATGTTCTTCCCTCCCTAAGTCTCATTAGACTATCTTCCTTAACCTCCCCTTTTCAACTCCTTTCTTTCTTCCTTATTTTATCTTTTATCTTTCTCTTTGGAAAACAAGGGATATGTAACAGGTTTATTCTTTTTTCAATTGTATACGAGTTCTATATTTTCTCTTGTTTTACTTGTTTACTTATTTCTGTAATTATGTTACCTCTCAATAAAGAGATTTAAACAAAAAGAAAATACCACCCTCTTTATACTGCTTTTAGCTGATTCCTGTTAATTGTGAGAAATGAGTGAGATGTGTTTTAATATGTTCCAGCTGGTCCTCTTAGACCAATACTGTCATAGATATAGCAGCAATCATGGTATTGTCACTTTAAAAGTGACTACAAATATCCCCAAAAGGGAATATTTTTTATTCATGTCTTTCTTGAGACATATTTATGATTCCATGTCAATAAAATTAGAGAGAGTAAAATGAAAAAAGGTGGCATGGAACAGCTCCCATGACTTTCCATGGGAAGAATCAAAGCTAAAAATATATATTTCCCCAAAGGAAGACAACCAAAATGTACTCCTGCTCAGAGCAGCTGTGAATGCATTCAGAATTGAGTCCTTAGGGAGGTGAATAATCATTTATGATAAGAGATGGAGAGGAACCCAATAATGGAAAGCATCGATGGAGTCTGCCTTCTGTGTGCTGTGAATTGCTTTATTTAAGGCTTTGCAAATAATTTTTGAATATTTTAAAAATCCTGAATAGTGATTGAATATCCTGATTTATGACAACAAATATTCAGGAAAACCCAGTATTCTGCTGCTATTCACCTATTGGAGGCCCAAATCTCTGAGATAAATCAAGTCCAATATGATTCATTTGATTGAAATACAGACTTCAAGCCACTTAGTTCTGCACTTACCAAGTCACCTATATTTCTTTAACTAATCACCAAGAAAGTGAAATACACACTGAAACCTCAAATAACGAATTTTCTCAGTAAAAATTCCTTTCTCACTTTACCACAGAGATTATAGTAAATCCCTTTTTTGACTCTTTGTTTTATTATGCAGAAATTCTGAGTTGAATTGAATTGCATAGAGATTATGCTTTTTTTTTTTAATATATAATGGAGTTGAAAATAGTATTTTATGAGCAATAGTTTAATATTAAGGAAATTCTGGTACAACAATTATTTTTTTAATCAAGGGATAAGCTCTTGTTTGCCATATTTATATAGTCACATGTAGATTCTAAGTCTGTCTAGAAGACAAAGAATTTCATGTATAAAAAATTACTTTATTACTTATTCAGCTATTTATATTGAAGTTTAGTGTTCTGGGATTTTCTGATCCTTCATTGTTATTCATACTACCAGACTTATAAAGATAATCAGTTCATTAGCAGGACTCACAAGGATGACCTTTCTGTCACCTTTCCTGTTTTATTGTGCAAGGCCACCATTCAAAATGTGTGTACTCAAGCTTGCAAGTCTCAGAGTACAGTGACAAGACCTGAACCTGCCCAAGTTCAGAGTTTGAGAAAGGATGCCAATCTTCCATTCACTGTGGGCAGAATGATGATTAAGATGTAGATGCAAACCAAACAGGAGGATAACTTTCAGACAGAGGCATGAAAACCCATATATACATGTATATGGGCACACAAAAACTACTCCTATAGTTTATTAGGAGTGGAAGAGTAGCCTAGTGGTTAGAGCAGCAGGCTATAACCCAGGAAACCAGGGTTCACATCTTGCTGTCACTCCTTGTGACTATGGGCAAGTCGCTTTACCCTCCATTGCCTCAGGTACAAAATTAGAGTGTAAGCCCTGTGGGGATATAGAAATACCTATAGTACCTCAATATAACCTGTTTTGATCCACACTGTGAAGTACCAAAGAGCAGAATATATAAATCTAAAATAAATACCTGCACATATATGATATACATAGGAAATAAAATATTTGTAAATGTACCCTGCAATATGTGCACATGTAACTTATCCATATAAGTTCAAACCTATCCAGCTAAGTAAGTAGCAGCACTTATTTAAAATGCTACTTACTTGGCTAAGTAAGATAGGTGGATAAGTCTTAAAATGCTACTGATCTGGCTAAGTCAGATAGCTGGATAAATAATAGTGCTTTTTAGATTTATCTGGTTATCTGACTTACAGGCCGATACAGAAACAGCGTGTAAATAAAAAGTGTGGCAGTGTCTATCGCCCGCTCATTTGACGTGCGCACATTTTGGTTCACATTCCACTTGATTCAGTATTCAAATTGGACGCAAATCCAAGCAGCAGCAAAGGCGCACCAAATGCATGCCTAAAGCGCGGTGGGAGTTCGCTATCGATTTTACTGTATAGGACATTATCAAACACCTATACAATATCCAGGGCATGCTGCACAAATTGTTGCTCTTCCATACATGTCATTCCATACCTGTCATTTCAATTGAACAGGAGTTGTCATTTCAAAAATGTTACAAATTCCAAGCTTTTCATCTATCTGTAAAATTATCCCATTGTTCCCCCTTTGTGACATCATCGCCGCGTCATAATCCTACCTTGGACGTGTATATCAGTCGCATCTCCGAGTGAAAAAGTCCCTTTGTATTTGGTTTTGGCCTAAGGCAGACTGGGTATAACTGTTCCGTTGGATATCTATCGGAAGATCGGCAACGCTTTCAGCAGGTAGGCATACCAATGCACGCTTCTTTCTTTCCAACAGGTACCGCATGGACCCCGGGAGTCATGGACGCTGAGGCCATGCTAGCTACTTTTGAACGTTCAACCAACCTTTCCAGGCACTCAAGGCAGCTAGCTTCCAATCTCCTTGGCCTCTTGAGCATCCGGAAAGGTTGGTAGACATACAGCTGCCAATCTTTCCGGGCGCTCAAGGCTGCTCCGCCGCAGGCCATGGACGTTGGAAGGTAACATAGCCGGCAAACATGGACGTTCCTGCCTTTTTCTGCCCATCATCCATGGCATGGACATCCATGGTCGCAGGCCCAGCTAGCTTCCAACCTCCTTGGCCTTTTGAGTGCCTGGAAAGGTTGGTAGCTATACCGACATGTCTGTACAGCTACCAACCTTTCCGGGTTCTCAAGGCAGCGTACCTCCTTGGCCTCTTGAGCGTCCAGAAAGGTTGGTAGCTGTACCGACATGTCTGTTTGCTGTATATGTGCCACTCTTCTTTCAGGGTCATTCTGTTTTTCATTTTCATGATTTTGACTGTTCGCTGTATGCTGTCCATGTGCCCCTCTTCCTTTGGGGTCATTCTTTTCATAATTTTCTCTACATTCATTAAACCCTTTCCTCCGGCTTTTGTTCTCCTATTCAGACAATCATGCCAGGAAAACATTCCATTGCATGAATAGAGGTGGAGTCCAGAGATCGGCAACCACCGGAAGGCACTAGTTCAGGTGCTTGCTTGATGCTGTCATGCACCTCTCTAGTTTCTGGGTCACTATTTTTCATTTATACTGCTTTTGTCTATTTCCGTTATGCTGTCTCTCCACTCATTAATCACCATTCTTCTTTCCCCCCCCCCCCCCATTAAGGTATTAACATGGGAGGAAAATGTACTATTGCAGAGGTTGGGAACCAGAAGGCAGTAGTTCTAGACAGCCATCCAAAAAGCGAACCTGTAACGCTCACTTCACGGATGAAGAAAAGGAGTTGCTGTACCTTGCTGTCTGTGAAAAATATAAAGTTCTATTCCAGTCCAAGGTTTCTTGTTCCACAAAGAAACAGATTTGGGAGAAGATCGCACAGGATGTGAGCTCCCTTTCTGTGACGCCCAGGGACGTTAAACAGGTACAGCACCGGTGGAGCGACACTAGAAAATAGGTGAAAGAGAAGGTTTTAAAAATTGATGCATTGGCAAAGAGGACTAATGGACGGCCACCGTTTCATATAGTGTTGACACCAGTGGAGGAGCTGGTTCTCCATACTGTGAGGCCGGAGGTCATGGTTGGTGTGCACACACAGTTCGGTGCTGACACAGGAGCAAGCGAAAGTATGCATAAACATATATCT
Organism: Rhinatrema bivittatum; assembly: GCF_901001135.1. Lineage (NCBI taxonomy): Eukaryota > Metazoa > Chordata > Amphibia > Gymnophiona > Rhinatrematidae > Rhinatrema > Rhinatrema bivittatum. The sequence continues at coordinate 169,890,760 of NC_042620.1, forward strand.
TGTTTGCATTGCATGTTTACTTTTGGGCTCATGAGGGTTAAACTGACAACTCTAACTGCAACCTCTTTCTCTATCTTTCTCCACAGAGAGTGGACGATGGTGACGTAACCAGTGAAGAATCCATTCCCATGCCTGACGAATTTGTTTTCCCCATGTCAAACGATGACTTCCCCAGCCAACATGTCTCAACAGAAGAAGTGGTTACACTTAACCTGTTACACTTAGCCATCTTTAAAGATGGCCGCCGCCATCGTAAAGATGGCGCCGGCCATCCAGTGCTCCTACCATGTGACAGGGGCCGGCAAATGGCACGGATACCCTGTCATATGGTAAGGGCAAAGGGCCATCGGCGCCATCTTTATGAGTGGCAGCCGACGGCCCAAGAACGGGAGATCGCTCCTGGGACCACCACTAGACCACCAGGTAATTTTAAAATGTTTTGGGGGGCTCAGGAGGGTGAGGGAAGCAAAGGGGTCATTTTTAAAGGGTCGGGTGGGTTTTGTTTTTTTTAATCGAGCCATCGGCGCCATTTTTGAGTGGCAGCCAAAATGGCGCCGATGGCCCGAGAGCGGGAGATCGGTCTTCGCGCCCCCACTGGACCACCAGGTACTCGTAAAAAGTTTTGGGGGGGTTCGGGAGGGTGGGAGAAGGTAAGGGGTCAATTTTAAAGGGTCGGGCCTCACTAAAAAAAAATTAACAATGTGAATCGGAACCGATTCCGATTCACATCACCACCGATCAGATTTTTTTCTCCCTCTAGCCGAACCCAATCATTAAGACGATCGGGCACACGATTCACATCCTTATAACTAACATACTGCCTGATTCACTATGGCTTTTCTCTCATTCTGTGTCCATGGGAAAATGCCTTGATAAATCAGTCACATAGATAGATATAGATATAGCTAAATAGAAAACCCTAAATTTAGAGCTCAAAATATAATACATTACTTTCCCCTTTGAACTTAAAGGGAAATTAATGAATGAACAACATGAATGGATGGACAAAATTTTCTTTTTTGTTTGAAAGAAACAAAGCAAATTATTAAGACATTCCAAACAAATCAACAAACCGAAACAAAAATGTTTTCCATGCATATCCCTAATACACATGATCTGAATCCTACATGATAAAGATGGCAGGAGAAAAGTCTATTTGAATACTTTTTATGTATATATAATAAGAAGAGGATCTTACAGAGCTAACAAGTCTAGAAACTCATAGAGCTGGATCCGCCCTTTCTCCATATGGTATATTTTCATTAGCTTCATGTATTCGGCCAGTTTCTTAGGGGATATCACCATACCACACATCTAAAACAGAAAGCAAGAGATACAAATTTTTGGTACATTACACCAAATTTTGTCTGCACAAAATTTAACAGGCCATATTATTGTCAAATAGATGTGTGAAATCATTTAACAAAATGAAAAATGCAAGAAATCTTTGTTTCATTTCATTAGAAAATGAAACAAAGAGAATAACCCAAGTAAACATTGGTCATTTCATTTCCTTTAAGAATGTTTCTATTTACTTAAACTCTCTCACCCACAGTATGCAAACATTTAAAAAAAGGAATCCTCTCCAAAGTAGATTATACCATCCGTGGCATTCCAGTAGTCTAAATGGAGCGAGCGTGATCTCCAATTACTCCTGCCCTACCAGGTCCCTTTTTCAAAATGGTGTCAGCAAGTCCTGTGGCCAGTGCCATTTTATTTTACAGCCATACAACATAGAGCCATGCAACAAAATGACATTGCTCTCAGAGCTGGCTGCTGCATTCTCAAATTGGGAACCAAAAGGACAGGAGTGACAGAATTTCACTCCTGCCCTATTTGAACTACTGGAAGCCCATGGATATTTATTTATTTATTTAAATTAATTTATATACCGGAGGTTCCTGTATAATATACATATCACCCCGGTTCACAAAGAACAGTAACTATCGCTACAAATAGCGGTTTACATAGAACAGAATAAAAGAAGTTTTACATTGAACAAAAACAAAGTAATAAGTTTTACATTGAAGTCAGCATGTGTAAATTTCTGATTAACAAAGGAAGAAAAAAATAGATCTGAATAACTCGTTGTGGGCTTGAAAAGACTTTTCTTCGTGTTCTTGGCTCTAGGGGAAAGCTTGTTTGAAAAGCCAAGTCTTAAGTTTCCCTTTAAATGTAGAGTGGCATGGTTCTAAACGAAGGTCTGGAGGGAGCGAGTTCCAAAGTGAAGGGCCCGCTGTGGATAATGCACGTTTCCTCAGAACGGATTTCACAGGTTGTGTGATTAGTCTGTTCTGATAGGCGCTTCTGGTTGGTTTCACAGATGTGTGTAATTGAATTTGGAATGTTAGGTTGAGAGGTGCGATGTTGTGTAAGGCCTTATGTATCATCATTAAAGACTTGAACTGGATCCTGTATTTAATTGGAAGCCAGTGGAGATGGTGGAGAATTGGGGTGATATGATCTCTCTTTTTGGCATTTGATAGAATTCTTGCAGAGGCGTTCAGGACCATCTGAAGTGGTTTGATGGTGCATGCTGGAAGGCCTAGGAGGAGAGAGTTACAATAATCCAGCTTTGGGAGTATGATGGCTTGTAAAACCATGTGGAAGTCTCTGTATAGGAGGAGAGGTTTGAGTTTCTTTAATGTTTGAAGTTTAAAGAAACATTCTTTTGTTGTGTTGTTGACGAATTTGTTGAGACTGAGTCTGTTGTCTATGATGACTCCCAGATCTCTAACTTGTTGTGTGGTGGAGAGCCCTGTGGTGACCGGATGTTGATTAGTGTTAGAATGTGAGGAAGGGGTATAGTTTTCCGGAGTTATAATGAGGATTTCAGTTTTGTTTTTATTTAGAACCAAGTTGAGGCTGGTGAGTAGATTGTTGATAGCTGACAGACATTTATTCCAGAATGATATGGCTTTGTATATGGAATCTTCTATAGGGATGAGGATTTGAATATCATCCGCGTATAGGTAATGTCTTAGCTTAAGGTTAGTGAGAAGTTGACAAAGGTAGGGTTGCAGAATTTCATTATTATTATTTTTTTATTTCTGTGCACTGGGGGCGAAGGAAGTGAGGTTGGCTGCCTTGGCTACATTTTAATTTCTGTGCTGGGAGGGGATATCTGGCCCCTTTTTCCTTTTATTTTATTTTCAAATTTCTCTTTTCCTTTCATGTCTATCTTTTTTTTTTTTTTTTTTATAAAACAAAGAAACAAAACCTACATAAAAAAAACCCCATCCATGCATATCATTAGTTTGAAATATCAGTAGTTTGTTAACACATTTTTGAAATAAAACATTTTTTTTACCTAGGGAGTTAATTTTTTAAAACTTCAGGAAAGAAAATCCACAGGGGAAAAAAAAAACTGTGTAGGCAATAAATTCTGCAAAAGTGGGACCTTTGCTTGAAAATAATACATTTAAGAATTAGGAAAACGTTTTAATGGCAATAACATAATAATTTGCATATACAAACTCTGCAAGTAGCAGCAGTAACCAATCACAAGTAGTTAATGCCAGAGCTGCTCTTTATCTGATCTCTTCTTCAAGCCAGGAGTGTGAAAGGAAAAAACATACCTTTTTTCTGTTTCATAGAATATATGCAATAAAATATATAGAAAGTGTTTCCGACTCTTAGTGGATATATTATATGAGAGTTGTTAGATCACTCTCAGGGCCTCATTTTCTAAAGCTATCACAGGCTTGCACTAACAGCGCAAGCCTGTGATAGCTTGCGAAGGTAGCGCACGCCTGCGCTACCTAAATTGGGGCGGAGTCAGCCCCAGAAGAGGAGGAGTCAGGGCATCACCGGGGCCGATTCCACGAAGACGCCGCGAACAGCGAAAAGGTAGGTGCCTTTTCGCGTCCTATTTTGCGCCCAATAGCTACACCTTCTATGGTGGCGCTATTGGGTGCGAAACCAGCAGCGATCGCACCGCAGCGGTGCGATCGCTGCCGGTAGCTCAGGACCGCCCCCCCGAGTCGACCCCCCTGCCCCCCATTAGCGCAATTTTCTAAAGTATCGCAGGCCTGCGATACTTTAGAAATGAGGCCCTCAGTCGCCAATGTAGTTGCAGAGTATGGAGTGTACTGATAAATCCTTCACAGAGAGCACCACACACCATCTTTTAAATTTGGTTTCACACCACCTATCTGATTTGACCAGATTCTGATAATTCGAGATAAATGAAGTGCAAGGAGATTAGTGAAACCCTTCCATTTTTATGCTTTTAAAGACAGCTTGTGGTGTGATTGAATGTGATGTAAAACCAGAGGACTGTTTATGTAAACTCTAAAGTTAGTGTCCTACACAGCTGAACAAAAAAAAAAAAAAAAATCCTTACAGCTTAGCAGAGAAACCTGAAAGATTGCTTCTAACTCAGCTTGATGGAGAGACAGAGCAGGCCTGCTGTCAGGTCTCTGCAGCAAAGCATGAAGTCTCTAGACTCAAAGAAAGAAAGAAAGAAAGAAACTATTATGGAAGCATCAAAGACTGTTTTATTCATTGCTTTGATAGGAGTTCCAGGGGATCAAAGTACACTTCAGGGGCTCTTCACAAGACGGAAAAGAAGTCTTAGGAGGATTTTATTTTCAGTGTTCTTGCCTTTTTTTCATTTGTTTTCAGTCTGCTATTTTCCCCTGATCCTTTGGATTACCAATTCAACTGGAACCAGCTCCTTTAGGGGTTAACATGCAATTGGACCTCATGGGGATTTTTACCTAATTTTTAACCCCACCAATTTAGTCCTGCCTTCATAGTGACAGTTTCTGACTGAACACCACAGACTGCAATTTCCTTCAGGAACCAACACAAGTATGCTTTTTAGCTAATTAATAGGTGTTCCTTCCTATTGCATGTTTGGGACTGCTAACACTGTATCTCCAGTCCCAGCTGGCCCAAGCAGCAGAAGCTAAATTTAGGCATCAAACATAGGAGTCTATGCACTAAAAAGCTTAGAATGCACACTAATTACTTATTCAATATACCTATCCCTAGGAGAGAGGTTTCAAAGGGATATTATGCATGGCTAATTAAACAATATACTTGAAACAAGGTAAAAGGCATCTAAATGGTTATTTAATCACTTTAAAGAATATACTATAGGTAGGATTGAGACAGAACTAGTACCGTGTTTCCCCGAATATAAGACAGCGTCTTACTTTCTTTTTACCCCCAAAAGTCCCACTATGTCTTACTTTCAGGGTATGTCTTATATTGGAAAAAAAACCTGAGTGTTCAAAAAAAAATTATTTTTAAATACCTGTCGGAGGGCCGCGTGGGTCCAGGCGGCTGGCGGCGGGAGCTGGGTGGTCGCGTGTTAAATCTAGGCCGCGGGCGGGTGGGCGCGCGTTAGTTTGAGACGGCCGGCGGGCGGCGGGTGGTCGCGTGTTAAATCTAGGCCGGGTCGCACAGGCGCGCATTCATTCACTGCCGGTGGGGGCTGCCTCGGCAGCCCCCACCGGCAGTGAATGAATGCGCGCACAGGCCCACAGCGCCTGTGCGACCCCTGCGATTCGGCGCTGGGGGCTGCCGGTGGGGGCTGCGGCAGTGAATGAATTCATTCATCCAGGCGGAGGAGCCGGCTGCTTTCGCCGCTGCCGGCTGCTTTCGGCTGCCGCTGCCGGCTGCTTTCGGCGCTCAAGGCAGTCACATGCCGGCATGTGACTGCCTTGAGCTGCCGGTGGGGGCTGCCGAGGCAGCCCCCACCGGCAGTGAATGAATGGGCGCCTGTGCGACCCGGCCTAGATTTAACACGCGACCACCCGCCGCCCGTCTCGAACTAACGCGCGTCCACCCACCCCCCCCCCCCCCCCGCCGCCGCCTGGAACAAGCGCCCACCCGCCTGCGGCCTAGATTTAACACGCGACCACCCGGCTCCCGCCGCCAGCCGCCTGGACCCACGCGGCCCTCCGACAGGTATTTAAAAATATATTTTTTTTTAAATGACAGGTACGTCTTACTTTCGGGGGATGTGTTACATTAGCCGACCCCCCTAAAATTCCCACTACGTCTTACTATCAGGGGTGTCTTACTATCGGGGAAACACGGTAGTATAAATAGAAATGAGATTATAGAAGCATGCACTGCTAAAAGTTGGCATGTAGTGAGAAGCTATGGGGGGAGGAGGCTCAGAAGACTAGGAGCTTGGAGGCTGATATTGTAAAATGTGATATTTTTTTTTGTTATTTTCTTTGTGGCAAAAGAGATAAACATAAGAAAATGGGCAAAATACCATGAAATAAACAAAAAATGCTGAAAAAGCCAGCATTTTGTTCCACTTTTTTCTTTCATTGCCACCTTTTTTAAAAATTTAAAAAAATCTTTGCAAATTTCATCTCTTCTCTGTAATAAACTTTTGCTTTAGTCCACTATGAGCAAACATTTATTTACATTCATAAATAATGAACTGCTATGATGCAAAAGCATGCAGAGGCCATTAATTATGAATTTTGCAAAACATCTTTGCTGCTGGTTTTTGCAAAAAACTCTTGCATTTACAACTGCCTATATGTTGCTTATTGATTGATGTTTTTAATGAATGAATGGGGTTGAATGATGATTGGTTAGTCAGTATTATGTGTCTCGTTAGGATGTATTATTCTTAATAAACATTTTTTATGTTTATATATAAGTTTGTGTGATGTGATGATATTTTGGTTCTCATTGTTGGTGAGGATTAGGTTACGGCAGTTAGTGTAACTGTGTTAAAAAAAAGGCTTGGATAAGTTCCTAGAGAAGAAGTCCATAAACTGGTATTAATCAATAAGGAATAGTAGCTTGGAATCTATTTAATGTTTGGGTACTTGCCAGGTGCTTGTGACTTGGATTGGCCACTGTTAGACACAGGATACTGGGCTTTATGGACCCTTGGTCTGACCCAGTATGGCATATCTTATGTTCTTATATTCTTATGAAGGTCTTTCTATCTTCCTCAGAGCCTTCAGGTCTGCCATTCTAGCCTCCAGAAATCAGACTCATTCTCTGAGAGCCAATACTCTTTGCCCCAGGTGCCCACATTCATCTCACCAACAAGCAGACAAACATACATGTGGCACTGAGTACAAAACCCTGGATAGCCCCCAACTTGCTGCTGGACTTCTGTCTGCATCTTCATTGCATTAAGTTGCTAAAGTTTTTTTAAAGCTGATTAAGGAATAGATATGTCTCTCAATTTAAGGGGTTTTAATAATTTGGTGTCTTTTAAAATCAAGGATTTTAAATTGATAATTAGGTGACTTGTTAGTTGTGGATGGCCAGCAACAAGACTAAAATTAGTCATTCGCTAAAATCAAGGTTAAGCTAAGCATATGTTTTGCAAAACTGCTAATTGATTCATATTTTCAAGATTCTCCTTCTAATTGGGGGGAGGGGGGTATCTATTTAGGAAAAAAAGAGCCTGGGTTGAGTGGGAATCAAAGTAGTGACTAGTTACCCAGGAACCAGTACTCTTACTTTTTCAGATCAAGTAAGTGACCTTTGCAAACTCACAATTTTAATTCTTACAAGCAAATATTAACTTCTATAGGCTCACAAGATAAACCAAAGTCCTATTTCTAAATACGCACAATTCCTAACACTTGCAAACTACTACTAGCCTCAAACTAAAACAATAAACACAACTAGTAATAGTTTAATCCTTTAAGAATTTTTTTGTTTAGATTTTAGGCGTTCTTTCCCAGCAAAACCAATTTACCACCAGCGGATGAAGGTTCTGCAGTCAGCACTCCTTCTGATCCTCTCCCATATTATACAGACTTACCTACACCCTCTTCCTTCCACAACTCTCACTCACTTTCATATATACTCCACATTTCCACCACTGCCTATCCTTCCCACATCCCCTCACTCACTCTCACACTTACACCGTGACCCACCTCTAATCCCCTTATTCCATACACATACCCAGTCCGATATCCCCTGCCACTCATAACCCCACCCTAACCTTCACCCTCCACTTTCTCTATGATACCCTTACTAGCCACCCACACCAAAAAGTACATTTTCAAATGGGTTTTGAGTGGAAAATTATCATATATGCACATAAGTAGCCTGTATTCGCATAGATGCTATTTTATAAACATCAGAAATACATGCATATTTTTTGTTTCATGCAAAAAAAGCAGTGATCTTGGGGCATTCTAGGGTAGATTCAAGAAATACACATAGAAGTTGCTATTTTGTAAGATATTTATGCATATATGTTAGCCAACTTATCTGCATAATTGTATACCTGCTAATTAGTTTTGGCAAGTGAATTTGGACTTGTCTGTTGTCTGATATCTTTGGGTGGGAAGTCTTGGTGAACTGGGGTGGAGTTCAGGGTGAAATACTAGGGATGTGAATCGTATGATCGATCGTCTTAACGATTGATTTTGGCTGGGGGGGGGGGGGGAAATCTGATCGTCATGGTTTTTTTGGTTAAAAAATTGTAAAAAATCGTAAATTGGGGGAGGGCGGGAAAACCGACACACCAAAACAACCCTAAAACCCACCCCGACCCTTTAAAACAAATCACCCTCCCAAACCCCCCCAAAATGTTTTAAATTACCTGGGGTCCAGTGGGGGGTCCCGGCGCGATCTCCCGCTCTCGGGCCATGGCTGCTTTAATAGAAATGGCGCCGGTGGCCCTTTGCCCTTACCATATGACAGGGCAAAAGTAGCGCCGGCACCATTTTGGTTCCTGTCACCCAACGTCACGAGTGCAGGAGATCGCTCCCGGACCCCTGCTGGACCCCCAGGGACTTTTGGCCAGCTTGGGGGGGGCCTCCTAACCCCTCCTGACCCCCACAAGACTTGCCAAAAGTCTAGCGGGGGTCCGGGAGCGACCTACTGCACATGGGCTGTATTGCCAATATTCAAAATGGCGCCAGCACTACCTTTGCCCTCACTATGTCATACGACCTCACACTGAATTGTCACTTAACAACTAAAGAGAAAACAAGGTGCAGGATGAGGAGTTAGGTTGACTATAACCCTGGATGAGGTGATCAGGTTATGAGAACCACAGTGGGATCCTTATTTCAACAGTATGGATTCTTAGGGAATATGTTTCTATTTCTGATGAAGTTTAAACTAGATAGTAGCAACATGTATTTCTTAAAGTCACATACTTTCTTATTTGCTCTAATTTTCAAAATAGTCTGACAAAAAGTCAAATGCTGCACACTTCACATAACCATGCAGATAAATTATGTTTATAATTGTACATTAAGAAATTACTTCATATGGCCTAGTACAGAATGAAGCAATCCAATTGCTTATTGATGATTATTTGACTTTCTCAGTAATTATGTAACATCCTGGGAATAAATTCAATGAATAGAGAATCTGGGATTATCTAGGACATCTATTTAAAATATGTTTCTAAACCAGGATGTTGATATTATTGATATTCTGAAGAATTACAAGCCTCAGGTGTCTTATTGTAGTCTGAAGACAGTAGGAAAAAAGGGTTTAATTCCTTAACTAGCAAAGCCCCTGTAATAACAACAAAAAAATGTGTATCATTTAAACACTATTATCTCTGGAACAATTTCCCAACAAAGAATGTTATACATCTTTAGAAAGCTGTGAAAGTTTGCTTTCCAGGTGGATATGACATTTATTTGTGCTATATATAGTAAAATAATTTTTATGAAATCGTATCACAATTAATGTCCAAGATTACACTGTCCTTGCACTTAAACATTTCAAATGAAAACTAGTAAAAGAAAATTTTTGAGAAGGATGATTTACCACAATAGGCCTATTTCAGTTTATAACATTCAGAGAAGTAGCTAGCCTTTATAGGGAATATGCTAATGAAATGATACAGTAGAAAAGTTCAGACAAAGAAACATTTCTTCATTAATAAATAAAATTGGCATCCAGAATAAATGATCAGAAAAGATGGCAATTTACAAGACTAGAAAAGGAGCACTTTTAAGAGTAATAGGTTACTAGCAATTAGCAGAAATCTCTATCAATCAGTGCAGCTTAGGAGTGAAAGACCCCCAGACCCATTTCTATCAAAATGTATGCTTCAAAAAGGTAAACTATTACATCTAGAAAAATTGTTTTGGAAAATTAAATTAAGTTTTAAAACTTGAAAAGCAGGTCAAACCCTCTGAGATATATCATTTTATCTGCACAGTTGCCTCACCAGTATAAGAATGACTGTGCTCATCACCACTTTACAAATCCCACATGTGTTAACATTTGCATAAAATAAGCAGTTATAAGCAATTATGTATTGTCATGGAAAGATTCTTCAAAGACCCCTTTCAATTAATGACAGATGTAATGTTCCCAAGTTTCCGATCTAATTCATTCTGAGATTGGGCAGTAGCATATGGAAAACACATTGTATATTTTACAAATCAGTTAATTTGAGTGCATAAAAATGGGATCCCATCAAATGAATAAACGTAATGAATAAACTAGGATGTTAGCATTCAGCACGTACTGCAAATAATGAGCTTGATTCATTGGCAAGCTGTGCATTTAGCTCTTCTAACCAAATGAGAAAGTGCACAATGTACCCAAAGTATATCCTTTTTGCAGACATATAAACCTTCATCTACTTCATTACACAATATTACATACCTCATTGCAGACATTGATGAAGGCATCAACCAATCTGCTGACTTTGCCCCTTCTATGTGAGACTATCTTATTTCCGCTAAAGGGTTTTATAAATAAATTGAGTGCAAAATGACAAAAATATCTGAATTTTGCAAATGTTGATGCCTTTCATCCAACATGATCAATTCAGTACAATTACTGATGCAGGCAGTTTGGAAATTAAAGAAATAATACAACTCAGTTTCCACTTAACTAACTTCATGTCTCAGTTCTTGCAAAAACACAATGAGAGGATGGTTTGAGCCATCCAGACAGATTAAAAAAAAAATCAATACAAATGGCTCTATTTCTATATGAAGAATGTCCTAGGGGTATCCAATACAATAGGCTTGGCTAAATTGCTGCCTATATGCCTATAAATATTGATCATTTATCCCTGTGAAGTCATGACTCGGTGGATAAATTTTGTATGTTCAAATTTTTTTTTTTAAATTGCAGAATGTAGCAAACTTAACCTTGTACTAAAAGAGGAGACACAAATTTGACATGGGCCAATGTTTCAACAATACTTTCCTCAGGGGAAAACAAAAACTGAAAGTCCAAATATACTAATCTGAGTGCCGTAGTTTTGAAGCATCAACCAGGTCACTATATTCGAATCGAACAGTTATCCATAATGCAAGGTCCAATACTCACAGTAGCAAGATGCCAAATTTAAAAGGTATATGCTGCCACAGCTCCCCTCTGACAACCAGCTGGGGCCTCATTCTCAATTGACATGTGGCTAATCAGACCATTGTTCTTTTCCATCATAAGGCCTCATTTTATAAAGTATCGCAGGCCTAGGGGCGGGGAGCCGAAATGGGGGGTGGGCCTGCGCTAGCCGGCAGCGATCGCACCGTCGCGGTGCGATCGCTGCCGGTTTCACACCCAATAGCGCCACCATAGGAGGTGTAGCTATTGGGAGCAAAATAGGCAGTGAAAAGGCACCTACCTTTTCGCTGTCCGCGGCATCAGTGCAGAGTCAGCCCCGGTGACGCCCCGACTCCTCCTCTTCCGGGGCCGACTCCGCCCCCATCCTGGTATCGCACACGATAAGGGACTTTTCGCATGTGAAAGGTCCCTTATCGCGTGCGAGCGGCTTGGAAAATGAGGCCCATAGTGACCTAGAAACAACGGCACTCAGATAAATGTATTTGGATTTTTACTTGTATGTTTCCCCTGCAGAATGTGTTGCTGAAACACTGGCCAGTGTAGTCACCTCTTTTAGTACAAGCTTGAGTTTATTGTACTCTACAATTAAAAAAAAAAGTGAACACACAAAAATTGTCCACCACGTCCATTGAGTCATAACCGATAGGGGTAAATGACTGATATTTATAGGTTATGATAGGAAGCGATTTAGCCGAGTCTTTTGTATCTGATACTTTAGGACATTCTTCATATAGTACTGGTAAGTGCAATTTGTATTGATTTTTGCTTACCTTTCTCAATAGCTCAAACAATCTTCTCATTTAATTTTTATAAATTTTTTGTGAGCTTTGGTTTTTGCCTGTATATATTTATACTTATTAATATTCAGTACTTACATAAGTAAAAAGATTAAAGAGCAGTATCCATGCTTTGGTGCAAAGAAGCTAGCTCCTGACCATCCCTCATACTTCTCTCTCATTACCTTCTCTGTGGGACTTGCTATTCAACTGCTGCTGCCTCGTCTATCCTGAAATGCCTGTCCTGCTGACGGTTTATACCATCTGAGTCCATGCAGCTCAAAAAATACATGCAGTGCAATGTTTCTGTATAATCAAGATGTTCGATAAGAATTTATGGGTTGGGTCATTATTTGAAATGGTTGCGACACTATGTACATTATGAAGTGTCAAAAAAGTATTTGGAAAACAGTATTCATCTGTTAACGTTTTGTCTGAAATTCTTGAAATAAATAAGGAATTGTTTTTGAAATGATCAAGTGTATATTGGTGTCTCTCTTCTCTGGTGTCTTCCTCTCACTTTCTATCACTCTCCCTCTCCTTTATCTTTATTCTGTTCTCCACTCCACATCTCCCATAACTGTTACTATTGCAGCTGTCACATCTCCTCCATTTGTAGCCACTAACACATCGTTTTACATGAGCACTTTAAATAGCACATGAGCTAAAAAGGTAACACCTGGTCTAATATATATGTTACATTTAAGAAGTTAGCATACACATGACAGATAGTACAAGGAGAAGAGCATGATATTTACTATGGTATTTACTATGAGATTGCTAAAACTTAATATGCATATGTATTTCATTTACATAAGTATATGTATGATTTTTTTTCTGTATGAATTAACATCTTCTTGGAGTGGTTTAGCATAGGGGTGTGCATCCGTTTTCGACGTATTGGCGATCCACAACGTATTTTGTCCTATCCGTTAAATACGTGGGGAGGCGAAACGCATCGTGACTCCCCACGTATTTAACTTATTATCCGTTTAATTCGGTGCGCCCAGCGGCGCGTGCTTTTCTTCACCCCCATTAGCTACTAGCTACCTATGATTTGCACAAAATGGCAGCGCCCCTGCCCTACATTCTGGTATCCATGCCAACCTGTCTGACCCTTTCCTGTGAGTCACAGAAAAGGGTCAGGCAGGTCGGCATGGATACTGGAATGCAGCGTATCCGCGCTGACATTTTGTGACATGCACTGAATGCAGCCAATAGCGTTGTCATTCAGTGTTCTCTGTCGATTTTACTGATGAGCCAGCACTATATAAACATCAGCACGAGGAGCCACACACTTATTTCCAGCGATACTGTGGGGAGGTGGGCTGGGTGGAAGAGGGAGGAGGCTGAACTAAGAGAGATAGGCTAGTTAAGCTAGTTAAGGAAAGAAAAAGCTAATTATTCTTTGTTTTGCTGCAGTGCCAGGGTCAGCTACAGCTAGTCCTGTTTCTTTCAAGCTGTTTATTTTGGTCATCTCTGACGGAGAAGAGAAGCTGTGCTAGGTCAGCTAGCACTGACCACCATTTAGGGTGTTGGGCTGGCTTGGAGAGATATATTATTTTCAATTTCATCCATTTTTCAGAAGTGACAAAATTCCTGCTTTTTTAAACATATTTTTTTTAATTCCAATCACTTAGTCTCTCAATGCACTGGGCTTCACTGGGCAGTTTAACAGGCTGGGTCTGTGCAGTCAAGTGCCCAGGGAGTCTGCCTCTTTTGTGCTTACAAGCAAGCAGCTTCTGTGTGCACACCACACACATTAGTGCACAGCCAGGCACCGTGACAGTGGGCAGGGGGTAGTTTTAACAGACTAATCCTAACTATTGGGTGGGTCTGTGCAGTCAAGTGCCCAGGGAGTCTGCCTCTTTTGTGCTTACAAGCAAGCAGCTTCTGTGTGCACACCACACACATTAGTGCACAGCCAGGCACCGTGACAGTGGGCGGTGGGTAGTTTTAACAGACTGATCCTAACTATTGGGTGGGTCTGTGCAGTCAAGTGCCCAGGGAGTCTGCCTTTTTGTGCTTACAAGCAAGCAGCTTCTGTGTGCACGCCACACACATTAGTGCACAGCCAGGCACCGTGACAGTGGGAAGTGGGTAGCTTTAACAGACTGATCCTAACTATTGGGTGGTTCTGTGCAGTCAAGTGCCCAGGGAGTCTGCCTCTTTTGTGCTTACAAGCAAGCAGCTTCTATGTGCATGCCACACACATTAGTGCACAGCCAGGCACCGTGACAGTGGGCAGTCTTACTACTCAGTGACATTAAATCCATAATGTCAGGGAAAGAGAGATGTAGTCGAGTGATTGGGACTGGCAGAGGAGGCACCTCAAAAGACACTAGTGCAACACCACCAGTAGAGCTAAACAGGCAACTGTCACACTTTTAACTGTTTGTAGTGGATGGCAGTTCCATGCCAAAAAAAATGAACTCTATCCATGATACATCGCCATCGCCACCACTTGTTTCTGGCCCTGTAGTTTTGGAGGTGAGGGAAGGAGAGGCAGAGTCATGCCAGACAAAATGTAGACACCCAAAAGCAGCAGGGGGACAGAAGTCTCGACTAACACTTAGCGTTGACAAGGTAGTGCAGTCACTGTTTGCTTCTGATTCAGATGAAGAATCTTCTTATGAGGGATTCTCATCAGAAACGGTAGAAGTAATAGCTGATGAATCTTTGGTAGAATCAATTAGTCCTGTCTTAGCCTCCACAAATGTGCAGCAGGGGAGAGATGAAAGTGATAATGAGGAGGAGGAAGAGCAGTCAGTACAGGCACAGAGGGTGACTGAGGCCCCCTCTGGCATTGCTTCTCAGGGTGCACCCACTACCTCAGCTCCAGTGCCAGCATCTACCCCCAAGGTGTTAGAGAGGGGAGGATCATGAAAGACATCTCCGATCTGGAGACACTTTAAAGTGACGGAAGACCCGCGTTATGCTTGGTGTAATTATTGTGCCAGGGATATTAGCAGAGGCAAGCAAATGAGACATCTATCTAATTTTGGCATGAACCATCATATGAAGAGGCAACACCCAACAAGATTACTGCCATCTGGGGATGGTGGGAGTACCAGTGGGGGAACACCTTCCAACCAGTGTGCAGTGGTAGGAAAGCAGCAGAGTCAGCCCACGCCCTCATCCCCTTCTAGCAGTCAGGTGGCAGGCCAGCAACCCCTTGACATGTGGCAGAAGCGACAATCCACCATGGAGGAAATGGGGTGGAGTGCGGTAACACTATCCCGGGGTAGGAGGCAGGCAGCCTCAAAAGTTTTAACCAGGACCATTGGGGAAATGATTGTCCTTGATGACCAGCCCTTGCAGTTAGTGGAGAATGTGGGGTTTCAAGCATTTTTGAAGGTCGTACTTCCAAATTACAAAATCCCCTGCAGAACCACATTTAGTAGAAAGGTCATCCCCAGCCTGTACAAGCAGTGTCGCAGTCGCATGCAAGCACTGCTAGCTAAGGCAGAGGGAAGAGTGCATTTCACCTGCGATATCTGGACCGCCATGAATGCTGCACACTCTTACCTCTCTCTGACAGCACACTGGTGGGACAATGGCTGAGGCAGGGGCAGCCAGCAGCTCTATTACTGAAGAAGTATCAGGGTGGAGTGTGGGCTTTACTGCTCACCCACTTGATGGATCAGGCCCATACCACAGCCAATATTTTAGCATGCATCAGACAGATGCTGGAGTGCTGGCAACTACACCAGTGAGACAGGAAAATGCAGGCAGGGTTTCTTGTCACGACAATGGTGCAAACATGGTTAAGGCAATAACCGAGGAGCGCTTTAAGAACATCCGATGTTTTGCACACACTCTGCACCTGGTAGGTGAAGTCAGCTCTGGGGCTTGGATTCCAATAACAAAGAGAATGAATACCTGCATAGGTTAATACAGAAGTGCAGGAACATAGCAGCACACTTTCACAGAAGTGTCAAGGCGGGGCAGGTTCTCCGACAAAAGCAGACTGATTTGATATGTCTCACAAGCGTCTCATTCAAGACATTGCCACACGGTGGAATTCCACCTTTATGATGATGGAGAGGTTACTGGAGCTGCAGACACCCCTTCATGAACTTTCTGGTACAATGGACATAGGTGTGCAGAATCCCCTAGGACATCATGATTGGTTAGTCATGAGTCAGCTGGTAAAAATCCTGCAGCCCTTCAAGTATGTCACGGAGGTGCTGAGTTCCAGAAGTGGCCACCTTGACTGACATCATCCTATAGTTAATTTCCTGGATGAACATTGGAGGCCTTTAAACAGGAAGAGGGAATGACAGCTGAAGTGCTGCAGTGTCTGGACGTTTTGCAGCAGCAGGTGACAGATTAAGGCCTTTAACAGACGACCGCACATACATGCTCGCCTCAGTCTGTGATCCCCGTGTGAAAGGTAAACTCGCCCTACACTCCAATTGTCTGTCATTTGTGAAGGAGCTGCTGTTAGCAAAAGTCCGTGAACAGGAGCGCCATAGGCGGAGACAGATTAGGCTTGAAGCAGAGGTGGAAACAGCAGGCACAACAGAGAGTTGTGCTGCTAGCCCAAGCAGGAGTAGCACTGTGTCAGCGACAGATAGTACCTCCTCCTCCACGTCAGAACGCCCAAGGCATGTTGCCCATAAAGATTCATCAGTTGTGCAATTGGCGAGAGAGAAAGCAGCTGGCATGAGTGACTCTGAGCCCGCCCAAGCAAAGGAGACACCAGCACAGCTGTCAGTGACACGGTATCTCTCAGAGCCGATAGAGAAAATGCAGACAGATCCGCTGGCATATTGGGCACACATGTCCACTGTCTGGCCACACCTAGTCAAAGTGGCTCAGCGATATCTATCATGTCCACCAACCAGTGTGCCCAGTGAACGTGTCTTTTCAATGACAGGGGATATCATGAGCCCTCACTGCTCAAGGCTGGCACCAGAGTTGATGGAAATGCTAGTGTTTTTGAAAGTAAACCTGCCTTTGCTTGGTTTCCAAATTTACCCTGTGAATGGCAAGATGAATAAAAGCAATTCAAAGACTTGCAGCAGCTCCAATTGCCTCCTATGCTCCAGATAATATAAGCACTGCAGCACATGTACCTGACATGAAATGCTGTGCCTCACCATCAACTGTCCAGGCCTTATGTTCCTACAAGTGTTTGACCTCGATTGCTTTGCCTGTTCATCCAGGCCTTATGTCCCTAGGTGGCATTGACCTCTGTCTTCAACTGCTTTGCCTGTCAGTCCAGTCCTTATGTCCCTAGGTGAGATTGACTTCTATTCTCAATTGCTTTGCCTGTCAGCCCAGGCCTTGTGTTCCTACAAGTGTTTGACCTTGATTGCTGTGCCTGTCAGTCCAGGCCTTATGTCCCTAGGTGGCATTGACCTCTGTCTTCAACTGCTTTGCCTGTCAGTCCAGTCCTTATGTCCCTAGGTGGGATTGACTCCTGTCAACGACTGCTTTGCCTGTCAGTCCAGGCCTTGTGTTCCTACAAGTGTTTGACCTCGATTGCTGTGCCTGTCAGTCCAGGCCTTATGTCCCTAGGTGGCATTGACCTCTGTCTTCAACTGCTTTGCCTGTCAGTCCAGTCCTTATGTCCCTAGGTGAGACTGACTTCTATTCTCAACTGCTTTGCCTGTCAGCCCAGGCCTTGTGTTCCTACAAGTGTTTGACCTCGACTGCTTGCCTGTCAGTCCAGGCCTTATGTCCCTAGGTGGGATTGACCTCTGTCCTCGACTGCTTTGCCTGTCAGTCCAGGCCTTGTGTTCCTCCAAGTGTCTGCCCTCGATTGCTTTGCCTGTTCATCCAGGCCTTATGTCCCTAGGTGGGATTGACCTCTGTCCTCGACTGCTTTGCCTGTCAGTCCAGTCCTTATGTCCCTAGGTGGGATTGACTTCTATTCTCAACTGCTTTGCCTGTCAGCCCAGGCCTTGTGTTCCTACAAGTGTTTGACCTCGACTGCTTTGCCTGTCAGTCCAGGCCTTATGTCCCTAGGTGGGATTGACCTCTGTCCTCGACTGCTTTGCCTGTCAGTCCAGGCCCTGTGTTCCTACAAGTGTTTGACCTCGATTGCTTTGCCTGTTCATCCAGGCCTTATGTCTCTAGGTGGGATTGACCTCTGTCCTCAACTGCTTTGCCTGTCAGTCCAGGCCTTATGTCCCTAGGTGGGATTGACCTCTGTCCTCGACTGCTTTGCCTGTCAGTCCAGGCCTTGTGTTCCTACAAGTGTTTGACCTCGATTGCTTTGCCTGTTCATCCAGGCCTTATGTCCCTAGGTGGGATTGACCTCTGTCCTCAACTGCTTTGCCTGTCAGTCCAGGCCTTATGTCCCTAGGTGGGATTGACTTCTGTCCTCGACTGCTTTGCCTGTCAGTCCAGGCCTTGTGTTCCTACAAGTGTTTGACCTCGACTGCTTTGCCTGTCAGTCCAGGCCTTATGTCCCTAAGTGGGATTGATCTCTGTCCTCGACTGCTTTGCCTGTCAGTCCAGTCCTTATGTCCCTAGGTGGGATTGACTTCTGTCCTCAACTGCTTTGCCTGTCAGTCCAGGCCTTGTGTTCCTACAAGTGCTTGACCTCGACTGCTTGCCTGTCAGTCCATGGCCTTGTGTTCCTACAAGTGCTTGACCTCAACTGCTTTGCCTGTCAGTCCAGGCCTTGTGTTTCCTACAGTGTTTGACATCGATTGCTTTGCCTGTTCATCCAGGCCTTATTCCCTAGTTGGGATTGACCTCTGTCCTCGACTGCTTTGCCTGTCAGTCCAGGTCTTATGTCCCTAGGTGGGATTGACCTCTGTCCTCGACTGCTTTGCCTGTCAGTCCAGGCCTTGTGGTCCTACAAATGTTTGACCTCGATTGCTTTGCCTGTTCATCCAGGCCTTATGTCCCTAGGTGGGGATTGACCTCTGTCCTCGACTGCTTTGCCTGTCAGTCCAGGCCTTATGTCCCTAGGTGGGATTGACCTCTGTCGTCAACTGCTTTGCCTGTCAGTCCAGGCCTTGTCTTCCTACAAGTGTTTGACCTCGACTGCTTTACCTGTCAGTCCAGGCCTTATGTCCCTAGGTGGGATTGACCCCTGTCGTCGACTGCTTTGCCTGTCAGTCCAGTCCTTATGTCCCTAGGTGGGATTGACTTCTGTCCTCGACCGCTTTGCCTGTCAGTCCAGGCCTTGTGTTCCTATAAGTGTTTGTCCTCGACTGCTTTGCCTGTCAGTCCAGGCCTTATGTCCCTAGGTGGGATTGACCTCTGTCGTCGACTGCTTTGCCTGTTAGTCCAGGTCTTGTGTTCCTACAAGTTTTTGACCTCGATTGCTTTGCCTGTTCATCTAGGCCTTATGTCCCTAGGTGGGATTGACCTCTGTCCTCGACTGCTTTGCCTGTCAGTCCAGGTCTTACATCCCTACAATGGCTTGACCTCTAACGCTGTGTCTATCCGTCCACTGTCAAGGCCTTACATCCCTACAAGGGCTTGACCTCTAATGCTGTGCCTGTCCATGCAGGCCTTACTTCCCTACAAGGGCTTGACCTCTAACACTGTGCCTGTCCATCCAGGCCTTACGTCCCTTCCAGGGCTTGACCTCTAACGCTGTGCCTGTCTGTCCAGCTTGGAGCTAGGATATAGTTTTCATGACCTTCATAATACGGGCCATTTTCCCAAGATGTTTCTTAGTTGCTGCATTAATGTTTCTAGTGCTACAGAAAACTGGTGGTAGTTGTACTCTAGTTCATCCTCTGTGTTCCCATTGTTTACAGAGGCACTGTACGGTACAAAGTCAACATAGGTTGATATTGTAGATTTGGACTTGAGTAG
Source organism: Rhinatrema bivittatum (assembly GCF_901001135.1). NCBI lineage: Eukaryota > Metazoa > Chordata > Amphibia > Gymnophiona > Rhinatrematidae > Rhinatrema > Rhinatrema bivittatum. The sequence goes on from NC_042620.1 coordinate 169,910,604, forward strand.
CAGTTTTCTTATTTCTGAGAGCTCTTCAAGTTCCTTTGTTATCAGCTGAAGTGCGTAAGTACAGTCAGTAACGTCTGGGTATTCACTAGACGCCAATGGAAGCACCCCACTCAATGGGTGAACCCGTTCTAGGGAGTCCTTTCCTGCACAAAGGAAAGGGAACTCTCTCCTGGGCCAGCCCGTCTTTCCCCTATCAAAACCACAGGGACCAGACTACCTCCACTCTGCCAGCCTGTCTTGCCCCTATCAGCTTTCTGCTGATAGGGGCAAGACAGGCTGGCAGATGACTCACTTAACTCCTTGTGGTGTTCTTGCCACTATCATGGTTCCTCAGTGTGTTGGTGCTAGTCTTTCTGCTTGCTATGTTCCCCCTTCATTGTGCTGTAGGATGTCAATACCACTTGTCTTGCCGCTTTGCCTGTCGTGCTGCCTTCGATGGTTCATGCATCTGTTATCGGTGCTCTCTTTTGAAGCTGTGGTGTGTTTTTGACACTCTCACTGCTGCTTTGTGCCTCTGTTAAAGCACTCTTGCCACCTCTGGTACCCCTTTGCACCTTTACAGTGCCTTAGGCTATTCATGCCTCTTTGCCACAGTCTAAGTACCTTGGAGCTCTTTTGTTGTTGTGATGATTGCTCCCCAGAAGTTTCATCAAAATTGATAATAAAACCCCAATTCTGCAGCCAAAAATAGGCTGGAAATCCTTCCCCCATTGACTTTAATGGGAACCGGAAAACGAATTCACATATCGACATATCGGATGCGCCATACGTCCGAATGCAACGGAAATGACCCCCGACAAATACGTATCCCGAATGCAATGAAAATTTTTTGGCTGCACATCACTAGTTTAGCATGTGATAAGTGAACACAAAATAGCCACAAGGGTAGATTTTGAAACGTGCGTGCGTGCGACCATGGATGCAACGATTTTATAACATGCGCGTACCAGCGTGCGCATGTTATAAAATATGTGGGCTGCATGCACATACACGCCGGCTTTTATAATCCACATGCGTATGTTCGGGCGGCACATAAAAGGGGGGTAAAAATATGGAAATTTGCGCGCCAACAAGATCGGGGATCCCCCAGTTCCCTCCAAGTCCGCTCCAGTTTAGGAGTGGACTGGGAGGGAACTTTCCCACCCCCTAACCTAACCTCCCTTCCCCTTCTCCTCGCCTCCCCACCCTCTAAATTGGCTTTTTTTTGGTTTTACCTTTTCTTCGACAAGTTACTTCAGGGCCCAATCTGAAATAACTTGTGTGCGTCGGCAGCCGGCCAGCATTCGAGGCTCCGGGACAGTGATGGTTGGATGAGTAGTCCCCAAAATGGGGAAAACCTTTAAATACATCTGGCTATATATATAAGGAAGTCTTTTTTCCAGTTGCGGCAATCTGATTTCTGAGTTTTGCTTTGTAGCCCTTTCATCTAAACTGTTCATACCAAATATTTTTAATGATATGGGACATACTACTACTTCTTATTTTCCTGTTTGACATATACTGCTAAACATATGCAGGCATCTTTTAAGTTCTTAAAGAGATCTTTTCCCATAATTATGTAATGTAAGTTTATATTTCCCAAGCTCATTCTGCGCATCGGCAATAGTGAGTTTGGTACAAATTTGTAGCCACACATTGATATTCCCTGTCTTAAGGTTCATATTTCTTTCTCACATTTCCCCCACTATCTGGGAAAGTTCAAACTGTGGGAGTCAAGTATCAATACACACAACACAATTATACTCTGTGTTTGTGTGAGAGTGCGCCCCTGGTGATACCCTATGAGTCTGTGCCTAGTTCCCTTTAAATTCTCTAAAGGAAGAATGTTCATTGGGCAGGACCCAGCTGGACAGGAGGAGCTCAGAGGACGTGACTAGTTTGAGGGTAATAAGAGCTGGGACTTAGGTGGGGGTAGATATGCCTTCTCCAGGAGAAGGCATGTCCTGCAATATTGCTGACTTTACCCAAGGTATTTTAAGTACACGAAGATACTGGAAGAGGTAGGCAGTTTGGTGTATACCTTATTTTGTTTTGTATATAAAGTGTCATTGCATGAAGAAGGCTGTTGTCAGCGTATTTCCTGACTCCAGAGAGTGAGGTTTTGCTCAGCCATTCTCACATATGATGTCATTTTCGGGATTTCTCTAAGCTAGGCACTGAGAAATAAAGTGAAACATATCTCCAGGGAAGATGGTGAAAGAAACTGAGGGCAAGCATGGTCAGTAGCAGTTTGAAGGCAAGCACTACCAAAAAAGCAGCAGAGTACAGATAAAGAAAGATTTGTTGGATAAAGAAAAGGTTTGCTTGCTGGGCTGCCTGCTAGAAGCAGCTGGAGCAAACGGGTATGGCTCTGCAGAGCACAGAAGCAGAGAAGTCTGAGGGGCCTGGGTAGAAAATCAAGAGTTATGCTTTTGTATGGGACTAAAGAGGTAGCCCTGTCCTGAGTTAGGGCTGTGTGTCAAAGAGTGGTAAGAGCCTGTGAGGCAGGCTTTTATTTTTTTTTTTCTTTTGAGAAAAAGGACACACAGTGGGGCACTAGGCTTGAGTAGGGCATGGCCCGCAGAAACTGAAACTGCTAGTGTGTGTACAGAGCCCTGGCCTTCAGCCCCGTGCGCAGTCTCTGAAGAAAGACAAAATCCTAACAAGTTGCAGTTGCCAGAGGCCCAATAATATCCCAGAACCCTGGTTGAGATCCAGTGGGGATTGCTACTGCACTGAAGGAAAAGAAAAGAGAGAACTTGGTGAGCTTTATTTAATGGGTGTGTCCCATCAGAAAATGACCAGTCTTTAGCAAGGGATTCAGGCTTAAAGAGAAGAAGAACAACCATGTATATTTGTGTGGTGGGAGTTCCCAGACCTCCAGAGCCAGAGAGCTTGACTCCAGAGCTCCAGACCCCGTGGAAAAGGGACTGGACACAATTAGTAGTAGAATTGCAAGATATTGTGGTGGAAGTGGCCCAATAGAGAGTGACTTGGAGCAGCTCGCCAAAGAAAATGCTATGGTGATAGAGGAACCTGCAAGCGGGAAGCCCAGAGAGAGGTGCCACAGAGAACCCAGAGAGTTGCACTGTGGAAGGAGCCAGTGGACAAGTACCAGAAAGCTCTGGCTCGAGTCGTGTAGCTTTGCCTGGAAGGGGCGATTCAGAGTGGCCAGGTGGAAGGGCCATAGAGAGCCCAGAGATCCCAGAACGAGATGCAAAGAAGGCTCCAGAGGGAATTCGCAAGGTGGCAGACAAACTAGAGCCTATTGGACAAGAGCCCTCTGAGAAGCATACAGTGGAACAAGGGAGGGCTTTGGAAGCCTGGAAGTTCAAGTTTGAAAATGAACAGCATTTAGTTGAAATAAAAAAAGTTGAATGCAGACTGCAGGAGGCAGTACAATTAAAATGCAAAGAGTAAACAGAGGGGAATTAATTCCACAAACCTTCAGTGAAAGGGTTACATTGTTGGGAAGAGAGTCCAGAACCAATGTTTTCCAGGAAAGGAAAGGAGGTTGTGGGACAGCTGAAAGAGAAGCCACCATGACCACATTCAAGAGGAACCATGGAAGTCCTGCCAGGAGAAACCTGGAACCCAGAATCACAGAGAAGTCTGAATAATGGACTGGGGCTGGGTGTACAGTGGGTGATGCTGGTTACGGTCTTGGCCCAGGTGACCCTAGTGAGTAGGGCCTAGGACCCTGTTCCCAAACCTAGTTGATGAGATTCTAGGAGAGTGGCAGTACTATGAAGCACTTCCCTGGGTAAAGCCCAGGGTGAGTGAGAATGCTTGGCTTAATAGGCCCAAGCAGAGAAGGGGGGAGGGGTATGTGAGAGTATACCCCTAGTGCTACCCTATGAGTTTGTGCAGGGAGAATGCTCCATGGGCGGGACCTGGCTGGAAAGGAGGAGCTCAGAGGGTGTGACCGGCTTGAGGAGAATAAGAGCTTTAACTCAGATGGGGGTAGAGAGGCCCCTTATGCCCCCAAGAGAAGACAGCTCCTGCAGTATTGCTGACCCTACTCAAGGCATTGTAATTACATGAAGATACTGCAAGAAGTAGGTAGTCTGGTTTATACCTTGTTTTGTGTTGTAAAGTGTCATTGCATGAAGAAGGCTGGAGTCAGCGTGTTTCCTCACTCCAGAGAGTGAAGTTTTACTCAGCCATCCTACAGTTTGTTACAGCAGAAAAGTACTTCTGATGGTCTAAAAACATCTAAGCTCTCACAAGACATAGAAGGGATAATTTTCAAAGTCACTTAAAACCTGGTTTTATGCATGAATTGGCTGTTTTAAAATAGACCTGATACATAAAAGTACATGGGGAACATGATTTTTTGCATACTTCTCATACATAGGGCTAGATTTTAAAAGCCCTGCGTGCGTAAATCCTGCCGGATTTACACTTGCAGGGCACTCACGCGCCGGCGTGCCTATTTTGCATAGGCTGCCAGCGCACGCAAAGCCCCGGGATGTGTGTAAGTCCCAGGGCTTCATAAAAGGGGTGGGAGGGGGCATGTCCAGGGCGTGTCCGGGGTCAGGGGGCGGTCTGGGGTGGGTCCGGGGGCATGGTGATTGTTCAGGGGCGGGCCGGGAGGGTGGTCCCGAGTCCTTCCAGCAGGCGTAACTTGCACAACAAAAGGTGGGGGGGGATTTAGGTAGGGCTGGGGGGTGGGGTAGATAGGGGAAGGGAGGGGAAGGTGGGGGGACACGGAGGGAACGGAGGCAGGCTGCGCGGCTCGGCGTGCGCAGGCTGCCGATTTTGCGCAGCCTTGCGCGCGCTGACCCCAGATTTTATAAGATACGCGCAGCTACGCGCGTATCTTATAAAATCCGGTGTACTTTTGTTCGCACTGGTGGTGCGAACAAAAGTACGCGCGCGCATATGTTTTTAAGATCTACCTCTGAGTATTTATTTATTTATTTATTTAAAGCTTTTTTATACCGGCATTCATGATAAAATCACATCATGTTGGTTTACAGGAAACAGGGGAGTGATAACATTGAACGAAAAACTGGTGTTGATAGGTAGAGAAGAAAGTTACAATAAAACAAGGGAAATTAGAACTTGGAGGAGAAGAAGAGTAGCAGGAATAATTTAGGCAATAACAATGAAAAGAATAAATTAAATTAAAATAATTACATAGTGTTAAAATTACATAGTGTTAATGGGAAATTTACAAGTGGTTGTAGTATGTCTGGAAAAAGTTATGAGTCCGTTGTGATCGTCAGATGTGATCAGGAAAGGCTTGCCTAAACAACCATGTCTTTAGCCTTTTTCTGAATGTTGGTAAGCAAGGTTCCTGTCTGAGGTCAGGGGGGATGGTATTCCATAATGATGGTCCAGCGGTGGAAAAGGCCCGTTCTCTGAATGTTTGATGGAGTGTAACTTTTGTTTGTGGAACGTGTAGGGATCCTCTGTATGCTTCTCTGATTGGTCTTGACGAGGAGTGTAGTCTGAGCGGGATTTGAAGATTGAGTGGGGCTTGAGAGTAGATGGTTTTATGGATGATAGTGATGGTCTTGTGGAGGATTCTGAAGTGAATTGGGAGCCAGTGTAATTTTTTGAGAATGGGGGAGATGTGATCTCTTCTTCTGGCGTTTGTTAAAATCCTGGCAGTGGCGTTTTGCAGCATCTGGAGTGGTTTTAAGGAAGAGGAAGGGAGACCTAGCAAGATAGAGTTGCAGTAGTCTATCTTGGAGAAAATTATGGCTTGTAGGACTGTTCTGAAGTCTTGAAAGTGAAGAAGTGGTTTTATTCTTTTCAATACCTGTAATTTGTAGAAGCCGTCCTTGGTGGTGCGGTTGATGAATGTTTTTAAATTTAAGTGGTTATCAATTAAGACTCCTAGGTCCCTAGCTTGGGAGACAAAGATGTTTGGTGGTGTATTTAGTGTGGTGTTGCTGTTTTCCGGGGAAATGAGGAGGAGTTCGGTTTTCGCCAAATTTAAAATCAAGTTTAAACTGGAGAGGAGGAGGTTGATTTCTTGTCGACAGGATTCCCAGTATTTGAGGGTTTTGTAATTGATTCTTTGATGGGGATCAATATTTGCACGTCGTCTGCATAAAGAAAGTGATTTAGTTGCAGGTTAGTTAGCAGTTGGCAAAGAGGAAGTAAGTAAATGTTGAAGAGGGTAGGGGAAAGGGAGGAGCCTTGAGGAACTCCTAGTGAGGAATTGCATCGAGGGGATTCTTTATTGGTTATTTTGACTTTGTATCCTCTAGTCGAAAGGAAGGTTTTGAACCAGGAGAGAGCTATTCCTGTTATTCCGATGTCCGCCAGTCGGTTAAGGAGGATAGAGTGGTTGACGGTGTCAAACGCCGCAGACAGGTCTAGGAGGATTAGTAAAAAGGATTGTCCTTTGTCCAAGCCCATGATGATATGGTCTGACAATGAAATGAGGAGAGATTCAGTACTTAATGCCTTGCGGAAACCGTATTGTGTAGGGAACAGTATTTTATGATCTTCCAAGTAATCTGAGAGTTGCGAGTTGACTAATTTTTCCAATATCTTGGCAATAAAAGGAAGATTGGAAATAGGGCGGAAGTTGTTGTTGTTGTTTGGGTCCAAATTTGGTTTCTTTAGAAGGGGTTTGATAGATGCTAGTTTTAGGGCTTCTGGGTAAATTCCTTGAACTAAAGAACAGTTTATAATATCGGCTAGGGTATTTGATATGGTGTCTGGTATTAGCAGGAGAAGTTTTGAAGGGATTTGGTCAGATGGATGGGAGGACGGTTTCAATTTCTTTAAGAGAGAGTGGATCTCTGAAGCAGTAGTGGGTTCAAATGCTTCAAGAAATATGTTTTTGTTTGTTTGACAAGAGAGGCTGATAGTAGGAGGTGGGCCAGGGGGCAGCTGAGTTAAGAGGTTGGATATTTTGTTTTGGAAGAAGAGCGCCAGATCATCTGCTTTGGATTGTGCTTGATCGATGGGGATTGTTGGGGCGTTGGTTTGTGTTAGTTCGGATACGTATGAAAATAAAGCTTTAGGGTCGAAGACAATGTTGTGGATCCGGTGGGCTTAGAAATCCCTTTTTGCTCTTAAGGTGGAGTTCCTGTAGTGGTGGAGAGCAAATTTGTATATGGATAGAGTGCTTGGACAAGGTGTTTTGCGCCATTCGCTTTCTTTCTTTCTGAGGGATTGTTTGAGTTTTTGAAGGTCTTTGGTGAACCAAGGTTGTCTTTTTGGGGCATTGGGATTAAGTTTTTTTGATGAAATAGGACATAATTTATTTGCCACTGACTCTGTAATGTTGTTCCAGGAAAGTAAGGCAGTGTTGGGGTCTGTCAGGTTGATATGTGGGAGATCTTTAGACAATTGGTTGCTGAGGTCTTCAGAGGAGCAGGCTTTTCTGTAGAGAAACGAGGATTGAGTAGGATGGGTGTTGCGGTTTTCTATCACTTTGAAAGAGGTTGAAATTATTGAGTGATCTGACCAAGGGACCTGAGTGCATATAGTGGGGGATGAGTGTGTTATGCCCGAGTTTATGAACATAAGGTCCAGAGTATGACCTGCTTTGTGGGTGGGCTTATTGATGATCTATTTGAAGCCCATAGATGACATCGAGGTGAGAAGAGCTTCACAGCTAGATGTAAGTATGGTATTGTCGACGTGGAGGTTGAAATCTCCTAGGATCATAGCAGGTGCGTCTAAGTTCAAATATTTTGCGATAATTTCTACGATGGAGGAGGGATCTGATTCAAGAAGTCCTGGAGGGGCATAGACGAGGAGGATTTGGAATTGGTCTGTTTTAAAGAGGCCTATTTCTAGTTTAGAGTCAGATATTGCTGGGAGCTGGGAGAATCTGAGCTCTTTTTTGGTTGCTAGAAGGAGGCCCCCGCCTCTTTTCTTTTGCCGTGGAAGGGAAAAGAAGTCATAGAGCTGGATGGGGAGTTGATTTATTAGCACTGTATCTGTTGGTTTAAACCAAGTTTCTGTTATGGCACAGATGTCTGGTTTTGCGTCTAGGAGATAGTCGTTGAGAATCAGTGATTTCTTGGTGAGGGATTGAGCATTCAATAGTGTAAGTGAAAACAGAGCGAGGCCTAGGAGTTGCGTGATAGGTGAAATCATGATTGGGATAAGGGTCTTCGTGGTGCGAGGTTGGCTTTTCTGGTGATGAGACTATGGGGATGCCCATAGACATTATGTTGTGCTGCGATCATGTTATGCTGGGTAGGATGGGTTGAATTCTTGGAGGCTGGATAGGTGACTATAGGAGGCTGGGTGTGAAGACTGCTGGAAGATTGGATGACTGAGTATGATGAATGCTGGAGACTGGATGACTGCTGGAGACTGGATGACTGAGTATGATGACTGCTAGAGACTGGATGACTGAGTATGATGAATGCTGGAGACTGGATGACTGCTGGAGACTGGATGACTGAGTATGATGAATGCTGGAGACTGGATGACTGCTAGAGACTGGATGACTGAGTATGATGAATGCTGGAGACTGGATGACTGAGTATGATGAATGCTGGAGACTGGATGAATGCTGGAGACTGGATGACTGCTGGAGACTGGATGACTGAGTATGATGAATGCTGGAAGACTGGATGTGATGAAAAGTTGGAAGCCTAGGAGGGCTGGAGGTGTTTTGTGGGAAGCTGAGCGAGGCTAGATGGAGTATGGTATTAGAACGTATAAGAACGTATGAGTAGTACTAGAGAATGTCTGCTGGCAGACGGAAGTGGCCCTGGTCCTGGGGCTCATGAAGGGGCGCACTAAGGGGCAGGCCCCTTAGGTCACGCTCCTTCGTGCACGCGACGCCCGGCGCGCAACGCCGCTGGGAGAAGCGTTTATTTAAAGGTCTCCGGCTGCTATCTGATTGGCCTGGGGCCTTTTGGGAGGCGTGGCTGACTCACCGCGTGGGTCTCGGCTGATGGTCTGGAATATATATATATATATTCCAGAATATATATATATATATATATATATATATATATATATATATATATATAGGTATTCCAGGGGGTGGAGTTGGGGTGGGATCAAAATGTATGTGTACACTTTCAATTTTTGAAAAATATGCACTTAAAAGTATATGAGGTAAGTTACACCTGCTCCTGAGGAATACTTCCATGCATTCCCAGCAAAACCTGCAAATTTTCAAAGTTGACTTATGCGCATGTCTCCTTCAAAAATTCAAACTCCTGATAATTACCCTCACAAGTTCTAAAACAGCTAAATTATTAAGTCTTTGAAAAATGTGAAATACGTGGAGGACATGTTTCACAAGAATTTACCTGGGCAACCAAGCAGTTACCTGGGTAAACTCTCTGTGCCAAAAATTACTCTCCTTTCAACCATCAAATAGAGTTTGAATTGCTCCTCAGCTTCTCTACTTTTTACTGCAGCAAAAAGAGGAAGGGGCCAGTGCAGGTGGAGGGTGAGGGAGGTAAGGAACACACTGGGATTTGGTTGTGAAATTCACACATGTATTTTGCCATGCATAATTTGCAGCTAAGTTTTTTGCTTCGATTATTGGTGCAGGCCCCCAATGATAAAAAGCATCTGGGAAGTTTGTACCACTATGGATAGTTTGATTATAGAATAGAAGAAATGTGTCTAGGAGAAATATTTGGCATGGGCACCTCTGAAAGTGCAAAAGTTCATGAACATTGTATAAGTGACCGTTTTATTTTACATCAGGTTGATTTCTGCAGATTGAGAGTTAGACTTTACCTTCATCTTTAACAACAGTGTAGCTATTATTTAGGGTTAATATTACTTCTGAAAATGTGAACCTTTTCTTTTTTATTACCCTGTGTAATTAGTTTTTCTTATCCTTTTTCTACCCATTTTTGTGTGTGGAGGTTTACATGATTACAGCCTTAACACAGAGTCTGTAACCTTTTTTTTTTTTTAGCAGAATGTCGCAGAGTGCTTGCTATTTTCTTCTGCATCCTGCAGCGACAAGATTTCCCTGGTGGTTTCGGATCCAGCTATAGGATTAACCCTGCTTAGTGGCTGAGATCTAACAAGTTCAGGGTCTCAGTCTAGTGTTGCTGGGATCAGTGTTCCCATGCAATAAAAATTCAATAAATGGAGAGGTAAAAAAAAGGGAGCAGATAAGTTTGGGAGCTCCATATGTTATACCAGAAAGAGGAGCAAGCATGGACAACTGAAAATAGTTTTTAAAAATCCAAATATTAGCAATGTGAAACGTTCAGAGACACACTGAAGGAATCAAAGTAACAACAGTTAGAGGTAAAAATAAATATTTATAGTCTTCTGCAGCATTCTTTTTCTGCTATATTAAAGACTAAGTTTAGTTGTAGTATTATGTAGAGATGTGAATCGTGTGATCGATCGTCTTAACGATCGATTTCGGCTGGGAGGGGGAGGGAATCGGATCGTCGCAGTTTGGGTTTTTTAAATATTGTGTAAATCGTGTAAATCAAAAACCGGCACACTAAAACATCCCTAAAACCCACCCTGACCCTTTAAAATAAATCCCCCACCCTCCCGAACCCCCCCCAAAATGTCTTAAATTACCTGGAGTCCAGAGGAAGGGTCCTGGTGTGATATTTTACTCTCGGGCCTTCGGTACGTTGTAGAAATGGCACCGGCGCTACGTTTGACCTGTCATATGACAGGGCAAAGGTAGCGCCGGCGCCATTTTGTTTTTTTGTCCCCCGATGTCAGGAGCGTAGGAGATCGCTCCCGGACCCCCGCTGGACCCCCAGGGACTTTTGGCCAGCTTGGGGGGGGGGCCTCCTGACCCCCACAAGACTTGCCAAAAGTCCAGCGGGGGTCCGGGAATGACTTCCTGCACGCAAATCGTTTTTCCGTACAAAATGGCGCCGGCCATACGCCATTTCTGGAGATTTATAAATATCAAATATTCAATATGTATCAGATGGGCATAGATAAAAGACTTGAAATATTGTAATCACCGGATGGTGCCTATTACAAGTTTCTGTCGGACCGCAAATGATAGAGAAGACCGGACGGCTTAGCTCATTACTAAGCACGTCGTCTAAGGCTTGCTGATGCGGTTCCGGCTTTTACAATAATTTTTTTGATTGGTGAAGAGCATTTTTGGATGTGTCTAAGCGATACCTTTTGTTGTTTTGGCGATTTGGACATATAGGTTCGCAACGAAGCTCTTTGTTTGTTTGGTCCTCAGGACTAGGCCATGGTCCCTGCTTTTGGCCTCAGCTGAGATTCCGACTTGTACATTTGTGCTGTTTTGTATTGTAAATTTAAACAAGATTCCTGCGGTGGACAAATACAGTAGACTTCCTGATCCTGAGATGTTAATCAGTTTACAGACTGTGCTCTGAGCTATTGTGCCTAAGCTAATGTCTGTAACTGCACTACAAGTTACTGTGAAGGAATTAACATTATTTGATTGGTCATCTTCTTTCTCACATTGCTCTTTATATATATAGCCCCTGAAGCAGCCCACATTGTATGCGTGACACGCGGCCCGAGCCGAGCACTGGTTTTTACCTTTAATTAAAGTATTTCCTGACACCGATCTAATTTTGTTTTGGTTGCATTGCTGCTATGCTGGATCAGCTTCCGTGTCGTTTTCTGGGACCTAAACAAGGCCCTGGCCTTAGGCCTAGGCATAAACCCAATACATTCATTTGAATTGAATACAACAAATAAAGTTCATTTCATTTGGAGGGCCCCTGATTTGTTTCAGGGCACCCAAATTAAACAATTCAGCTTTATTCATCATGTTTTGTGCATTTGTTTTAAATGAATGCAATTACTGCATGCTGCATTCATATTTAAATACTCAAATGGAATACATCAATGGGTTATTTATTAACACATTTTAAAGAACCCATGGAAGCACTGTGCTTATCAAAATAGTGAAACAGCATATGTCAGCAAATGGCATGAAGGCTGATCAGGAATAGCCCAGAAAGTTTATCAAAGAGCTCCTTAAATGATCAGTTGATTAGATACATGGATACAACATCAGACAGTCTAATTTACCTGGATAAATTGCCTTCAATGTTTAGCATATGCAGGCATGACAGACTTTAAAGCATGCACATATGTGGCAAATAATTAATTTTCTGCTGCACATTAGGGGCTTAATACACAGAATACTAAAGGAGAGGAATTTATGTCTTTGAAGAAAAAGAATTACAATATTGTTCTGAGTGATTACAAGGAAGGTTAAAGTGGTACTAGACCAGTGGTTCTGAACCTTATCCTGGTTTTCAGAATATTGACAAAGAAGAGATATGAGATCATTTTTCCTAAATTGGAAACTTAGCATATGCAAATCTATCTCATGCATTTTCATTGTGGGTAGCTTGAAAACCTGACTCCAGGACAGAGTTGAGAACTACTGTACTAGATGAACAAAGGACTCAGAGTGCAAGCCCTTTGGAAAATCAGTGGATGGTAAAACAGACACAATTGTTTAGGATGATAGTTAAGGATAAGCAACCTAAAAATACATCAATTATTAGATGTGGCAGAAGAATAGAATATTAGACCCCAAAATTGAAATCATTAACCAATCACGCAGACATCTTAGTAAAAGAGAATTGAATGAATCAGAGAGGGTCTTAGTTTTGTTCCTGCAAATCCAGTTAATAAATTAAAATCTGAAAAAGAACTTTTTAAATTCAAACTATTATTAATGAAAATCTTATTCAAACAGTGGAGCAGGAGAAGAAACTTGTGCACAGTTTTAAACTGCAAAGCACTTTCCTTTCAATGATTAAGAAACAAATCAGAGGTGTTTTGGAAAGCTCATGCATTACAAATTTTAATCTCTTGTTTTGGTCTGATAAAATGTATCAAAACCTACAACAATTCCAGTTTTCTTTAGGGCCCATTCAATACAGCAACTAGAACTCTGCACTAATTATTCTATTAACATTATTTCTAAGATTGGTTAAGGGAACTGTGAAATGATATACACCTAACAGAAATATCAAACAATAAAGGAAGTTGACGTGAATAAATGGTTAGTTATTAAATCCCTTAAACATGGCAAAAATAATTATCAAACAAGGGGGAAAGAGAAGAGTTATATTTATTCAAACCTGAGGATTAAAGAAAAGAATTTGATACAGATGAATGATCCTGACTTCTAAAAAAAAAAAAAAAAAAAGATCCTGCCATTAGATTTAAAAAAAGAAATAGATTCAATTCCATATCCCTAGGATTATGGAATTATTGGATTAGTAAATATGTAGCAGATTTAATTATTCAGTCATTTCGTAGATGACCAGTCAACTACACTCTTCTAAATATATCATAGTGCTATTTCTGCCATAGGCTCACTAGGCCAGTTACTTGCATGATACTATCAGGGTACATCCGGTTGCTAGGGAATGGTACATCAGGAAGAGTTGTACCTAAGGAGGCTGGATGGCCTGATGAAGATTGAACCAAGGATGGTAAACCAAGCCTAGGTTGGGAGCTACTATGGCATGCTGCTGTTACATTGGATTAGACACCCAGGAGAGGGGTATGGATAAGGAATAGTGGAGTAGGACTGCAGGGATGGATATAGAACAGGAACACTTCAACAGGGCTTCAGGGCTGAATATGGAACATGGAGCAGGACTTCAGGACTGAATGCGGAACATGAAGATTAGAGAAGGATTGCAGGGGAGTTGTGGAGCAGGAACACTGATGCAGACTACAGAACAGAATGTTACACAGACACAAGGCCAAACAAGCATAGGATTAAGAGGAGGTATCTCAGGACTCTGTTGTACCAGCAAAGGTGTTTTTCTGTTCCTCTTCATATATACTATCACCAATCAGATTATATCCTGTGCTGGACCAATCAGAGCTTCTCAAGGCCTGTCTATCTGGCAGCTAGATGTTAAATATCCCCTGGCATTTATTTGAGTCTCTATTTCCCATGGCTCCTCTACAGCTTCCCAGCCTCTATCTTCTAAGGACACTGATTCAAGCTTTGTTGATCCTGACAGTATTACTCCTCCTACCCTTACTGGCTCTTCCTGGGGGCCTCATGTCCTAGCTTAATTATCTAGATATTCTTGGTGAAAGCATCTACTATCTACTAGATAATGAATTTTGTCCTCAAATGGACCCAGAGCCCAGAATCTGCTTGACAAAAGATTCTTGTAGTCCAGACGTGGGCATCTTTGGTCCTTGGGTGTTACAAGATGGTCAAGTTTCTAGATATCTACAATGAATATTCTCAAGATGCTTTTGCATGTACCACCCCTATTGCATGCAAATGCATCTCTGCATATTCATGGTAGATATTCTGACAAACTGTCTGGCATACCCCCCATGGAGGGAAGTCTGACTCAGAACAGAGGTTATGACAAAAGGAGCTGGACACAGGCATGGCAATGCCTCTGGCATAAAAAGCCCTTGTGGGCTTTCCCATGACATGTTGGTTATTATATAGTACCTGAACACCTGCATGCTCTCTTCTGATTTGTTGTCCTTCTGTTCTAAATTGGGAATAACATTCTGTAGGCAGAAGGTAGAGGTGAAGGTCATCTGGTGCATCTTTCCCAGAATGTGCAAATCGTGATGTTCCTGTCAAGATAATACACAAACGTAAAGAATACCAATAGTGTCCAAATTAATTTTTCTTTTACCAAGAACCTCTATAGTGCATGTGTACATTAGGCTTGATTGACCATCATAATAGCTTAGTTACACTTTAATACTCCACCTTCCGTTTAATCATTGGTCAATGTATTTTCCTCAAGTGAATATCACCTCTGTTGTGCTCTTTAAATTTTCTTGTAATTTTACAATAATGAATCATATCATTACTTAACTTAATGAATGAAAGCCAAATTTTCCAAATAAAATGGCCTGGTAGACTCTGCCATTCTGCCATTCATTATGGAATGAACGCCAGTATGCCATCAAGGTTGTGAGTTGAAGAACAGTGCGGGTGAAACAAATGAGCCCTTGAAAAAGGATTTCTATATCCGAAACACAGTCCTGTGTTGGGCAGAGTGGGCAGAATGGCAGAGTCTACCGGGCCATTTTATTTGGACAATTTGGCTTTCTTCATTATTGTAAAATTACAAGAAAATTTAAAGAGCACAACAGAGGTGATATTCACTTGAGGAAAATACATTGACCAATGATTAAACAGAAGGTGGAGTATTAAAGTGTAACTAAGCTATACGATGACACCTATTATGATGGTCAATCAAGCCTAATGTACACATGCACTATAGAGGTTCTTGGTAAAAGAAAAATTAATTCGGACACTATTGGTATTCTTTACGTTTGTGGGTCATGTTTACCAATGGTCCAACATAAAATTATCAACAATTAAAGGACTGTGGTTCTAGTATTGGTTTCCTGTCAAAATAATACCAGGAAGATGGCAAAGTGTGGGACATGGATGAGATCATAACTTATTGCCTCCTGGTGGTTGTGAATTTTTTTCATTATGAATCTCTCAGTCTTTTGAGGGGAAGCCATCAATAATCTCCACTGCTATGCTCATCCTCTCCTCTTGAAATGGAAGATTTGTGTTTCTGGGTAAATGTGAGGTCCATGAAACATACTGAGGCTCCTAAATTGATCATAGTGAGAGCTTGTAGTTTCTTGCCTTCTAAAATAACTGGATTGGAATTGTCATGTCACAGGTTTGAGTTCTCAGAAATGTGATTGGTCCAAGAGGGCATATCAGTGCATGTTTCACACTCTTCCTCTCTCCTGGAGTTTAGACTGTCCATTTATCCCCTCAGGTGCTCAGACGAGTTTCTGCCCATTGAGATAGTTGACTCATCGGAGCTCAAAAAGACTTCAATAGTGGAAAAGACCTTCTTGATGGCATCTCATCTTTTCTTCTTGTTACATTTTCTGACTCAGTATTTAAACCCCAGCCGTGCAACACCAAGTCGCCTCAGCAGTGGATCAACTACCTCCCAGTAGTGTGAGTTGCTGCTTCAAAATCCTTCCTTTGCCTAGCTAAAGCCTTCCTTGTCTTTAGCCTCATCCAGCCTTGCCTACCTTGTCTTCAGCTTCATCCAGCCTGGCCTTGCCTTCCTTTTCTTCAGCTTTGTCTAGCTTTACCTTGCCTTCCTCATCTTCAGCCTCATCCAGTCTTATCTTGCCTTCCTTTTCTTCTGCCTGCCTTCCCTTGGATTGATTTTTGGTACCAACCTTAACCTGTGACCTGATAATCCTTGTCTGCCACTCACTTCGACCATAGCTTATGACCTGACCATCCTTTCTTGCCACCAGCCCTGACCATAGCCTGGCATCAGAACATCTCTTCAGCCTTCTCCAGAGACTGTCACCTAAGACCTGCCAGCCACTGTAACCTAAAAGCTCAATCCGAGGGGAAAGGGGATGGTACAGGTGAAGCTCCAGCTCAGTCTCTGCATCATCTCCTCTGCCAGTTGGTAGTGAGGGCCTACTGGGCCTTCCCAGTAGGTAGCAAGAACCTCACTCCAACACATGCGTACACAACTCTAACAATTTCCGGAGGCCATGGGCTCCACTGCTCAGGCTTCACTCCAAGTAATAATGAGCTTGGCATAGCATCTACAGCAGCAGCAGCAGCAACAAATGCTCAGTCAGGTTACTGCAGCCCTGGAGAAACTAGCCATCAGAGTGGATGCTCTAAGGCTAGAACCCACACTGAGACTGATGACCCGGCTCCTCCAGTGCCACTCATTTCTGCCAGACCTATACCTCAATTACCACCACCCCCATACTTTATGGGGAATCCCAAACAATGCTGTAGCTTCATAAAGCAATGCCAGATGCACTTCCAACTACAGACTGCAATGTTCCCCGATGACCAGATCAGGGTTACCTACATTCTCTTTTTCTTGGGTGACACTGCATTAGCCAGTACTTCCCTGTTTGGGAGCACAGGCATCCCATACTTCAATAATTTCCAAGCTACTTCCAGGAGATCTGATTCATTGTTGACGAGCCAGGATGGAACACCACCTGAGCCACTGACATATTACAGATCCACCAGGTATCTTGACCCCTCTTGGCATACACCATTGAGTTCAGGATGCTTGCCTCTGAACTGAACTGGGGTGAGGACAGTCTCATGCCCATCTTTCTGCAAGGCCTGGCAGGCCACATTAAGGATAAGCTTGCAGTTTGAGACTTTTCCACTTTATTGGAGAAGCTCATAGCTCAGGCTTGGCATATAGACCATTGACTCCAGGAGAGGGCAAGGGAGCACAAGGCTCAATGTGCCATCCCTTTGGCACCCCACTTCCAGCGACCTCTCTCTCCACCAATGGCTTAGCATTCTGAAACCAAAACTCAGAAGGAACCCATGCAATTGGGTCACAGCTGGCTTATGGTTCAAAAGAAATCACATCATAGACAACTGGGTCTGTGTTTTATCCTGTGCCGGTCCTGGACATTTGGTGGCCCACTGCCCAGAAAAACCAGGAAACTCCCATCCCTAGGGTTAACTGAGGAGATAATCCTATGTCAGACTTCCACCACTCCACTTCCTCTTGGTCCCTGTAATCACTCACCGAAGGTGAGACCCATCTCTTCTCACAGGTATTTCTGGACTCCAATGCTGGGGGAAACTTCATAGATTAGGCTCTGGTGAAACACTACCATATACCTAATCTTCCCCTGGGAGAACTGTACAATGCATCCTCTGTCTACGGTGACCCCCTCCCAGGGAAAATCACACAATGCATTGTTCCGTTCACACTCCAGACCAGCATACTTCATTCTGAGTCAATCACTCTTTATATTCTACCTTGAAAGGTCAATCCCATCATATTGGGCCTTCCTTGGTTGCAAAAGCATCAAACCATAATCAATTGTTCCACACTCATTCTGCCTTTTCTCATGTCATGCCTTTGTCACTCCTCTGGCTCCCAGCACTATTGCTGCTGCCCGGACAGGGCTACCACCCCAATACATAGAATATTTAGGTATGTTTTCCAAATAGAAGGCCTGAGACATTGTCTCCTCACCGCTCCTATGACTGTGAGAGCAAGCTCTTCCCAGGCAAGGATCCTCCATGAGACAGGGTATATCTGCTCTCAAGGCCAGAAACCAAGGCGAAGATTGACTATTTCCAAACAAATCTTGCCAGAGTCTTTATTTGTCCCTCATTCTCACCTACTGCAGCAGGATTCTTCTTTGTAGTGACCCTGCATAGACTACAGAGGCAAGAATGCTATGCATGCTATCACCAAACAGGATCACTACCCTTACCATTGATATCTGCATTATTTGATTGACTACAAGGAGTTTAAATATTTTCTAAGTTGGTCCTCCAGGGCACAGACAATATCAACTGAATCAAGCATGGTGATGAATGGAAGACCACCTTTAATACGAGATATAGACATTACGAATGTTTAGTCATGCCCTTCATTCTGTTCAATGCCTAGCAGTCTTCCAAAAAATGGTGAACGATATATTCCAGGTTCTTTTATACTCTTCTGTTGTGGTATCTCTCGATGACATGCTCATCTTTTCTCTCTCTCTAACTACTCATAGATCCCAGGTAAAACAGGTACTTCAGCGCGTACGTGACACCATCTTATACCAAACTGGAAAATATTCTCTTCCATCAAGAGAGCCTGCCCTTCCTGGGATAGATAATCTCCAGTACTGGATGCAGCATGGACCCCACAAAACAGAAGGCCATCCTGGAATGGCCCCAGCCAATGGGTTTGCGGGAATTACAAAGATTTCTCGAATTCACCAATTACTACAGCAATTTATCCATAGATACTCCACCCTTGCCACTTTATTCATGGCTTTAATCTAAAAAAGTGTGAATACTGGAAACTGGCCATTGGAAGTGGTCGAAGATTTCCAGACGATCAAACAAGCCTTCACCCAAGGACCCTGCCTCTGGCATCCAGACTCTTTCTTACCTTTCATTGTTGAGGTAGATTCTTCTTCTTTTGGGGCTGGGGATGTCCTCAAACAACCAGCACAGAAGGAAAACTTCTCCATTGTTGATTCTCTTCTCAAAATATTCTCTGCCTGAGAAAATCTATATTATTGGAGAGAGAGAACTTCTGCCCATCAAATTTGCCATGGAGGAGTGGCAGCATCTCCTGGAGGGTTCTCAACACAAAATCACCATCTACACTGATCATAAAAATCTAGAATACCTTCCACAGGCTCAACGTCTCAATCCTCGGCAGGACTGTTGGTCTCTCTTCTTCTTTAGATTTGACTTATAGCTCTGCTACCGACTTGCTGAGAAGAACCTCCAAGCATATGCATTATCCCATTGCTTCCTAACCAAGGATACTACAGAAGCACCGCAACATATCATTGACCCAACAAAGGTTCTTCTGGCCTCCACCACCTTCGTTCCAGCAGGGAAGACTGTTGTTCTCCAGAGACTCCTAGAAAAAGTATTGAAATGGTACATGAATCCCAAGTAGCAGGGCACCCAGGAATGTCAAGAACCCTCAAACTCCTTCAGTGCCACTACTAGTGGCATCGCATCAAGCAGGATGTAAAGATCCTGCCCAAACTGTGTACAGAACAAAACTTATTGTGCCCAACCCCTGGAGGCTGTTACGACTTTGTGGTGGATTTCCCCCTCACATTATTCTGCAGTGATATGGGTCATCGTGGACAGGTTCTACAAAATGGCTCACTTTGTGCCTCTCGCTGGGCTTCTATCAGCTCCTGAACTACCCCGCCTCTTTGCACAACATGTCTTTCGTCTACACAGATTGCCACTCCATATTCTCTCTGACACAGATGTTCAATTTGGTGCCTGTTATTGGAAGGCCCTCTGTTGCAAGTTCAGCATCTCTCTAGATTTCACAATGGCTTATCACCCACATGACAATTTGCAGACCAAGAAGATTAATCAGATCCTCAAGACCTTCCTTAGATCGTAGATCATTGATTGAGCTCTCTACTGCCATGGGCGGGATTCTCCCATAACAACCATATAAACAGTGCCACCAGCTCCTCACAATTTCAAATTATGTATGGGAAATATCCACATATGCAACTTCCACTTCTCTATGCAGTGGATTGCCTGGCAGACTGTCTCACTGCCCAGGAACTCCATGCTCTCTGGATTCACACCCCTCAATTAATCTTGCAAGCTAAGAAATATGCAGACATTAAACGCTGGCCAGCACCAAAGCTTAAAGAGAGTGATTTTGTATGGCTGCGTACCCAACACCTACATCTCAGAGTTTCTTCTTTCCATCTGGCGCCAAGCTTCATCAAACCATACCTCATCCAATGACAAATGGGTCCCATTACCTTCCACTTAAAACGCCCCAAAACACTAAGGAGCCATAAAGTATTTCACGTTTCTTTGCTGAAACCTTTAATTCTTTCCTGGCCATCCAGAAAGCCTCCTACAGCCATGGACGTGACAGTAGAAGATGACACACAGTTTGAGATAGAAGAAATTTTGGATTCCTGTACATGATGAGGCAAACTTGGCTACCTTATTACTTGGAAGCGCTTTGGAACAGAGGACAATTCCTGGGAACTTGCCATCAATTTCAAAGCACCTGTCCTAATAAAAGAACTATATACACAATTTTCTTTCAAACTCAAACCTTGGATTCTGAAGAGGGGGCTTAGAAGAGGGGTACTGTTATGTTTGCCAGCTTAAAGGATGATCCCATGAGCCAGCACACTTAACCGATGCTGCCTGACTGGCCCAGCACTGCCGCTTCACGTGCCCGACACCTCCGCTCCATGCAGCTGGGAATGCCGCTGTCCTCTTCCTCCAGCCTGCCCCTAAGTGTGCGTGCATGGTATGTGCCAGTGTTTAAAGACTACATGGTGGGAAACCAGTTCTCCAGCACTCCCTAATGACACCACATGTCCGGGTATTTAAAACTCCAGCCGTGCAACACCAAGGTGTCTCAACATAAAAACATAAAACATGCCATACTGGGTCAGACCAAGGGTCCATCAAGCCCAGTATCCTGTTTCCAACAGTGGCCAACTAGTCACAATGACCTGGCAAGTACCCAAACATTAGATACATTACAAGCTACTATTGCTTATTCATTACCATAATAGCAGTTTATGGATTTTTCCCGTAGAAACATATCCAAACCTATTTTAAACCCAGCTACAATAACTGTGTAATCACATCCTCTGGCAATGAATTCCAGAGCTTAACTAGGCGCTGAGTGAAAAAGAATTTTCTTTGATTTGTTTTAAAAGAGCTATTTGCTAATGTCATGGAGTACCCCTGGTCGTTCTATTATCTGAGAGAGTAAATAACCGATTTGCATTAACTTGTTCAAGTCCTTTCATGATTTTGCAGACTTCTATCATATCCCTCCTCAGTTGTCTCTTCTCCAAACTGAACAGCCCTAACTTCTTTACCCTTTCCATGCCCCTTATCATTTTGGACACCCTTCTCTGCACTTTCTCCAGTGCAGCATATTCTTTTTGAGATGTGGTGACCAGAATTGTACACAGTTTTCAAGGTGTGGTCTAACCATGGAGTAATACAGAGGCATTATGACATCCTCCATTTTTTATTTGCCATTCCCTTCCTAATAATTCCTAACATTCTTTTTCTTTTTTTTGATTGCCACAACACACTGAGCCGAAGATTTCAATGTATTATCCACTATGATGCCTAGATCTCTTTCCTGGGTAGTAACTCCTAAGATAGAACCTAACATTGTGTAACTACAGCAAGGGTTATTTTTCTGTATATGCATCACTTTGCACATGTCCACATTAAATTTTATCTGCCATTTGGAAGCCCAATCTTCCAGTCTTGCAAGGTCATCCTGCAATCCATCACAATCTGCTTGAGATGTAACTACTCTGCATAGTTATGTGTCATCCACAAATTTGATCACCTCACTCGTCATACCCCTTTCCAGATCATTTATAAATATATTAAAAAACACCAGTCCAAGTACAGATCCCTGAGGCACTCCACTGTTTACCTTTTTCTACTGTGAAAACTGACCATTTAATCCTACTCTCTGTTTCCTGTCTTTTAACCAGCTTGCAATCCACAAAAGGACATTGTCTTCTATCCCATGACTTTTTAGCTTTCTTAGAAGCCTCTCCTGCGGGACTTTGTCAAATGCCTTCTGAAAATCCAAATAAACCACATCTACCACCTTTGTCCACATGTTTATTCACCCCTTCAAAAAAACTTAGATTTGGGAGGCAAGACTTCCCTTTAGTAAATCCATGTTGGCTGTGTCTCATCAAACCATGTCTATCTAAATGTTTTGTGATTTTATTCTTTATAACAATTTCCACCATTTTTCCCAGCACTGAAGTCAGGATCACCGGTCTATAGTTTCCCATATTACCCCTGGATCCCTTTTTAAATATAGGAGTTACATTGGTCATCTTCCATTTACCTCCCGGTAGTATGAATTGCTGCTTCGGAGTCCTTCCTTTGCCTTGCCATCCTTGCCTTCAGCCTTGTCCAGCCTTGACTTGCATTCCTTGTCTTCAGTCTCATCCAACCTTGCTTTGCCTTCCTTATCCTTCGCCTATCTACCCTTGGATTGATTCTTGTACCGAACTTAGTCTATGACCTGACCATCCCTGTCTGCCACCCACCTCAACCCATAGCCTGTGACCTGACCATCCTTGCTTGCTGCCAGCCCTGACCACAGTCTGACATTGCAACCTCTCTTCATCCTTTTCCAGAGTCTGTCACCTGAGACCTGCTAGCCCCTGGAACTCAAAGGGTCAATCTGCGAAGAAAAGGGCTGGTAAATGTGAAGCTCCATCTCAGTCTCCACATCTTCTCCTCCACCAGTTGGCAATGAGGTCAGTAGGTAGTGTCAACCTCACTCCAACACAAGGGTCCACAGCTGTAGCACCTCTACTGACAGCTGATACCTCATGCCATCAGCATTCAGCTCCCAGGAGTTGGTTGTACAAGCAAAGGTGTGGGTCTTCATTGTTTTCCTAATATACTTTCACCAATTAGGGAATACCATGTGCTGAATCAATGAGACTTTCTGAATGCATGCCTGACAATCAGAAGTTAAATATTCCCTGGCCCTTCTCTAAATCTGTGGCTCCTATGCAGCTTCCATGCTTCTGCTTTCTAGGTTCACCAGTTCAATCTCCATTATTCCTGACAGATACATTTATTATTTCCTATGATCATTAGACCTACAAGAGACTGCTGATTTAATGGTAAAATTGAATAGTCTTGAAAGTATTAAAAATGGGATGTCAGGGAGCTGCTATATTAGCATTACTCAAAAACAGAATATTGAGGCTACTAAAGGAGCACTCCTAGGAGGACATACTGATAGTCTACCTATTAATTTTTTCTTCTTCTGTTTGGTTTTACAGTCCATAAAACTTATTAAATAATTTGAGAGCAACTTCAGTCTATTCCTACAAGATAATGCACTATGGTATGAAGTGGCTCCAGTTTATATCTACATGACATCTGCTCCAGCCTATGTTAACGAGAACACAAACTAAGGAATACTGAATTCAGAGATAATATTTTCTACCAGCAGAGGTTCACTTCACAGACTATGATGTTTTCATGATTTGGAATGGTAATGAAATATAGCCTCACCAGATACATAGATGATTTTATTCAGATTCTATATTAAATTTGTTTCATTACAAATTGTAGCCTGGCAAATAGTGAATTTTAAAATGTTTCTGTGAGCAAAAATGATGTTAAGATTATGGCAAGACTCTTCAAAAAGACAGTTGCTAAAATCATATACTTTCTTGCTAATAGTTTTAATCTGCCTTCCCATAAAAAAAAGTTTTACCCAGTTCTAGATAAGAGCAAAGTGTGCAACTAATCATGACACAATAGCTGAAGAAGCAATTTAGTTCTCAGTTGAGAGTTTCAAAAACAAAGAGAATACAATGTTGAAGACATTTATTTGGCAAAAGAGAAGGTTATGTAAATGGACAGGTGTTCATTACTTAAAACTGATAAAAGAATACAAAGTGCATCTAAAATTCCTTTTGTGAGAAAATATAGGACTGCTTTCCAGGTCATTTATTCAATTATTCTCAAACACTGGCATATTCTACAATCTAGAGCTACTTGAAAATATGTAAAGATTCTGCTGTTTTTGCTTATAAAAGATAACATAATACAGTTAATCCTACTGCTCAACATCTTTTCTACCTCATTAAAGTATTTGCACTAATGTTTCTAAAGTATCAGCAGAAAGAGGGAAAAACAGTGAAATATGACAGCAGAAAAAGGCCGTATGTCTCATCTAGTCTGCCCATCCACCCAATTAATTTAGCTTTATAATTCCCATCACTTTTTTAGAGATTCCCCTATAGTTATCCCATGCTTTAATTCAGATACTGTTCCATGCATCCACTACCCTCTCTGTAAAGAAATATTTCCTAAAATTACTCCTTGGTCTACCTCCTTTCACCCTCGCCCCATAACTCCTTATTCCAGACCCTCATTTCCATTGAAAGAGATTCACCTCCTGTGCATTGAAATCTTTGAAATATTGAAATCTTTGAAATATTGAAATGTTTTTATCATATCTCTCCTATCTCGCCTTTCCTCTAAGGTATACATGTTGAGATATCTAAGTCTATCCACATATATTTTAGAACAAAGACCAGTGACCATTTTAGTAGCTGTCCTCTGGAATGATTCCATTCTGTTTATATTCTTTTGAAGATACAGTATCCAGAATTGTAAACAGTATTCCAAATAAGGTCTCACCAGGGAACTATACAGGGGCAATATCACCTAGGGATGTGAATCGTGTCCACGATCGTCTTAACGATCGATTTCGGCTGGGAGGGGGAGGGAATCGTATTGTTGCCGTTTGGGGGGGTAAAATATCGTGAAAAATCGTGAAAAATCGTGAAAAATCATGAAAAATCTAAAAATCGCAAAACCGGCACATTAAAACCCCCTAAAACCCACCCCCGACCCTTTAAATTAAATCCCCCACCCTCCCGAACCCCCCCCCCCCAACTGACTTAAATAACCTGCGGGTCCAGCGGCGGTCCGGAACGGCAGCGGTCCGGAACGGGCTCCTGCTCCTGAATCTTGTTGTCTTCAGCCGGCGCCATTTTCCAAAATGGTGCCGAAAAATGGCGGCGGCCATAGACGAACACGATTGGACGGCAGGAGGTCCTTCCGGACCCCCGCTGGACTTTTGGCAAGTCTCGTGGGGGTCAGGAGGCCCCCCACAAGCTGGCCAAAAGTTCCTGGAGGTCCAGCGGGGGTCAGGGAGCGATTTCCTGCCGCGAATCGTTTTCGTACGGAAAATGGCGCCGGCAGGAGATCGACTGCAGGAGGTCGTTCAGCGAGGGTTCCGGCGCCTCGCTGAACAACCTCCTGCAGTCGATCTCCTGCCGGCGCCATTTTCCGTACGAAAACGATTCGCGGCGGGAAATCGCTCCCTGACCCCCGCTGGACCTCCAGGAACTTTTGGCCAGCTTGTGGGGGGCCTCCTGACCCCCACGAGACTTGCCAAAAGTCCAGCGGGGGTCCGGAAGGACCTCCTGCCGTCCAATCGTGTTCGTCTATGGCCGCCGCCATTTTTCGGCGCCATTTTGGAAAATGGCGCCGGCTGAAGACAACAAGATTCAGGAGCAGGAGCCCGTTCCGGACCGCTGCCGTTCCGGACCGCCGCTGGACCCGCAGGTTATTTAAGTCATTTGGGGGGGGGGGTCGGGAGGGTGGGGGATTTAATTTAAAGGGTCGGGGGTGGGTTTTAGGGGGTTTTAGTGTGCCGGCTCACGATTCTAACGATTTATAACGATAAATCGTTAGAATCTCTATTGTATTGTGTTCCATAACGGTTTAAGACGATATTAAATTTATCGGACGATAATTTTAATCGTCCTAAAACGATTCACATCCCTAATATCACCTCCCTTTTTCTGTTGACCATTCATTTCCCTATGCAACCAAGCATCTTTATGGCTTTTGATGTCACTTTATTCACCTGTCTGGCCACCTTAGATTACAGATGTAATCACCCCCAGATCCCGCTTATCCATTGTGCTTAGAAGAATTTCATCTCCAATACTGTACTTTTTCCTTAGGATTTTACATCCTAAATGCATTACTCTACATTTCTGAGCAATAATTCTTATATCTTCCAGACCCTAGACCATACCTACTCATGTTTTCTACTCCTTTCTAGCTGTCCACCCTGTTACAGATTTTGAAATCATTGCCAAATTGAAAAGCATTTCCCGACAAAACTTCCACTATGTTGTTCACAAAAATGATGAAAAGAACCGATCCTGAAAGCACATCACTAGTAACAATCTCCGCCTCAGAGAAAATTCCATTTACCACTACCTTTTGTCACCTCCCATTCAGCCGGTTTCTAAGCCAGTCAATCAATCTAGGTCCCATACCAAGGATGTTCAAGTTATTTATAAGTTTCCTATGTGGAACCATGTCAAAGGCCTTACTGAAATCTAAATATACTTCATCTAGCGTTCTCCCTAGATCCAACTCTCTGGTCACCCAGTCAAAGAAATTGATCAGATTTGTCTGACAAAGATGCTGCCTCGGATGCTGCAATCCATTGGATTCCAAATACTGCGATATCCCCTGTTTTAGCAGCAATTCCTTTATTTACTCACCATAAAGGCAAGCCTGGATTTGCCAATAGGCACACTAGGCCTGTGGCTAGGGCAGCAAAAGTTTGGGGGGTAGCGGGCTGGCTGAAGATTTGCTACCTACCAGCTGTGCTTAATTTTACTCAGCAGAGAATAGCCTTTTGTTTTCTGCTCCAGCCCCTTTCCTCCTAATACAGAGAACAGGAAGGGAAGGATGAGGCTGGAAGTGACAGAGCAAAGAAAAACTGCTCTACTCTATTCCAACCACTCTTCTCCTTTCCTGGAGGAAAGGACTGACACCAGAGCACATAGCAGGAAGCAAAGAAAAGCCACTCTGCTCCCCAATCCAACTTCTCTCTTCCTGTCATTCAAGATAGAAGAAGGTGAACCTAGAGCAGAGCAAGGAAGGTTATACCTTAGATCTTCTGCTCTGTTGTCCAGAAGGGGGGAAAGGGGAGAGAGCACCAACAGTGCCTAGGGCAGCAAAGTCCTAAATCCATCACTGCACAAAGGTCAGACTAACTGGTCTGCAGTTCACAGCCTCCTCCTTCCACTGTTATGAATAGGAACCACATCCGCCTGTATACAATGCTCTGGAAGTAATCCCAACTCTAAAGAAGCATTGAAAAGGTCAGCAAGTGGAGCTGCCAGTATATTGCTAAGTTCCCTTGGTACCCTCGGATGTATTCCATCTGACCCCATCACCTTATCTACTTTAAGTTTAGATAGCTCATCATGAACACACTGTTCTGAAAATTGATTGAGGTTTTCCTCCCTTCTAATCTTATTTCTGTTCATTTTATGTGGTCCTCCTCCAGGCCCTTCCACAGTGAACGCCGAACAGAAATATCTGTTAACCAATTTTGCTTAACATAGTATTGACTATACACCAACTAACCTCGTTCCCTTTGTGTCAACAATCTCCAACAACCACTTTTCAAGGGAACACCTTAATTTGTGGTAATATGCGGTGGCTATATTTACAGGACAACCTTTGTTTGATTGCCCCTTTTTTATAGCCCCGTGTTTTACTCTTTATTAATTTCTCAATATGTTGTATGTCCATTTATATATATATATTTTATTTATTTTATTTATTTATTTAAGGTTTTTATATACCGGCAATCACGAGAACATATCTTGCTGGTTTACATGAAACGGGAGTGCATTAAATACATCAAACTAGAACTCAGGTGACCGAAAGTACAGTTACAATTAACAAGGGTGGCAGAACTTGGTGAAGAGGAAAAAAAAGGAAAGAATAAATGGTTAAACGATATACAAGTCACATTACAAGTTATGTATATATATAAGTTATATATATATATATATATATATCTATATATATATATATATATGTTATATATATATATATATATATATGCATTTTTTATTCTTTGTTTGTTATGTTCTATTCCCCGGCAAACTATCCGCCCCACCCAGACAAATTCTTGTTTGTACTTATCTAGGCTGCCGCCAATTCAGCTTATTGTGGGTGCGGATCTGCCATAGTATTGACAGCAGAAAAAAACCAAATGGTCCATCCAGTCTGCCCAGCAAATTTCTTATGGTAGTAACTGCTGCTCTGTGCAGGTTAACCCCATGTTTCTGTTAAGGATAGTAACTGTTTCTCCATGCAGGTTACCTCCAAGCCTTGATTTTTCCTCAACAGCATCTACATATTCCTCCTCTTCACCTCTGAGTCTCACAATGCCAGTTTTGCATTTCCTTTTATTACTAACATATCTAAAATAAATTCTTGTGTTTATTGTACCATATTTGCTATTTTTACTTCTATTTGAATTTTTTCAATCCTATCTTTCCTTAATTTTTCCAGATATTACTAACTGTCTTCCTCTTTCTGCAATCTTATAGTTTATAAACGCTAATCTTTTCTCCCTTACCTTTTCAGCTATTTCTTTAGAAAACCATAGTGACCTCTTTTTCCTCTTTTCTTTATTGGTTTTCCTTACAAAAACTTTAGTTGCCTTTGTGATGTCTCCTTTTACTTTTGCTCATCTCCTTCCTCTAGATTTTTCCATCCAGCTAAGGACCCCTTGAGGCACTCCCCCATTTTAAGAAGGTTATTTTTCCTGAAGTCTAGAACCTTAATATTTGAATGAACCTTCATCTATTGCACCTAATACTGAACCACATCATCCAGTGATCAATGGATCCCAGATGATCAATCATTACAACATCAGAAATATTGCCTCCATTGGTAAGCACCAGAGCAGGTCCAGTATTGCCCCCTCCCATGTGGGTTTCATTACCAGCTGACAGAACAATGTTCCTTGTAGAGAGTCCAGGATCTCCCTGCTTCTAGAACACACTGTAGCCAGGATGTCCCAGACAACATCTGGCAGATTGAAATCCCCTAGCAATATATTTCTCATTTCATTTATGTATGTTATGTTGTAATCCACTGTGTTTTGCAGATTAGTGAGATATAAATGCTTTTAAATAAATAAATAAATAGCACCTACCCTTTTACAACAAACTTGTGTATTTCCTCCATTAAATCTCTATCCATTTCTTCTGTTTGTTTTGGAGGTCTGTATATTACACCAATATAAATAAATATACTATTCCCTTTTACCAGATTAACCTAGTGCCTTCTCCTTACTTCATAAATCCAGTAATCCTGTTGCTTTTTATATATAATACCATGCATCTTTTCTTCCTTCCTACCCAGTCCTTCCTGAATAGATTGAAGTCCGGTATAGCTATATCTCAGTCATGGTTTTCCATGTACCAGGTCTCCATGACAGCCACTATATCTTAATCAGCTGTTTCCATGACTGCCTCTAGATCTGGGACTTTGGGCCTCATTTTCCAAGCAGTTTACCGCGTGCGATAAATTCGCGTTAACAGCTGTTAACGCGATTTGCGAATTAGTAATTTGGTATTCAGGGGCAGAGTTGGGGCGGAGCATATGTAAAGCGGGAACCAGTTTATCATGTGCAGCGACACAGCCGCAGTGTTAGCGCAGCTGCTAATAACTACAACCCTCAAATTTGCGTTACGGACTGCGCTACCGGCAAGTAAAGGGTGAGAGTGAGAGAGAGAGAGAGAGAGAGAGAGAGAGAGAGAGAGAGAGAGAGAGAGAGAGAGAGAGAGAACCTTACTATAGTGCCTATGCCCTAGACAGGTATTTTAACCCCTATGGGAGGGCCACCTACTAACTCGGGGTGGGGATTAGGTATGAGCGTCGGGGGTCGGGGGCCACTTTCGCATTCCACATGAGACCTACGGAAAGAACAGTGGTCTCTAGTGAAGATTTGCTGGCCATCGGAGTGAGGAAACTCACTCCAAGAAGAGATTTGGGCAATGTTCTCTCCACCTAGCTTGTTGTTGCCCAGGTAGAGTGTCCATCAAGCTAGGTGGAGAGAACATTGCCCAAATCTCTTCTTGGAGTGAGTTTCCTCACTCCGACGGCCAGCAAATCTTCACTAGAGACCACTGTTCTTTCCGTAGGTCTCATGTGGAATGCGAAAGTGGCCCCCGACCCCCGACGCTCATACCTAATCCCCACCCCGAGTTAGTAGGTGGCCCTCCCATAGGGGTTAAAATACCTGTCTAGGGCATAGGCACTATAGTAAGGTGCTCTCTCTCTCTCTCATAAGAAGAACATAAGAAAATGCCATACTGGGTCAGACCAAGGGTCCATCAAGCCCAGCATCCTGTTTCCAACAGTGGCCAATCCAGGCCATAAGAACCTGGCAAGTACCCAAAAACTAAGTCTATTCCATGTAACCATTGCTAATGGCAGTGGCTATTCTCTAAGTGAACTTAATAGCAGGTAATGGACTTCTCCTCCAAGAACTTATCCAATCCTTTTTTAAACACAGCTATACTAACTGCACGAACCACATTCTCTGGCAACAAATTCCAGAGTTTAATTGTGCGTTGAGTAAAAAAGAACTTTCTCCGATTAGTTTTAAATGTGCCCCATGCTAACTTCATGGAGTGTCCCCTAGTCCTTCTACTATCCGAAAGAGTAAATAACCGATTCACATCTACCCGTTCTAGACCTCTCATGATTTTAAACACCTCTATCATATCCCCCCTCAGTCGTCTCTTCTCCAAGCTGAAAAGTCCTAACCTCTTTAGTCTTTCCTCATAGGGGAGTTGTTCCATTCCCCTTATCATTTTGGTAGCCCTTCTCTGTACCTTCTCCATCGCAATTATATCTTTTTTGAGATGCGGCGACCAGAATTGTACACAGTATTCAAGGTGCGGTCTCACCATGGAGTGAAACAGAGGCATTATGACATTTTCCGTTTTATTCATCATTCCTTTTCTAATAATTCCCAACATTCTGTTTGCTTTTTTGACTGCCGCAGCACACTGAACCGACGATTTCAATGTGTTATCCACTATGACACCTAGATCTCTTTCTTGGGTTGTAGCACCTAATATGGAACCCAACATCGTGTAATTATAGCATGGGTTATTTTTCCCTATATGCATCACCTTGCACTTATCCACATTAAATTTCATCTGCCATTTGGATGCCCAATTTTCTCTCTCTCTCTCTCTCTCTCTCTCTCTCTCTCTCCAGAACTATTGTGGCCTGCGATGAAAAACCGGCAAATATTGTGCACTGCGATGAAACACCCAAAGAATCATCGCACACTGGGATGTTTCCCCACTGCACGAAAGAAGCCTCATTTGCATTGGTAACGCCCCCTACTGTGTTACCAATGCAATATTGGAAAATGAGGCCCTTTATTTCCCATACTATAAGCATTAATGTTAATAGCTTTCCAAATATTGTCCTTTTCCCAGTTCTCCAATTTCTATATGAGTATTTAATGTTTTTCTTACCTTAGGGGTTTTACTTACCTTAGTGTAGAAATACCTCACAAACCAGAAGGTGGAAAACAAATGGTTATGAAAAATGTTTTTATGCCAAAAACACCAAAAATTGGTAAGATCTCAAATAAACTAATTTCCAGAGCAAATTGTAGATGTGTATGTTTCAGAGTACATGAGAGTTTCACAATATAGAGTGAGGACTTTTTCCAATGGTGGTTCCAGCACTTTGGCATTGATTGCCAGAAGAAATTTGTTTGGAAACAAACCTAGTTTTTCTCAAAGAGATTAAAACTCTTATTTCTCTCTTGAAGAGGGGTCAATAGTGTTCTGAAGATAGTTAATTTATTTTTATCCATTTGTTTTTAAATTATATATTTTTCAGTTTTTATTGTACAGTACTTCAGGTGTTCCTATTGTTGTTTTATTTAAAATGTTTTCTATACTGAGGCAATATAGAAAACATTTTAAATAAATTTAACATTTAGTTGTATAATTATATGTTCTAAAAATCTGTAGATGTTCCAAGCATCTTTTCTTATATTAGAAATGCCCACACAGTGAAGAAGTGATTGAAAACTCAAATATGGACAATTTACTAAAAGGAGTTAAAATAGCCTGGTAACATGCATTTTTAACATGTATTAAACATGCTATTCACTAAAGGCAATAAACCCTTTAATTTTTCAGCTGCTTGCCTTGGTAAATGTCCCATGTTTTGGCACACATTATCTTCTCTCAGTATATCACATCTGCTTCATGGTGGCTCTAAAGGAAGATAAGATTCAAATCTATTTCTGGCGAACTTTTCAGAATTCTCCTTATAGAGCTCAGATGCTGCAGGAAATGTATACATAGAAGAAAGACATTCCATTCAACAGCGTGGCTGAATCCAAGAAATGTAACAGTGTCTAGTTTTAAAAAATACTCTTGTTCCAATCTTGTTGATATGGAATCGCTACTCCCTCTATGCCAGTGCATCTTCATTTGATGGATCACAAAATGTTATAAGTTCTCAAAAAATTGGTGAAGAAATAAGTTTTGTTCAATTATGGGAGCATAAATCCTCTTATTCCAGATATAGCATCAATATTCTACCATGTGTGTAGTATCCTAGAGGTAAAAGTTCTGTATCTTCCAATTTTTGTTAATTTATTTTTGGTTGAATTTTGAATGGTTTTATCATTCATGATATTTCACCATTTATTATTTTTTTGTAAACAAATATGGTTTTATATAATTCTGTGCTATCATTCTTTTTTGGAATTGAGATTCCATAATGCTGATGTGTTTCTTTGTTTTATCATTTTTATTCCTGAGTATTTCTGGCCTGTTTTTAGATTTAGCACTTCCAGTTAAGAGAGACAGTGACAGTGCATTGACTCTCCAACATCCTCCCTCATTTGAGGACCATGTGTTTGGCAGCTGTCATTTTGATATGTTTCCTTCTTTTGTGTTTAAATCTCCTGCAGCATCTGAGTTTTCAGAATTCAAAAGGAAATATAAACTTCAATTTCTGCCCATAAAAGGGATCCCAGCAATCTGCTGAGAAAATCCTTCTTAGCTGGGATCCCTCTTAAGGGCAGAAATAGAAGCTTTTCTTTCCTTTTGAGTTTTTGGGATATCTCTCACCCTGCTCATTATTGTCTATGTGAAGTAGTCTATTAGGATGAAATACAGACTGTTTCAGGGTTAAGAAGAAGGGAAGAAGAATTGCATAGCATTTATTATTTAGTTTCATATTTGCTTGCATTAAAAAAGTATTGTATTGTTTCTTTCGTCCTACAATGCATGCATAATGTAGTTTGTGAATATATCTGTCAGTGCTCAATAATTCAAGAAGCACTAGAAATAATGCAAAAGGTTGGGATGCTCCATTAAGATTGTTGGATACTAATTATGTGAAGAAAACACTTGGAAGAATTATTTTTTACAAGTTTAAGAAACAAGAAAAGATTTCCACAATCTGCAGGAGGCAGACCTGCGTCATCTCTATAAGGGAAAAAAAACTGAAGGAACTTTGTGGTCAGAAGCCTGATAATATAACTACTATTACCAGAGAGGCAGATTTCAAAATAATATTTCTTCCTCAGGGATGCAGTTTTGCTGAGCCTTGCACTATATGAAAAAGTTACTTGGTTGACAGGTTTATAGTTTGCCACTGTTAAGACACCAGGTAGAAAGGGTTGTTTTTTTTGTTTGTTTTGTAATATTGCATTATTTAAAGCAGTATTTCCCAATCCTTTCCTGGAGGTACACATAATCAGTCTGATTTTCAGAATATTAGTAATACAATGGAGGTAGTGCATCAAATAGATCTCATGAATGCTCAAAGAGTGCTTTATACCCAAGTCAAAACGGGTGAGTTGTTGCAATGGCTGATTTTATATATACATATATACCTAGAACTATATATAGAGAGAGCTATAAATATATAACTATCTATCTATACACATACACATGTACACAAGGACAAGGAATATGATTCAGTCATAAATGCCTTTGATCTGAGCCCTAGTTTTAAATAGGGTATCAATCTGATATAATTTGTAAAATCCTTTCTTCCTTAGCGCCATTATATATTCTTTATACTCAAGTATTGTATGCTGGTGCCCTACTCTGCAGACATCATTGGTATGCAAAGCTGTTCCACTACCAGGGAAAGGAAATATATAAACATAAAGCAAACTGTGAGTAAAGAGCTGAGATTTTCTTTGATGTATCATGACATTATTTATTTAACTCTTGTATAATAAATGACATAAAACAAAGAAATGAGATAGAGATGATTTTGAAACACATCAAGAAAAATGGTAGAACAATTAAACTGGAAATAAAACATGAAATTTAAGGAGTTCCTTATATAAATATAGGCTATAATCTAGGAAAATAAGCAAAGGGTATGCTTAGAAAGAACTAACATATAAGTATATCATCCAAGAAAATCCAAAACAGTCTTTATTTGATTATCCTACTTAATGAATTTGTAATGCCTTTGTAAACTGGCTTTAAGTGAACTGTCAACATCTATCCTGAAATGCATTAAGATATGGTTTAAGACCAATTTACAACTGTTTTCAAATGCATTGCAAGAAGGTTAAATCAAGAATACTGTTGATTAGAAGATGGATGATAGAGCAAATTAGTAAATACAAGTAATAGAGCTAGGACATGGATTCAGCAAAACAGTAAAGAAAATGAAGCCAATGAAAAGATTTAATAAAGGTAGTGAAATGGGAATAGGATGGAACCAGATGGACCAGGTAAGATTAGCTGTAGGGAAGACAAGTGTAATTGTTCAGGCCATTATGCAAAAACAACTATGGAGTATTAGATATGACTAGATGGCTCAGGTAAATGATTACTGCTTTCTTGAGCTTTTTACCTTTAGAGCACTAGTTTGAATCTCAGCTAATGATGGTGATCTCAATTCTGTCCCAGGAACTATAACAAAATGTTTCCATTGTAGCTCCTGTAAGATTCCTATGAATTCTGCTGCACACCTCATCAAAGACCTGAGACAAGGACACAATGAATTCTATAAAAGGAATAAGCAAGATTTTGGTAGCGGTGATAGTAATGAAAAGTCAAATAGGGAAGTATTATGGGGCTGGGATGTTGGTTGTTATCACCACAGCAGGTATGGATTAACAGGCTTCTGAGATGAAATACTTGGAATTATCTATAGGGTAAATTGTGCTGCTAAAAGATCTAGACATTGAAACATCTTTGAGTCACTACCTTTGATCCTACTACTCAAGATCTTGCTGGTTTTCCTGACAGCTCAGTTGCCACAGATGTGACATTGTGAAAGCACTAGAAGTGAGAACTCCCAACAGCAGCCCCATTATAAAAGACAGGCCTGTGTGGACTGGCAAAGGAACAGATGAGATCTGCTACTGCAAATATTTTTCTTTGGTGGGGGAAATTGCTTTCATTTTAAGCTTAACATATCATATATAGTGACATAAGTTCATTAGAAATGTTTTTTATTGTTGTATACAAAACATTCTATCAAAAATCTTCAAAAAACATTTAGGGGTACATTTTAAAAAACAGCGCGCGTGCGTACTTTTGTTCGCGCACCACTCACGAACAAAAGTATGCTGGATTTTATAAGATACGCGCGTAGCCGCCCGTATCTTATAAAATCCGGGGTCGGCGCGCACAAGGGGATGCACATTTGTGCAACTTGCGCATGCTAAGCCCTGCGCACGCTGCCTGTTCCCTCCGAGGCCGCTCCGAAATCGGAGCGGCCTCGGAGGGAACTTTCCTTCCACCTCCCCTCACCTTTCCCTCCCTTCCCCTTCCTAACTCACCCCCCCTGCCCTATCTAAACACCCCCCTACCTTTGTTGGCAGATTTACGCCTGACGGAGGCAGGTGTAAATCTACGTGCGCCTGCGGGCTGCTGGAGTGCCATCACCCGACCCGGGGGCTGGTCCGGAGGCCTCGACCACGCCCCCGGGCCGGCATCACGCCCCCAACACGTCTCCCGCCCTGCCCCAAAATTTGCGCTGCCCACCCGACACGCCCCCGACACGCCCCCTTTGCAAAGCCCCGGGACTTACGCGTGTCCCGGGGCTTGCGCGCGCCTCTGAGCCTATGCAAAATAGGCTCGGCGCGCGCAGGGGCCTTTTAAGAGGGTTAAGGGCATATCTTATGTGCGTAACCCTTTTAAAATCCGGCCCTTAATTACTATTCAACGTTGGATACATAGAGTAAATAACAAATGTTCACCATAAAAACACATTCATGCACACAATCATACTATAAAAAAAATATTCTTTTAGAAAATCTATTACAATACAGTTGTTCCACTCTCTCTTTACAGCATTGTATTTCTTTCGTAGTTCTATTTCACAAATTCATACTTCCAACATGTTTTCCCATTCAATTGGCTTCTTCAAGGGAGCATAATACACAGACCAGTTAGCCTGACTTCAGTGCCAGGAAAAATAGTGGAAAGTGTTCTAAACATTAAAATCACAGAACATATAGAAAGACATGGTTTAATGGAACAAAGTCAGATTGGCTTTACCCAAGGCAAGTTTTGCCTCACAAATCTGCTTCACTTTTTTGAAGGAGTTAATAAACATGTGGATAAAGGAGAACTGATAGATGTAGTATTCTTGGATTTTCAGAAGGCGTTTGACAAAGTTCCTCAAGAGAGGCTTCTAGGAAAAGTAAAAAGTCATGGGATAGGTGGCGATGTCCTTTCGTGGATTGCAAACTGGCTAAAAACAGGAAACAGAGAGTAGGATTAAATGGACAATTTTCTCAGTGGAAGGGAGCGGGCAGAGGAGTGCCTCAGGGATCTGTATTGGGACCCTTACTTTTCAATATATTTATAAATGATCTGGAAAGAAATACGACAAGTGAGATAATCAAATTTGCAGATGATACAAAATTGTTCAGAGTAGTTAAATCACAAGCAGATTGTGATAAATTGCAGGAAGACCTTGTGAGACTGAAAAATTGGGCATCAAAATGGCAGATGAAATTTAATGTGGATAAGTGCAAGGTGATGCATATAGGGAAAAATAACCCATGCTATAGTTACACAATGTTGGGTTCCATATTAGGTGCTACATCCCAAGAAAGAGATCTAAGCATCATAGTGGATAACATATTGAAATAGTCGGTTCAGTGTGCTGCGGCAGTCAAAAAAGCAAACAGAATGTTGGGAATTATTAGAAAGGGAATGGTGAATAAAACGGAAAATGTCATAATGCCTCTGTATCGCTCCATGGTGAGACTGTACCTTGAATACTGTGCACAATTCTGGTCGCCGCATCTCAAAGAAGATATAATTGCGATGGAGAAGGTACAGAGAAGGGCTACCAAAATGATAAGGGGAATGGAACAGCTCCCCTATGAGGAAAGACTAAAGAGGTTAGAACTTTTCAGCTTGGAGAAGAGACAGCTGAGGGGGGATATGATAGAGGGTTTAAAATCGTGAGAGATCTAGAAGGGGTAGATGTGAATTGGTTATTTACTCTTTCGGATAATAGAAAGACTAGGGGGCACGCTATGAAGTTAGCATGTGGCACATTTAAAACTAAACGGAGAAAGTTCTTTTTTACTTAACGCACAATTAAACTGTGGAATTTGTTGCCAGAGGATGTGGTTAGTGCAATTAGTATAACTGTGTTTAAAAAAGGATTGGATAAGTTCTTGGAGGAGAAGTCCATTACCTGCTATTAATTAAGTTGACTTGGAAAATAGCCACTACTATTACTAACAATGGTAACATGGAATAGACTTAGTTTTTGGGTACTTGCCAGGTTCTTATGGCCAATGTTGGAAACAGGATGCTGGGCTTGCTGGACCCTTGGTCTGACCCAGTATGGCATGTTCTTATGAGGTAAGAGCAGCAGGACGTAGGGCATCCCATGGACTGCTGTACACAACAATTGGGTCTTCACTGGAAGCCAAGATGCAGTGGCATACTGAAGGGAGCAGGGGGAGTCAAGGCCCTGGGCACTGGGCTTAAGGGGGGGGTACAGTGCAGGAGTCTTGATGGAACACCATGGTCATGGTTTCGGTGTAGCTACACTGCTTCAATTCATTTACTTAGCATTACAGTCTGACAGGCAGGAAGTGGAGAAGAGTAGAGTCAGCTGGGGTTAGAAGATCAATGGCAAGGGGGGGGGGGGGGAAGGCTTCTGCAGCATGGTGCCAGTATGCCACCCAAGAGGAGTCTGACTCTATGCAAATATAATACCGGGACTGTATATTCTACATGTATGACTGAGGAAATATATGCTGCTAGAGTGTAGTTTCTGCCTAAAGCATCCTGGCTTTTTTGGTTTCCTAATAGGAGGTGTATTGGTGTTTTAGGTCTGGTGTATTATTTGCAGTGTTGCCTTTTTATAGGTAGGGTTATTACTGTTAGAGTATTGGCAGTTTGTACTGTTTTTGTATAGACTGAGAAGCATGTCAGCGGCATGAAGCATATGCCTTGTGAGCAGATCCTGGTGGAAAGGGAGTACTGAAGCTGCAGGAAAGGAGGATCAACAGCATCCTGCATGATGCTGCATCTAAAAAATGGAGGCCCAGACAAAGGCACTCTTTCAGCATGGCAGAAGAGAGTCTAATTGGTACACACAAGTATGGTAGAAGGCAAGCACAGTCTAAGGCAGCCAAAACATGAGACCATCAGCCTGATGCTTGGGGAGGAATGAGTATGAAGAGGAGGCCAAGGGGACATGAATATTAGGAGGCTGGGGCTAGAGATTGGAGGGGAGGGGGACATGAGTATGAGGAGGAAGATCTGTGACTGCATCAGGAAGATGAAAGGGATGGCAGGAGATTTAAACTGAGAGTCTAAAGTGAGAAAATGAAGGCCAAGGCTGAGGCCTTGTTGGGAGCGGGAAGGTGAGGCCACAGCCATGGTGGCAGCGATGACAGCAGGAAGATGCAGGCTTGTCCTGTGACTGCCGGAAGATCAGGAGAGAGAGGAAGAGCGCTAACAATAAGAACTAGTTTGTTAAAT